>NC_083633.1:4679453-5341953 GCF_963584025.1 Labrus mixtus | reverse complement strand
TTGTTTGCCAGGAGGCTTAAGGCCTGTGCCTGTTACTAGATTGACTGAAAGTTACTATGATATTAAACATGGCGACCGCCATCATTGGGTTCAAAACATCCTTGAATAACCAGTGGGTGATGTCACTAAGACTGCATAATATTTTATATCTCGATATTATTGATGATGATAATGGTAATGACGATGGTTTTTGTTTGATAACGACGACTTATAAGATGGTTTCTATACTGATTAGAGCTCTCAAGAACTGCCCTCAATGTTGTGCTTTGCCTCTGGTCACTTCCTGTCAGCACCTGTGTGTCCAATCAGACTCAAAGCTGATCGTTTGCTCTTACTGACATTGTTCCTTTTTTTCTAGATCCTTGCTTGTGTTGTACTTACTCTCTGATGTACGTCGCTTTGGATAAAAGCGTCTGCTAAGTGAATTGTAGAATTATTCAGTCGATGGACTTTAATAATATAATTTTTAAAGCTCCTGCAAAAAAATCTTTTTGAGTTGCGTCAGTTTGATTACTCCAACAAGACAAAGCAGCACATCTATTATTTGCTGACTGTGTCCTGTACACGCGTTGGTAGAAATCGCCTCCTTAATAGGACAAGAAAGAAAGCGAGGAGCATCCTAGCATATAATTCCCATCATCTCTTCTGCCAGTTTGGGTGTCTGAGCACTAGGAGGAGCTATAGAGTTCCTCTGGCAACAATATATTTAAGAAGTCATTTATCCCACGTGCAGTAAACATCTTTAATCTTACAACATGACTGATGAGATCTGAACCATGAAATAAACTGTTTTTAATGTGTAAATGTAGCTGCTATGTTGTCTGTGTTATTCACTGCCTGAATGTCTTTCTACTGTTTTATGTATCTGGAGAGCCTAAGGCAAATTTCCACCTCTGGTGGACTATTAAGATGTATTCTACTCTATGCTATTCTATTCTATTCTTTTCTACTTTATATAAAGACAGACAACCATTCACACTCACTATAACACCTACAGGCAACTTAGAGTCACCAATTAACCTAACAAGCATGTCTTTTGTACTGTGGGTGGAAACAATCAAGTTGTGTGGTTTATGCGTTGGAGGACCACAGAAATCGAAATAATGTTCTGTAAAAGTTCATTTTTTCTACTTTATATAAAGACAGACAAACATTCACACTCACTATAACACCTACAGGCAACTTAGAGACACCAATTAACCTAACAAGCATGTCTTTTGTACTGTGGGTGGAAACAATCAAGTTGTGTGGTTTATGCGTTGGAGGACCACAGAAATCGAAATAATGTTCTGTAAAAGTTCATTTTGAAAATGACTCTTTGGATTCTTTATTTCATTATAATTCCAATTACAGCTAAAAACTATTTGCTTAATCACAAAAGAAAAGAAAATCCTTAATTTTTCAACTTACTTGGACAGCAAATGTCTGAATGACTCCTTCAACTGTCAATGCAGTGAATGCAGTGAAACTGAGTGAGAGGGGGCGGGAGAGAGCAGCAACCAGGAATATCAGGACTTAAGACTGCATGAGTTACAGCTCAGCACAGCTCAGCGAATGAGTTACTGTTATGCAAGAGCTCAGTCAGCCCAGCTGGAGATCAGTGCGAGAGAGAGAGAGAGAGAGAGAGAGAGAGAGAGAGAGCAGCGGACCGAGCAGTGAGCGCACGGGAGAACGGGCTGAGGGACAGAGAGGAGGGGAGAGGGCTGGAGAGCGCAGGCAGATTACAGCTGGATCTACAAACACACACACACTCCCTCACTTCTTGTTTTTCTGTCATACCTTCTTTCAGCATCATGAGAGGAAATACAGAGGGGGGTTTCCTTTCTCCACCAAGGGAATGAGGAGAGAATAGGAAGAAGAAGAAGAGGATAAATAAGAAGAAAGAGGATCTCGAACAAAGACACAAGAGGAAGGAAAGGAAGCACCAAACTTTCCTCTATGGATCTTCCCACCTGGCCAAGTCTGACTGAGTCAAAACACCTGACCATGAAGCTGTGAATCTGCTCCTCTTCGCCTTTCTTTACTGCAGAACTCTTCTTTTTCACTACCTGGCCCCATGTCTCCAACAGCGGGACCCACCAATCAATGGATGCTGCTGTGCCCCCTGCTCTGTGTGGTGGTCCTGGTTAAAGGATCCACTCTGAGCCTTCAGGACTTGCAGAGCATCGCTGCCACGTCGCTGCTGGAGGACTCATCAACTGGCACGACCATGCAGCTGCAGCCAGACCTGCAGACTGAAGCTCAGGTGCCAACAGAAGCACCTACAGAAGCATCTACAGAAGTACCTACAGAAGTACTGACAGACGCACAAACAGAAGCAAGGACAGGCAAACCAATTCAGAGAACCACCACTAACTACACAGGTTGGTCAACCATTGATTTCTTCACTTTCCAATTTAAGGTTTCATGATAATTTTTTCAAAAAGTTTGCAGACGCATGCAGGAAGGGTTTAACTTGAATTCTTGCAGAAGAAATCTATCTGTTTAGTAAATGTTCATTATTCTGGATGCAAAATAAACCTCTTAGTGCCCTTTAAAAAGATGCTAAGACAATAAGCTGAGCCGTCAATGGACAGATAACAATCAACATCTAGATATGCATTTAATAAATTGTTGTAAATTCATTGGTTTTGGCCTCTAAAAGTTTTCTTGATAGAGATCGAATATTCTTAGATGTTGGTGTGTCGCTTGGACAAGAAAGTTGTACAAAAAAAACTGAACTTTGGAAAAATGAATTTGCAATTGTAATGTAATACTCAGAGACCAAGCCATTAATTCAATAATAAAAAAAAACCCTTAGCAAAGATATCCTATACCCCAAAATGTCTACTCCTTAGCAAATTCATCTAAGTATCAGATCATTGTGGAATAACAGCAGTTGCTTAATGATCATTAGTGCTGCTATCAGGCGTCTCATTGGGCTTAAATCTCCCAACAAATAAGGAGATTACTGGGCATTTTTCAGTGATAATAGAAGTTTTTTTAAAAGTTTGTGTAAGGGTTCAAGTCGTTTTCCTCATCGATACATTTGTCTTAACAATACTGTCTTTACATTACCATGACCTGTACCATCGCAGGGGTAAAAACCTGTGCCTAAATTCATCATTAGTTGTCACAACAGAAGGCAGCATTACAGGGAAACACTAAAAAAAAACAGGCTATAAGATATCTTTGGAAATAACAGAAGTGCTTTGAATTTCAGTGTTTGCAGAGACCTATACAAAGTGTGTTAGCACTTTTCATCAAAGAGACTTACTTGCTCTAAAACCCTCTAGCAAATTTTTTGATAGTATTCAAAAACCTGGAAAAGACTTGTCAATCTCCTCTATGAAACTCATTGCAGCCTGCAAGCAGCCTTGTGCATGTGCTGCTCGTAAGCAACGTGTTTGTGCATTCAGTTGCACATGACCTCCATCTAGTTTGCGTTAAATAAACAGCAAATCTGTTTGCATGTTCTTGCAAGTGAGCCTGTAGTTTGCTGCACGTTTGTCACTGTGAGTGCATGCGTGCATAAATGTGTGTTTTCTACAGGGCTTACGTCTAAAAGAGGACAGTTTGAATCATCAGTCAAGAAGACTCCAAATCAACTTAGATTTTGTCAGCCGGATCTCTGCAATGTTTTATTTTTTTTACGAGGAACAGCATAGCAGAATTTGCTATTTGAGCTGATTGTGTTTTTGTTGTTGATCACAGGGTGGCGCTGTGTACAGTCAAAGAGATGTATTTAAGTGTGGTGCTGATTAGCAGCATGTGTTGGGCAAAGAGAAGGATGTCAATGGTTTTTTAACATTTTTCAGTGATGACTGTGTAAAGGTGTGTGATGTAATGGGATATATTAATGTTCTTCATTTAATAGATTGGCACATCCAATATCAAGGTTTTGTTTAAAAGACTGAAGAGTGTTTTGGACTCACATCATCTACAACAAAGCCACCACAAATCTGACCACACAAACAAAAGTTGCATCAACATTGGTGTCAAAATAACCCTTCAGTGTTAAAGGCTGGGTTGGCAATTTTCAAAAACTAGCATGATTTTGAAAGTAGCATTCCCTCAGTGCTCCGTCTGCACCCACGCCCTCCCCTCTGTGCTCCCTCAAAAGCCACGCCCCTCACTTACATGCACAAGCGCCATTGGTCCAGAAGCGGACCTCAGCTCATGCTTTGAATGTGGGCTTGTACATGCATGGGGTAGAGAACGAGCAGGGAGACGTGATTGGTTCATCAGATTGGTACCTCTTGGCAGACATTGGTCAAAGCTTTTACAGGCTTACAACTGCTATACATGACAGATTTTTTTTCGTTCCTTTTTCAGAGAACATGAGTTATTAATTTCTGTCAGGACCTAAAGACAATTTCAATCGACGCCTTAAAAAGTGTATTTTGAGAAAATGACCAACCCTGCATTTCAGTGTTTCAAGGCTTTTACTTGGAGTTGAATTACCACCTGAGGTCTTTTCTTCTCTTTCTGTATGTTTGTAGCAGTTACACGATAATGTGTCCATGTTCCCTCTTAGTTTTTTCAGCCGACACAAGATGTACAAACGGGTCTGCCAGCTGAGCTGCACTTAGCTTGTTTCTAGGTTTGGATGCCTTCATGGTTTTTCATTCACAAAAAAATGAGACCCCCAGGTGACCCTCGCCCCTCCCCGCCAAAAAAACAGCACTCAGTGATTCAAAGATAGAAAAACAACAGTTTCTCTATTATTTCTTTCACAATTGAACAAAACTCCTGAAAGTTTGAGAGCTTCATGTGTGAAAGCAAACAGTTTGTACAGACTCCGACTTTACCCAGACTTTCTCCTGCCAGCCCCTAAATGTCTTGCTTGAAGTTGGGATTGGGAACTGATGTGAGAGTGCAGCAGTATTCATGAAAAGTCACCACTAGCGAGCAGAAGGGTGTGATGATGTTTATATCCTGAAACTGGCGCATGACTGTAGACTGTATGCCCAGAGCGATACGATCTCTATGCATGTAATGAAACTGTGTCAATATGTTTTCTACTCGCGAGTGCGTTCTTCTACGCTCTTCTGTTGATATTGTGAACATGTCGAACTAGAGAAAGCATACATAGAAAGGCAAAAGCTGCTTCTAACAGAAGCTCAACAGCTGATCTGACTGCATCATCCGGTGTGTTCGTTAAAAGTGACAGTAAGAGAAGTTAAAGATTGTAGTCAGGTATTGAAACTGATAAATGTCTTTGGAGTTAAGTGTGGACTAATCAAAGCTGCATAATGGACAAATAAATCTGGTTTGTATGACATCTGCTTTCACAAACTTGAGTGTGTATTTAGGCGTGATGGTTTTTTGTGAGTACTTTTTGGAGAGAACAGAAGGTTGAGTGCATAGAAGACAATGTGCACCTGGGCAGAGTGTGTGTGTTTGTGTGAGATGGCAGGTGATGCAGTTAAAGACGGTTCGTTATATGCAGGCGTGAGCTGCTCAGCCTGAAGAGAAAGCTGCAGCGCCGCTCGCATGACTTCACCTCCAGTGGAGCATGAGCTGCTTTTCTCTTCTCTCTCTCGCTCTCTCTCTCTTCTCTCTCTCTCTCTCTGTTCTTCTCTGCCCATATGTCTCTATTTCTCCTGCCTTTTTATTTTCTTTAACATCTGTCTCTCTTTTTCCACTAATTGCTTTCCCTCCCACTCTTTGTTTTTCAGTTTTTTTTCTTCGTCGTGTCTATCACTTCTTTCTTATTTTATTTCCTTCCCCTGAATCTCCCTCTCCTTTTCAACCACTTACTATGCTTATGTCTCTCGCCCGCCCCTTTTCACTCACAGAGCCCATACCCTCACGTGCATGCAAGAATAGCCTACAGCAGATGACAAAATGCAAACCGCACGTGTCTAATACACTCATAACACACACACACACACAAACACAAACACACAGGAAATGGACGCACTCTGCCCAAACGTCACCAATCTTCTTAAAGGTTTAGAGAATAAACACAGTTACTCGATTCATAACGGCAGCTCTGTGTCTGACAGAGTAGGAATAAGCACTTTATACTTTAATAGCACACACACACACACTCAGACACATACACATAAACACAAAGCTTGCAGGAAGGTGATCAGCTGGCTTGCCACATTGCACCACATGCATGAATTACGCCACATCAGAGCTTTTAAGTGAGAGCTTCCAAATATTCTAAATCCTGTAGCAGTGATTAACATCAACGTCCCAAAACCAAACTGTGTGTGTGTGTGTGTGTGTGTGTGTGTGTGTGTGTGTGCGTGTGTGTGTGTTTGTGTGTGGATGCTACTAATGTGTGTGTGACAGTATAAAGTACTTATTCCAGTCCCATCACCAGATAAAAGCTCCTCATTTTGCTGACTTTTTCCAACACATTTTAAGCCTATTTGATTATTTCCTTCAGGTCCAGATTACAGCTGTAATGTTGTGTTGCAAGTGTCAGTTTTTACAAGTAAAATCACTGAGTTTTTTATTTATGGGACAAAAAAAATCCAGTTAAATATAGAAGGATTTTGTTAAATCACAGTTTTTATTGTCCAATTATCTACAAAGTGTTCAAAAAAGAAACACTGAATGAAAAGAGTGGAGACTGTCAAGAATATATGGTGGATATTGAAACAATATTCCATACAATTCAGCTGTTAATGTTTTGGTTTAAGTTTGCATGCATATTTCTAGTGCAGAGCTTCAAACATGTATCCATTTCTACGACCACAGAGGAGACCCTGAGGAGGGCTGCGTCGCCGTGTCCTAAACCCAACATGACATGAGCTGCTTTCAGGGGACTGAGCACCATTTACTCCAACAATTCTGTAAAAGTATGAGTTGGGGTAAAAGGACACGGTTTACCTTTCTGTACAGCCTCTATGACGGTAAATAACAAAAAAGAACATCTAAAACAAAGCTGCTTTACTTCTGCTTCTGCTCCCTTTTTTTGTTTTCTTCTCAAAAATTGCCACCAGGTGTCAGGGGGCGGATCCAAGAGGTGACCATGGCCGACCTTGAAATCAGATTGGCACACTTAAAGTCCTTAACAGTGATTAGCTTTTTTGCCTTGTCAGAGGCCAGTCTAATGTTAACATCATCTGTTTGGACTATGTTGTGAGGCAAGTTTCTTTTGAAGGTGCTTTGAAGAGTGACTTTGGGCAGTCATCTTTTTGAAGCCTTCAAAAATTGATCTGGGTCTGCTTTAGCGTAGTGGCTAAAGTCCTCCAAGTGGGCGGCCCAGGTTCAAAACTGCCTGTGGCTACTTTCCTGCATGTCATTCCTTACTCATTGTCTCCCTGATTTCCAACTCTATCCACTGTCCTATCTCTACAATTAAAGCCCAAAAGCCGGAAAAAAATAAGGTGATTTATATGTTGGAGTTGGACCGTCTGAGAGCGGTCGTCGCATTAGTTTTTGCGGTGTGTCTGGCTCCGTCACTACCCGTTGGCCCCCAAAGGCCTTTTTTTGGCCGACGGCTGTTGGTGAGAGGAATCTCTCTAATTGGCTGTTGCGAGGTTTCATTTATCTCCAGGTGTTACAGCACACTCTGTGTATGGATCTATTCTTGTATTAATCAAACTGTAAATTAGTTGACTTTTTCTAACAATCTGTGCTTGTAATGGAAGACGTTGCCTTGAGGCTGGAGATCATTGTAACAGTAGATCATGGGGGTGTTCATGAAGGGTGCAAATGCTGCACCAATATTTGAAACCATAAAGAACCACATCTAAGTCTTCATGACCATTGATTAATAATGGTTTACAAAGCTTGCTCGGTGTCATATCACAGAAAGATCAGAGGTCAACAGGAGCTGTTGGAGGCTCAGTGTCTGGAGGGCTGACACGTCCTGAAACACTCCTGCATCTCTATTCTTGCTTCCTGACTACACCGTTTTATAATCGATAACTGCAGTGAAGCAGACTTGTGAAGGTTTAGCAGAAATAAAGAAGCCCAGAGCCTGAATCAAACCAGAGCTTTCAGACTCCATCAATACAGGCTGTGACTCATTATGCTGCTTGTCCAAGTATCCTCACTGCCTGCCTGTTCCTGGAAGTGAATTGATCAGAGTTCCTCTATTGATTCAGTCGTCCTGAGGTTCTCCTCCAACAGACTTTTAACTCTGCAGTTTGTCCTTCTTTTTTCCGATCGGTTCTGTAAAAGGTCAGCTGTTTGAATGATTTCTGAATCGCCAGATAAATTTTATCTCATTTGAAATTCGATTGAATTAGTTTCTTCCTAAATGTGCTTCTTTTCTTAGATGCAGCAGAGTATGATGACTATTTTTCGTCTCTGAGTGATAGAGTTCATCCTGCTCTGTCATGATTTACAGCATGAATATCAATAAACTTCTTCTGTACTACGTTAACTATTCCTCAGTGCTGATTGCAGAAAAAGCAAGATCTAGAACAGGTCAAAATGCTCCAGCAACACTTGTAGTAAGAAGATCAACTTTATTAACAATTTAGACCGACGCGTTTCAGTTCGTGGCCTTCATCAGGGTCAAAAAGCAAAATCAACAGCACATTGCTCATGCAATCAATGCAAATGGTAATCGTTTTTAAAAATCATGAAACATTTAAAATTAAAGCTCACAGCCCTACACTGATTTATGACATATTCTCTTCTCTTACTGCACAGTACAGTATGTGTTCAGAGTTTCATGCAACTTGCAAAGGCCCGACACACCACCAACATCCGTTATACAAACTCACAAGGAAAGTCAGAGACCTTTTTTGGTACAATACGATACATTTTAAAGGTATAGTATGCTACTTTTAGAGTAAATGTCCACTGAAGCACCATGTCTCTCAAACCAAAAGAAAGCTGTGCACGCCTCCCCTCCTACCCCACCCCTCCCTCAGAGATCATACCCAGTAGCCTACGTTGTTTCTATGACTGATCTCTGTTGTATTCTGGTGTGTAACCAAAAGTTGGGTTACATGAATGCTGTTAAATATCTGCTGTTTCCCCTTGAATTGTACTCTTTTGACAAAACTCTGCCATCACACCTCTACTAAGAGCGTCCCTGAGTGGTCAGAGCCGTCTCTCTTCCCCCACATGAATGCAGGGCTAGCAGCTGGACAGCTAGGGATACACATGAATGAAACATGTTTGAGCCTCTGAGCTGAAGGAAGCACCGTCCCGTCCCGTTGGAACACAGAATAGAAAACAAACGAGCACAGAGGGAGTTTGGATTCAGCCTTTTTTTAATAAAGGAAAACTCATCGATCAACTGAAACTGAAACTCATCGATACATTTAGTTAGGATGCATTTGATATCTGCAATATTAATGTTTCAAATGTTGCATTCCAAATTATACTCTAAAAATGTGTTCAAATCCACACCTGCTCTACTTGGATACGTCACTTCAGCTGTGATCGCATTGTTTACTCTTTGAAATGTGTCAACAAAATATAAAGCGAGAATAAAAAGTTGAACTTTGAGAGAAAATCTGGCTGGTAAATTCATGCAGTGTGCCATTCCAGTGGTAGCAGTGCCACATATTTGTTCGACACTGATCTCTTGAAAACAATGGTACGGCCAGCACAAAGCTGTTTACCTGCTGATCTTGTATTAGTAGCTTTGGAGTTTACCTCCAAGCCTTCAGCCCAGCTTGGCTGGACTTACAGGGAGCAGATGCTTTGAGCTGAAATGCAAAAACTCAAATCTTAACAAGTTCTTAAAATGAGGCCCTATTTTTTAGCTTGTAATATCTTGAAATAAGATGTGTATATTTTGTTAAATTCAGTGTCTAGAATTTATTTCCGATGTAGCCACGAACATCCGATTCGAGCACAAGACCCTTAAAATCCCCTTCATCCATATCAGTTTCAAGTTGAAATACACTTTCCGCCATTGACGGTTCTTCTCAGCTTTCTCCACAGAGCCT
Organism: Labrus mixtus; assembly: GCF_963584025.1. Taxonomy (NCBI): domain Eukaryota; kingdom Metazoa; phylum Chordata; class Actinopteri; order Labriformes; family Labridae; genus Labrus; species Labrus mixtus. Next base: position 5,332,096 of record NC_083633.1, on the reverse strand, counting down.
GTTAGCATAGCTTCCAAGCAAGATGGTGGACGTTGCTTTTAGATTCAGGGAGTGAGGTCCCACCCACAAATCTGTAATAGGTCTCTAGCTTCATCTCTCAGGCTACATGGTCAAAGACTTAAAAAGGCAAAAGACAGAAGCTGTAGCTGTTGCAGTTTGTGACCTCATGCTGAGGATCTGGCAGGCTGCAGATGAGCAGCGGTTATTTCCGCATGAGGAAAGCCGTAAGCCTTACCTTTAACACGGTAACACAATCTATTAACCTCTCCAGAGTGTGTAAGGGCTGCTGTTAGTATTAATCCCTAAAGAGGCCTATATTAGTTACTTAGCGGGCAGTCTCCTTCTTAATCTGGCTCAGCAGGAGAGTGTACGGGGAATCCTTAAGGTCTTAATGGTTTTCTTTTTCTCTATCATAAGATGTGAACTGAACTTTCAGTCAAAAGCCATTATTTCATGGACTAAATGCATAGTTTTGTAAGTCATTTCCACAGAGTCTGAGGGAATAAACCCGTCTCCTGAGTATAAAGTGCAACGATGTGCAACAAAGTCCAACAAAGTGCTTACGGTTTCAATATAAAAAAAAGTTCAGTTTCAGAGACAGCATCTACCTCACGTTGAGAATAAGCGGATTATTCTAGACTCAGTCTCTTTAGACAAGATCTTCATGCCAAACGACTAAACCATAAATACAAAACGTTACAATGCCTTCAATCTGATTAACGGACAGGCAAAGCCAATTACGTCTGTCTATTCCGGGTTATTTCTGGTGCCAGGAATCCTGTTAATGACACGCTAACAAGGTATGCAGATACACACTGTCACTGCTAGTAGGTAGACTTCAGTGTATCCTGAAGCCAATTACTTCTGTCTATTTGAGTTTGTCTTTTTCGCATGCCATGCTAGAAATCTTCCTTTGGTTGGGCATCTCATAGCATTATGTTCTCATGTGTTTATTGTATCACAGAACTTGTTTAAAGACTTATTTTGTGATGGAATAAAAAGTTGTGTGAAGATCTCATCTTTACTGATGTGATATCTGAATTTCTGCAAACATCCACAAAGCAAAAAACTTTATGTTATGCAGACACACACTGTTCATGTAAGGACACACACACACACACATGTGCAAGCATGCAGTGCCAGGGGTATTTCTGTCATCGACACACACTATCGTCACTACAGGCTTGGCGAGCTTCGGACAAGGAGTTCCTTTTGTCTCCTGCCCGTCAATCCAATATGGCTGCTGGCAGTGACTCAACTTCATTATTACCTTCCCACGGCTTAAAACTACTGAACGCTTACTGAACAAAGTCACTGAAGGAGAGGCTTAAATGAGCCTTACTCTCTCTGACCCGATGGTTGAAGCTGGATGGGAACAACTGAAGACCAAGAAGAGGGGAAAACTAAAGTGTAAAGCTAGCAAAGACAAACACAAAGTCTACATTAAACCACAAGCCAATCCTCAACATTTACAGTTAAAGTCGTTTGATGGGGAAAAATGCTTGTTCTCCCTTTTTGCAGCATGGTACCACTACTGAGTATTTACTGTAAATATACTGCAGCCAGCATCAAGCTAGCTTAGCTTAGCTTAGATCAGCAAAATATTGAAAAAAGTGTAACCGAGTAGACTTGCATTTTTGCCTCCTACATTCTTGCAAGAACATGCAACAATTGCTTTACAGTAACCAGCTAGTTTAATTGGTTAAGTGCAAGATTACAAGTTAATGGTCAAAGCTAAAAAAGCTAAAAATAAATAAATACAGCAGAAAAGTGAAAGACTCCATGTAAATGTGCAAAAAACAAACAAACATTTCAAATGTGGAGTAATCAGACAGTGAGTTTATGAGGTAGTGGATAGATTGTATAACCTCTGAATCCAGCCGTTGGCCACTTTTCCAGTTGTAGCTTTGAAAAGCTAAGCTAACTGCTTCCAGCTACCACTTTATGGCACAACTTCCTTACAAAAAGCCCTGTAGGAAGCTACTGCAGAGAATCAAAACAACACTGATGTTGAGAGGAAGAGTTACACTTCTGAAGCTGTGAAGGCGTCAGGTTGCAAAAATAACGATTATATCCTTACTTCTTGGATGATGTTTTTTAAACTGAAAAACGAGGCTAGACAAAACAGCGCCAGGGCTGATCAAACTATTTTGTCTGAAATTAATTCCCTTTTTTTAAAATCCCAATTTCAAGCTCTTGCACATTTAATTTAAGAAAGAACAAGTAACCATCTGCTGTATGCATTTTTCATTTCATTTCCTACTTTGACTTGAATGCCACAAAGAGTTTCAAATGACTTCTTCCATCTGAAACAAAGTGACAGCCACTCACAATTTAAGATCTCTTGTCTAGTTGTCATGTAACCCATGCTTTTAGCTTAATTGTTCTGGTTTTTCTGTGCAGATGATCTCTTTTTTTGTTTCTATGTCCTGCATTGAACTCGAGGCTCAGCCAAGTCTGTTCAGCATGCTCGGTAAAAGTCTTGTGACCAGTGTTACTCCTTTTGGCTTGTCAGCGAGGATAACCAGCCAATAGGTGATAGGTAGCTCAAATTCAGCCCTACCTTCCCTGCTGTGTTTAACTGGATAGACTATCCTCAATTAGATCCAACCAAGGAGGGCTAAGGAGGACTTCATCACCTTCAGGCTTTATCCCTCTGTCATACAGTCAGCACAGTCTGAAGTAAATGTCACTTTTAGTCACTCTTCAAGCATTTGGGGCTCACTGTACAAAAGCACAGCTGAGACACAGGAACACACACTGAACATGCAGAGCTGGAGCCTTGGGGGGATTAGGTAATCAGTTGTGATACCGAGCATTGGTGAGGTGCCACAGAAATGGAAACACTGATGGAGAGGACAGAGAGTCTCAATGTTTGTTGGAGGGCATATCACAAAAAAACTGGAGCAGCTGGAGCGAAGGGACTGAAAAAACACTCAAGAAGCAGAAGAATCAGAGCGAGTCAGACAGAAACATGGGGGAGAACGGGATGAAAAGAGTCAGTCGTCAGCCAAGAATGCCATTCTTCATTTCCTTCAAAACAGACTTTTTGTGACTGGTAAAGTCTGACTCAGATGATTTTTATTTTTAACTGTTGTTTACTCAGGGAAAACTGACCAGACATGTAGCAGAGAGTTTGGCAAACGACAAGCTGCAGGGCTTGTTTCTTTATTCTAGTTTCGGTCCCTGTTTCAGTACTTCATCTCCTTCTTTGATAGCAGACGATCTAACTGGCAAACAAAGTGGATTTTTCTGTGGCAAATCTTAGACTATATAAAACATGGACATAGTTTCAGTGGAGTCACCCAGAGGTTTGGCGGTTACCATCGTAAATGCTTCTCAAACTTTCGATTGATCCGGACACAGGCAAGAGGCGGACCTGAGGCCGGCCTTCAACCCATAGCAAACAGATTCACTGTGCGCACCTGTCAGTCATCTCAGACACACCCCTTATTTATGCAAATGTGAACTTTTTGTGCAAGTTTGGTATGCACCAGGCACCGCGGAGCTTGTCACGCCCTCTCTCAATGCTCAAACCAACAATGCTCGTATTTCCACCTCAGTCTGCCTCTGGGATGTCCCAGAAGCACCACTTCATTCTGCTCAGCATGAGTCTATTACCTCTCTTGCATGTTGTTTTTTCTATTTCCGCATCATTTGTTCTCCTGTGATCTTGTGAACTCTCTAATACAGCTGATCTCTGAGCTGCCCTGCGCTTCACAAACAATTTCAGTACATATGGCATGTGCCGTTGGACTGATCAAAACCACGGAATATGGTGCAAAAAGATGCTGTGCTTAACTTTAGACGTTTTGCACTGAACTGTACTTAAATGGGCAGTCCACCGATTTTAGCAAGAATAGATGACTCGTCATGTGTATTACATTGGCCATTACCTCTTAAAGAAGCAGGTTTTTATCAGGCAGGGAGAGTTATACTATGGGATGTTAAGGACCAAATAAAGCTTTACTTATACTAGGATCAAAGACACACAGATTTGGATCATTCTTTGTCTAATCTGTCCTTCATTTCACAACAATACTTACTCAATGGAGCATTATAAGAAAGTCTTTTCTCTGCATCTCATTACTTCAAGTTACTTAATTAGTGTGACGGCTGAGTTGAGATGGAAAGGTCTTGTATTTAGGGTCCATGAAGCTGAAAGAAAGACAAGTCTTTGCCAGTACACTAATACAAAGATGCTGTGTGAGTGGATCGCACATGCCTAGCGTCACTGTACAGATGATACAGACAGTATGTTTCTTCCTATATGGCTGCATCCAGTGAGTGTGTGTGTTTGTTCTGTTTATTCATTCTGTGCATGTGAATATGTGCGTTTGAATCTTTAATGCAGAGGGCCTAATCTTTATTTAATCACAAACTGTGCTGAGTGCTTCCCTGACTGAGACAAGAGAGAGGGCTTCAGAGAAGAATACTGCAGGCTGGATGTTTGGTTGGTGCTGTTGGGTTGCCAGGTTTGGGGGTCCAGAAGTGTACAAGCAGCCTGTTGGTTTTGATTGGCAACCAACTGGTTCCACGATGACAGAGAAGCTTTCTGAATGGGGACAAAACAGCAGGAATGAGCAAATAAAGCTCAGAGTCAACAAGCACACATCCACACAAACTTGACTTGCAGCCGATGTAGAGTAAAGAAAAAGAACACAAAATCCTACACACTTTTCCAATCTTTTTTGGGGAATAAGTCAGGTTTGATGTTAAACTCCACTGGGGGCTGTTTGTTCACTCCACACTGGCAGCATTGTTCCTTCTTGTTCTGTGTCGACTAGCACGGAGGTGTGTGTTACTAAATTGTCTCTGGGATTTGCAAGGAGTGAGGCAAGTTTCCTGCTGCGGCGTAGCAACAGCCAGTAAAAAAAAAAAACAACCGTCATCTTGAATCTTAAAACACACTGTCACGTAATATGTTCAATAATTTATCGGCCTTTATGGAAGTAAAGGCTTTTTCTTGTTGTGGGAGGAAGATTTGTAGGTGCGTATCAGATGTCAGTTTGAGTAGAAGTTTCCAGATAACATAGCCTGCTGTTTGTGTTTGTCTACTGTTTAAAGATAGAGGAAGAGTTTGCACCTTCTCCTCTTGTGAAAAGTGAAGCCAAAATCCCCCGACCACAGGCGCTGACATTTGGATGGCGCAGAGGAGTTTGGCTGGTGGAGCCACTGCACATCCAATTCCTTCGGCTAACCAAGTTACTAGTGTGGAGAGTTCAGACTGTTCTGTTGGTGTTTGTTACATTTCTTCCCGCCATTCCTTTTGTTCTGCCAATCATGTACCACAGCGCCAAAGGAGCCTCATTTGTAACTGAGCTGTTAATCATAGTGTTTTACCCTCTTTTTTAGCATCAAATAACTAATCAAATCTACACTTAAAGGCTTAATATGTGTTTTTTCACACTTAAATATAATATAAATCAAGTATATCCTCTGAAAATAACTCTGTGAGTCATGACTCGACACCCGAGTCCCACTGTCTGTGATGCTTTCCGAGTCCTATCTTCAGTTTGTTTACATCGCCTGGACGGCCGGCTGACTCCTCCCCTCTCATATTAAAGTTGTTTAATTGAGGGACTAGAGAAAAGAAGAATAACATACTGTACTCACTGCTTAACTGTGTTTTTAGATCACGCTCATTTCGGGTAAATTTACATGCAGTGTGAAGATACGAGCATAATAAAGATCACTAGCATTAGCATGCTAACACAACAATGCAGCGCAAGTTGTTTTGGTTTCATGCTGGTGCTCAAGGGCGACTGGATCAAAAAATCACATATAAAGCCTTTAACAGAGAATTGAATGCTTGGGCATGCTTGTTTGAATTATTGGACGTTCATTTTGTGCTTCTAGTTTGACCCATCTACTACCATGGAGTAGGTACAGATTATAACTGATATTGCGGCCAGACAACAGAGAGAGCTCAAAATATTTTGTCTTAACTTTTAGTGAGTTGTAATATCAACCATCTTTTTACACAGTTTATGTTTATAATTTTAGGTTTGGATTTTGGTTCGCAAACGTCTTTGTAAGTAACTTGTGCTTCAAAAGTGGTCAAAGGAAGAGGTGAAAAATTATATCTTTATACTTTTATATAAAAGTCAATTAAGGCCCAACCTGGTGGGGGAAAAAAAGGGTGATTTCTTTTGCAGCTTTTGGCCACTAGAACATCTGGAACTCCAGATGTTTCCGCCTTTATTTTCAGGTTTTTGCTAATCTTGTGTTGTTTGATACACACACACATAAACACAGAGGAATAGCATCTGTGAAAGGTCTCTGTGGGAAAACAGAAAGGCTTTTAACCACTGGAAAGACAGTCAGCCTGTACTTGTTTCCCTGCACTGTACGCATTACGCACGTGTCTGGTGTGTGTGAGCCTTGATGTGTATATGTGTGTGTATAGTGTGTGTGTGTGTGTGTGTGTGTGTGTGTGTGTGAGAGAGAGTTGAAAGGAGGGAGGGGATGCTGTCATCTTCACACGGGATCACGAGATCCTCTCTGTGTCTACCACTGCAGAAATCCTCCCATCTGTCGCTCCTAATCAGCAGAGAGCAGCTTGCATGTTCACAGGGTCTAACAGGGGGATGACATCTCTCTCTCTCTCTCTCTCACACACACACACACACATAAAGATTACACTAATACTGACACAGCAAAGCAAACTGCATCATCACATGCCCTTCTGGCCTTAACTCATTTAGCAAGCCCAAAGTCATGCATTCATTTTTTACTCTGCTTACTCTGTTCTTTTTGAATATAGCGACCTTTAGAGCAGCAGTTAGCATACTAAACAAATACTGCATCTGTTAGTGACAAAACCACAGAGAATTATTACCTGACTGTGTTGTATGCAGCGTCAAAATGTTTGATACTTCAACACTTTTGAAATGTTTGAAAATTATATGTTCTCGATTATTTCAATGATCGATAGTATCGCAGCTTTATAAAAACTAAAATCCTTCAGTGATATTTTTTAGCTGAAAGCTTCCGTGCGATAAACAGAGAGAGCACGTTCTTAAATGCACAAATATGTTGGCAACATATTTAGACACAGTTAAGATGTTTGTTTGCAATTATTAGTAAGCAAAAACAAGATATTATTTGGTACCTATTAGTATTCTGTTTTTGTTGCCATGGTATCGAAACTGGTATAGAAACTTTAGATTTTTTATTTCTATGGGTCAGTAAGAATTCTGGTATCGGGACAGTCCCTCGTCTTTTAGCCCATTGTTTGTGTTTTGTAATATCTCTATAAATAAACGTGCTTGTCTCGCCTTGATAAGCTGTTGGATCGAGCTATGAGGATGTGGATTTGGTGCAGATATTCTCAGAAAGTCCATGAAAACATATTTAAAGTAAAAAGCATCTTGTGACCTCATTAATCTTTGCTTGTGTTGGTCATTTTAGTCAAGTTTCATCTCGACCAAATCATGCAAAATCAACAAAAATGCTTCTATTTACATGAAGCCATTTTGGTTATTTTTTTGTGGTATTAGATTTAATTGAATGTCTAACAAGTTTGAGTCCATGAAGTGACTTTTAAAAGCCGGTAATCACTTCATCGAGTAATTACTAAGATCCCAATCCCCGTTAACCCACCGAAGATATAATTTACGGTAAATTAATATTGTGGTGCAGAAATAAACAATATGTATTTACTCCAGTTGGATCTATCAGGATAATGTGGGAAGATTGGAGCTGCTGTGACGCTGTAGCTTTACACGAGATTTCCTTAAAGTCTCAACAGTCCCTGCAGTACGATCTAACAATAGCTGCTGTATCACAAGACCCCTCTGAGGTATTTGTGTATTGTAGCATGAGGAGATAAAAATAGTTCTTTTTCAGTCTCTCTATCTCTCTGTTTCTCTGCGTCTATCCTGTGTAACGGCTCGTATCAGACTCCCTGTGAAGATAACTGACACTCTGGAGCAGGGACTGAGTTTGTCAGGAAAGTGGAGAGAAAATGGACACAAGAAAGAGAAGAAAGAGTGAGGTTGAGATGAAAGAGAAGCAGAAGAGAAAGTGGTGCACTTAGAGAGAGGCCTTTTTCAACGGGGTTATAATTTCTTATTTCTTCAGGAGGGATGGGAATACATGTCATAAGTGCCAAAAAATTAATGTGAATTTAAAAGAGATGCCCAAGCGGCAACTTATGATGGTGTTGGAAAATGAAGACAATTCTGAAGTGCAAAATCCTGCAGTTCATCAAGGCTGGCTACAGAAGCACTGGAAGTCACATACACATTAAAAAAAGCCTGTTTTTACAGTAGAAATTAACATGTTTAAAGCCTGGTTAAAAAAAAGAAAAACAATTGTCTGATTAGCTCAGGTCATCATCAGTACACTGTGAATTTTTTTTCACCCCCCGTACATTTTTTTTGATTGTTTCGATTTTTATTTGAAAGATAGACAGTGGATAGAGTTAGAAATTGGGAAGAGAGAGAGAGTGGGGAAGGGCATGCGGAAAAGGAGCCGCGGGTCAGATTCGAACCCAGGCTGCCACTGCACTATACCGGCGTCCCATGAAGGATTAGCATTATTCACAATAAGGCTCGTAGCTGACCTGATTGACAGGAGGGCATAACGGTTCTTCAAGAGGCTTTGAACCCGCCTCAGCTCCAGCTCTTATCCTGCCATAGGCCGGTTTTAATGTTTTTTTTGGGGTACCAGTCGGTATTTCAACCGACAACTTAATTGAAAGTTTGTTATGTAGGCTATGTTTTTAAACCCACCACAAAGATACCTTCTTTTTCTTTAAACCAAAAACACCTCGTAAAATAGAAAAACGAGCATAACACACAACCACAGAAGGATTCAACACAAAGCAAGTCAGTTCAAAGGAAGAAAAATGTATTAAACTAAAAATATCCCAATAGCAATCAACAAACGGCGTCCCTTTTTCACAGCTTTTTCAAACAATTGTAGCAACATAAAATAACCCTCTAATTCAGCCATTCCCAAACTTAAGACTGCCGCGGCCCGCTTTGAAATACAAAATTACTCCGGGGCCCATTCTAAAAAATGTTTTATGACTACAGCTATAACTTACAGTAAGGGTAAATTATTTGACATTACAACATGATATTATGGCAAGATAGACACAAAGGTTTACTAAACAATATGTCCATGAATAGTCATGACACGCCTTACTAATCACTTAAAGGGTTGACTCATGGTAAATCATCATTATTGAGTTAGGCCTATTTCTTTTGTTTTTACAGTTGGTGGAGGGCTTTTCGCGGCCCATCTGCAGTACCCGCACGGCCCACCAGGGTGCCGCGGCCCACACTTTGGGAAGCACCGCTCTAATTCAATTCAAATAGGGTTCAGTTCTATGGTTCAGTTCAGTTCGACAAAACACTAAAAAAAAACAACAGTGGGCCCTCTTGTCCGTGTATCACTCTTCGACAACCTGTTGCAACCCAAACTAGCCCACCGAGTGAGAACTCACTCTCCACAACAATCTTCAGCCACAGACAACAACAAGGGATTTACCTCCTGGACCCGAACTATCTTCTGGCTCCTCTTTTTCTGCTGGAAATCCTCCGAAGGACAGTCCAGAATTAAAGGCACAGCAGTTTAGAAATGTTAGTTGTAGTTCAGTCAGGAGAGACAAGTAATCAAAAATAAATATTTATTTTACATATGTGATATTGAATGATAGTCAGAGAATCTTTGGCGTTTGAACTCAACAGAGAGACAGAGTGAATGAAGATGTCTGCCCTGAGTGGCGGCAAGATCTATCCCCACATGGAGTCCAGAGACTGGTGGTGGAGGCTTTAGCGGAGGATGGTGTCTGAGTCATATGGGATGAAGAAGCTGATTACACTGTGAAGACTGGGGTAGACCGGATGATGGTTGACGATGTCATCTGAGGCTGATGGGATGAAAGCCGGTCTAACTGAAGAATGGGGTTGACCGGAACAGCTGAAGATGTCGTCTGAGGCTGAAGGGATGAAGAGGCTGACCAAACTGCGAAGACTTGGGGTTGACTAGACGATGGCTGATGCTGTGATCTGAGGCTGAAGGGATGAAGAAGCTAATGAGACTGTGAAGTCTTGGTGATGAGGGTCGTTGCCAAATAAAAATATCGAATAAAACACTGGCGCCCAACGGGTCGAGAGTAAAAGAACAACACAAAAATGGCGGCAACACAGTCCCTTAATTTATCCCTTAATAATTTTGTAGTTGGCTCACCCTGACTTTATGTGAAACCTTTATGAGGGGGCTGGTCGGAAAAATGATGGGTAAAGTTAGAGGGAAAAATGTGACTGTTTGCATTCACACATCCCAAACTGTTTTCAGGAATTTTGTGCGTGTTTGAAGGCACCATTAGCAATGCAGTAGCAAGCGTTCTCCCCCATAATTTAAATGTTAGCATTTCAGGATCATTTTACAAACACTGAGTGGCACCAAACTCAATCAGAACCAATATTAATCCTTATTATATGCTCTGTTTTATGACCTCGTGTTTTGTCTCCTCTCTCCTCAGGTCTGTCATGTACACCTGTCCTGCCTCCTCGTCGAGGATCCTTCTACGTCGAGAGCGGCACTGGCGTGTCCGTCGGCAGCATGTTGACCTTCTGGTGCAGAGAAGGATACCAGCTGGTCGGCAGCGACAAAATACAATGCATAGTCAAGAAGGGCAAAGCGCAGTGGAGCAACTACCTGCCTGTGTGTGAAGGTAAGGGTTTTATTTTGAGGGATTTAACTGATTTTTAGCTACACTACACATCATTTGAATGAATAATAACAAAGTGAGCTTAGCTTATTATGAACTACTTCACTGCAATTTATCATATTAACATGGCATATGCTTTCCTCCAGTGAAATGAAAATTTAAAATAATGTTAATCCAGAGGGACTTCAGGCTGAATTCTAAGTTTAAAAAACACAATTGAGTTAAAAATCTGTTGTTTTATTTTGAAATGTGGCCAAATGAACCTTCAGATCTACATAAACATCTTTCTTTTTTTCATAGCTGTTCAATTGAGAAGCTGTAAAAGGATAACAATTTATCAGATTCCTTTTTTTTTACTATTTGCAAACCTAAAAGAAATGCAGCATACTTCATGAAGCATGTGAGCTCCCCACCCGGGGCGTAACTCAAAATGAAAAGATCGCTGTGTGAATATGTTGCCTGGTTGGACCCTCACACCTGAGTGTAAACGGCCTGCAGCTTGCATGTCAGACACCTCATGGTGACCATGCATGTCAACTTTTGTATGCTCAGGGACAATCTCCATCCTTTGCTGTTAAACTTTAAACCTGACATGTGAAATCAACATCTGTCCAACTGGATGAAGGAAATAAGACAAAACCTTCACTGCCTTCAAGAAAGAAGAAAATGTTAGATGCCAAACACTGTAATCTTCTAGGATCTGTTGTTAAAATTCATTTGGATACAAATCCAATTTCAAATGTTTTACCTTGTTCCCATAGCGATCCCTAGACCTGAGGACCGGGGTCTGAGAGTGGCCGTGTTGGCCTCAGTGGTGAGTGGGATCGTCATCCTCGCCATGTCCCTGTCCTTCCTCATCTGCTGCCTGCAGGAACGATCCGGTCGAGAACGAGCCAAGAAGGAGGGGCGGAGCAGGTACGCCTGGACAGATTGATGTTCAAAATTTGCCTTGTTAACAAAGCCCCTGTGGTCACACCCGCTCCCTGTTATACGAGGACCACTGAGCTGACAGAGCTGTCTCCTCTTCAGGCGCAGAGACAAACGCACGGCGCGGCGCAGCGAGTGTTGGCTGGAGAGAGAAGAGGGTGAATGGGAGTCTTTCCCCCCTCCAAAGATCTTCCACCTGTCCCAGAGGATGAACCCCCGTCTTGCCCCGGACAGCCCACTTTACTTGACCGCAGGACTCAGTGGATATGAGAACAGAGGATACCAAAGGTAAACACTAATCAGTGGAGGACAACAAGTCCTAAGAAAAAGAAAAAAAATCGTAAAAACATTCAAAAATGGAAATCAGACGACCTCTGAACACAACAAAATAAATACATTTATACACAATACTTACATTTATAGTATTTAAGCTCCCACAAAGATAAACTGACAGAGAAGGATTGATGTTCATGGCTCACTGCACACAGCTGATGGAAAGTGGGGCACAGGATATTTAAAGGGTTTTTAAGCTGCAGACTCGACTATGATTGGTCACTCTGAGAAAAGTGAGACTGACAAGTGGATTTGACGTCAACAAAATGAATTTCAGACAGAAGACAGAAACTACCACGATAGCCTCGCGTCCTTTAAACGACATGTTGAGCCTCCAGCCAGGAAAGAGTCAGGGGCAGGCTGCCCTGACATTTGTAGAAGTTGTCAGGAGTGCATGCATGAAAGGTGCTTATGGGCCTGTAAGATATTAAACACACTGTTGCACTGGCTGGTTTGGTTCTGACAGGTGTTAATGTTTCAAAGCATGTCCCAGCTTTCAGCTTTAGTTCTGATACGGAGTACTATATTTAAGTTGACACTTGAAGTCTTCCTTTCTGTCTCTTCTTCTCTGTCTTCCACACAGGAGTCAGGAGAGTTTAATGAAGGCCTCCATGCCACTGTATCGCTCAGATTCTCAGCTTTACCCGCACGTTGTCCTGCAGAGGGTCCCGACTCCTACTGCGCCCTCCGCCCCCTCAGCTCCGTCAGCCCCCTTCTACATGCACGTCCCGTCCTCCACCTCTGCTGCCTCCACGCCGGCCCACACGACCGCCCACAGCCAGCCTCACATGATGGGGCAGTACCCCACTCCAACATACCCGCCAAACCCCAACACGGCGGTGCCGGCATACCCCCACCCAGCGCCGGCGCCCATTTACCCCAACCCTAACCCGACACCACAGCGCCCTTGGCAGTAGCTACATCTTCCAGTTTTAATATATTCCAGGTGCTGTGCTACTCCTGCAGAAGACGTTGAAGAAGAAGGGAGATGGCGAACAAGAAGTATTTTTTTACTCTTCCTTATCCGCATTTCCGCCAACAGAAAGACATAAAAAGTAGGTGTAGAGATGGAGATGCAGCCAGAGTAGAAGCTCCCCTTTTTTCTGCATGCTTGCTGAACTGTTCCTGGATTTTTGGACACAACAAGAAGAACTGAAAACTCGAGATCTTAACCCCGCAGGAGGAGTTCTTTGGAGCAAGTTTTGCTTTATTTCAGCCGTCAGAAAATTGCAAGAAAGCTTCAAGTAGCCAGTCGTCAAGGGAACGCGGGAGTTTAACTCTGAAGTGTGACGTTTGTGGAAGAACAACCTCCACTGAAGGATCCTTCAGGACTTTATGGCCGCCACTGTTAAGGCAGCTAACCACACAGTAATGATACTTTTTTTAAAATAGTTTAATGGTTTTATTGTTAATAAAATATTTCCTATCGGCCTTCCTGACGACCACACACTCTAGAAAAATATATATACATATAGATATATTTTTGATTTAAGACTTTAACATACTGTTCTGAAATCTCACAAATCTGCAAAGTAATGAGTTTCTGGTCACTTTACAGCTCTTATTAACTTTTACATGTAAACAGACTGATTTTATGGGTATAGGACAACACTGTGATTTAGATGCTGTAATTGCTGCAACCACTGAATGCATCCGATCTTGTGCTGTATGCATGGGGTTTAAAGCAACATGATGGAGGCTGCGGCACCCACCACAGGTCTCTGAGCGCAACTGCACTGTCGTAAAACTGTATTGACAAAGCCAGCTTGGCGTCAAGCCTGCAGTCTACTTTTACCCCAAGTTCTCGCCAACATGTAAAAGCCAGTCCGTCTTTTTGCTCGGTCACTCGCTTTTTTTTTGTTTCTTTGTAGCTTCATCAGTCACCGTCCTCTTTGGTCTCTCAGCTGTAGCCATTGTAATCAAACCAGGACGGGCTCACTGGCTTCCTTTTAGCTGAAGGCTGATGTGAACTCAAGCCGTAAAGCTGTACGCACTTTCCATGAGAGACCCGCGGCCCGCTGCCAAAGTTACATAGTGCTGAAAATGGGATAGACGTCATTCTCCCTGTTGAAAATTATTGTAGGCGACTATTAGATCAACTTTAACATTACTACTGTGAGTGAAAAGTGACATATTGTTGCTTTAAATTGGTTTTGTCACATAAATATTCTTGCTTTTGTTTTTGGTTCAGAGGTTGACTGTTTAAGATGTAACAACTATGAGTATAAAAGGCTAAAACATTGAGTTGGAAATCCAACTCCGGATAATACTTGGAAAAAAGTACCGCCAATTGATGCAATTAGAGTGATATTGAGCCTTGAAAGGGTTTAGATACAGAGAATAATGCAAATGTACTCAATTTTAGAAAGACCTCTTGTGTGGTGTTACAAAGGTTGTAAAGGTGTCAGGTTTTAATAGATGTAAGAGAGTCTGTGAGGCTGCTGTGTCGTCCTCGATGCATTACAACCTGCAGAGAAATGCACTGGTATGTAAAGATGTAGAAGCTAATGAATCGTGTATTCACTTGAATTCTCTTAATGTCCGCTTATTTACAGTAAATAAGGATTTTGCTCCTAAATTCATTGTTTTCTAATGAAGAATTGACCTTAAACCTTTATGTTATTCTCCCTCTATGTACATGCATCATAAACTGTGTCCAAGAGCTCCTCCCATGTTTCAGCTTTAGCTCACACTAGCTGTGTGAACGTTTCTTTATTTTGAATAGAAGGACTCGAGTAGACACACTAACAAACTGCACTTTAAATTTTTTGAACGGGGGGGGGGGGGGGGTGAAATGGCTCGGACTGGTGGGTCCTTAATATTTCTCTTACTGTAAACCGTTGTACATTAATGAGACTGCCATAAAAAGCTGAATAAAGAGAGTTTTGTTTAGTTGAAAGGTTCAGCGTGTGTTTCAATGTGTGCTACTTTGTTGGAAGAAAGAGAAACTGGTGGAGGAGGAGTAATTCATCAAAGTGTCATGACAGTTGAAAATGAGGAGATGACCTCGTTTGGTGGCTGGACCCGAGAGGCTGAAAACAAAATCTCACATGGTGTGCAAGGCACGAGGCTGGGGGGGGGGGG
The DNA here is from genome assembly GCF_963584025.1 of Labrus mixtus. NCBI lineage: Eukaryota > Metazoa > Chordata > Actinopteri > Labriformes > Labridae > Labrus > Labrus mixtus. Next base: position 5,317,065 of record NC_083633.1, on the reverse strand, counting down.
GTAAATAAGATATAATTTTTTTGGACTTTTTTTTAACAATATTGCTTTTAATCCTACAAGTTGGATAATACTGCAAGTTTGTGGAGAATTCTGATAATGATAGTAAATAGACTTGAGCTTGTATCGCACTTTTCAAGTCTTCTGACTTCTCAAAGTCCTTTTACACCGCAGGTCACACACTGATGCTAAAGACGGCTGTGTAAAGTGACCATCAGGAGTAACTAATCCTGTTCATACACCACAGACGAAGCAGTGGGAGCAAATTGGGGTTAAGTGTCTTGCCCAAGGACACATCAGACATGTAGCTGCAGGAGCTGGGGATTGACCTCCGACCTTCCGGTTGGGCGATGACCGACTCTGCCAACTGAGACACAGCCGCCATGATGAAAGGTGGAAGTACAACCATATTACAGTTTTTTTGCACCCAGATGCAGACTTTAGATGTATTTATGTTCTAAAGGCAGAAACAAAATGCTTTCTGGGATCAGAGTCCAAGGAATTAAACATTTAAAAATAAAATGAAAGACAAGGAAGTTGCTGAACTTACCCATTGGCCCAACTCTTCCCACTATCTTCTTTCAGCTTCTCCACCTTGACCTCATTTACTGTGCATCTCTTCCCTCCTATGTTCTGCAGTTAGCAGTTTATAGGGTTCCAGTCGGTACTTGCAGACTGACTTGGAGATGTTTAACTTGATTTGGGTTGGTTGTGTTTGCCTTTTCAGGAATCACCTGCAAGTGAGTCCCCATCAGGAGAACTAATTTATATGCTCCCGTGCACATTCACCAGCAGAATGGACATCGTACACTTGAGCCCAGTTGCTGTCCAACACTATTACATTCACTTACATTTGTCAATCATGCAATACCCTTTTTTTTGTAAATTAATTAAAATACATAAATACACTTTAAAAAACAATGACAACAAAAACCTCTATTTCAGATAGTTCATGCTGAAAAAGGAATCAGGAGGGGCTGCTAGCTGATTTTCCCAGGGAGGTTCTCGCTGAGAGTGGGACGCTGGTTGGACTAGCAGTTAAGCCGTGTGCACCATGGATGGAGGCTATAGTACTTGAAGCGGGTGGCCTGGCCTCCACTCTAACCCTTGGCTAATTTACTTCATGTCATACTCTTTCTCCCTGATATCCTACTCCGTTCACTGTCCCATACAATAAAGCCCCCCCCCCCCCATCATATATATTTACACATAAATGAAATGAGCTTCCACAGGACATTTCATACTTCTATGTACATCTAAAAGACGGCCATGTTCTTCTTGCCTGTACTGTTGTTCTGTTCTTTCAGTTTCAGAGGTCTGGCTCCCTCTGGTGGTCTGTTATGGCTTTCTTGCTGGTTTCTTGGAGCCTGTCCACCTAGCTGTGATTTCTGACTGGCTGCACCTGGGTGGAAGGGCAGAGTCTCTCTCCATGGTTTTTGTGTTTGTTGTTTTGGAATAGATAGATTATTACTGAAATGCAAATGTACAGTTTGGACCGCCCTTTACTATTACGGCCTAAACGAGGTGGTTATCATCACATCCTACACACACTGATTTCAAGTGAGAAACAGACATATACACCATGAGAGGTTTTTGAAAAGAAGGAGGACTTGTCTACAGCAGTGGTTGTCAACTGGTGTGGGTCGAGAGCTGCAACCTCCGGTGTTGAAAAGTTAAGCCAATCCGGAACTGCAAAATGATTCAAATCTTTCCAAAATAATGGTTGAGACCCAAAAGTGGGTCGCAGAGCCATTTTCAGTGGATTGTTAATAATGCCTGGAAATCATAGTGTCAAAAAGTCTATGAAGCGCTTTTGAAACATGCTGGTTTTGTTCTTTTTCTTTGTTCTGTCACATGTTTTGTATCTTCTGAGGTCCAAACTCATAATTCTTCATTAAATTAATCTGATTGGTTGAAAAATATCAAAACTTGTAACCGAATTTTTGATATTTTTTATGAAGTAGTGGGTGGTGGAAATCCACAGATTTAGAGTTTATCAAAATGAGATTGACCTCAAATCGGCTCACCATTCTTGCTAGTTCATATTTTCCACCAGCTAAACTAGACCAACAACAATATCAAACCAACTACTGTATAAGGAGTCAATTTATAAAATGTGATTTTCATTGATTGATTGTTGGGACTTTGGCATCTGAAATCTGTCTTGCATCACAGTGGCTCCATTTGCAACATAAAAAAGACGAGAAGCAAAGATACAAACATTTTGGCACAACATTCAAACACCAAACAAATATTCAGAGTGCTTTCAGCGCACTTTGATCTGGGATTCAGCTCCATATCCACGTTTAGGATTGACTGGTCTACAAGAGTTCTTCAGTCTGACCCTTTTAAAACATGGGGGTCTGTATTTCAGGTTTATCTGTAGAAAGCAGAAATACAGAGAAGAAGCAAAGAAACTAATAAAAAAGAAAGAAGGGGAACAAATACATAAAGAGTATTATTGGGCCCAGTCAAATACATGGGTGAACTATAATCACAGAGGATGCTCACTCTGCATGCAAGATCTGCTAGTAAAATCAGTCAGTAACCAGACTGCATACGATGTAAATCACCTGCAATGCAAAGATATATTTGTACGACATATATTTGCATCTAAGCGTTGAAAATCAACACTAAACACGTGCTAATTTGTTTAGTCTGCCCTATAGATAGTTGTGTAATTGTTTTATGTGTAGGACGTATGGCTTTAGTGTTGGGTTGAAGGGACTCTCAGATGTTAGTAAGCGATAACTTCTAAAATCTGCAAGAGAGTAACAAGGAGAAAGAAGACACAAAAAAAGGTAAGTCTTCCACTTTTTGCTTTGCTGAGGCTTAAACACCTTTTAACATCACAGATCTTTAAACAAAGAAATGCCGAAAAGGGGAGATTTGATGGGGGAACACTCTTAAGTGGGCAGACATGTATACATATCATGGGAAATTAATTTATTGATGTTTTCTATTGTATCCGGGCTAACATAACACCATTTCATGATTTTTTTCTTTTTGACTTTTTGCCCCTCCAGCCCACAGCCTGTTTACTGTCCCATTGAAGGGTTAATGAAAAATCAATTTCTTCCTTTCAAAACTTTACTCATGCTTCAAGAGACTTTGGGAAAGTCACTCTTCATGCAATATACAACTAAGATGACCTTAATGTGTAATAAAGGATCACCAGAGTTTGTAGCTTTAAACCTGTGTTTCAAATTAAAATAAGACCGAATTAAAATGTTATTTCCTTCAAAGTAAACATTATATCAGTGATAGAAGCTGTACAAAAATGTTCTTTTCCTTGTCCAGGTGTTGCCAAAAACTTAAATCAAACAATTTCACTGATAGCACTCATAAGAATATAACATAAGAAACAGCAATCTGTTGCAATCCAGTTCTCTCTTATTTCCCCTTTGTTGTTGAAACGAGGCACTAAGCTCAAATAACAAAACAGGCGTCTGGTGAAGGTCTGAAAATACCCTCCAAAGTCGGCAGGCAGGGATGCTTCAAAATGTCAATTACTCTCCGTGTGCACAAAGACAAAAATAACCCTCCCAATGTGCTCAAGGGCCAAATACAAGAGAGTATAAGGAAAATCGCCTACCTTTTTAATTCTGCTCTTCTACATGTGGATACATTGCAGGTCTTAGGTAATGAACATATGACACATTTTTTGCATTTTTTTTGTGAAACAAAGGATGATTTAAATGTTTATAATAACTATTTTTGTCTTGGCAGGTCCGGATATTTACAGAGAAATGATCACCCCCAACTTTGTCAATGCCATCCACGATTACTGTGACGAGATTGGGTGGCATGAGATCTGGTGGATTTCTGACATTTTCTTTCTGTTCACTGGGGTGTTGGCTAACACCGCCCTGCTTTGGCTGTTTCTGCAGGAGAGGAAACCACTGTCTGCCTCACAGGTAGTGTTCGCAGCTCAGCATCAACACATCCCACCCCATTGGCTGATTTACGTCCGTTCATTTGGCAGTTGATTAAAATCTGAAAATAATCAATACATACAACACACACTTCCCTATGTTTACTTGAACTTACATTAACCACATGTCTGAACCATTGTCTTTCAGGTTCTAGGTGTGAATGTTGTTGTGATGGATCTTATCTACCTGTCTATAATGCCCATTAGGTTATTTTTTGATGCAAAGATGATGAAAGAAGAGAACAAAACAAGACAAGGTAAACACTTCTTGAGATTTCTCATGAGAGCTTACAACACCCGCTGCAGAAAGGGCAGGGAATTAACTCTGGCCTCATTAGATTACCATGCAACAAAACAATGGTTAATATTAAATATGTCTGTTTTTTTCCTTCAAAGTTACACCTGGATCCACAGCAGGTGATATTTTAGTGTTGAGCTTTGACTGAAGAAAGAACCAGAGAGTCGTAAAAGAGAACATTTTTCATGAGCTGAATTGTAACATCACCTTTCCTCAAACTGTCCTACCACTGTAAAAACTAACGCCTTAAGAAATGCATTGTTTTTCTGTCATTGTGAAGCTTGAATTGGCGGTAATGAATGATCTGTATTAACATCTGTCTGGTAGAGGAGGACAGAGGAAGCTATAGTTGGGTAAAAGTAAAATCATAATCTAGTGGTAAAGCCTGAAATACAATCAAATAATCATTCTTGGGCAGCAACAATAAGAAATCTATTACAATCAGTAAAAGAAAAAAATTACACCAGGTTATAACCAAATATGTTGCAGATTATTATTTTAATTGTTGAAGAAAAAAATAGAGCTTTGTTTCCAACAGGCAGCCTACTCAGTTTTTTACTTGAACTAAATAGATGAGTATCATCAGCATAGCAACTTTTAGGCTATAGCTGTTTGCACATTACAAATACGCAACAGCGCTGTAACAAATGTTTTCGCCATCATTATCAATATTTAACATTTTGGGTCCCAAAGAAGGACGCAAGAACTGAGACAATCCAGAACTCAGCATATCATTTCTGATTATTATTGGGACTTAGTTTAGTTTAGTTTATTTGTTTATTGTTTCGTGGACAGTCCCCTTTAATTTACTGTACAGTAAAAGAAGCAGCTTTAGCCTTTACGGCTAATTTCCAGCTGTAGTCCCCGGCCAGTTGTCAGTAGGCAACCTAAAATGCAATTGTTAAGATTTAAAATACAATAAAATACATTACATTTGTAATTACAACAGGCCTAAGCAAAAGGAAAATAGACATACAACATATCACACACAATTGGAGCAGGCACAAACAAAGCACAATCAAAGCAGTTCACTTCACAAGGGTTGACTTCAGACATCAAAGTTGATTTCAAAGTCATGTACAAATTTTGATTTGTAATTTTCTATCACCCAGACTTTTCCCTGACCGGGCCACATGACAACGTTACAAATCCTTGGGAAACAGCAACAGATGTCTTCAAGATATTCAACCTGATTGGCTGTCCCCTGCTGCTGTCCTGTATGTGTATTGAGCGCTACCTGGCCGTTATTAAACCTGTGCTGTATCTGAAAGTCAGGAAGTGGGAGTACCGAATGGCTGTTTCTGCTGTGGTGTGGGTGATCACCTTATCCTTCTGCATGGCTTCAGGTAAGTGCTGGGCAACAAATTTAGCAATGACACCATCATCTTAGCAGCAGCCACGGCGCCATGATGGTGTTAAATTTCTGAATTTGCCATTAAGTACAATGTAGCAGTCAGTTACAAACAACACTTTTTTTGTAATTTACATTTTCATGACCTTGTTTTTCACAGCCATAGTGGAAGATATGACTGTCATGATGGCTCCGGTTTCCATCACGGTGTCCTGCCTCTTCATCCTGATGCTCGCCTGCCTTTGTAGCATGATCTGGTCACTGATGCAGCAAAGCCCCGCCCACACCACGTTGGGAAACCAAGCCTGCTCGGAGCCCCCCCTAAAGAGACAGGCAGTGTGTAATGTTTTGGTTGTGGTGGTGCCAGCAGTGATATCTTACCTCCCAGTCCTGCCAATGGTTCCCTTGCTCGTCTACATACAATATCGTAAGGCTTTGGGTATTGAGGTGTGTAATGTTTTTGAATTGTCTGAGTTGTTTCCAAGGTTCGGTGTGTTCATAGGTCCACTGTTCTATCTCTCCAGGGCTAGAAAAATGTGCTGCCTCGTTAGCTTCAAACCTTCACGCAAAAAATGATGTTATGGGAAGTTTAGACAAGGATTTGTAATATGATCAAGACACGACTGCTCGGTTTCGATTATTTTATTCCTAGGGCTCCCCCCCTATTTAGAAGATAATCTACCAAAACATAGATGTTGAGACTTAAAGGAAACAATTGCCAACTATATGTGAACAGTGAGAAGCAGTGTATTCTGTCCGTCCATCCATTATCTATCCCACTTTTACCGTTTGGGCTCATGACGGGCTGAAAGCCGTTTACAAGCTGTCATTGGGCGAGAGGCGGGGTACAGTCTGGACTGTCTGCCAGTTAATCACAGTGCCACTGTATCCTGTGCAAAACTTAATAATTACTGGAGGCTGGGTCAAAAATGGATACAGTATAGTATAGCGATATTTTGTGTGGCGATATTATATATGGCGGCCAAGTATGGATATTTTTAATATGATATTTAGGATAAGCTTTTTACATTTTTAACTGCTGAAGGGGTTGCACAATTAATTTTGAACAACTTGCATTGTTAAGAATTCATGTTCAATTAGACTGAAATACAAATAAAAAGACTGAGGTTTCTTGTTTGACTAAACAGCTCTTGATTTAGTTTAGTGTAGTGGACATAACATGCAGTTAAAAAGCTTAATTGCAATAGAATTTTATAATATCTCGAGTATCGCGATATCGTATTGTGGGGACTGGTGATTCCCACCCCTAATAATTACGTGTAAATCTTTCTTAAACAATCTGTAGTGTTGAAACATTGTTAGTGGAGGGTGAACCTTTGGAAAACACTTGAAATATTGAAAATATTGCACATTGTATGGAGCATTTTAAATCTTAACAAAACAGTACAGTATCATCTGCGTAATGTTTTAGTCTGAAAATCTTGTATCCTGACACCTCCTAGATTTCTTTCTAATTGCTTTGAAACTTTTTTTTTATTAATAATTGATGTGCAGACTGTGATTAAATCTGGAATGTCGTCATTGCAACAAATTAAGAAGGATTTATCTTCAAATCATGCAACACGTTGTAGCTTTCTATTGACTACTTACACCCCCTTCTCTTGTTTCCCCACAGTGGTTAAGCATGAATCAGTTAAGATGTTTAGTAAAGGATAATAATAAGAATAATTACTCACTACATGACAACATTGTATCTATGAGAACAACAAAGAGTTCAGACCTTTTATGTAAAAATGCTTTACTTTCAAATACTTCAACCTCCATTCCTCATTACAGCAGATACATTAATGACAATTTGTACATACAAATAGCAGACATTTCCTCTTTTGATAGCAGGGCATGCTCAATATGCTTTAAGTGTGCCCATTTAAAATGGCACTGATGGCAACAGCAAATAGCGTCCAGTACCAACAGTTCCGCTTTTAAAGCCAAGGACAGTGCATAATGGCTGACTTATAATTACACCTTTTCCGAAACAAGTTCAAGGCAACACAATCACATTATGCTTTCAAGATTAGAGGAACCAGTGATATAACCAGAGTTTACATGTGCTGTATGAAGGCCAGTCACCGAGCTTAAAAAGGAAAAAAATCCACCCTCACATACTGCGTACATTTCAAGAGTTTATCTTTGATAAAATAATTTACAGGGGCTCACTTTCCCTATGGTAACCACAAGGGACTGGCTTTGACCGACTGGTTTTTCAAGTTAAGTCATAAAGAAAAATGTTTTGATAATGTGTTTCAAGATGATCGTGATCACAACCTTTTGCTGCTACCTCAACCTGTAGTTGCAATGCATTATGGGCTTTTTTAAGGTAATAAGGACGTTAAAATTGTTCTCAAAGCGTCTAGAACTGTACGTTTTCTTCAAGGTCAAACTTGTTTTGCTATTAAACTCTGTTGTTTTGTCAAGACTTTAAGAATATACCAGTATCTTTATCTGTAAAGGGGGGAAAAAGATACAAATCAACTCCACTGATGGCTGTTTAGACACAAAAGACATGCTTTAAGGTGGAGTTTCTTTTAAAGACACAGTTGATGTAATCGGACATTCAGAAATAGATCAACTGCAACATTACTGCCTCCCTAGTAATACAAATACTATGGCTAACTTCTGCGTAGTGATAGGCTGTTTCAATACAATTTAGGGGCTACACAATGGGTGAAGTGTGGAGGTATAAAAGACACAAGAGTATTAAAACCAATCCTCCCAAAACAAACATGTTGGCTTGTCCCTTGTCAACACTGGAACACATTCTCCCAGCAGTCGTAAACCTTCCTTATTTCTCCATGACCTGGACCTTCACAGAGCTCTCTGGAGAACAATATGATATGTGATCACGCAGTATAGGCATAAGAGGGCTCAGTCATTTAGTGCACACTGGAAACTGAAACAGAAACTTAGAGAGATACTCCTTGTAAAGACCACCATCACTGAAAATTTGTTTTTTCTCCATTTTCCGTTTTTCTACTTCTTTTGTAAAGGTTGCAATGAGTAGTTACACTTTTGAAACTGAAGCTACACTGCAAAGCTCCAATCTTAGAAGTGCATTTGTCTAATATCTGTTATATGTTCACTTTACAAGTCCAGATAAACATCGCACTTCAAAGTGTTAAAATAAAGAGACAATGGCGTGATTCCTTGTGATAAGTTAAAAAATATCAGCCAATGCTTTGCTTAGGTTTCTTTGAAATGAGATGTACTAACACACTTCAGGCAGACATATTACATACACTATAAATACAGCAGAAAACAAGTATATCCTGTGTCATGTCTTTCTGAGTCTGACTACAATGAGTGGGAGGCGTGAGTCTCACCGGCTATACAGTTGTCAGAGCCGTGTTTACATCGTGTTTTAGTCAAGGACTAGAGAAAAGAAGAATAACATACTCGCTGCTTATTTGGATGTCATGTGAGTGTCTTTAGATCTCGGTCATTCTGTGTAAATGTATGTGAAATATGAAGCTACGAGTTAACCAAAGTGTGCTAACATTAGCATGCTAACACAGCAATGCAGGTCAGAGGTGATTGCAGCTCGAGCAAAAGACAATTTAGTCCGCTGCTTAATTATAGTGCGTTCTAATTGATAACTCCTTTGTGTGAACACAAGTGGAGAGAGGTTGGAGGTGTGTTGCTGGAGGAGAGCGGAGGCTTCAGTATGGCGGAGCAGTTTGTTTTGGTTTAATGCTGGTGCTCAAGGGTGACATCTACTGAATCAAAAAGTCACCCATTCTTCCTTAAAAAAGTCAAATTTGCTGGCCCCATTTGCAGATATTTTTTACTTATTGCAAGCAAATCAGGCCTTGTTCTTAGCTTTTTATAACCTTGAAATAAGATGTTTATCTGGACCTGCCTGGTGAATGTGGCTCATGATAAGTGTAATGAGATATGTTTGACTAGATATTTCACAAATACATTTGCTAAGATTTGAGATGTTTGCACGTGATGTTTATTTTAAAGGGATAGTTGGTTTATTTTTGAAATGAGGTGATTGTCAATAGTAAGTCAATTAGCCCACCGGAGATGTTGGTCACCTTGGCTCACATGGAGAAAACAGCCTGAGTGCAGGCGAGGAAGCTAGGCTATGTATTGTAGCATATGTTTGCTCCATGTAATTTCCAAAAAGTTTGAAGAAAATCCAAGCTGAAAACAACTTTGGGGTAAATGTACGCTACCTTTAAAAGGAAATCACAGCGCTTTCCTTTTCCACTAGCAACCTGCTAGCCCTGTTCACACTGCTGTTTCAAGTCGCAATGCGTACCTCCCTGTTACGTTTCACTTTTAATCTAAATGTCACAATGGGAATAATGGGGGGATGAAGCGATCCCCCCTCTGTAACTTACAGGGGCGTAGTAACACATGCGTTACAGGGACGAGACAGAATCAGCTGAGCAATGGGCAGGCACAGCACAGTGTGTTTGTGCATGTCTGACTGTGTCTTTATGTGGAGCTCACACTGATGTAAATTCAATATGAACTTACAAAGACATGATGACGGCTGAGCTTATTTACGGCGCTTTTGCCGTAAACGCATACTGAAAAACTGTTTTTCGCACTACTTCAGCACACCGCTATCCCTTTAAGCTTCTTTCATGGACATAGATTTGTTGGTATTTGTGCTAGGTTTGGTGGAAAGTTGGTAGAAAGTTTCAGTGCTAACTGGGACCAAAACTGTAAACAGGAGTTATTATTCAAGTATTGATCTTTTTAGAAGCAGCCCTAAAGTAGGACGAAACATGAAACATGTTTCCTTTAAAATAAATCTTACAGGATCATTAAACACTTGGCGGGTGTATGACTTTTGAATCTTTTGAATGACAGACATGACTTTTGAATCATTTTTGAATATAAAATACAGAATCTTTCAAACGGGCTGTAACTGGACATGTAGTGGTCGGGGTTGTGGGGCAGATACATTTCCACGGTTGCATAATCAAATAGTCTTCGATTCCCAATCATGTAAGGAAAGGGGTTCTTTCCTAAACATTCCTCTGTACTTTATTTAGACAATATCAGACAAACATTACTCTGCAGAGCATTTTCACTTATAACTTAAATATTTCTGTAGGGGATCATTAAAAAACAGCGTAAAAAAAAAAACATGGAACAATCAGACCATGTTGTGAGAAACATGTAAGTCATCACTGGGTACCAAAGGTTTCGCAGATGTCAAAGGTTTGAGGAGTTTCACTAGCAGCGCTGCACGTGGCAGGAGTCTGATTCGCCTCCAGACCTCGCTCACTTGTTGGGAGCAGGCAGAGGATAAACCGTCCTAGTGTAGAGAGTCTGCGTTTAAGCGTCTCTGAGGAAGACACTGAATCACCGCAGACTTTAGGGACACAAACCAAACTTCTCTTAAAGCCAGGGGGGACCAACAGGATAATCACAGTCGTAATAATTCCTATTACCTTGTCGAGTGTCTGTTAGGCTTTCTTAAGTGCGACATGTTTGCAACCTTTGGTACATGTTCAGTGGGTTCAATTGTGCAAGGCCAGATCAGTCGGTCATGAGATGAGCGACTGAAAGTCCCATTTCTCTGCAAGCGGTACAAGAGCGTTTAAAAAGGGAGCGGGGAGTCTGTGCCCCTTCTAGAAAGGCCAGTGTAAGTCCTCGAAGTCCCCCGATTGACCCATGTTTACATCCGTCTCCAGCAAACTCATAATGACCGCCATGGCTGCCTCATCGCTGCTGAAGCTGCTCAGGCCCGGCACCACCATGTTGTCCAAGTCCAGCTGGGACGGCTCACCTAAGTGGAACAGAGCTTGTACATTTTAGAAACTATCTGCAATAATTCTACCTTCTATTACTCGCTGCAGTGTTCATTTCTAACTAGAGCAAAGGTAGCTTTATTGTCTGAGTTAAATAACTCAGTTGTACTGTCATTTCAGTTTAAAATGACAAAAAATCCAAAGTATCTATTCATGCGTGTGTGTGTGTGTGTGTGTGTGTGTGTGTGTGTCCCTTCAACAGGGAAAGTTTCCCATTGTGGAGTGCATTAAGTATGACGGAGTATTAGTGCCACGTCAAAGTGGGAAAAAAATGTAATTTCAATATTAAAGCCGTAAATTTACGAGAATAAAGCCGGAAATGAAGTTGTTAATTTACTATATTTAATCTGAAAATCGATTTTAATGAGGCTATGGTTAAAATGATTATCCTAAAAAGGTTGGACCAGAAGAGCGGCCATCAGCCTGCGCAAATTTGATGATATGAGAACCCTCAAAGACTTTACCTCTGCCACAAAAGAGAATATTTCCTCCAAGTCAGTTCGGTTCTTTCTTCAGAAAAGCTCCAGTTACTTGAAGTATCTTTTCAGATCCCTGATACATATGACAATTTGATGCTGATGCTGCCGAAAAAGTATTTACTGAAGTATAACTTCACAAGATGCTCCACGTTCCCTGATGTTCGTACAGGCGGCTGCTGCTCTTCTGATAGAAGACGACGTTAATCTCATAAATGTATGACTTTATTCTGGTAAATTTATGACTTTAATCTTGAAATCTCCGATTTTTTCCCCCTTAATGTGGCCCTTATACTCCTTCATATATCCAGTATGTGAACAGGCAACGCAGGAAGGTTTCAGAGGCCGGCTGTCCTGAAGGTTTTTAAAAATTGCACATTTACTATATTCCTGATTCCAAATAAGGACAACTTTATGGTAAGAAGCAGCTAATGATGATAAAAGATTCATCTTACTTCTCTTGAATCTTGTAGAGACTTGACTGATCTAAACAAATTGAGCCATAAAAAAAGTGTTGAAACCAAAATGGGCCAGTACCTGTACTTTCAGAAGTTCCACTGCTAGCGCCGGCTCCTGTCCCCGAGTCGGAGTGGGACACTGATGAACTGCCTGCTGCCTCGTCTCTGCTGGACACCTGAAACAAGTCGAGTAATGTTAAACCACTGCACAGGGCCCGATGTTTCACCTTTCTCCACTCAGGTGTGTAATTAAACTCAGAAGCTGTAGTCCCTGTTTTAATCTGAATGTTATCAGTAATGCACGTCTTCCATTTTAATGAGGCTTAAAAACATACACAGACACTTATAAAGATGAAACTACGACTCAATTTCCTCTAACAAGATGACTTTACATGTAACAACAGCACATCAAATTTATGTGATACAAGACCACAAACTCAATGAATCATTTGGTCTTGACCTGTTTTTGTATCTACATCATCATCCTGTCAACATTGATTTGTTTGTAATTATCAAATTTATGAGTCACTTGCTTTGATTTGCATATCGATGGAGCACAGCATCAACGTTAGCATAAATCAAATGCTGGTATGTCACTATCGATTTGCATTAAAAGAAAAATCTACATGAATGTTGCAACACAAGGTTTTATTTTATTTAGAGACAGGACAGTGAATATATTCAGAAATTGGAGAGAGAGCATAGCACTCAGTCCCTGGAAAGCTTCGGCATGCTGCTCAGCTAACCCAGAGAGCATCCTTCGAGCAGAGCCTTCAGATACAAAATCTGTATTTTCCATTTTTGGAGTGAAATTTACATTTATGACGAGAGTGTTCCTGACTTGCAGTAGCCTTTACCTTCTTCTTCAGGATAGGTATCTGACAAAACGGGCTGCAAAACTGTCTTATTTTTACATTCTCCACGGCAAAGAATCACTGTGAGTTATACATTCAGCTTTTAGGACAGCGGGTTGATTTTTTTTAGTCACAAAACACTATTAACACAAGTGCAAGACCAAATGAGGAAGAGATTAAAGGTACTACTCGTCCACAGGCGGCTCGAAAATCTACACAAACCAAAAGTTCCTCACAGGAGCTTTAAATGCTGCACGTTAAATATTCTGCACGTTAAATGTGCTGTAATGATAAAGCAGTCACTCACACTCCTGTTGGTTTGAGGAGAAACCAGTGGACATTTCTCCTGGGCCACTCCAAACGGACTGGAAGCTCCGCTTGATGGAGAAGAGTTCACCCTGATCAGAAACAAAAATACAATCATTAAATGTTCTTTTAACCCATTAAAAATTCTTATTATAAGTATTTAAATCGCATATGGTCATGTGAATAGTCCAATATCTTTATTTATATTCTAAACCTTTATCTGCCTCACTCAGTTTTTCACTCTTTATGAGATTACACTTATCTCTACTTCGACTTTTATTTCTACAACAAACCTGTAAGTGTCGACGAGTTCATTTGCAATCTGGGTCCCTATACTGCCTGCGTATATCATCGTCCCCACACTGCTGGCAAGGCCAGGAATTATGGGTAATTGTTTTGTGTCCTCTGTGGAGAGAGGACAGTAAAAATCGATCTTAACATTTTGAAAATAAATCACAGAAAAACAATAAAAGCCTGCATGGATCCACAGTGAGTTTCTTACCTTGAAGTGCTTTTGAGCTGGCTGCTTCTTTTTCTTTCGTGTGATTAGGCCCCCTGTTGGTGAAAGTGAGTATTAATGCTGCTTTGGCACAATGATCTGAAGTCATAGTATGTGTGTATTATTTAGCTGTACTTATTAAAACCTTCCTCTGTTAGTAACAATGCATCGGTACTCTGAATGAAACCTTCAAATATGACTCAACACTTACGAGACGACCCTGTTTGAAGACACGATAAACTCAACTTCTTTGGTCCATGGGTTCGTGAAACTAAACCACTGACTTTGGAGATAAACGTAGGGGCCGTATTTTGTTTTGAACTTGTAGCACGGCGTCTCGATCTTCCCTTTGCTTCGAAGTGCTGCCAAAAGATGAGACACAAGTGTTATCACAAAGTCGCTGAAAGCCAGTACTTCATCAGAAAAAGGTCACTTCTTTTTTTAAAGAAGACAATTTGTCCCCCTTTTCCACCTTTTCAAACAGTCCCCCTGTGGTCTAAATGAAACATCTGTGCTGTGCTTTGTTCAAAATATAACATGAATCAAGCACCAGAGGAGGTTTGTGACCCTGTATGAACCAGCTCTCTCAGAACGCTCCGTTTAGGTGTGTGTGTCTCTTTAAATGTAATGAACCCCATGACATCACACCTCTGTAGCAGACAGACAAATGGCAGACCTGTGCAAAAGTTTTGTTCTAGGCTGGGGGTGGAGTCCATGGGTGGCGATATCAGGGGAGGGGAGGGGATTTTTTTTTTTTACCAGAATCCCACTGTGACATCACAAAATGAGAAAATGTGAAACGGAGCATTTTTCTCTGTGTTGTAAGACTTATGCAGACCACAAACAAAGGACTGGATGGATTTATTTCACATTTTGTGGGTCAGTAGACACTCAGGTTACCCAAATATATGTTCAAAAACACTGTAGAAGTGGATTTTTCATAATATGTCCCCTTAACTCCTAGCTCTTCTAGGTAAAATTATGTCAACTCTACTTAGAATTGAACCAGAAGTAAGATTCAAGGTGCCACATGTGGCTGCTTTGCTCCATCACCTTGCCTATGTTTCTCTGCCAGGTGCTGCAGGTCGTCCTGGTGGAAGTACTCGTAACACGAGGTGCCGAGAACTTCCTGCGGCAAATAACCGATGACGGTAGTCGCTCTGGGAACGAGAAAAAGGTGAAGAGAGAGTTAAGTTATTCTTACTTTCTTTTCTGTCTTTTTCATGTTCTCTCAGGATTGTGCGGGTTAAATACACTGATGAATTAAAGAGTCTCTCTCCCACATGTAAAGTTCAGCAGTCACACATGTAAGAAATGAGGTAAAATGATTCACTATACTTGTCGTATGAAATTACTTCCCAAAGAATGAGAAGGGCTTTTCAAATGATGCCATCAAGATGCACAGCTCCTTCTGAGAAACAATGGCAAAGACAGAAAGAATTATCTTCACTGACAGCTGATGAAGCTCATGCTTAGGGAGTCCTGCTCGCCAAGACACGCCCCCACCAGTGAGACCCACCGGACTCGTGACAGGTAGAAAGAGGGGAAATTTGTACAGATGGACAGATGGGAAAACTGGGAATACTCACCGTTGGTCTACGAAGGTGAACTTGCCGTCGATGGCACAGCGGGTGATGAACTCGGCGGGCTTGACCTTGACGTCTTTGGGGGGCTGATGGGACGAGTGGGAGAGGAGGCGGCACACGGTCACCAGGCAGGTCAGGTTCGACGTTTCCTTGTCGGCGTCTTCCTCCGAGTCCTGCTGGCTGCTTGGCCAACTGCGCATGTATCCGGTACAGTGGAGGGTGCAGTATCTGCTAGTGTCTGTGCGCACAAAAACAAGCAGTTAGAACTATTTTCTGACATAATGTTATCCATAAGGTGTGCTTATTGTTTTCAAATTGCACTGCTCCCTACAGTATAACAAAAGAGCAAACTAGAAGGTTTTCCAGTTTTTCTCTGTTTCTATGACCTTTATCTATTTGTGGTCACATGATGTTTATTAAAGACTTTTTTTACAACATAAAACCTCAGGACTGCTGTATGACCTAGAAGTCAAGCAAGTGTTTTATGAAATGTTATGCAGGAGGGGGCCTTGTCCCGGCAGCAGGAGCCAGGCTCTCGAGTAGACTGAGCTCCCCCAACGTTCAGCGAGGTGATCTGGCTTTTCTACCACCCGATGCCCCTGACGCCCCAACTACCACCATCAGACCGTGTCGTCCCTCAACCACCGCCCGCCCGCGCTCCAGTCATCCCCATGGGACTGTGTGGACAACATGACTCGAGGCGTACAAAGGGTCTTGTCTCTGAGAACTCCTGTCTTCAGTATGTCTTGGTCTCGGTTAGTGTGGTCTTGACTACGACACTACGTAAGACCCCCAAGGACATATTTTGTGGGAGGAGCCAGCCAAGGATCCTGTGGTAGTGTCCTGCATGAGCAAACCTCTTTATTTATTTATTTAGTCTCTCCCTGACATAAGATAAGATATAAAGAGTATGTCCACTTTCACTGGAGGATAGAAGGAGACAGTTTTCAAAAACACAGTGTGTGTAGCTTATTGATGATCAGCGACTATAAAATCAGGAGATGTTTGTTTGTTTGTTTGTTTGTTTGTTTTAAGGATTTATTTTTGGGGCTTTTTGTCTGAATTTGATAGTACAGTGGATTGGACAGTGAAGTGCGAAATAGAGTGGGGAATGACATGGGGGGGAAAAAAAAGGAGCAACAGGTCGGACTTGAACCCGGACTATTGCCTTCTTACATGGGGTGTGACCTAACCGCTAGGCCATCTGCGCCCAACAGTCAGAAGAGTTTTTTTTTTCTTCCCCTCTATGTTTTGTGTCACGCCTTACCTTTCCTAAACTGTATTTCATTCGCGCAATCTCAGAAACAACGACACATTTTATAACACTCAAGGCTCTCTCATTTAAACTGTTGTCCAAAAACAAACAAAAACAAAGGAGAGAATATAAATCTTATATAATTGTGAAAGACAAATTTACTAAGAGATAACACTGTTGAACTCTACAGTTGATAATAACTGCTACGATACCATATATCATGTAGTGTAGTTACAGGGATTGACCACTGAGTGGCGCCATGCCCCGTGTTTCCGTCACCACAGCCTGGTTTACGGTTAAGAAGGACTCGGACCATCTCTTTATTTTGTGGTTATACAACGCTGAAACACTGACCTACTTCCTTTGCTGGACTTTAACTGGGGCTTCTTTTTGAGAGAGAAAAAAAATCTCGATTCAACAAAGAAGTTCTGATAGAACAAGACGACGAGTGTGTGTATTTATCCCTAACATCATCATGAACCCTAAAACATTAACATAACTATCACTGTGAGCTTTCATTGACTTGGGTTTGGAGAGCGATTAGATCTGAGAGGAGGAAACACGCCAGAGGAAAACAAAAACAAGAGCTGACTATGACCTTTAATAAGCAGTGATAAGAAAGTTTTTATTTCCATAGTGATGCCTTAGAAATAAAGACCCTTACTTTCAAACCATCTCATTACACTTTTACAAAAAGGTGGAGGGAGTCACAACCCACCCCCACCCGCCATCCTCCACCTGTCCACCAGCTCTAAGATCAGATAATTTCCTCTGAGGCGGGCCGGGCAGGGGAATCGTTTTCCACTGTTTTCTGTTCCACTGGCTGCCCTATCGCTGACCTCAATGCTTAGAAACACATTTGAACAACTCATTAATCTTTTGGTACACATCCTCGATCTTCCTCGTCTGCTCTGGGTGTTCCAGGACTGAACACGGCTGTATACAAAGCTGAGCACTAAGAAATAACTCAGTCAGGCAGTTTCCTATCAGCTGAACGACCTCAAGTGCTCTAAAGCGGGAAAAGGTAAAAAAAAAAAAAAAAAATCCCATATCCCAAATAGCACTGATCCACAGGAGCTGTGGGTTTGAGAGCGCCAGTGTGTTTCTCCTGGTTTAGTTAGAATCTGTGTATCAAGTTTCTGTCATGATCTGTTGTTAGTTTTCATACATACACATTTCAGTCTACTTTTTCCTCCAAAAGCAGACATCTTATGGGAGAAATATCCTCTGAGGTGCTGCATTTTCTGTATTAAAACTCCATTTCAGAAAGACAGAGACCAAGTGGGCTTCGGTCAAACCTTTCTGGCACTTGTTGCGTTGCCTCGAGCGTCACATCCCATCCATCTGTTTTTCCAAATGAGAATCATTTGGAAATATTTACCCGGCTACAAAACAGGATGCTGCATTTAGCAACAAATCCAGATCAGTGCCATTTGTTTGTTGAACTGATTGGGAGTCAAGGATTCCATCTGTCCATTACTACATGAGCCATGAACAGACGTGCATTCATACGTTATATTAACACCATTTTCCAAGTAAGTTCCTCGAGATCATGACTTGTTCATCTCGTTAACTCGAAAGAACGCTCGTTTCCCCGTGATGAAAAGTTCCTCTCATATGTCCCTTCTTTTTAAAGGGGACATATTATGAAAAATCCACTTTCACAGAGTTTTTGAACATATATTTGGGTAACCTGAGTGTCTACTGACCCACAAAATGTGAAATAAACCCATCCAGTCCTTTGTTTGTGGTCTGCATAAGTCTTACAACACAGAGAAAAATGCTCTGTTTCAAATGTGCTCTCCTTGTGATGTCACAGTGGGATTCTGGTAACAAAAATCCCCTCCCCTCCCCTGATATCTCCACCCATGGACTCTACCCCCAGCCTAGAGCAAAACTTTTGCTCAGGTCCGCCATTTTTTTCTTGCTACAGAGGAGTGACGTCTACCAGGAAAACTCAGGGGGGGCTCATTGCATTTAAAGAGACACGCACACCAAAACGGAGCATTCTGAGAGAGCTGGTTTATACAGGGTCACAAACCTCCTCTGGTGCTTGAGTCATGTTATATTTTGACCAAAGCACAGCACAACCCCTCTCGCCCCCTGCACGACACTGTGGGGGCCCTGAGCAGCTCCTTCAGCAGCAGACTCAGACACCCACCCTGCAAGACAGAGCGCTACCGCAGGTCGTTCATACCATCTGCAGTCAGACTGTTCAACAGTACCCCCACCTGACTCTAATAAAGTTCACAATCAGTAATTCTACACACTGTGTGTGTGTTTTAATAAGAACTGTCCTCTGTCTTTCCACAAGTGAAAGTGTATATAGTATATGCCTAGTATTATTTTATCTCTATTGTATTTTTCTTGCTTTATTTAATTAATGTAAGTAAGTTTGTTTTTTAACTTTTTACTATTTTGCTAATTATATTCCTGTTTTTGAGCTGTTGTAACAACAAAATTTCCCCAATGGGGGATCAATAAAGTTTATCTTTATCTTTATCAGAGATGTTTCATTTAGACCCCAGGGGACTGTTTGAAAAGGTAGAAAGGGGGTATAATATATCCTCTTTAAACGAGATAAAGAAGATGGACTTTTTTGCTAACAGACAAAAGTGATACAGACGCCCCTCACATACAACTGATATATTTTACCCTCCAGTGTGGTTTGGTCTTAATTATTCTCTGTCTCTAGAAGGATTCGTATGAGAGCCCACCTTTCTTTTTGGAAGTACTCGGCAGCAAATGTTTGTCCTCGTGCTTCCCCACCACCCGGCTGTACTTCATCCGGCAGAAGAAGGACCTCCGGGCTCCGCTGGTCAGATTGGACGGTCTGGCCGGAGTATCTGCCTGGAGCTGAACCCCGGCTGCACACAGAGAGACATTTTATGCATAATGTCAACATGCTTTAGTTCTAATTTCTGCTACCTCATACGTTGTTTTTACTCAAACCTGACATGTCAGCAGACTTACTGGCAGCATCGATGAGGCGTTGGCGAGGGTAGGGCTCTGATGACGCCAGCTGCTCCTTCACCTTACTGATGTCTTTGTGGTGGATGAAATCAAACAGGCTCTGCCCAGTCAGCTCCAACTGTGATGACAAACATCCATTTATTCATCTCTTTATTCATCCCTGTTTTACTGTCGTTGTTCAGGTCACATTATTACAAAACATTGTTTCTATTTTATTTAATCCACAGTCCAGACAACCAGCCAGCTCATTGCTCATTACATTCATTGTTTTCCAAAGTGTTTATTTGTTTCACACTTTGTAACTTTATTTTGCACTTCCCAGCCACCGTACTTTCTAAAGTTAAAGAGTCTAGACATACATTGAGATCTCAGAAAAGAACCATAAAGAGAACTGCTGAGGCTGTGATTTTACAGCATAAATTACCATGTTTACAGCCTGGTACAAAAAATGATACTTGTTATTCATAGTTAGGCGCTTAGCTGACATGATTGACAGGTGGGCACGATGTAACGGGTCATCAAGAGGCTTAAAATCCGCCTCAGCTCCAGCTCTCAGCCTGTCATTAGGTGACTGAAAGTTATGGCTGAGTCAGCATTTCCAGCATGGCGGCTGCTGCTGATGAGCCTCTGGAGCCCCCCCCGCTGTGACAGTAGACTGACGTCACTTCGGCTTTGTCCGTTAATATTTACGACCAACGGTCTTTAAAAAAAATGTATTTACAGAGCAGGATGTCAACAACTCTTCTTATGAACATTTAAAAACAGATAAAAACCACAAAATGAGTGTGTGTTGTAAGCGTGATACACACCCGTTTAAAGTTGAGGATCTTGGACACAGACTCGGAGATGAACAGGATTTTCGCCCGGTCACAACTAACAACTAATAGGAAACCATCTGCAGCCTGGCAGAAAGACATAAAGATCATTAGACCAATTCAGATTGAGAGTGCATAATAAAGTGTGAAGGGTTAAACATGAGCACTCACACTGAGCAGAAGGTGCCTGAGGTAATCGTGAGGCAGGATGGAAGGCTTGCAGGTGGTGTCTGTAAAGGCGCTGCTCGTCCCAGCTGAAAACATGATGAGTGAGAGTTATTCAATTGAACAGGATCGATGTAAACGACTGTTTTTTTTTTAATTACCAGATGGCTCACCTTTGAGGGCTTTCAGGTGTTGCACCGCCTTTCGCAGCACAGTGAGTTTGTCATGTTTCCGCGCCATGGGCTGACAGGCGGGGATCATGGTAGAAAGCTCGTCGATGAGGTTGTTCATTTTATCCCTCCGCCGCTTCTCAATCTGGCTGTGAGGCTCCCTGAAGGCCCAGTCACACGGTCAGTAACACAAGACTTTACAACAGTTGTAAAATGGTTCAGAGAATTTACTTTTTTTAAACCTATAAGACGGTGATAAAAGTACCTGAAGCATTTAATTTTGATTTGAGTATCCTCTCCTTCAGATCTGCAAAGGAAAAAAAAAGAATAATGTTATTCTTTGCCAAAATTTTCACATCAGTCTAGAGGTGGGACCAAATATAGATGCAGTAATTTATCCTCGTCCTGACTTGGGTGATACAATTATGACAAAGCTGGTGCCAAATATGGACTTTTTAGCCCGTTTCCACCATGTGGTACAATCTGGTTTGGTATGGTACGCATTGATTGGTGTTTCTACTGTCAAAAGTTTGGAATGGTGCCAAACTAACTGATTAGTAAAGTCCTTCTTTTTTGGTACCCTTCTGTTCGGGTGCAAAGCGGACTGATCCGACCCCTGAAAGGTCGAGCTAGACACGCTGCAGTCCGTTGATTGGTTGAAATAATCATCACTTCCCGTGCGACAGTTTTAATAAAGGGAAATAAACAAAAAAGCGCCATGTTTAAATATCCCATGGATTTCATGGAGACAAGTTTCAATGTCGTTTTTCTATTTTTTATTTTTTTTCATTTTTATGAGAAAAATGTCAGCGCCTAGTAGAGGTGGGAAAAAATCAATTTATGTAAAAATCGAAATTTTTCTCTTCTAAGATTTAAAATCATTTCATAACTTCCTTTTTTTTTTTTTTCTTTTTTTGGCAAATCAGTCACTCCCTGCTAAGTGCTAATGCTAACTCTTTCACTCAGTAGAACGCCAAATGGAGCAGCAAATAAATCAGCCAGTCTCACAGATGACTGGAGTAGATCCTGAAGTATGTACTCATTCATAAATAAACTTTGAATCATGAATCCAGAATCGTTTTGAATAGAAAATCGATTCTGAATCGAGTCGTGAGACACCCAGAGACTCCCAGCCCTAGCGCCTAGCACAGCGCCATGGAGGACCTCAGAGGCTGAACTTAAACCTAACTACCGTGCTCGAAACAGATTTCACTGCTAATTTTGACTCGCTGCGTCATCTCTTCATGACTCCTCCTGCTACCCTCAAAAAAGACGAGCTTCAACACGGGCTCATTTGACAAAAAGAAGAAGACAGCGGCATGATGTCGCACAGCGGAGATAAGAAGTGAAGAGATGATAAGAGGTGAAACTGACAGATCGCAGTGAATAAAAAAACTTTAATCCTGCACGTTATCATTGAAGTATCGTATCAGCTCGTACTGTATCGGATCTTATTGTATGTTAACCCCTCCATAAGACAGTGTGTGGGTACATTGAAGAGGTCAGTGTACCTGCTGAGATCATCATCCATTGGGAAGTCAAGGCTCTGCCTAGAAAATCAAGTGGACAAATGTTAGCGGTTATTAAAAAGAAACAGCAGAATATATGCATCGATTTATTCTCAATAAACATAAAGGGTTTGAATTTTCTTCACAGACAACATACTGCTCCTCATACCGTACGTGGGGGTCTGACCTGTCCTCCGCATCTCCCTTTCGTTTCCTTGGCAGCTCGACAGCTGCCAGCGAGGATCCGGCTTGACTCAGAGCTTCCTCCTCTGCAGCGGGATCTGAAACATGAAAACAAACCATCACAGGGAGGTGAGTGACTGAGAACAAATACATCAAACCTCCAGATCTCTGAAGGCTGTCGGGGGGGGGGGGGGGGGGGGGGGGGGGGTGGTGATCGCTCACTGATTTATGACAGATATCTAGATAAATCTGTTCCAGGTACATCACTGCCTGAAGCTGTAATTAAGTTTTTCCTTTGACTCTGACTCTGTTCAAAAGTTATGAATTCTTTCTAAGTCACTCGGTTCAAACTGTCATTGCCACTTTGATAAAGAGAAAGAAAGGTGAGATGGGAAAACGAGTAATTCAGAGTCTATGGAAGTAAAGGAAAGCCAGAACCTTATTGATTTGACTTAATAGATTTTTTTCAATTTGGATAACCATCCATCTTGGTTTGAATGTCTTTCTCAGATTTGAGGGGTCACGAGCCACCAACAGAGGGGTCGTGAGATGCCTTCAAAATAAATGAATGAAATCAAAATTAATTAAAATTGATTATTTTCCCCATTATTATAAATATATATACAAAATAGTTCAATTTCAAATCAAACCATAACATTAAGTGAAATTAAATTAATGTTTAAAAATATTTAAATTTTAGTTTGCACACAACAGCACCCATAGGTGTCTGCTCCTCTTTACACATCAATACGTTTTTTATGTCCACTTAGTGCTAAAGTCTGTACATGGAGATTGAATTCTTCTTCTAGCATTTCTTACAATAAATTGCGATATAAAACACATTTATTAGTTTTTAGGCTGTTGCATTTTCTCTTTTGTTCTTCTTTTGTTTTTACCTGTGATTGGAGAGGCCTACCGTGTGTGTGTGTGTGTGTGTGTGTGTGTGTGTGTGTGTGTGTGTGTGTGTGTGTGTGAAAAGTTCAGGAACCTCTGCTCTAAACCATCTGACAGTTATGACATCAGTTATATCTTATAAGGTTTTATGAAACTGTCCAACAGAACATTTTAGTGATTTAATTATCTATTATTCACTTTCTTTATTTACAATATTCTGGCTTGTCTTTACTTCCATATAAAATACAGATGAGTTTGTTTATCATGAAGACCTTCTCATGATTGCTTGCATCTTTTTGAGATTCGTTTTGAAGCATGAATCTGAAACCATTTTTGGAAAAAGATTTTTCTTAAGAGCGAACAATGACAGTGATTCATGATTCTTTTTTTGTAATGGTGGTTTATTTTTTAAATGGCTGACATCTCAGGAATGTCCATCTTACTGTGGAAGAAAAAAAAAGACATATGGCCCTTTAAACGCTGACTCATGGCTGCCACACACACACACACACACACACACACGCACACACACACACACACACACACACACACACACACACAATAGCCTTGGCACGGCCTTGCTCTGAAGTCATCTGTTTCCAGGCGGACTCCCTCAGCACTTTCTGAAGGCTGCCACTAGAGGGCGCTAAACCTCCAGCTAGTCATGGCAATTGGCAGTTTAGCCGGCACGTGAGAGTAAATGGGGTTTGGGCTCACGTCTTACCTAACCTTATATAATGTGGTAACACTGACCTACTTCCCTCTCAGGGCTCCCGTACTTTAAAGTGTCACATCATTTTTTTCTGGGGGGGGGGGGGAAAAGTGTTGATAAAAGTGAACTCAGCTTTTCTGTGACTGACCCATATTCTCCTGCTCTGAAAAGTAAATGATAATAAAGGATGTTTTTTTTTATTTTTTATTATTAACCCAGATTTTCTGCTAGTTAAATAAACCAGATCCATCAACAAACACAGTGCAAAGCAGGCGCAATTTAAGTGTTTACCCTGAACTTTTGCACCGTGAAACGTGAGTAGCACTTTTGAAGAGGTTCCTGAAAAGAGGTGCTGGAAATAGACTTCGAGAAGGGCGTAAATCTAAAGGGTCACGGTGACCTTTTCAAAACGCTGACATATAAACAAAGCAGATAAAACTCAAACACAGGCAGAACTTTTAATGTGTAACCAGCAGTGGAGTGACTTTTACTGATACTGATATCTGTTTCTTTAATCCCTCCAGAAAAGTGTCGGCTCTGACGCAAAACTGGAATGTGGGCGCGAGCGCGTGAGGACTCTCCCTTCCACCCACCACAACCAGCAATGCTGCCCAACATGCATGCCTCCGACGTCACACACTCCTTCCTCTTTCCTTGTTATCCAGGAAAAATTTTCCTCAATGCATGGGCGCCCTTGTAAGCCATGCCAGCTGACCATCTGAAACGTGCCATCTAGGAGGCAACAGTGCCCGCGTTATGTGGCGGTCAGACCACCTAAAGACGGACACATTTCTTTTCTTTTTTTTTTTTTTAAATTAAGCCCGAGCCAAAAGCTGCTGATGTCGTGCCGGGTGCTGACGAGAGGCCGAGCCTGCAGGGCAGCAGATGACAAACCAGATTATAGAAACCCAGAAACATAGACCACCTCCTATAGATGCACAGGAGTGATACGCACGATATGACCTAAATGAGCCTCTATGGGGATTTACATGTCATCATACTTGAATAACTTCAAGGTATTTGGTCGTACAAAGTAGTTGATGATGACCTGATATAGATTAGACACCACCAGAACGCGAGTGCAATCCATCACTCGGTTTATTCAGCATGACAAGGTTTGAATGTCAAACAGACACCACAGCGGAAAGCAAAGAAAAAAAAAAAAGGAAATGCATAAAATATGTTAAAGCATGTGCTAATCTCCAACTAGATGTGACACGCTTTAAACACTTCTGGCAGGAATATCAGAGACAGCTTATTGTTTTTACATTCCTTTTGCTCAAGCTCAAAGCGCCCGGCGAAGACAAAAAAAATTCCACGAAAGCAAAGAGCAGCTATGTTGTCCTCCGACAGGGAGCCAAGTAATGAGAGGAAAACAGAGGTCACAAGAGGAAAGTGGTGAATGTTCAGCAGAGTGTTCAGGCCGCACAAATGACAGTGACATCAATCTGGATTCAAGCTGATGGGGCTCTGCGAGGACTGTTTGCGTAGGGGACGATATGTTTGAGAGTAAGACTGTTAAATATTTATCAGGGTTTGCATCTGTGTTAACTTAGTCTGTAATTCCTTTTTCTCAAAGAAGCAGAGGATGGTGTTCTTAATGCTAACACTATGCTGATCACAAAAACACAACACCTTGTAGATAGAAGTAAAAGCTTAAAGGTGCATGATGTAGTTTTGGTAGAGAAATGTGAAAGTTGAAGAAGTGTACAGATTATTTGGGTTTATGTGAATAACTCTATACACAAACTGTCCTCAGAGGAAAATGTGGTCCCTGGAACACTGTTTGAAGACAAAATGCTACACGAGAAGTTATGGTGGTGGGTCCGAGACAGTGAAACTGTAACACTCCTGGTAGCTTTTAAGCTCCAAACAGTGTCTAGGGAACCATTTTTTTTTCTTTGAGCAAATTTGTGTATTCAGTTCAGAAAATATAGCATCGAATTGTCTCACTTGTCCAACTTTAAAATGTCACCACCAAATCTACATAGTGCACCTTTAATGAACATAATTTGCCAACATTAAAAGTACTTCTTTGGGTTTCTAAGCATTTGTTATACTTCTTATAATCTTCAGTGTTTACGCAGAATGTGCTTCTTATTGTAGCTAACAGCACATTACCAAATTTCCCCAAATGGGGGGGGGATCCATAAATTTTCATCTTATTTTGTTAAAATAATTACCTGTCTCACAAAAATGAAGACACATTTATGTCCTTTATTTATTTTTTATTTTTTTGGGGGGGGGCGTTTTGTGCCTTTATTGTAGAGATAGGATAGTGGATAGAGTCAGAAATCAGAGAGAGAGAGAGAGAGTGGGGAATAATATGGAGCCACAGGTCGGATTTGAACCTGGGCCGCCCGCTTGGAGGACTACAGCTTCCATACACGGGACGCCGGTGGTGCACTAACCAATGCGCCTGTCCTTTATTTTAAACATTTGTTTTTAATTTTTAAGGTTGTGAATTACACTATGATTGAAGAACCCAACATTTATCAAAATGTTTTATTTATGTTGTGTTTTTGTCTGAAGAGAGCACTGACCTCCGTTTGTGGAGTGGCTGAACAAGAGTTTCCTTCGACACTGTTTTTTATTTATGTTTTACACCGCAGACAATTCATCTTATCAGCGTTAACCTCTGAATGAGTGTGCAGTCATAGTTCAGTCAGTTATGTGTTTTAAACTGTTAGGGTTAACCTCTGGTCTGTTTGTTAACATTACTTATTCAAATGAGTTTTAATAACCAGAAACACTGGTCGTGTGATTGGTGGGAAACAGTGGCATAACATCGTAATCTCTGGATAAGGAGCTTATTTCTTGAAAGGTCATGTCAGAAAAATTCTATGTGCACATTCTAATTTTACTACTTTGGGGGACGGGTTTGTATTTACACGTTAACTGAGGGATTCAAATAATTCACACGATACAGCGACACATTTTACCCAGTTTGATAAGTTGCTGCGTTATCGTCGATGGCCCAAATGCAGCATGTCAATGCATCTGTCCTACATTTATCCTATTCATCAAGTCAGTGCTGAGAAAAAGAAAAAAAAAATCATCAACATTGCACACAAAGAGGACTAACAAACAGTGCAGTCTGTAACATCTCACCATACGACATCTGACTTCCTCTTATCCTTTCATGTGGCTGATAGCGCTCATCACCTTTGACTCAGACGGCCGTGCCTGCATACTTTTTTTTCAAATGATGGTCGGCGTTAAATAACTAGCCTTCTATGCAAAAATCCTTCAGACGCCTGCACACTAAAGCATTTCCCTCATCGCCGGATGGCCGTGTTAAGAACCATCAACAGTATCATAAAAGGATAATGTGTACAATGGATGTAAACAGTGATTTCCTGCGTCTAGACGTCTTTCTTTTTTTCCGTCTGAAAAAGCTCCTATAACTCATTTTGACCTCCTTACAGTTCCCTGCAAAGTAAGCTGGACTGTTCCCCGGCCTGCAGCTTGTGGTTTATTTGCTTCAGCGTTATTATTTATCATTATTTATTATTTCTGCTCCTTGTTTTGGAGATTCATTAGAGTCAACGCCTGAGTCACATTCATGAGGAAGCTTTTCTTTATGTGCCTTTTCATTCAAACATGTAATACATCATCACAAATGTTGATGAATTTGATTTATTTCATACGTCAAAGAAAAAACATTAATCCAAAGAGTACAGCAAAGACGCATGAAAAGGACGCCCCCCCGGATACGCTTCCATGCGCTTTTAGATGGGAGCACAACTCACAAAATACAACAACAGACAACATTTTAGTCCCTAAACATTACATTAGTCTGTGGTTATATCAACAGTAATGAGTTCATGCCTCAACAGTAGCTCCATAAAGCTCCTCAGGGCTCCAAAAGAAAATGTCAGACTATGAGGGTATGAGGGTCCGTCAAGCCAAACAAGCAGGGGCAACAAGCAAACTCACGACAGCCATCAGTAGAAGCAACAGGAAATTAAAAATAAAAAGTTATAAAGCACAAAATACAACTGGTTAGATCATAAATCTCTATGAATACATTTACATTTCAATACATTTTATCCAACTTTGTCCTTAAATAGAAAGTAAGTTTGTGTTCGCTACATTTAAATTAAACATCTTTTGACATTGATAACAGATGGCGGTTAAATGCGACGCTAATGAGAGGACAAAGCTTATCATCTGTTCATTTTTTTTTCACTCTGACTGACTTTCCTTCATAGCAACAGCGTCTTCAAGCTCGTCTTTAGAGCGCTCCACCACGCCAGAATGAGTGATAAAACAGGGTTTTTTAAACATAGTGTTCTTTACTAAAACTTAACTGACTATAACGTTACAGAGTTTTTGTCCCAGCTAAGATTAGGAGTATGAATTTAGGAATAATAGTGGCAGGGCCTTCTGGTAATAGTACAATGCTAACAGTAGCGTCTTTGAGCTAACGGCCAGAGTCAGAAGGTTGTATGTGTTAGCCTAAAGTGGATACATTACTGCTGAAAAAAACATCAAAATAACAACAAAAGATGCAAAGACCAAGAAGAGACAGAAAATAAAGAGATCCTTTAAACCACTAAGAGGTCAGTAATGATGACAAAGACGTTCAAAACAACTACAAAGAGACAGAAAACACTCAAAGAAACAAAATAACAACCAGAAAAGAGACGGGGAAAGAGAAAGGCAACAACAAAGAGTCACAGAATAACGACAAAGAAACACAAAGCAACTGCAGAGGCAAGCAAAACAACTACAAAAAGATGGAAAAATACACAAAAGGAGCCAAATGATATCTATCAAGAAACATCAAATAACTGCAATACAATCTCCAAAATGACACAGACAACTACAAAGAGAATAAAAACAACCATTATCGCGATATCATGGCTACTATTGGCTAATACAGTCGGCAAATGATGCAGCGGTGATAGGAAGAGATGCATTGTAGTAGCTTTAGCGATAGTGATTGTTGTACAAAAATTATACAGCAGGGAAGTTAAAGGTTAACAACCATCATTAAACTCAATGACACTGAAATAATCCATGTTATACATCAGTGCATAAAGGAACAGAGTAAATATTCAGGGGACACTGGTTGTGTAACTGGGTCACGTGTTGAGTCAAAATAATTATCTTTAAATGTCTCCCCAGCTGAAGCTGTAGGTCAATATGTCATTAGTGGACCACCTGGGACATTTATATTGCATTATGCTGGAGCTCAGGCCGCCTGCTCCTAGGAACACACAATCAACAGTGTTGTGATGGTTTCAGATTGATGCAGAGAAGGCAGGCAGGCCTTAAATCCTGCACTCACAGTACAGTATGTTCTGAGTTATTTAAGGTTGACTGCAACTCCTCAGAAAAAGAACAATGCATGTTGCTTCATTAAAAAAGTATAATGGACGTCAGAGAAAGGGAGCATCCAAGCATCTGGTTAGCCCAAAATGTTGGAACAAAATCACCAAGTAATGAAGCATCTAGTAGGTATGCATGATATTTTTTAAAGCCATAAAGATCTAACAACAGCAGCCAATACTTATAAGATGCTTTAGTTGAAAAGGTTTCTTGTCCAATTACATGAAGAATAAAAATAGGGCCAACACTTAAAAAACTTAAATATTTTCAGGTAATTGCTTGTTCTAATTAGTTGGCCTTCAACGCAGAGGAGGAGATTATTCGTTTACACTATTAAATACTGAAAGTAGGTGTTGTTGGTTACCAGGTGATTTTTTTTAAACTTTTGATATTTGACTTAAAGCTCTTATTACCCTCCCCATGTCCAAAAACATATTTAAATATGATTTTAAAATTAAAAATAAAAGCTGCAGGATACATTATGATGCTAAAACATTTTAAATTTAACTGTTGTCAAATACATGTGAAACATATAATTAGTTTAAATTATGTACAGTTTTAAGGAGTGATAAATTGTTTAAAAATATGTGTTACTGTTTTTTGAGTTTTCTTTTAAAATTGATTTTATTATTTGTTATGTCTAACAAAGGTGATTTTTCAGTGTAAAGGACGTCCACCTCCATTTTTAAGCTTTATTATTATTATTATATTGAGAATCAGATACTCTCAGACATTTTTATGTAGCCTAAAAAAACAGTAATGACTAGGTACCTGATTGTTATTATTAAAGGGATTTTACAGAAAATATTGAAGCATAACTGGTCAAAGTAAGAAGAGTATAATTTATTTTTTATATTGGACTTTTCATTTTTACATTATCCTGATCACGTTTTGACGTTATTGTGAAATAAAACCCGTCAAAAACACCCGTCGTGCTACTAATCAGTGGTTTTAATTTTTTATAGAAATATATTCCTCTGAGGAGAAGAAAAAATAAAGAGGTAACCTACGAGATTTATTTTATTTATTTTTTTATAAATAAAACATCGATTTAGTGTTTTACGGAGTAGCCTACCAAAAGCGAAAATAACTTACTTAAATTACTATGGTGTACCGACTACTTTCAAATAAGCTTTCTGGTGAATAAATTCGTTTCAATATTCGTTTTAAATTACGAGAATAATTTAAATGAGTTGAAGTAATTGAGTATTTTTAACATCAGATTCGTGTTATAGTTATTTCTAATCACAATGTGTATTAATGTAAAGTCGCTACGTGTGTAGGCCTCTATGGGATCTTTACGTAGTCTACACATGGCACTGTCTTACTTTATTTTACTTCTCGGTACCTTTTAAAGTTTGAAAATATGTTTTCTGTGCTTAAAAGAGTTTATATTTAGAGGCAGGTTGTTGCAGTGCGTTCGAAAGGGCCTACTGTGGAAAGTTTCGATAGCCGACATTATTGTAGTTTTTCGTGGTGTGTTTTGTAGGCGACAGGGAGCGGTGAAGGCAGCGCTGCTCTACTGATCCACTGACCCAGATTTGAAGGATCTGAACGAGAGAGTGAAACCACGTGACTACATTAAGCCTCCTTGGTGAAGGTTATGGAAACAAAAAACTGTTTCGTGTTAGGGAAAGGTGTTGGAAACGAAAAAAAAGTAGAAACATGGCGTGTTAAAAAAAACAAAACGTTTGTTAAGTTCAAAGGAACGTAGTCGTCATGGATACTGTCACGTGGTTCCCTCCCGAAAACGGAACAAAGCGCGTCCCGTCGCCGGAGACGAGCACGTAAAACGGAATAATGAATGGACAGACTTCCACCGGTACGACTACGCTACCGGTAAGACAGTTCACCGGCAAGACAGTTCACCACTTGCCAATTTACATTTCCGGGGAATAAGAACAGCAGGGAGGCTGCTCCTGTCGCCGGTGCGGCAGATAGGCCTAGCAACGCGCTACTTCCGGCCGGCTCCAGTCGGTGCAGCCTCTCTACCGACATAAGGGTCGCTTGTGTTATCACAGCTTCTTAAATGCCCTCGTAAAGTTAAAACTACAAAAAAAACGTACCGGTAATAGCAAGACGGGGTCGTTATCTGCCGTTAAACTACACCCGTATCAGTCGGTAGAAGTTCAGAATAACTTTTTAATGAAGTATTTAATCTGCTTTGTTTTTGTCCCAGCCAAAGGATGGGCTAAATAAAAAAAACTAAACTAGTCATAACACAAGTCAGGAATGACCTGAATTACACACTATAACAATTAACTCAATAAATAATTAATCCCCCCCCAAACACTCACCTGCTGGCCCAGCCGCCTTCCCGTCAGAGCCACCGGCCGACATACCTGCAGGCTGGAGCCGGTGTGCTCAGTGAAGGCTACGGAGCAGCGCCGCGCATGTGGAGCCACCAGCTGTAGTAGTAATGGAGAGGAGAGGAGGGAGCTGCAGAGAGGAGAGCCGGGTGTTGTATAATTGACTTCATTTTTCTCCCTCACCCTCCTCCTCCCGTATTTTTTTTTTCTACAAAGGAGGGAGGAGGAGGGGGGTGTAGAAACGTGAGGGATGTTGTGTGAGAACGGAACACCCATGTCCTTTAGGATACATGGATAAGAGAGTAAGTTCACACTTGTCTCCTCCTTCCTTCGTCGCTTTTTTTTTTTGGTTCATTCATGCCAGGTTTTACTCGACTGAGCTGTAAACGGCTTTTCAGTGGGACAGCTGGCTTGTCCATTCATTTCAGCTCGTCTCTCTCTTGAATCAGCATCCACTTCATTTAACAATAAAGCCTAATAAAGCAACACATACTCACGTCTTCTACATGAATCAGCTGGCATTTACAGCAGCTACCCAAGGCATAGCTTCGGCAAAGTATCCAGAGGTTTAAATAAAAATGTTTTTGTATTTTTTAATATGATTGTGTTTTTCATTTAATGGCATAAAACGTGCAAACACTGTATTTTCGTTGCAGTGAAGATTTTCTGCTGATCTGCATTTAGCATCACCGAGCTTGTAGGCTAAATCCCGATCCGCATACAAAATGATCTCAAATGAAAAAGGTTTAACAGGAAACTTGAGATACGATTATGACAGTAGTTATTCTAAATTAGTATCAAACAGAGCCGGCCCATCTTTGACGGGACGGTGAGAGATTGATTCCTGCGATGCTACGCTCATTTTGTTGACCTGAAAAAGAAGTGCCGCCTGCGCGTCACCGATCTGACTTTGCTACTCTCTCGCTTTCCCCCAAACAGATCGGCGATAATAAGGAGGTCTCACTCTGTGTTTTTTCCATGGTATTAAATTATCAATTTGCGTTCAAAACAACCATATGGAAACAAAAAAACGTGTTATTGCAAAACCCATGAGACCAAAACTATTACTTTTTTTTATAAAGACATTTATTCCAGCTATTTTTTAAATATCAAAATGTCAATTATAAATATTAAATTGATTTGGTTTTTCACACAAAAAAGTTCTGTAATAGATACTACATCTGCTCCTCTATCTTTTAAAGGTCCAGAAACTACGAATTGTAAGATATTGTTTATTCCAAAGATTGAATTCTAAGACACAAGATGTTACCTACCTCAGTGAAGGGTTCATTCCCAGTGTATGAGCAGGGCACGTTTCAAGTTTCCACATCACACTCGACTTGTCTAAGTTAGATATTGCACCACTGTTGGCTTCGGATCTTGTAGTGCCTCCAATCATGTATACTTATCTTTGAGCAAAGAGAGACTTCCCCTGCTCGAAAACTCCTAAGGTGACGTATAAAAGTGAAGACATAAGCGAAACATAGATAGATTGATACATACTTCATTAAACCAGAGGGAAATCCAAAAAGTCTTAAGATAAGGGGGATATTAATGCATCTTTCTATGTAGGCCTTTTTTTTACCTACTGCTATGTTTCTTATTGCTTTATTTCTCACTCCTATTTATTTGTATATATTGTGTTTTATGGTAGGCTTCATATAATTGACTTTTTTTTTCTTCTTATATGTAGTATCTGCATGCTTATATCTTATATCTTTATGCTTATATTAGTAGAAGCTTTAGTCATGCATACATCTCCCCTCAGTATTAAGAAAGTATTTCTGATGATTTTCTAACATAGCCTAATGAAAGATACAATATTGTTCATAAAGTGTCACTAACAGTGAATACTGGATCTTACTACATTTTGTTACTCAAAGCGTTTT
This sequence comes from Labrus mixtus, assembly GCF_963584025.1. Taxonomy (NCBI): domain Eukaryota; kingdom Metazoa; phylum Chordata; class Actinopteri; order Labriformes; family Labridae; genus Labrus; species Labrus mixtus. The sequence continues at coordinate 5,283,304 of NC_083633.1, read as the reverse complement.
AATGTAAAAAATACTACTTGAGTGAAGGGGTTTTCACTCTATGGGCCAATGAGTTGTCTCTTTTTATGTACAACCATATGAAACTAAATTTAATTGCAAAATGTAGGGGTTGTATAACATTTCTACATTCTACATTATGATTATACATCTAAGAACCCAATTAAATTGGGGTTTTTAATCTTAATGAATAACAAAAACAAATGGGGAAAAGGCAAAATTAGAACAGGTTACTGGTCTTAATAGTTTTTTTTTTAAGGTGTATAAAACGGTGTCCTCATTCACCCCAGTTTCAATAAATGTCAAAGTAAAGCATCGTCTCTAAATTAGACGATCTTCGGCCCTCACCTACATAGTGTAATTTGAGACCTTTGCACGAGACTTTACGTAAGAAAGAAGACTGCACGTGCCAGCGAGAAACGTGTTGACCTATATATTATATAACATGTCGGTCACGTGCCGACAGTTGGCTCGTGAACTCGTATCAAGAGAAAGTAGCGTCTCGTGCACGATACCAACCCGGAAATATTTTCCTTTTACAGAAAAAATGACAAAAATGAACATATGAAGTGAACGTCAGGGGGTCATGAAGAAGTAACGCTAATGATGATATACCATCATAAACACCGATATAGAGAAGAGTCCAGGTTGTGAATTTCTATTTAAAATCCTTGATTCAGTTTCTGCAGAAATAAAACGACTAAGCTCGGTTATATCGCTGTATTTATAATGTTTTTAGCTTTTAGTTTGTTTGGGGTTTTTTTGGGGGGGGGGGGGGGGGGCATTTTGGGGGCGCTGGGTAAATAATGTGTGTCTCATTCCTGACCTAGGTGTGATTTTTTTTTTTTTCCAAAGCCTTTGAATGTCGCCTGATCGTTCAATTTGTGACCTTTCTGACGTCAGCAAAACGCCGCCCCGTGCTCTCCTGAGGGGAAGACTGTTTTTCTTACTCATGGCACAAGAACGTCACTCTGGTCCGAGCTCCGCAGTCACATTGCAGGAGAATAGTTTTTGGATGTCCAATTTTTCATCACCGATGTGTAATGAATTATAAAATGGACTAACTATGCGTAGGAAACAACTTTATATAAGCCCCCTAAAGGGCTAACATGTTATTGTTAAGGACTCTTTCTTTTATAGATGAGGTCACTTTGATACTCAACCTTTGTTTACTGTGCAAATTAAAGGTGTGAAGGATAAGATAAGTTCAGTCTTTAGGTCCGTTAAAACCTGTTAAAAGTCATGACTTGCATGTTTGACTTATGTCCTCTAATACTTTAGTTAAGAGCTTAAATCAGCCTCTGTGTTTGAAATGTTCTGCATAAACAAAGCTCCTTGGCCTTGTGTTGCCATGTCTGTTATACAAACACATAATAACATTGCTTCACTTTAACAGCAGGTGGAAACAGCACGTGTTTCTCTACACCACACACAGGTAATGGATATCAATTAAGAGCTCAAACAAAAAAACAAAAGTTAAGGTAGTTAAAAGTTAGCATATCTTTACATTTTCAATGTAAACTCTGACAAACATAGACTACAAACAAAACAACAATACCTTGACCACTCGAGAAATAAACAGGATTGTGTTTTTATGAAGTTTTGTTTCTGTCACCTTTGCATCACATGTGTTTGTTGTCGTCTTGCTGCGGTAACCTGCTTTTTTAAATGTAGGCTACAGCAGAAACCCGGTTTCCTCTATCGGGGTGATGGATTTAAAAAAAAAACAAAAAAAAACCCGGTTAACACAATTTTTTTCCTGGAAAGAAAAAAAAAAGCCTGGGTCTTGGCCATTCATGTAACCTTGTGTGTGATGGTGACATGACCCACACGTGATAACCTGCAAGACTACACTGGGGGGGAAAGTAACCCATGGTGGAACAAGTGGCCCACTCATAACATCCTTTTAGACCTTTAGGCTACATGTTGCCTACTTTTAACTAAATTCAATTATTGCAAACTGAGAATTCAACTGAAATTAAATATTGCACAGGTCATGTCCCATCGGCCAGCGTCAACAGATTACATACATGGGAGGATAAAAGCTCCCACAATGCTCCACGCGGTCATGTAATTGAAATAGTATTAGGTTTATTGTTTAGGTCAAAGGTATCGTCAGACATATTCACTAGTCACCAATGTCAAAGCGGATTTCGAAGTAGGTCTTTAAGGTATGAAAAAAATAGTCAGTGTATCTCTGCCACACATTTTTAGAAGCCCTTTAACTCTCACAACTTAACTCTTATGAGATTCAGAAACAATATGTGTGACATGCAACACAAAGCAACAGATCACATACAAAGTCTTGAATTATGGCCATTTTTATTTCATTTTAGTTTTTATTGCTGTTTCACGGCAGCTCGAGTTCAACATAGTTGCACTAATTGGCTCATCATGAATCCTCAGTCAATCTTACAGATACATGACAACACGTTTTACAGTGATGAGGCACAGTGTCCATTCATAAGACCCTGATCAGCTGCACTCATGCACATCAACAGTGCCCTCTAGTGGCCTTCATACATCACAGCAGCAAGCAAGTTGAAAATGAATAATGGTGAATGGTGTTTCTTTTTTTCCTACATTATATCTTTGTTTTTAGAAATAATTATAACATATTTCAAGCTGGAGTTTTAATCCACACACTTCTTTCTATTTTCTTTTATTTAATGGTTGACACAATGAGGATGAACAAGAGAGAGAGAGAGACGACATGAGACCATGTGGACCAACGGCACTTTAAAATCTAACATCTTTGTCACTGAATTTTTTCAAATATATTTTTGGGGCCATTTTTGCCTTTTATTAAATAGGTCAGCTGAAGACAGGAACAGGAAATGTTGGGAGGAGAGAGTGGGGGTCGACATGCAGAAAAGGGCCGAGGTCAGAATCGAAACCCACGGTCGCTGCAGTGAGGACTGTAACCTCTGCACATGGGGCGCTCGACATAACCACTAGACGGCCGGCGCCCCTTTGTCTCTGAATTGTAATCATTGTTGCATTTTAAGCATTAACTGTTCATCTGTGGTCAATGGTCGTGCATCACAGGAAGTAAACGTGACCGCCCCCCCTCCCACTCGCTCGAGGATTATTTCCTGCTTTGTCTCACAGCAGCTCACCTCGGACATCATACCAGGAGGCTGGCAGGAGGAAAAAAAAAAATCAGCTGTTTGCGTTCACACATGCAGCTCAACCTGAAAACTTCAGGAGTTTTTCAGGAGTTTTGTGCGAGTGTGAACGCACTATAAGAAGGATGAGACAAAAAAACTCATCCTGCTTATTTTGCTGGTCAAAAAAAGGGAGCCTTTGTGGTGGGAATAAAATAAGAAAACTATAGGCTCTTTTAGAGCAAGCTTTAAATAAAGTGTGACACCTACACAGGCATTACATATAACTAGTCTAATTACCTTCCAGATTAATTTTTATTATTGTTTTTGCTTTTTAAATATCATTCAGTCGTCATTATATTCTACTGTTTTAGAAACCCATCTGAAAACTCCTCACAAGAGCTTTAGTTCCCTTCTCTCTCTCTCTCCCCCCCCCCCCAAAAAAAAAGCCCCAACGTGAAGTATTTCAGTGTTTAATTTTATTATTGTCAGCATGTTATCAACATAAAAACTCATCAAATGAACGAATACATTAATGAGCATCTCCCTCCTTCACTCCACAAACAGTTTCCTTCAAGTGTTCCTACAACAATATGTACACAGCAACACAGAAATACCTCAACACAAAGTCCTGGTCTCTGGAGGAGGTTTATTAAACCTTTAAAAAGGTTACAGGGGAGGGGGGGTAAATATTATTATCTTAGTGACGGGGCTCGGAGGATTCCTTTGCAGAGATTTTGATTTAAATCTAAAACTAGTTTCTACATGAGAACTGGCCTTTACTCTTTTTAAGGTTTTTTTTAAAGGATGAACATGTGTTTGGTCGTTCTCTGAGTTAGGGGTTTGACTCTGCTAAACATCAATAATGACTGATTTCTGTGACATCGATGTGACTGACGAGACGCAGGCTGGACCAGTGAGTCGGTTTGGTCCATCAGAAATAAAAGCCGGGGCTATGGGATGAAAGTGAAGCATTTCCTGAACTGGTTTCATCGTCACAGAGAAATGAGCTCTAAATAATTTAGCTCCCTTTGGATAAAGTGGCACAGTAATGGATTTCAAGTCATGTGGTACATTTAAATAGAACTGTATGGATCCTTACAGCAGTTTCTCTCTCTTCTCTTCTTCGTCTCCTACGCAGCTACTTTTTAAAAAACTAAAGGTTGAATCATTTCCCGTTTACAACACAGAACTGAGCATGACATCCAACACATCACCTCACAACAGAAAGGTTCTACTTCATGAAAACACCGCCACGTTTCTCCTTCACATTTGCACTCTCACAGTCAGTCACACAAACAATCCTGGGGAAAAAGGACGCTCTGCACATGGCGTCCTCCCAGGCTGTGTTTGGGTGTTTCAGTGTTCTGACACACATCAACAAAAATCCTCTTATCATGCGTCCGTCCTGCTCCGGTACAGTCGTAGCTTTGATGACCTCATTTTGATTTCTATCATTATGGGAAACGACCCGATCAGGGTTGTTTATTTGAAGGGAAGCAGATTGTTAGATTTGACATTTACAGATACGTTCCCGCGGTAAATAAAGAGGCACTCCGTCTATTCTTCACATCAAGCTCAGTTAGCTAGACTCTGATTGGTTTAAGCAGCATGAAACACGTTTTGGAGGGACGGGACAAACCACTTCAACCAGTATGCATCAATGAGCTCTGTGACAGTTACAGGAAGGCGGTTTTTCTGTCACTCAGGAGACCTCTGTGTCCCCCCCCAAAGAAAACAAAAAAGGGTTGACGCTTTTTCATATTTCATGACGTATCCAAGGGTTGTCAAAATGTTCAATACTTCAACACTTTTTCGATACCGCGTTTCAAAACAATCCAATCTCAGATTTTCTCCTAATAGATGCAGTGAAAAAGTACCGAAGCTTGACAAAAAATGCAGATCTTTAGCTGCTAGCCAGAGAGCGAGATTAGTGGTGGTCCATTCAACTTTACTGTCCTTCTGGCGTCTAATAAAGACGGAAAAGTGACATTTGTGTCTCTTACAAACAGACGTAGCAGAGGATCTCAGACTGTCTAAACTGTACGATTACATGCCCTCTGTTTGTCTCTATCACTCCTCATGCATCTTATTCCATCTCCCACTTTTCTTCTGTAACATAACGAGTGAAGTCTTTGACCTGCTCTTTTTGTAAAGCGTCTTGAGACAACACTTGTTATGACTGGGCGCCATTCAAATAAAGACTGACGGATTCCATGAGAAAATCACATTTCTAGCAGAGAGCCGGAACACAGAGGGCTCAAAATAAATCTGCATTTAGTGCTTCTACCATGTTGCATTGTGGGAAATGTAGGATTCCTGTTGCTGGAACTTTAGCCCCACAAAGATGCAAACACGTCAAAACATCTGAGCGTCTGCTGCTTCACTTGTGTTTTCTTTTCTTTCTGCCATTTTTTGTGGATGATGATTACTAAACAGCCGGAGCGCCCCTTTAAATATAGACTTTCATGAAAACAGTTCAATTTAAATTCAGGGATTTTAGCACAGAATGGAATTTAAAAAACATTGAACAAAATAATGCAGAAATATACACATAAATCATCCCTAATTTAAACAATGAATATGTTCTTTGTGTCAGTCTTTATGGAGCGTTAAAGGCTATTATTATACATTTAACAAATCAAATATGATGACAGAGGCTATCATCGTTTATCTCTCATAATTAAACCACACGTTCAGATCCTTTCTCTGTGGATCCCTCAGAAATAGCACCACCAACATTTCAAACTGTGATTCTCATGACGACTACAGCTGGACGGTTAAGTCCTCTGTGTGTTCACGTTCCCTGTATGGAGCTTTTTTGACACTTGAGCTAACATTTCTTTTTCTGACGAGTGTAGAAGTATAAACAGCAGATTTGTCTATCAACATGTTTGGCTCTCTTGAAAAGGTGTTTTTTTTTTGTTTTTTTTAAAGGTAGTATTGAGTTGAGTGCACGAAGCGACGGCTTCAGCTGAATGTTTGTTCGGATCACGAGGAGAGATGATCAGAGATCTTTGGTAACTACTTTGTAGCGCTGGCTCGTCGCAACTCTGAGCAGACGTGCTTAAACTGTTGTTGTTGTTTTTTTAGGACAGGTTTTACTTTAGCTTTACACGGTGAGGGTCTTCTTAAATCTCTAGATAAATAAAGACATCTAAGCAGCTCGAACACAAGTGTCTAAAATATCTTCCATGTTAAAGCTCCAGTGAGGACAGACCGATGCAACATGTCGAATCGGCCAAAAAAAGGCCAGAGGGGCCGGACACAACCACTAAAACTAGGGCGACGACCGCTCACCGACGGTCCAACTAGGACCGACGGCCGACGATCTCTGTGTTTCAGCTTTGTCCACAGGGGGTCGACAAACCAGAGGGTTCCTCACAGGAGCTTTAATCTCATCTCATTTAGTCTCTAATATCTATTTAATCTTTACATGAACATTTTGTTCCTTGTAGAATTGTTTTTATGAGCCTTGTGTTTTATTATCCAACCAATAAAAACCCTTCAGTTAGCTGAAATGCTTTTTCAGGATTCTGCTTTCTTACAGTAATGTTTCATGTTTCAGACTAAATTTGACACATTGTAGCTTTTTCTTTTTTCTTCTTAGGGACGGTTTCATACAAGTTGACTCATAAATCTTTTCTCTTCAGTTTCCTTCTTTTGCTTCTCCCTTCTCCTTCAGCTCTATAACTTTGATTATTATCATCTTCTAATACTTTTTAATTCCTTCCGATTGCTGAAGTATCTGCTCTTCAGCTCTTTAAAGGCACTTTGCATGTCCACCTCAGAAGAAAGGGATCGACCCTGGGGCTTCATTAAGGATTAAAGTCAGGAGAAATATCAATGACTGTGGCACTGAACCCTGAACAACAAACAGCCGACTCTTAAGGGGGAAGTGAAACACTACGGCGGTTTGTTTGGCGTGATGTGAATGAGCGGCACTCCGCAGTAACGGACGTCGAGCACAGGGGCAAACGGCATTCACACATTTCCTGGCAACACTTGTTTCTCAGCGCTGAGGCAAAATGCTCGGTGTTTCATCAGAACCGGGGGGGGGGGGGGGGGGGGGGGGGGGGTTGAAGGAGGGTTCCAGCATGATATATGATATACTCTCCTCCCCTCATCAGCAGCACAGAAGCATCTGTCACTTTAAGAGACTTTAAAAACACACTGGAGCACCTTCCTTTTCACCAACTTAATGCTTTATATATATATACGGCCTGCTCCGACCTCCACCTCAGCCGTAAGGAAGTGTGGACAACACAAACATAAAGAACACAGGAGAAATCCTTCCTGCATCTTATCCCATATGCTCTTTTGTAAAGCGTCTTGTTATGAATTGGAGCTTTACATTTTGATTGACACGTTGTCAGCTAGATAGCTGCATCATTTCCACCTAGCATGTAGCTGGGGCATACAGAAGCAAATTAAAGTTACAACATAGTCCACACAGTTTCAACTCAACTTTAAAGAAGAAGAAGAAGCCGTCCACATTTTCAATAGTGATTAGAGGGAATGAATAAATGTTCATGCTAGCAGTGCTGATTCTAGAGTCTGTTGGGGGCCTAGGCAAAAATCAATTTGGGGGCCCTCCAATCAGCGTTCAGCAGGGTAAAGAGAGTGAGTTCTGTCAGATGGGAATCCCTTAGGGAGGTTTCCTACCGTCACTGCAAAAGTTTGCACATTTTATGACCGCTGCTTTGGGGCCCTGTATTGATCTGGGGCCCCAAAGCAGTTGCCTGCCTTGCGTGTTGACGAGCAGCGCCTCTGTATGCTAGATTGAGCTTCAACACTCTGTTGAACTTTCTGCACTATTTGAGCATGCCGATAGGTAGATGATGCACACAGTGTGCTACACAGCAGTGCACTCAAGTATCAGAAAGGAGACACGTCATGAGATTACATCAGCGCTAGCAGCTCTTTGAGCACATGCATACGGACAAAGCTCTGCATTGAGCTAAATGCTAAACCCAGAGAACCAGAATCTACAGAAGATGATCGCAAAACCAAATTGGACCAACCTCGTTTTTTTTTTTTTGACATGATGATGGCGCTAGATGCAAATTACTTTTATGCCAATCCAACAAATATAGAGATGTTTCAAATTGAACTACAGTGATGAACTAACATTATAATCCCAAGAGTTAGCACTGATGCTAGCATGGCTAAATACACGTCTACTGCACAAGCCTGGTTGTGAAATATTACGGTTAACATACTAAACGATGCCTCTCTGGTCTCAGAGCATTATGAGGCTAAAAGGGATATAGCATTTTGCTAGCAGGAACTTGCACCATCAGCACCCTGAATGTGTGATGTTGAGGCTGAACCAGGCTACAAGGCAACAAGCTAAACCGACGGTTAAAACCAAAGTGAGAGGCTTCTGTCAGCTGAATCTTGATGTGCTTTCTTTCCTACACTTAAAAACAAAGCAGAGAGAGAGAGTCAAAACCCTGGAAACCATGCTGGAACCTTCCTTTAAAAATCCCCAGAGATATTGGTGACAGAAGGGGCGGGGGCCTGTCGTTACTCACTTATCCTTCAGAGTTCGACTCCAGTGTACAGATTTTATCTTCAGTGTTAGAAATGATGTTTGCAGCAGAGCTAATGGAGCCTCCAGTGTAGAAACCATCACTGTCAAAGCAGTGATTTGTTTTCCAACCTTTATTCTCACTATCGCGTTTAGGCAGTTTTTTTTTTTAAATCCTCTCCGGAAGCAGTAATGCCGCTTAACATGCAGATATGCTGATTTAGTGTCGAGGAACTGGCCTGAGAGCTATGGCTAAAGACGGCACGTGTAGACGCTATATAAACAACCGAGGTAATGCGGTAACGCTCCTTAATTTCCGAGCTCTTGGCGTTCTTGCCGAGGCTGAGCACGCCTAAATGACTTGTGATGAGGGTTAAATTACACTGAGAGGCCGACAGCGTGGCCTTCAGCACCAGCGGGGGCTCCACGGCCCGACCCTGTGTCCGTAAACGTCTGTTGTTGTTTTTTTGTTTTTTTTGTTTGTCTCCACGTTGCAGCGTGTCAGGCCTTCCCCGCCTTCATGTATGTGGGGATGGTGCCTCGCTGAGTCAAACCCTCGAAACGTTTGTACGTGTAGTTGAGGAAGACCCAGTCCTTGGATTTGAAGTCCGGCTCTGTTGAGCTGGCTGAAATTCAACACAGAACGAAGGAGGTGTTATTTTAAATGCCACTGGAGGGCGCTGTAGGTCACACTTTGTACACTAAGAGAAACCCATTAGAAGGATAATCATAAATAAGACGCTTTAATTGGCTTGCAGACAAATGTGTGAAAACAAACCTGGCTGGAGGATGTCTGATTCGGGGAAGTCGTCAAAGTTTGAGGTGTCGTCGATGCTCTTGATTTCGATGGAGATGGCTGCAGGCCGTTCCCTGAGGAGGCAACATGAAGACAATCGTGATGAAGAAAGATTTCAAAAGAGAAATCAGAACAGTACATATAACAAGTTAGATCAAAACCGAGCAAACTACACAAACACAAACAGGACCCGATGGACATCCATTAATGGAGAGATGATCATTGTGGTTGTTTTCTGTAAAGGAATAACTTAACACCAGGTTGAAATGCTTTGTCTCCTCCTCACTTATTCTAACCTCTGTGAAAGGCTCATTCAAATGTCTTATCAACTTTATAAGTGTTCCATAATTCATTAAACAGTTTTTTTTCTCTGAGCACAGGCGCTGATAAAGATGGACGACACTGTTCTTCATAAGGCAGACAGGACGTGTTTCATTCTGTTCAATGTGCTGCTGTAGCCTTGACTTCTATTGTGTTTAAGTGTCATGGAAAAGTTACAGCTCTGACCTACTTACAAACATCTTTTATACAAAAGTAATAATATTAATATCTTTACTTCTATAGCACCTTTAAAAACAACACTTTAAGAAGGGAAACAAACAAATCATGACACGCTATCGGTGACAAAAGAGCCCAAACAACAAACAGCAAACAGCAAACAGCAGAACAACAAAGACACAGTGAATAAGAAGAAGAGAAACCAAGAGGAGAAAAGATGCTAAATGTACAAACTCAGCAGAGAGCAGATGGAGTAAAGGTAAAAGCTTTAAAAAAGGAATAAAAAAGGAAAAAACAAATAGGAAGAAATAAAAGCGATAAAAAAGGAAATACATAACAGGAAGTAAAAGCAATAAATGAAAAAGCAATCAAAATGAATATTAGCAAATATTGGAATAACTCCTCTAAAAGTAGATATAAACAATTCAATGAATTAAAGGAGCGATATGTAACTCTGACACCTAGTGTTAAAAATGGGTACTGCAGTCCAAATTCAAAACATTGTAGAGAGCTGTCTCCCCCCGCCCCCCTCCTCTCTAGAGTTGATGCTCATGCAGGTTACCATGTGGTGGACACTGAAGCTTCAGTGTTTATCCAGCTCTGCATCAGTCTGTAAACCTTTCTGTGTTCTAACCTCTCTCCATTTTTCAAAAGCATCTCCAATATTGATCCTAGTTTGAGTTTAAGCACTCATTCAGACATGAAGAAGAATATTGAGCTGATGGCTACCGTACACCTGAAAGAAGCTTTGTCCAAGGCAGATTTCCCACTGGGGCGATAAAGTTCATCTTATCTTATCTTGTCTTGCACGTACCTGATGTGCTCCCAGTCGACGGACTCAAAGAACTGATGGCTCTTAATCTCCTCCACACTCACAGCTCCGACCCTGTTCTCTGCATCAGTGCAATACCTGAAACATAAACATGCAGACTGATGATATGATTGTTCAACAAACCTTTATGTTCAGCACATTTAGAAACATGTTTCCATGTCTAAACCAGGATGTTTGGCAGGTGACTTTCGAGCAGGTGTGTATGAGAGACATTGTAAATCTCTGCAAACCTTAATATCAAGTCTTTGGCCCTCTCTGATATGGGGACTTCAGGCGGGAAGACGAGGGTTTCCTTCCAGTTCATCACCTTCCTGTACGTCTCCTGCGGCGTCTCCGAGCAGAAGGGTGGATAGCCTGAACAAAAGTCAGTGTGCATTAAAAAAATAACTTGGAGGTAGAGTGATATATAACTTGTTAAACGACTTCTGCAATGTGATGCAAAATAAGGACCAAAAATCCTGGCACATTATCTTCTGCATGTTCATGAAGCCTTACGTGTTTTATGCCTGTGTTTTCAGGTATTTTTTCCTGAAATGAGGCGACGCCTGCGAGCTAGTTCAGGCAGTATTCTCCAGCAGCACTGATTTCACACACGACATGCCTCATTCTCAACAATCACCTGACAACACCTCCTTCAATTAGCTGTGTATTTAAGCTGCAAGATGTCCGGTCTCTCCCTTTTGCTCCTTCATCGTCAGCTGCACCAGTACTGCACTCTCGCTTCAGCCCCTCCACCCCCCCAGCATCCACCTTTAGGCTCCGACTGAGGGGTTTTAGATATCATCCCATCACTCCTCAAATTTCTGCATGTTAATAAAAACTGCGAGGAGTGATGAGGTCGGAGCCTAGATGCCAAACACAAACTATGTTCTGCTGCAATAAATATTTGAAACGATTAAAAAGGTTTTTCAATCAAAACATGTTTAAATTGGTGTTTAAAAACGCCTCTATTCACCTTCTTTTAAAGGTGTATTTGGGGCGTTTTATGCCTTCATTGAGAGATAGAACAGTGGTTAGCGTCAGAACTCTGCGAGAGACAGTGAGAAGGGAGGCACAGGTCGGATTTGAACCCGGGCCGCTTGCTTAGGAGAACCACAGCCTCCTTACATTAGGCGTGCACAATAACCACTAGGCTACAGGCCCACCTTTAAATCATTCCCAATTTTACTCAATTGGGGCATCAAACATCTTTTGATCACTTCTGTGATTTAAAGATCTAAAATGAGTTTCATGAACCGTTCTGTGGCTGTCTTACCGATGAGCATTTCATACATGATGACCCCCAGAGACCACCAGTCACACAGCTTGTTGTATCCCGTCTGCATGAAGACTTCAGGAGCAATGTAGTCAGGAGTCCCTACAGTAGAGTAAGCCTGAAATTCAACCAGAACCATAAAAGGTGAGGACTCTGTATGTAGATTCAAATAATTAAGATCAACTATTAACAACTTGTTCTGGATGTTGTAACCAGTATTTGTGTGATTCTTTCCTTTCAACTCTTTTCTTTCATTCTGTCAAACGTCAAGGCCTTACCAGCTGTCTCCGGTTCTTCTTCCAGGTCTCTGCTTTCCTCTTGGAGTTCATATTTTGAAAAGCTGCGCGGAGCAAAATAGTGAAGAGAAGAAAAGGGAGAGACAATTTCAAATAGTTTCAGGCTCATGTTTCTGCAAAAAGATCACAACAGAGTCCACCGGAAAATGTACTTTGGGAGAAGTTAAACTTGTTGCACGTGTATAAGCATGAGGGTTTGGATTCTGGACTCACAGAAATCACTGGGCGGGTTGTGCGTCAGGTTCCTATAAAATTCTGTGCGATGAGCCTTTTTCAGTCCCGTACACAAGCCAAAATCCGACAGCTTCACGTGTCCCTGTGAGCAAACACACATTCCATATATATCACAAAGAAAAACACACACCTCACACGGACAGTCGGGCATTTGTGTCTGTGCGTCTGGGAGTCTCACCCTGGAGTCCAGCAGCAGGTTGTCTGGTTTGATGTCTCTGTGGATGAAGCCCAGCTGGTGGATGGAGTCGATGGCCAGGACCGTCTCTGCGATGTAGAACTGGGTGGCCTCTTCGGACAGAGTGTCCTTCTTCATCAGCAGAGTCATCATGTCGCCTGGACAACAAGGTCAGAGCTCTTGAGTGTCATGATTCACAGCATTTATGTCTCGCTTGCTAACAATATCACAGAATAGAATAGAGAAAATACTAGCAACAGGCTAGCTCAAAATGCTACAGTCAAACAGATTTGTTATTTTATCAGTACCTCCAGGTAGGAACTCCATGATGAGGTAGAGGTTTCTCTTGTCCTGGAAGCTGTAAAACATCTTAACCACCCAGGCGCCGTCTGCCTCCACCAGAATATCCCGCTCTGCTCGGATATGAGCGACCTAAAGGGAGAAAGAACACAACCTTAGAAACCTCTAACAGAACACCATTGTTGCAGCAGCTTCAACAGCGGTCTGTGAGAATCGGGGTGCAGATAAAAAAAACTTGTTCACCTGTTCTTTCTCCAGCATGTCGGCTTTTCTCAGAATCTTCATGGCGTATATGTGCCCCGTGTCTTTTTTCTGCACCAAACGGACCTGATGGAGACGACGTGACAGATCAGCTCGTGTGCATGTATTCACTTTTCTATTGGACAGCACTTTATGAGATATACATAACTGAATGTGCAGATGAGTGAGGAAAAACATCTAACTACTGTATGTTCAGAATCAGAAATACTTATATTTATCCCCGGGGGAAATTCTCCAAGAAGACAGCAGTGAAGTCAGAACAGAAGCAGCATGTGCATCAACGTGCATTTCAGTTGCAAAACATGCTCTTCCATTCATTTCCATGTTTAACTTGATGTTGTGAGAAACTGTCATTTCCAATCTATGTCAAGTCCTCTAAGGCTACATCCAAACTACAACCTTTGTGTTATAAAATGCTTGACTTCTGCTACGTTCATGTCATGTCTAACCTCCACTTCACGGCAGGAGACATTGTGAAACTCTGCTGCCCACCTTTCATTTGAAGATTCCTCGGTTGCTGTAAGTGTGTTGGCAGTATTGAGACTTTTGGAAAAGGATGATGATGCAGAGTGCAGACCAACACATTTACTGGAACTCATCTGTCACAATGTGCCTCACTTATTTGGCACTAGGGCTGTCAACGATAGCAGAATTTTAAATTCGATATGATACCACCAAAAATCGAATTCTATTAGCCGTATTCAGAATATCGTTTCAAGGTACATCCTTATGACATTTTGCCTTGAATCTAAATGTTGTGGAGGCGTAATGTGGGAAGTGATCCTCCATCTGTACCGTCTTTAAATGTAGTAACAGAGGCGTTACAGGGGAGAGACAGGGCCAGCTGAGCCAGTGGGGGAATGTGTGTGTGTGTGGTCATGTCTGACTGTGTGTATGTGGAGCTCCCGCTTAAAAGCATCTCCAATATTTATCCTAGTTCGACCACGTTTCTGGTCGTGAAGCTTATTGTAAAAATCTTGTAAGGTTGGTTAGAATCACTTATCTGAACCAGTTCTCTTACATCGCTGCAACACCTGTTGGTTTGCCGTGATAACTGGTCTCATATCTGGCAAAACTGAGGGGCATCCAAAACAGCCTTAAAACCGCTTACTTCTCTGGTCAAAACAAATCCAGACCATTCTGGACCAGAATCTAAACTTAGAAGGAGGACATACTGGCTGCTGCATTGTTGTCAGAGAAGCCATCACTTCAACATAGCATGTTTCCTTAATGTCTGATCATATAGTAAGTATTCAGTATTCAGTATATATCTTACAGATTGCTCCTTTAAGCCAATATAATCCTGAGCAGATATCACTCTGTTCAGAGAATTCTTGTTGTAAACTTCTGATCAAACACACAGTGAATAAAACTCATCTAAAGCGGCCATGTGATGTCATGGATTTGAAAGTAACACCATGATAACACTGAGGCAAAAGAGAACATCATGCATCAACATGAGGGAAACTGAAACCACAAACTTTCATGACAGACTTCATTTAAACTTTTGACACCCTTCAAGATATTTATAGAAATCTAACTTTAATGTACCTCTCCAAAAGCACCTCGCCCAATAACTTTAAGAGATTCAAAGTCATCCAGGCCGAGCCGCGTCCTCTTCAGCCGCAAAAACTCGGTCTCCTTACGAGCATGCTGCGAGCGGCGCATTACTTTCTGCAAAAAAAAAAAAAAAAACAAAGACGGACAAGAATGTGAGACATCCGAAGAAGTCCAAGCCTTTTTCTAATTACAACATGCAGAGGTGAAAATGAAGACGATGATTGTCATACCTCCTCATCAGGCAAACCCTCCTCATCCATGGCCTTCTCCAGCTTCTTCTGTCTGCACATGAAAAAAGAAAACAGAATTGTGCTTTCAAAAAGAGAATTAAATTTGAATAAGGGCTGCAAAAATCATCAATCAAAAATTATTCTGAGAGATTTGGTGGGGAAATGTACAAAGAGGGGTTTGATTACCTAAAGTTTCACTCAGTTTATGCAGTGGAGTGAACATTAACGATTTAAACAGCGAGTCTTTTATGAGGACGACTGAACCATGATACCTGGACAAGAGATCAGGACTACCAGTGCGGTAACCTGAGACCGCAAGTGTTAGATTATAAAGTGTCCTTTGTTGTGCTCACAGCTGGCATGAAACACCACTAACTGGTTTCCTCTTCCAGCAGCAGATAAAGCCACACATGATGCTGTAAATATCAGCTACATCTACATGCAGAGGGAGACTGGCTGCAGATAGGTTAAGGTCTTAATGAACCTGTGAGAGAATCTAGTGGAATTTAAATAGTTTATTGTGGTTTTTCTTCACCATACAGGCAGGAACTTTCATTTTATGTCAAAAGGTGTTTTCGGACCAAGCGCTTTGAGTAGTCAGAACATAGAAAACTAGACTAGAAAAGTGCGACACAAGCTCAAGTCCACGATATGAACCTCAAAGTGATGTAAGCCGGCCGACACATTTTTTTGTAGTCTTGTTTCGGTTTCTTCATCTTCCTTTTTTATAATGATTTTGACGTATGGACTCTCTGTGCACTTAAGACACTCAAAGTCTCTCTTGTGCTGGGAGAGTGCCTACTTAGAGGCTGGAGTTAAAAAGGTTCCTCTAAACAGGGTTCTAGGAACTAAAATAGTTCATAGTTCCTGTGGGGGGGGGGGGGGGGGTTCCAACAGTTCCTAGAAGTATGAAAAAGTTCCTGCTGTCCAAAAAGGCCTAACCTTGGCGACGCCTGTGTATTATGTTAGATGTCTTACAGCCTTTACGACCACTCGAGCATTTTTTTTTTTTTTTTACCTCATCTCCCGCTCCTCGTGCTGGGTGAGCAGAGTGCTGTAGAAGTTCTCCAGTGTCAGCTTGGCCACGGTCACCCTCTCACGGGTGTGGTTGCTCATGGGTAGGGCAGCTGCAGTCCCTCCCGTCATGGCCATACTATCCTGAAACACAACAGAAAGAAACAAGGACCAAAACACATCAGGTTTTGCACATCAGACAAGTCACTGTTACTACTTTTTAAAAAGTGTTTTTTGAAGAATTTAAGCAGCAATTTTCCACACAATAAGTTGTTCATGAACTTCTTGATGACATTACTTGAACACTCCAGTGAGTAACGTTTGATCGAGGTTAGTAACACTTTCTTCATCCAATAAAAAGTTAAAGTCAAAAAATTCTTCCTCAGGGGTTTTGTTGCTGCCAGACTTGGATTGATATGACCAGTGGCTAAAGTCAATAATAAGACAAATATCAGACTACGTAAGCTTCATATGGTCATTATTAACCAGCATATCTTTTTGTCTCTTCATCATCTTTACTTCTGCTTTTGTTGCCACATTTTAGCATTTGACATTAATGCTCATTTCCCAGCTTTGACCTCGCAGGCTGTGGTTGTTCTTTAATGAACCTGGTGAGTTAGTCCACAGTGCACACACCACAAAGCATCCAGCACCGCTTATTTTGAGAAGAATCTGCTGATAAACACTGCATTACTGCTTTCTGGTCCGACCGGTCCTTTGTTGTATAATTATCACTTTTGGTAGTAGTGGCTTTAGTTCAGCAAAAGCATTATAGACATGCTTCAAATGCATAAGACGTTTACATCCCTGTTATCACTGTGCATGCTCCCATACAGACAAGAGAGGAATCAGTAGTGTGACAGCAATGACAAGAACCCTCACTGGCTTCCACCAAAAAGCTGTGAGCCTCATAATAATAATAATAAGAAGAACTTTATTTGTGTCGGATGGATCCCGGCCTGCAGGGTTTCAATCCAGCAACTACTCAGGGACATTTCTACAGATCTATCTCAGCAGTATGTGATAACATCAAACTGAGAATGCTTTCTAATCAAATAAACAAAGACGGAGGACTGACTGATGGAGGATCTTTGGTAATGTGATCGAACCCTGAGGAACCCCATCGTGCCTTGTAATTTAATACAACACATCATATAATGGCAGCGCTTCAGTCAATTATCAAGCAATTTGTGAACCATTCTCTTTACAAGGGCACACACTGCACTGACATCTTGGATTTGAAGTCGCTCTTGAGTGGGTGTAATGAAAATCAAACTGCAACACAACACAAATACAAAGAATGACGTTCACACTGAAAGGGAAGTAGATCTGTTCTTCTTAAACTAACAGAGTATTTACATGGTCAGACTTTGAATATATTATGTAACAAGGGAAAGAGGAAGAGGGTGACTGGATGTAAACGTCATCAAAACGTTTCAGCATCACGCCATCAGAAAGTTATGAATGCTCTTGATTTGCTTACACAGAGATAAAACAGCCCTGCAGCCGCTAGATAGGACCCGTGTTTGGTCTAGACAACAGTCCCTTTCCCGTCCACTGCCCACAACAACAAGACGCTTCCTGACTTCTGAGAAAACATACTGAAATCTGCTGCAAACGGCTTCGGTTGGGTGAAAAAAACGATGCTGGCGAACACAGGAGTTGAGTTACTGAGGTCTTTACAGGTTTACCCTGCTGGGGAGATCTACTCAACGGGAAACATCACTGATGCTCATTGAGGAAATGACAATACTGAGCAAATACAAATAAGTGCCAGCAGTGTCAGTAATATTCTGTCTGGGGGGCTTTCATCCCTCCATGAGCGCCTGATGTTACATTTTTGGGGAAGATGCACATGGCGAATACCCAGTAGATTGTTGAAATGTTTGATACTTTTTGAAACCACGAGTTTTAAAATGGTCAAAATCTTAGTTATCTTAATGATAGATATCGAGATGTACTGAAGCTTTAGAAAAAAATGAAGCTCTTCCATCATATTTTAACCAAAAGCTGCCGCATGCAAAAAAGAGAAAGTGCACTAACTGAACTCTAAGTTGCATAAATACTGTACGGTGCCAACGTATTTGTGTTATTCAGACAGTGTGCAAAAGTTGGCTTGAATGTTTCTGGTCGTTTAAAATAAGAATGTACCCAAAACTGGGTGCCTAGGTCTTCTGTTTTTTGCCCCTCATCAGGTATCGGTGTCATTTGATTTACTAGAATTGTATCGAAGTTTGAAAATCGGTTATCTTCAAATCCCCATATCCAAAGGAAGTCCACAACAAAAGTGACAAAGAAAAACCTCAAGAAAGACACACAACGTATGCATGGACTGGTGATGGTCTTTTAGGTTGATAAATAACAGAAGTAAGTCACTCAGTCAGTCAGGCACAATGTGTGGGCAAGCAGGAGTGAGAGTGCTGTGCAGGGACATCATTGTTTTCCTCACTTGCGGATGTGGCAAGTCACTAAACATCTTTTAGCAGCAACTAAACCAATAGCAACAAGCACTGTAGTCACCAGCAACAACATGTGTTTGTAAGATACCACTGACTCAGTTCTCAGGTGTACAGGGATTTCAGAATTGGCAGAGTAAATATGTTATAGTACCCTATCACCCAGTGGTTCCCAACCTTTGTCCTTGGACCCCCACCTACTTGTATGATAAAAAACCTGAGCCCCCACTATGACCCAGACAAAGAAAATTTAAAAGATGTTCATGATAAAATCCCAACAGAATAGGCCACACTTGTTCTTACCAGAAGACGTTTTTTTTACAAACTATCCAGTGAGTGTGTCATCATGATTTCACGTAATATGAAAAAAATCTAATTCTGACAACCTCAGAGCGGATAAAGCCTCGCGTCCCCCAAGAGTCCTTTGGCGACCCAAAAGGGGGACCTGGACCCCAAGTTGGGAACCAATGCTCTAACCTTTATCCCTGACTATTCTCCACTTTTACTTTTTTTTACACAATATCTATCAACAGAATAAAAACCCATCAGCCCATGAGGCAAGAAATCTAAGACTTCTAACCCACCACAGCAAACATTTATGGGAGTGAATATTTCTAGAGACGCTCTGATACACACATATTATTAGGATCATCTTCCAATATGATAAGGTCTTAAAAGCTGTAAAGCACATCTGAGAGTAAGCCTGTCTACGCACTCATACGATCCATCATTTAATATCTTCACAAAACAGATGGACTGGGGTCAGGTACATTATCATGTGACAACAAAAAACAACAACAGAGCAAAGCTAGTGGAGATGGCAATGTCAGTAAAAGCTAGCAAATATCAGCAAACAGGGCTTTTCCATCAATATTATGTTGTACTTTTTATGGGCTGATACTCAAGTCTACAGGTATTAAAGTTGGTATTGTAAAGGAAACAGGAACATCTTTACTACATCTCTGCTCTGTCTGTTGGTTATTGAACCAAACAATGATCAATCAAAATGATTATATTTTGACTGGCTTCAGAAACGTGTTAAATATCACACTTCCCTCCATGATATCACTCTGGGATTTCTAAATTTATACTTTTGCTTACACCACCTTTTTTTTTTTTTTTTTTTTTTGAGGAACACATGACCATATTCATTCTCCTCTTAGTTCTTTTTGAGGTCATCACCATTTCCTGCGGTGAAATCCCTGCTTCTGTGGGCTGAATGCTCCACCACGTTTAGAAACTTTAGCTGCTCGATGTTGTTCTGTGGCTTTTTAGATCTTTGTTTCTGAAAACGCTGGAGGAGAAGGTGAAGGAAAACACAACAGGCATGGGCTGCTTTGAAACCAAAGCAATTTTGTAAACCAACGGGAAACGCTGAGTCTGATGTCGACTAATTATAAGAGCTTAAAAATGAGCATGTTTTTAGTATGTTATGAAAACACTGAATAGCTACTGACTTGAAATAAGGGGAAAAGTCCTCTTTTAATTTGACCAAATCGTTCATTACATTTGGTTATTCTCAGTCTCTCCGGTTTCTGCCATACTCTCTAGATCTACCGTTCTGCGACCTTCCTTTTTAAGGAGCACAAACCGAGTAATGTAATTTCTGCGCACGCTTGAGCCGTGAGCCTGGACGGGATTTTGTGCTCGTTTCCCCACCAAGCTGGAAAATGATGAAGCAACATTAAAAACTGTTAGCTCACAGCCGAGCCTTTCGTTCAGTCTGACTCTGACGGTATTCAGATTGGCTTCCAATGAACCAGATCCCCCCCCATCAGCTAAGCAAACACCACTCAGGCACTTATAAGGAAGGCATTATAAAAGGCAGCTCACTATTTGGAGACCAAAGCTCGCAGCCTAAAACGGGGGACAGGGCTGAAATCTGACTATCACCTAAAAATAAAGTTTAAAGATTTGGACACAATAAACAAACATTGATAAAGTCAGACGGTGTTTCCTCATCTTACTGAAACAATTTAGGGTTAGGGTTTCCTTAAATAAATGTAGAGGGACTTTGCTGTGCTTTGGTTTCATTTGCCAAGATTGTGAGATCTCCTGCTCTAAGATTTCGGAATAATTGACAGACCTCAAACACAGATAACATATTCCCCATTGCCGACTGCGAACAGGTCTGCAGATTACTTTGAGTTTGTCTGCACAGGTAGATAAAATGTAGCCTACAGCAACAATATGACATGCGAGCAATAGTCATGTTAGCACGCTGAAGTTGATTATCGTACCTGGCACACAATAAAACAATAAAACTCTGTATATGAGTCGTCAAAGTTGATGTAACTTTTCCCCCAGATGTTGGATTTCTCAGTTTAGTATGTTAAATGTGTAGTTAATGTGTGAATGTGGAATTACACACACACACACACACACACACACACACACACACACACACACACACACACACACACACAGAGAGACTTCAGCTGGACACACTCCACCCTTCAAGTACTGTAAGTGACTGCACAGGAAACCCTTGCCGTCCTGAATGAAAGGGCTCAGTCATGACGCCCGAGAGAGGAATGGGGTGCTTGCACTCACACTCAAACATGCACAGAAAGCCTGTAAACAAAAATGACAAGGATTTGGTAGGGCTGGGAAATATATGGAGTTTTTAAGATATATCGATATATTTTTTAAACAAGATATAGGGTAAGACAATATTGTTAATATGGATATAGTTTATGTTAAAATAACGTTACAGAGGTGCCAGGTCACCTTTTTCTCATCTCACTGATGATGACTGACTGTCTGTCCCTCTTCACCCTGCTCCTCCTCTCTCTCTCTTTTATTGTATTGAAGGAACATTTTTATTTGATAATATTACTTTTTAAATTCACAAACAGGTAGTTTATTTTTCCATGTGTTTTCACTGTTAATAAAAAACATATCGATATATATCGAGTATCGCCATTCAGCTAAACAATATTGAGATGAGTTTTGGTCCATATCGCCCAGCCCTAGGATTTGGGCAACTTTTCTGTTTACTTCAAGCTAAATAACTAATCCTTTCTGTCACCAACAGTCTTTTAATAGACACTTATGGTATGTATTAATAACTCAGTCATTGTCCAATCATTGTGCAGTATCATCTAGTAGACCTGTTTACTTTATATCTTTATTAGTAGTTAGTAAGCAGTGATTGTTTTCTAGGGGTAGAGTCCTTCAGAATATGTTTTAAAATGTAAAAAAAAAAAAGGCCAAAAACAAATTGATTTCAAATATGTTCTGAGTGCATCTGAAGAAGGGTTGTGGCAATTTATTAAAAAACTACAAGGTGTCCTAGATAGCCAAAGACTTATTTGTTTAATGATTAACATTATCATCCCACGTTTACACTTCCTTGATACACCTGCAGAGATGGTGTGTACCTGCATGGAGCAATAAATGTGAACTTCTTCATGCCTGTAGTACCTCTCTGTTTGTGCAGCTATAGGTGCAATGTTGATGCCTGACCCATGACATCTTATACTACACAATATCCACGAGTTTAAATAGTATGAGGTTGTTTCATGTAAATATGTGGTTAGTTTCGAGGTGTTATGTTAGCTAGCTAAAACTCCGCTGGCAGGGTCCATGACAGCCACAAATTAAAATCCCACAGCATAACAATAATAAATATTCTATATGAAATGAGGATCACCTACCTCCGTTTCCGGCTCCAGAGTAAATGATTGGCTTGCCGCCAGCCCCACAACCCAGAAGAAATAATAATAATTGTCCTTTTTCTGTATTTTACTGCCTAATATTAAGGCAGCTGAAGGCTAGAGGCTCCCGTTACTCTTCAGGGGAACTTATCGGGCTGCACAGTAAACATCGCCAAATCAATGCCAAATCATGACAAAAGTCTCCTCCATTTGACACCAAGCGTGAAAGAAATAATTTAAAAATATTTAACTGTCTTCATTTGTTCCGCCTGACCTCGAAAATCCGCGCTTCACCTCGTCTTTATCGCTATAAAATACCCAAATAAGCATCGCTGCTTCCTGGGGACCGTTGAGCTCATCAGACGCTCCGGCAGACGCAACGGCGCAGGATTTTGATTGACGTCAGCCTGAGCCAATCACTGCAAGAGAAACGGCCTCATGGATTCATTAGACCAATCATATGTCCGATGTTCAAGCCAATGGCATGTGTGTCAGCCAATGGGAAGATAGAAATCGCCCCGCAAGTGTTGTGTTCCAGGACACAGGTTCATTTGGCTAGCAAGCTATGAAAGAATATTATAGCTCTAGTAGTTTACAGCTTTGTTACGCAATTTCATTAGTAGTGTAGATGAAACACTTATAAATAGAACATTTATTATATCTTATGTGGAATCATATGACACAAACAGAAATAATAACTGAGTTTACAAATTAATATCAAATGCCTTGTAAACCACA
Source organism: Labrus mixtus (assembly GCF_963584025.1). NCBI lineage: Eukaryota > Metazoa > Chordata > Actinopteri > Labriformes > Labridae > Labrus > Labrus mixtus. The sequence continues at coordinate 5,260,363 of NC_083633.1, read as the reverse complement.
AGAGGGTTTCGAGGTCAATAAAAGGTCACATTGAAATCAAAACTACTATTTTCAGATTTTAAATTACTGTAGTCAATAACATGACATTCAAAGAAAAAAAATATTTATTAATAATTTATTATAATAAAAAAACTGAACATGGGACGGCATAACAATAACAGCACAAGATATATTCTCATGCATCAACACAATGTCTTGGTCCTCTGCTGGAACAAGACGACTGCTTGTTTGACAAAAGTAGTGAGATGGGATCATTGTTGAAACTACATCCTGCTGATTATATTTTCACATTTAAACATGAGACTGTAGAAAGTCCAGAGGAAACTGACTCATTTCCTCTACTAAAAAAAATCCCAGTTGGGATACTTGGAAGTATATTCAGCCTTTCCTATATCTATACTTTTTATTTATTTATGGCTATATGGCAAAGGTCTGTAGGACAGGTACATGTGTGTGCAGTAAATAACACCATCTCCTACTTTAAATTGTTGATAACAAAACTGATAGCTGATAACTGTCACTACAACAACACACTTTTGTTGACCAGGCCAGGCCGGCAGGTGAAGCCTCTGGGCCATGAATCTCCTTATTTGGAAGGTCTGAGTGCTTTTACTCACTTAGCCATGATGTCAACATACACAGAGCTGGGTGTACCCTGCTAACACGTCTGGGTGTGGTGTCCAGCAGACAAGGCTGTTTTTATATTTCTCACATCAATGGGTCCCACTGAGCTGTGACACAGCACCTATATTTAGATTTGAGCTATAAATGCTCTGGACTGCAGCCTAAGCTTCAGTCTGAAATCAACTCAAACCACTGAAGCACATTTATCAAGACTGAGTGACAAAACAGGGTTTTTTCTGACATTTACAGTCCAACTTACATATGTTTTCACCTGTTTTGACTGTTTGACAGACAGAGGAGGAAGCAAGTCATTTTAAATCAGACTTTAAATATGTCATATCAAATAAAACCTCATTAATGAGGCTCTGTTGTTAGTCTAAATTTTCTGGAAACATTCCCCTGTTCAACCAGGTCCTCTCAGGCTTTATAAGATTTATTTTTGGGCTTTCTGACTTTGTATGATGTTGGATAGAGTGAGAAATCAGGAGAGAGGGTGCGGGGAAAGAGCCCCAGGTCAGACTTAAACCTGGACCGCCTGCTTGAACGACTATCACCTCTGTATATGGGGCGCATCCTAACCGCTAGGCCATCTGTGCCCCACTTTTGGACCTTTAAAGGCAGACACAATCAGTACAGCCTATCCTTTGGCACTTCAAGAAAAGGTTATAGTAAGCCTTTGGTGTATTAGAAACACAGACATTTGGGAAAGTAAATCTTTTTTTGCCCAAAAGAGCACAAAATACATCCAAAGCACTCACCAAAAAAGCATCTTTGATTTTTCTTTTTATCTAGAATATTCAAATTTTTCATACTGAATCTAAAATTGTCCTAAACAGTGAATCCCAAACGGTGGTAGGCCTATATGTATTTTGAGTTTTACTCAAGAATCCTGCTGAGCATCTGATTGGTCCAAATCTTTTACTTGAACCTTAAAATTGTCACTTAACTGTATTACATACGACAGTTACAACATTTTCCACATAATATTAAAAGATGAAGATGAGCTCCTTATCATTTTAATATTTCAGAAATAGTGTCGGCATGTGCTTTGCAACTTAGGGATGCAGGATGTGTTCCGACGTACCATGTAGGTTAAACTCAGGTTTTCAGAATTCGAGCAGAATAAAGATGCTTCTGGAAAGGAAACAACCCAAAAACCAGCTGAACATCAAGTGACAAGGCTGGCCTTTACAACTCGACCTGAAACTCTATGCCAAATACAGATGAATTCATCTTGAAACAACATTTTATTGTTGTAGGTCAGATGGATGATTCGTTTTTGTTTTACTGGTTTCTACACTGGGAAACGGTGTTTGGTATCCAGTTGTAATTGGTCTTTACAGTTTTCTAGTCTAAGGTTCCCATTAGGTTTATTTTTAGGTCTTCAGCTACTCACTTCCCTAATTTGTTGCCTTGCGTCAATGTTTCCCCAAGCTATTTTGACATTCCTGATGAAATCCCCTTATGCCTAAAATAAGAGATTAGTTCCTAAACATCTTAGAGCGTCAACTTAGTGTAAAGCTTCTACTAATAGCCTAGACTTTTATTCACATAAGTCTATTACATTATCCTGCCTTTATTTGGGGACAGACTTTGAACTATTTTCTTCCAAAACTTGTGCAAAGAAAAGATGGGAAAGACAATAAAACTGTATATTTACACCAGAACGATTAGGCGACTTAACTGTGTACAAAATGAGACAATAAATAATCAAATTGTATAAATCACTAATTTGTTCTTGCTTTGTAAAACAGCATGTAAACCTGCTTCATTGCCTGCACACATAGACGAGCATGATTGTGTCTTTTTTGGATATATATTATAGTTCATCTTAATTTTTTTAACCACAAACTATTTCGACACTAAATGCACAGAGGCCTCTGGCTAGAAAGAGAAACTATTATTGTAAGTCATTAATTACCAGTTAATAGTAAGAATGATGCAGGTCAAAGAGACATGTCCTTCCCTTAAACCCGGAAGTGAGGTCGGATTGAAAATAAGATAATTAATATTCATACATTTGAAGCTTTATCCAAAGTCAACTGGACTTGGTTGAACATCTTGAAAACATTTCACCTCTCCTCAGAAAGGCTTCTTCAGTCCTACACAAACTGGTGGACGGAGCTAGACATTAAAGCCTCATTAGCATCATCATTAGCATGCTAATGATCAGAGACGATTAGCTGGAGATGTTAACCTTCCTGGTCGTCTGTGGGTCGTTGGGGGTCACATGTCCCAAGGTGGGACTGGGACTGGGTCTTTGTAGAGCCGTCCTCCAGTTAGTTTAGAACTGAAGAAGCCTTCCAGAGGAGAGGTGAGAAGTCTTCAAAATCTACAACTAGCTTTAGTCCAGTTGCCTTCACATTTACCATGACCTGGAAGACTGAGAACCTACACAGACAATATTCCTACACACAAGTTTTATGGATTTTAAAAGAGTTTTTAGGTTGTTTTTTTTTACAAAGAAGTATCCAGATGAGCTTTTCCCGCACTAACATCAACAATAAACATCCTGCATGTTCCAGGATTAAAATGCTTGTAATTGCTTCATCTCACTAATAACATAAAAAAAATTAAAGGATGTAGGAGAAAAAACTCTGTGAAACTAAACATCAGCTAACATAAAGATACAAAAGGTTGGACAAAATGAGTTTGTTCAAGCTTTATTATGACAAACAAGACTTATTTAATATTAATGTACAATAAACTGAGCGGTTTTTAAACTGTGTTGAACATTGTTGGGAGGATGAAGATGCTCCACATGAAGATATCCACAAAAACAGACGTATTCAATATAAAACATAAACTGTACATAGAACATAAAAAAGACAGTTTTGACAGAACTTTCTGCTTCAGTAGAGAGTTCCTCAAGGAAATCAGTGTTTCTGAAGATGACATCAAGCACGTTCAGTTTTTTTTTCAGTGAATTTGTCTCGAGGCCAGTGGCTGCTGTGCAACAAAAATAAACTGTTTCATTGTTTAACTGTCTGGCATCTCACATTTCCTTTTCACTCACTCTCAGCATATTTTTGAGTCTTCGGGGGCTAACAGCTGATGTCTGAGGATAAAAATAAAGAACACAATGACTGAAAGAGTCCAGAGCTGCATTATGTACATTGTGGGTCAGGATTCGGCTGGCGACGCCTGGGTTGGTGCTCCGTTGCGGGTGCGGAGCTGAGACTGGGCGATGTCAGCCAGGGCACTCTGGATCTTCTCCAGCAGCATATCTCCGCGGTAAACCACCTCCTCCAGACGAGCTGCCGCGTCATGGTTCTCCTCTTCAAGCTGTCTCAGACTGGCCGCCTGGGGAGGGGTCACAGTCGGTCAGATACAGTCACAATGAAGGGTGTCAGGGGTATTTTTTTATGCATCAAGAGAATGATAAAATGGATTTGTTATCTTTACATAAATGAAAGACACATATGCACATGGTAAAATCTTTGAGCTTAATTTCTTACACAACTCAATAATGCATCTTTCTATGTTGTTAAAGCTGAATTATTTTGGATAAGAGGTCCAAAATGTAAATCCTTAAAGTCAAACAGATGGAAAAACAAGGGAATACACCTGCTTAAACTATGATTCACATCAATCAGTGATTCCCTAAAGCCATCATCGTCACCAAAATCATCACTATCATTAAATGGGTAGATTAAAAGGAGTTTGGTAGCTCGTACTTTTTGTTTTATTGCCAAAAATGGCGTTTTTAATGTTAATTATGTATGAACTATTTCAGAGGCTATATCACAAAAACCATGGCACATTAAATCTAAACTGTGAGGTTAGACTGCACTCTAACTCAATGAGAAATTAATGTAAGCTTTACACACATCATAGTGATGAACAGTCGAGGTGAAAGAGCATCACTTCATCAAATTAAAAAAATCGCACAGATTACATAAAAGTCCATCCATATGATCACAGACTGATGAAAATGTGATTTTTTAAAAAGTCTATGGGTTCTGATATATATATACTATATAACATATCATTGCATTATATTTCTAACTCTGTTGTCCAGCAAGGGTCATCTGATAAACTCTAGTAAATGAAACGTTCTATATATAGGGAGGAATCAACACAGAAATAGATTAAATAGATGTGTTGCATCCTCTATCTTTTCACATAAACAATGAGACTAAATTAAAATGAGTTTATAGAGACCCAACAGTAAAAATAAATGTGTGATAAGTAGTTGTATTTGTATTTCAGGGCTGTTTGGAGACTCCTGTTTGCCCTTCAACAACTGCAGTGCCTTTTAAAAATCCACACTTACTTTCAGGAGCCTCATTTATGCATCAAAAAAGAAAAAAAAAGAAAAGCAGCGTCAAAAACGAGGGTGATTTTGGTTGATTTTTGAGCTGTCAGTGTAGGACGCAGCTAGCTCCCTCTGCTGACTGAAAGCTAGAAATTCAACCTGGCCCGTGGTGTAAATTCCTCCCTTTTAAAGCATGTAGAGTGTGTAGTGTTTGTGGAGGTGCTGACCTGCAGGGCTGCCGTGGACTCTTCACTGGGCAGAGAGTCGATCAGCACATCCACATCTTTGGCTGTTCTGGCGATCAAGGCAGCAAATAGCTGAGCGTATTCTAGACAGAGATGCAGATTTCAATGTTAATGTTACACATTAAGCATTTCTTTATCCTGTAAGTCATTGGCATACAGATGGGACAAATCAATCAAGAACACACCCCCTGAAAAGTTAATGATTTACAAAGAATTAAAAGCTGGCTCCATTACCAAAGGTTATGATATCCCATTCAGATTCTAGCAGAATTCATCAACATGACATTCAAATACTTATGTGGATTATTCCTCTATGTGCGTCAGTGGAAAAAGTGATACAAATGATAGTATTTTTTTAGTTACCGTAAAATCCAGAATATAAGTCTCAGTTGGATTTTGGAGGTCTCCCAGAGAGAAATAAGGTTTACACTGTCGTCCTGCGTGATGATTTCTATTGTGTTCAGCGAAGTCTACCATGTGCAGCTGTGTCGCTCTTTGCACTCCTACTAGCTACAGTATGGTAGTTGAGCTCTCAGTCTACGGTGAAGGTTGTGATGTACAGACCCTCGTCCCTCGAGTGAGGCTGCCCACTCCTCTGGTCACTCTTTGACTTTATTTGAGGAGTCTTTCAATCAAACCTAGACTCCACAAACTGTATTTGTTTAACTTTTTTTACCACAGTTTGCTTTAAATCAACCATCATGACGGAGTAAAGATGTTTAAAAAGTGCCGCTGCAAGCCTTGTCAGTGTCGGTATGTTTCCCAGCACAGCTTGCAATACACAATGAATGGGAGTGAATTTTGACGGTGAGGTCTGTACTGACAGTAATGACGGTGCATGCCTCAGTATTTAACACACCGATATAAGAAGGAGACAACTTCCTACATGAAAAACAGGTATCAAAAGTGTGTCTTATACACTGGATTTTACAGTCTATTAAGATTGGAATTATTCTCCATTGTTCATTAAATTGTGTTGTTGAAAATGATGCCAAAGAGCAGCTCACATCACAAAAGTATGTTATTATACGACAAGTCACATCTGGCGTCTCCAATCTATAAAAAACGTCATAGTAGACAGCCACAGCGATATTGTAAACAAGTGAATTGTAGGAGGCAACATGTATTAAAAGAGGAGATAGAGAGGTTAAAAGACAGGTGAACATATGTTCACCTTCTGTTGGGTTTGCAGGCTGATCTCTGTTGATGGCTGTCTGGATGTTACTGAAGGAGGCAGGAGGTGCACATTGCTGCAGGACGCCGATGGCATTGCAAAATTGATCTGCAAGCTGGACACAAAACAACACCATTTAGATTACACTCAGAATAACTCAACAACATCTTGAATCAACACAACGACATGGCACTGACATCTTCATAAACACACATTATGAAAAAAGGCACAGGTGCAGATTCAAAACATTAAGAATGAAAGCAGAAGATGATAAAATAATATTCACGATAACATAAATGACTTAAAGAGCTTTTCTTGTCATTGGTATTCTTCTTTAATGTCTTTGCATTTTCATTTTTCACGACTGTAACGTCTTTTAAGACAGAAAAATTACGCAGAATTTGGGATACACCTTCTTGTACATGGATTTGTGTAAATACAATTTTCAAAACACAAAAGGTTAAATTATGAAGAGGAGAATGGTGTTTTTATTCTCCTCAGAGGTGAAAACCATGAAACTTTTTGATTGTTCATACAGTAAAATATTTTGGGCTGGTGTGTCCACAGCTGGTAGTTTTTAAAAACTGATAACATTCATACATTTTCATTTATCATGTGACACACTGAATATTAACATTTCAGACATGGTTAAGCTTATTATTATTATTGAGGGTAAATGTCATAAGTTTACTTGTAAATGGAAAAGCATCAACACGTCTTTCTCTGTGTTATTATGTCAATTAATACAAATCATTTCAATACATGGAAAAAAGAACAATAAGGCCATTAAACTTTATTCTGATATATTTAAGTATTTGCTCTTTTAATGCACCTTTCTCTCTTGGGGTATTTGTATCTGATTGATGTTGTTGTTGTTGTTGTTTTGTTAATTGTTTTAATTTATTTATTTTCCATTAATCCCACTACTGACTATCTGTAATGTTTACCCTTTCTTGTTTTAAATTAAATTAATTTAAATATAATTTAAAACAGGCCCCTCTCTGTTCCTCCGTGGACTACTCGGTGATAAAGCAATGTTTACATTTCACTTTACAGAGTCACATTAAACATGGCTACTTCTTTAAAATATTAAACACACTGAATTAATTCTAAAAAGTCAAAATGCTGTCATAGTTGTGGCTTTAAAACTAATAAAACATGCCTTACCGAATTGACAGCGTCTTGCAATTGTGTTAACCTGTCCGCCATCTTTTCCGTTGTAACCCCGCTGTCCGTCGCGAGAATCTCCTTGTATCGCCAACTCTCGCGGGATGTTACGTTGTTTCTGTAGCTGTGCTTTGCATTTCGCAAGGGGCTAGCGTTAGCCACTTAAATCCCCTCAACACTCTTAGCAGCGTAAGATTTTAATGTTTTATCGACGTTTTCAAACCTCACAACGGTTCGTTTTCTTTTTAAAAACGCAATAGAGTCGCATAGGAACCTCTACTTGTTGCTGCTTAATGGATACTTACTAGCCGGGAGCTAATGTTAGCTACCAAACATCAACAGGAAGTAACGGACGGGCTAATTCCAATGTCTTGCACTTTGAGTTCCCCAGGTACGAAAAGTTTATTCTTTAAATAACTTCATAACTTTTATTTAGGAAGAACTCTGTTGAATGTCAGCCGGCCGCTTCTACCCCCCTGGTTTGTATTGTGAAGCTTGTTTATTCTTTTAGTGGGATTTGTAAGTCAGCTAATGTGTTAGCAAAGAACATGAATGTGTTTCTGGTGATTGATATTAATCCTCTTACTGATCGAGCCAAATATGTGTGTGAGTCAATTCCTTACGTTTATAACAGCTAAGATTCATATGGTGTAAAATGAACCAGTAAGTGTATTTCTTACTTTAGTGTAAAGTTAGCTCGAGTCAAATAGCTGACACTGCAGCTGTCATGTGAAGCTGAGACAGAAGAAGAGAAGAGTAGCTTCAGTAACCTGGTGTTTCATCATGTGCTCTAGTGACTCTGGTCTCTTTTTGGTTGTTAATGTTAATTTAATAATTGTATTTTCTACACACTGGGAGCTCTACTCTTTACGTGAGGTCAGTTGTGTAATGATCACCTGAGTAAGTGTAATGTTCTGTAACTAATCCAGAGTATTACCTGAGATGAAAGCTTGATTAAAGTACACACTTGTGAATGGAAATTGGTAGTAGCTAGTTTCAGGATATTACATTTAATTGTCTTTTATATCTTCCACCACATGATATACAATTCATTTGAAAATCCTTTTTTTTACAGGCTTTCAAAGAAATGACTCAAGCAAATGAATAACATGACCACATTTGTTTATTACACTACTGGAATTTATGGCATTTAATGAGCTGGACTATGAACTAACCTGGTGTTAGTTTCCTGCCATGTCTCCTAACTCTAAACGGAAATGCAATGCGATGATGAAGTAAAGAGTCCTCTTCTCTGACTTTCTTTTCCAAAATTCCCAGGCATGAATTGTACCATAGAGAAGGTCCTGGCAGATGCCAAATCACTGGTGGAAAGGCTTCGTAACCATGACAACGCTGCTGAAATGTTAATTGAACAGACGACGTCGCTCAACAAGCGCGTTGAGGCCATGAAACAGGTACGATGTCTCGAGGTGTTGGTGGTGCCAATTAAACAAGACAGCTCTGTTTCCCACTAATACCTTTCAGTTTTTTTTTTAATGAGTTGGTTTGGTGATTTCTTGGTTGCAGTATCAGGAGGAGATCGACTCATTAAACCTGGTTGCACGACATCGTCCACGTTCTAGTCTGGTTCTAGGAATCCAACAGGAGAACCGTCAGATAAGAGAGCTACAGCAGGAAAACAAAGGTAGGCAGATAACTTGTTTTGTATTTCTTTTTGCAGGTGTTTGATTTGTTGGTTGCTTTTTGGATCATTTTTGAAGAACACATGACTATGGAATAGCTATTCTGGACTATTGTTGGACACATACACAAACTTTATAGAGATTCTTTGTAAATTTGAGATTTAGCAGCCAATCAAAGTATGCCATGATAAAGTTGCCAGATGTTCTTACCCAGGTTTTCTGCATTTCTTCATTCTACATTAACCCATATTGTTGTTCATATTCTGTGCAGAGCTACGGACGTCGTTGGAGGAACATCAGTCTGCATTAGAGCTTATAATGACCAAATACAGGGAACAGGTGTTTAGGCTCCTCATGACCAGCAAGAGAGACGACCCAGCCATTGTAACCCAGCTGAAGGAGCAGCACACCACGGTCAGTGAAAACTACTTGTATAAACACCTGGAAATGTAGTAAATATCTGATGTTCCACTCAACTTATTATTTACACCCTTACTTTTTCCATTGATTGTTAACTTAAAAGTCTGTATTCAGTCTGTATTTTTGTTTACATGTATATATTTACCCTTGTAGGAAATGCAAGCGCACATAGACAAAATCAACGAGATGGCCTCTGTGATGAGAAAGGCGATAGAGGTGGATGAAGGCAGGACCTGTGAAGACGAGGAGAGGATTAAACAGTTAGAGGTAAAAGAAATGTCCTACTCTGTTCCATGTGTACCACCAGCAGGACAAAAAAACAAATAAATCAGAACCATTATGTATGGGGACCTTCTTTATTTTATCTACATGTCAGTGAAAACTGTCAGCTAGAAATAGAAGAAAAAAACACCAACTCAGTGTACAGTACTTGAAGTATTGAGAAATGTTGGTCACATTAAAACAGGCCTAACCTCACCATTAACATGCAGCCGAGGTTAAAATAACAGAAGCCCCCCTTACTCTGATACGATGTAGTAACAACAGCATGTATGGAAATCCTACTGTTGATAAACAAATTAAACAGACTCTAATGGATATTAGTGCAAAACCCTAAATGACTCGATTCTTTAAAATCACCTGAAGACGATTTTGAAAGAAGACTTTACACAGATCATTAGGGGTTAGAGTTGAAACATTATTCACTCACTATCAGTCAGTACTCTTCAGTCACACACTGAAGCGTTAAGTGCACGCCAAATTACTCGACATGGCCCTTATCTTTATGTAAACCTCTGCTCTCTTCATTCATTTTCCACAATCCTGCATTAACAAGTGAGAGCTGTGTTGTCTTTCTCCCTCAAGAATTAACCGTTAAAAACAATCCACCATCTGTCAGTAGCTTCTCAAATCAATTATGAATGATGAATTTTGAAATCATTGTCTCAAAAACAACTTTCTCCTCTCGTCGAGCTCATCACAAGCTCTTTTCTTCCCCTGCATGTGTGAAGGTCTAATGTTGTTTCCTAAAAATCAAGCTAGGATCCTAAAAATTACTAAGCTGTCTCACATGAATTCCAGCAAAGTGTAGAAATGTAGTCTTACATTTTGACTTACTGATTGAATAACAAAGCAGACACATGGAGGCATGTGATTTCTTTTTGTACCACATGTCTAACTTACTGTTTAGGTTATTACTATTGCAGCATTGAATGAGAAGCCCAGTAGCATCATCTTAATGGTAATAGTTGATTTAATAATAATGTTGATAATGTGTTCTATTTCTGTTTTTAAGCTGGAGAACAACGGACTACGAGAGCTGCTGGGAATCAGTCGAGAAGCTTTCCTGGTTTTGAAGAGAGACGACATATCAGAGAACACTTCACTGTCACCACTGCTCACGAGCGCTGACGTCAGTTTACGAAAGAGTTAGAGCGCCCATCCCCCCCCCCCCCCCCCCCTCCGTACCGCTGCCACAACTGTGTACAGTCTTTACAGTGTGTTGCCACATACTACTTAATTTTTTTTCACCATCTCCTCCTGGTGCATTCATAGCATGATGCTCCTGAGCTGTGCTCCTGTCTGGTGATTCAGACACAGTGTTTCTGTTATGTTTGCTAGAATGCACGAGTCCTGGGGTGCCTGCAAGGTTTGAAAGTGTGAATGTGTAAGAGAAGGGATTGATTCAAAATAAATCTGTAAACATGACTGTGTCTCTGCTTGGTTTATATATCTTTAATTTTTACTTTCTTATGTCTGATAGTGTCTGGGTTTGTTTAGGTGGCCTATGAGGGTTCTGAACTTCTCACTTTCACTATTTGTTTTTGTTAAATATTGTTATAAGCAGCTGATAGGAGGAATAGAAACTTTATGCAACACACAGGATCTACTGTAACACCCAACTACCCCTTTTGCTAGTGGCTGCAACGAAAAATAAAGGCAGTATTTGAAAGGGACCTACCAAAATATGGTGTTGGATTCAATAGCTGAAGAACATTTCTGTAAAAGTTATAGAATTAACCAGCAGCAATTTGGTACACTCTTCTTTTATATGTGGCCAGCTAGGATCTGAGTATATGTTAGCAAAGAGCTCCGACTGCCTCTATATTTCAGATCCACAAAAGCCTATCACAATCTGTATGTGATTGATTGCAAAGTCATTTTTATGATTTCAAAGCATTTGTCTTGTCTTTTGGTACATCATAAACAAATGGAGGGAACAATGGAAATCAAGTAAACAGTCATGGGGGTTGTTTTTTTTTTTTTTTAAGTAATAAAATAGAAAAGCAAACATTTTAATCTGGGTAATGAAACAGTATTGTTTGTGAAGAACTGTGCTAGATATTTCACATATAGAGTGCACAAAAGTTTACAGTATGCTGAGTTTGCGTTGGCATTTTCAATAAATATCATGCAGTATCAAAACAAAACTGAATGATAGACATCACCATGAAAGTGCAACAAATTACCAAGAAAGAAAGTCAAAGATAATATATCTTTATTCGGTCCTTTTTCTTGGTTTTCGCAGGTAACAGGTTCGGTTAATCCGATAATATTAGAAGGAGGCGGGGGGCTATCGCGAGACCAAGTGCGAGATTCTCGTGGGAGCAGTTAGAGCAGTTAGAGCGGCAGAGCGGCAGAGAGGGAAAAGGTTGTCCTTGAGAGCCTCACAGTTCAGTCAAGCATGTTGTCTTCGTGCTTTCAGGGAATCCTACAGCCCAAAAACAGAAGACTGCGAGGTTACCAATGATTTTACAGTCCAGCAGATAGATAGACGCTTTGTTTTCCCGCACAGGACGAAGAGGAATAAGAAAATGTGTCGCTGGATTTGGTGCCCGCTCCTGCTGCTGCCTCTCCTGCTGCTTCTCGTGATGACTGAAGTTGAGGCTCAAGTGGAAAGTAAGTCCGTAGAGATAACGATTTTATGGTTTTTAATTTTGGAAATGTAATTTGACATAGTCAGCTGTTAAAATCGATAAGAAATGTGTAATGTATGAGCTTGTTTAATATTTCGAATATTTAATTTAATTCAGTTCATTTTAACAGCCTATGTGTTGTGTGGGTCCTTGCAGAGCAGGGTCAGCGTTGGAGATATTGCTTTAATAGCCTACATGTTTACATTTTTATAACACCGTATTATAGTTTTGTATTTATTCACTGTCCCTCTGGCATGTATAAGAACAGTAACAGCATCTGAGAGGTTTGAGAGTGATGCATCTTGGAAAAGGTCAAATAGAGAATAATCAAAGTTCAGCCATCTCTGTCCAAAGATTGATACACGTCTCCACAAAAACAGTGAGTAAGCTACTGTAAACAAATGGGTTGTGAAATCAAGTGAAGAGAGTGTTTACAAAGTGAATACACACTTTGCCAGATAGATAGAGAGAAAAAAAGAGCAAGTTAAGATGATATCAAGCAGACATTTGGTGTTTTTTTCTACCCTGGATGTGGCTGCAAGAAACAGATTACAGCTCAAGTTGCCAGTTTGTAACGTCAGCTTTTAAATATGAAGAGTCTGATGGAGTGGTTTTGCCACTGTGGAAAAGACATTTAGCAACTCATGGGACCCTGAACTGTCCTGTTACTGGGTTAAAGGCAGATTGAGAAAGCACCAAAAACAGCCATTCAAGACTTCTAATGTAAAAACATCCCGGAGGAACACAGAATGGGTATCACCTGTGTGACTTAGGAGAGGTCTGATTTATTTTGCATTGTCCCTTTAATGATGAGTTAAGAGCACCTTTTGATGAATGTAATGTACGCTCAAACTCCTGAAATCTTTTGTGAGTCCTGATGATGACAGGATGGAGTGGTTGTTAATGAGCTGGCCATAATTTGTCTCTTGGAGAAACATCAGGAGGTTGGGTTGTTATGTTAGCATTATTATTGTTCAGTGTTTACTTTTCATTTCAGGTTTGATTTGTTTTGATGTTGTTTTAAAAGCCTGTTTTTTTGGGCTCGGCGTATTGTTTTTGCGTGACACAATAATAATAAAAAAAACAATCAATCAAATATATTGTATTTCTAAATCATGCATTCTTGTCATGAATAAATGCAGAGCAGGTAAAGGAACTAGAAAACTCCATAAAGCTCTGATTCTGAATTAATTTTTCAGCGTGTTTAGTCACCCTAAAAAATAAACCGATGCAGACATACTGTATATATCCATGACTTCAACCTACAAAGCCCTTTCTGTCTCACTCTGTTTCCCCTCATTCAAGTGAAATCAAGGCAGCATGTCACAGCTGAGCTGGAATACGACCTGCAAACACTCACTGCAGATAAGATGGCATGTGTTCACCTGCAATAAATCCACTGATTTTCTGGATACCACACGACCATACACAGAATCAAAGCAGAACAGTGCTGTTTATTATGTCACTGAATGGAGCTGCATTGCTTCATATTGTAGCTGTCTGCTAAATCAACTGCTAACTTTTAAGAATAAAGGTTGAAAGTCTTTAATGCCAGCTTCTTAAGCTCTGAACATTTCCTTTTTTTTTACCAAACATGCACCTGTGAAAGTTATCTTAGGCCCAATAAACACTGAATGACGTCACGTTCTATTGACACATTACAAATAAATCAACAATGCAACCTATGAATGGTTAAAGCGTTTAATGTTATTGAAATGTAGGCTTTAGAATTGTGTAATTTTAAGTCCCCAGTCTTGCAAGGATTACCAAAATGAAACCATTGTTACGAGAAATTATAGTAGGTTATGTTGCAAGTGAGTGAGCCAACATTAAAAGCTGCAGTCAGCAAACAGTGAAACTTTATGCCCCACTGAACTCAATGTGAGTGATCAGGAGAGACCACGAAGAGCGAGGAAAGTTCACTCTCGCAGTGATAAAGTGAGTTAAAGATCAGCAATCGACACTACTGCTGGGGATGAACTGATTGTGGGGGAAACTACCCTCTGGATTCTGTTAAAGTCACAACCTCTGCAAACACGTCTACTATTAGTATTTGTTGCTGAATAATACAGGAAGTGGTTAATTTGCAATACAAGCTTCTGCAAAGCTGCTTGTCGTATATTTTTGTATTTTCTTGTTCAGATTAAATGTGTCCAATCCAGGGGCGCTGGTGGCACAGTGGTCAGTGCGCGCGCCCCATGTATGGAGGCTGTCGTCTCAAGCGGGCGGCCCGGGTTCACCTCCCACCCATGGCCTCCCTCCCGCATGTCATTCCCCACTCTCTCTCCCTGATTTCCGACTCTATCCACTGTCCTATCTGTACAATAAAGGCACAAAAAGCCCAAAAATAAATCTTAAAAAAAAAAAGAAATGTGTCCAATCCATTCGGTGGATCATTGCTCCTTACAGATTAATCATTTGAAGTGATCACGGTAAATCAACGCTTCCAGATAAACAGTTACTTAAGGGTTAAATACATCCATGCTGGGTTAATTTATCACAGTGTGTTTGAAATATCAATGGAAAACCATCTGCACAGATGCCGCAAGCAGAGGATCACAGGACGATATGATTTAGGGCTGGCCTGTCTCAAAGGTTTCAGATGAAAGTTGAGAATGAAACAGCTCATGCTTGATTATCTTTCTGAATGTTACAGATGTGGTATGATTTTATGTTTCCACATATAAGCATCTCAAACGAAAACCTCACATGTTGCGTAAAGATTATTAGCTTCAGAGTCACTGCAGCGTGCGTGCTGAGATCTGGAGATGAAAAATGTTCATACAGCTTTGAGAGAATAGAGTGAGAAACATAATTAAGCACATGGGGACGGCTTGCTTCAGTATTAAGGCATGGTACCTTATTACTCAACAGAGTGTTTTTCATTCAGCCTTCTCTGTAAGATGACACTCTGACATTTCTGACCTGGTTTGAGGTCGCTTCCTTGGCTTTACACCAACTGTCTGCAGTTTATGACTTCAGGGAATCAACAGTTTTCCCATATGTTGTCATCATGGCTGCTTCACCTCCATTCCAAAAGTTGCTGAGACTGTAACAAACCTTTACTAGGGGACATATTATGAAAAATCCACTTCTACAGTATTTTTGAACATATATTTGGGTAACCTGAGTGTCTACAGACCCACAAAATGTGAAATAAACCCATCCAGTCCTTTGTTTGTGGTCTGCATAAGTCTTACAACACAAAGAAAAATGCTCTGTTTCAAATTTGCTCTCCTTGTGACATCACAGTGGGATCCTGGTAAAAAAAAAATACCCTCCCCCCCACGGACCAAGTCTAGAATTAGTCTGGTAGCTGGAGAGGTACCAAACCCCCCACCAGCTCAGGACACGAGCTCGCATTAGAACCATCTAAATAAAATCTCATATTGGTTAGCCTCTGATTTCACTTACAATTAAATAGATGGAGGCTTCCTGATACTTAAAAATGAAGAAAATATTTAGCAAAACACGTCTTTAAATTGCATCTTCTTTGCAGGGTACATTTCTCCGTTCATGTTTTCAGAATTTCTCTCGTTGTTGCAAACCATTTCTTTGTATTTGATCGAGTTAACAGATTGTATTTGTTTGCCTACAACCACTGACTCTCATCCTCTTCCCTTGACACTATTTCTATTTTGTATTGTTCTCTTAGTTTTTGCTTAGTTTTTTTTGTTGTTTCCTGTCAAAGCATCTTTGAGTATTTAGAAAAGCGCTATATAAATCTAATTTATTATTATTATTATTTACGATTTTTAAGTTAATAAACTTATAAATCAACTCACTATCCTTAATATTTTTTGCATTAAATAGTTTAAGATTGATGCAGAGTGTCAGTGTAGTCATGATCCAAACACCGTCAAAGATGCTCTTAAATTCTTGGAAATATTTGGAGCTAAGCTGCTTGTATCGTTAGTGTTAAATGAATAGTTCTACATTTACTTCATTTTATGCTACTTGAGCTTATAAAGCTCAGGTCATGCATTCACACTGTGGTAGAGCAGTTCATAGGCAGCACAACGTATAAATAAAACCCACTGATTTATGGAGACCAATGTGACTTTGCCCTCTCTTTCTCAGACCGAGTGATTTTCCTGCCCGGAACGTTTCAGAACGTGAGCGTCTCCCAGAACGAGACGGTGCAGGCCATAGTCTCCAGGATCCCCCCAGAGGTGGCTTTCATCACTCTGCAGTTTCACACGCAGCACCACAACGCCACACTCTCCTACACAAGGGTGAGAAAAGCTTGACCTGGTTTCACAGTGAATAACCATCAGTAACAGCCAATGACGGGGCTGGATGTGGTGATCAGGATGAGGGTGTATTATGAGTAATCTGTTGAGAAACATCTCAGATTTCGATCGCTGTTGTAGCACCTGTGACAAACATCCTGCAGACCTATCTCTTTCCCTTCATCTCAACACATTTACAGCCCCTTTATTTTTCATCATATCTGTACAACTAATATTAAGTTACAGCCAGCTGCCGGTTAGCTTGGTTAGCAAAATGTGCTGAAATAGAGGCAAACTACTAGCCTGTCTCTTTCTGAAGCAAAAAGAGGAAAACACACAAATGAGACGGGCTGTTCCTGTTTTCCTGTATGTGAAATTGGGGGCTTTCTATTTCGTATTCTGAGGTCTAAATGATAGGCATGCAACACTGCAGTCAGCCCATGGTTCCATACGTACAGTGTTTTTATTTGGTCACTGTTTTCGGTTTGCTTTGGTTCTGATGGCCCGAGCTGTTGGGAGTGCTTTTTTTTTTTGTATTCTATTCTCTGAAATTTTAAAGAAATGTTTACAGGAACGCTAAGGGGTTAAGGAAAAAAACGTTTTTACCATAGCAATTTTTTCATAGTAAAATTTTATTTGACTTTTAAGCAAAACCACTTGAGGTGTATGGTGTAGTCTCAGTGAAAAGAAGGCAGCCTTTCAGTCGGGCCATGTATGTACATTTACATATTTATTGCTGAATTTCACACATGGTGTTAAGGTTTGAAACGATGCTTCGTCTTTCCTCCGTTCACTCTCAACCCGTCTGCATCTTGCAGCTAACAGCTGGTGTCTGCATGTGAGAACAATCAGCAGCTTCACTTTAGTAACGTTACAGCCGGCTGCAGTCTGTTGCTGTAAACTTTTAGCCACAAGTTTTTCCATTTGAGTAGGCGACACTTGTAAAACTATATCTGCAGAGAGTCATTTTTTGTGAATGGTTTTCTCTTTTTTGTCATTATACTCAACGCTGAAACAGGAACGTCCACACACGAAAGACGAAGGTGCTTCTTCCTCATAATACAGCCTCTCCTCACCGCTCTGCATGTAAAAGTAATGTGTGAAACCAAAGCAGTGAGTTTGAGTGTGTTGCTGTGTTAACAAAATACCTGGCAAAGGTAGACCAGCAACTGCCATGTGTTTGCAAGGTAAAAATAGAAACCGCCATTGGTTATTCTGAGAGCAAACAGGGCTCACACATTGTTAACATCACATAAATCTCAGATCCCTTCAGCTACAGTCTGATGAGGATTTAACGTCTGGGAGCGAATGCAAACTTTTAGTGTCGTGAGCAGTTAGCGATGAGACACTTACAGGAAAGACTTTCTGTCCATGCAGCAAATTGTTTACAGTCCAGCTAACAACTCGAGAAAGGAGTTGGAGAGACGAGGTCTGGGAGCAGATTTTAAGCTGAACTTGCAGATATCAGTTATCGAGATCAATCAAAACTAAATCATTGTATAAGGCTGCGCTCACACTGCAAGCCTTAGTGCTCAATTCAGATTTTTTGTTCAGATCAGACATTTTTGTTTGGCTGCTCAAGTGTGGCATGTACCAGACTCCTGTGTCCATGCAGACTCCGGTCCTGCACGCGCAAAAGAACAACCACAAACAAGTCACACGCGTTGTGCAGGTCTGACCTGCATCTTGATTTAGAGTCACATATGAAAGTTGGCAAAATCTGAAAAATCTTGACTTGTTCTGTTCACACTCTCATTAAAAGAAAAAGATCTGAGTCACATAGGATCAAAAAAAAAAATCTGATTCAGGTCACTTTTGGCTGCAGTGGTAACGAAGCCTCAAAGGTTCCCATATGCCGTCATGACCAATATGTTCTGCCTCTTTCCTCTCCACATGGGTTGTTCACTTGTGTACCATCAATGCCCACTTACTCTGCTTCTGGATGATTCTACTCTAAATGTAGAACTCAGAGGGCTTCAACATCAAACATGCTGTATCTTACAGACTCTGTAAATATAGGTTAACATGTGAATAAGTGAGAGCATGTAACACATAAGCTCTTCTTCATGCTTTGCTTTCGTTAAAGGGAGTTAGCTAACATGTTCTTCATGGTACACAGAGGTTACTCCGAGCATGAAATTGCTCTAAATGTGGCTTCACAACATGTGCAGAGTAGAGGCAGTAAGCAGGACAAAGATGAAAGACCAGAGATGTTAATGTAGTATTTTCTGTTAAATCAGCAAATCAAATGCAAATCAAAATTTCCTGGCCTTTCATTTAGTTAATTAGTTTGTGGCATGCTCTCAAATAGCAACAAAACTGCAAATTAAACCATAAAATTCAAGATATGCTTCATGCCGTATGAACAGCCAGTTAGTTCAACCTCTGATTAATGAATGAAGCTTTGTGAAGCGAGGTCGTCTGACCTAGTGAGAGAAGTGGCAGTCAGCTGATGTACAGTCCTCTGGTCATGAGTGGCAGACAGGGCGGCCCCCCTGAAGAAAAACCTTCCTGCATCCTTCCCAAAAGTCTCAGTGGGAAAGCCCGGCTTTGGGTCCAGGCTTGATGGACAAGGTGGGGAGCCTAATTTAAGCAGACCTTATTTTTCTTGCTGATGGATAGAGTCTAAAAACAAGCGACGGCAAAACAAATCCATGTGAGTTTCTCAGTGGAAGAAGACCTCTCCTAGAAAGAGCACAGCCCTGTTGACGCAAGTGGAGGTCAAAACTTGACACGGAGAGATCCCAGCACTAAAACCCAAAAACTGGAAGTGACTCTTTTGACAGAAACAGGCCGTTTTATAAAAAGTGAACAATAACACTAAAACACACCCAAGTGTCATTGATATAATTATTTATATTAAACGTATTCCCTATTTCCATTTATTACTTTCATAGAGCGTTAAACCAATGTTTTCTTTTTAACAGCCATTGTGGTTTTTAACAACCAAACTGACACACTATTTTTTCCTCCAGTCATCAAAGCACACGCAATATGAAACTCGTATTTTTCTAGCAGAAGCAGATCACCACAAACTTCGGTTGAATCACTGTTGTGTGTGTCTTCTGTCGGTGACTAATGAGTCGTCATGAAGTCTTAAATCTTTTCTCTGGCTCACTGGCGTATTCGATACATTCAGAGGAAGCCAAGTCGAAAAGCAGCATCTCTACCCACCCCACTGTCTGCACACAAGATGCCGGGTATCGTACAATGGAGTTATTGTATGAGCAGTCAGACTGAGAGTCACACTGTGTGTGGGCACAATGCTTCGTTTGCTGCCAGACGCCGTCACACGAGTTATTCAGCGTTTACTCTCTGAAAAATGTTTTTTAAAATATCTGGTATGTGCCCTGAAAATAGTGTTTTCAGTCACAACATCACAATTGTGTTGGATACCGATCTTGAATGCATTTTCTTGTAACAGTTGTTGTTCTGTGGTAAACACAATAAAGCCTTAATGCCACGGCTTTGAATAAGAGTCTAATATATTTGGGATTTAGGAAAACGATACTAATTTCACCTTTCTCTCACGCAATGGCCAAAAACGGTATTTTATCAACTTATTGCCTCTTTCCTTGAAGTTTATGCACCACTTTTCTGCTCAGGTATGACTGTACAGAGGTATAAGGAGGGCTGCTTTTTTAAAATGTATAACTTTATCAATCAGATTGTCAACCAGTCGTAGTGCAGACGGTCTACTGAGATAGGAAGCTGTGCAGCAGACAGTGCTGAGAAACATCTCATTTTTAAATCACCCAGAGTTTTGTTTTCTTCCCAATGTGTCCTGCATAAATGTTTTCCCTCCACCAATAAAAGCAAATACAGACACTGGTGTATCTGTTATAGGTCCATAATCGGGCATAACTGCAAAGTGACATATTAGACAAATTCAAGTTTGAAACAGATCCAGATCGTAGCCACAGAATATGCCTCTATATCCCAAGCCTTTCCTCTCCCTTAGATTTTAGACTGGACCCAAACAATGCCATGCTTTCTTTGAAAATGTGTGTAATCCTACATCGATCACTAAATCATGAAAAATTATTAATAAAGCCTGATTTAAAACATCCAAAAACACAAACCCAGCCAGTATACAAGCATCTCATTGAAGGCACAGGGGAATCGAACCCTGCAGTATCAAAGTTTGTAGGGGGCAGAGACTTACATGTTCAGTGAGGGAGTGACTCTGAAGCAAAGGGTGAAGCTGTTAATCTGTGGGTTAATACTGGGAGTGATTTAAAGGTTTAGTAAGTTTGTGATACACAAGAATGTGAAACCACCGAAGAGATGCTGCCAACAAAAGAAAGCTGTGGAGCAGGAAGGGAAAATCCCACCAGTGAGACACACTGACTAAAAACTTTAACTAACATGTTGTCCTCACTTATTCCATTGTATAACACACATACTACGGGTATTATCCAACTAGTTGATGTGAACTGGGAGTTCACCAGTTCAGGATG
Source organism: Labrus mixtus (assembly GCF_963584025.1). NCBI lineage: Eukaryota > Metazoa > Chordata > Actinopteri > Labriformes > Labridae > Labrus > Labrus mixtus. The sequence continues at coordinate 5,239,225 of NC_083633.1, read as the reverse complement.
TGCTGGACTTTGTCACTCTGACTCATTCTCTGCAATTTTTTACATTCAGCGGAATTATTAAAGAAAGAAATACATTATTTTAAGTTTCTAAAAGACGCTGGCGCTCAGAAAAATATGCTTTGCAGACACTGGGCCTTAAGTTTTTCAGAATTCATCATTCTTAGTTTTGGTACTTTGTGTGACATTTGTTTAAAAGTTTGTTTAAAAGTTTAAAGATGAGCAGACTTTTTCCAAAGAAGAACCTTCTGTGAACCCTTGATCTCATTTGAACTTGCTTCCCCTTGTTCTGCCAATAAAATTGATTCAGTCACATCATGGGTTTTCTTTATCAACATCTAACACAATACGTACAAATGAATAATCCAGGTATCTAAGTGGGGGAATCGATTCTTGTCTGTTTTTCAAACGCAGACACGAGCAATCAGTTGACCTTTTAGTCACCGCCGTCTCACAAGCTGAACCATACGCTCAGTCGGTTTTTTTTTTTAAATGTCACTGCCTTGAGCGTGTAGACCACGCTGGATGATAATCTTCAGATATTGGCGTACAGTGTGGGTGAAACAAAGTAATCCATGAAACAAAGAAGTGAGTGTTGTGATGTTTTTCCGATGTTACTGCAGACGCGTGATTGTCTCGTCCTCGTGTTTGCGTCGGCTCATTTTGTGTTATGTTGTCTTCTACTGTGGGGTTTTTTTTTGCCGGCCATCTCCATTTGGGCGACACAATTGTGCGTTTGTTTTTAATCTAGGTCTCAGAGAACATGTGTACGTGTGGAAGTGCCACAGAGCTCAGCATAACTGACCCATAAAAAAGGCAGAAAAGTATGTAGGTTTCATTCGTGGGTTGGCGGCCTGCCAGAACAACCCCCCACACCCCCTCCCCTCCCCACCGGATTGCTGATGGACGGTCTACCTCCCCCCACCCCCTTGCTCTCTATCCCTCTTCCTGCATCTTATCCCATCTCTCCCCCTATCCCTTTCCAAGCCCGGCGCAGTCTAGGCCTGTGAAGACTGTTTCGTCATGAGCCGGGGATCCGGCCGAAGATTTCTGCCTTTTAATAAGGCAGTTTTTTCTTACCACTGTAACTTTTGCTGCTTTGCTAAAGTGCTCATGATGGATAGGCCGGATCTTTGTAACATAGCAATAAGTAAGGTCTTTTACCTGCTTTTTGTAACATAACAATGAGTAAGGTCTTTTACCTGCTCTTTTGTAATGTTAACAGACAATGAGTAAGGTATTTTACCTGCTTCTTGTAAAGTGTCTCGAGATAACACTTGTTATGAGTTGACGCTATACAAATAAAAGTTGATTGATGATTGATTCCTGATCATACTAAATCACAGTTTAAGCCATGCTAGCTGCATAGCTTTAGGAATGTCAGGTGGTCTTTCCCTCACGATAAAAATAGACTTTGACCCTGGAGATCACTGTTCATTTGGTGTGTGACACCAGAAGTTTGCACCAGATTAATACCATGATCATCTCCTTATCATTACCAAGTGCACTGACAACTTTGTGAAAAGGTTGCAGTATGAGTCTGTCGTAGATTTAGTCATCACTACTTCTTGGTTATGTTTAACAAAAAGGGTTATGTTTTTGAAACCGTAAGTCAAGGGAGACTTTTTTTTCAGTGGACATGAACACCATTTCTCTGTACTCTTGGGTGGAAGCGCTCATAGGCAGGAAGCTCTCAAGACAAATGTTAAGGCAGGGAGTTACAGCCAATCACAGCACAGTAGTGTGGACTTGTGCAGAAGTCTGTTGTAGGGGGGGATGGTGATGAAAAAACAAATTCTTTCTCTTTTTTTTGTGCTTGTTATCGACCAGCATGTTAGCATTGTTGTTGTTAGCTTCCAGTGTTGGCATTAATATTTTCTGTAAACACTCCTCCTTGAGCATGGTTACATTTTAAATATTGGACGGCCGCACATGTTGAATCTGCGTATTCTCTGATGCTTTGTCTGACTATAACTTCACAAAGATGAAAATATGACTGTAGAGAGTTTGCCTTGAAGTGATTTTAATCAAACTGTTCATGTGTTTTCTGCATTGTTTGTGTGTCTGTGTGTTGGCTTCAGGTTCCAGACCTGGGTCTCTCTCTGACAGCAGTGGATTCAGGTCTCCTGTCAGCTCTTCAGCCGGGCCAATCGGCTCTCTCCATGTTCCTGTCATCTTTAGATGGTGACCCTGTGGCCGGCACCGGAGTCATCCTCCCATACACCAGCACCGGTACTTCTTCCTCTTTACTCTTCTTGGGGATTATATAAGGCCTTTGGAAAAACGTCATCATCATCCTCGTCTTTCATGAGAAATCGGAAACGAGGAAGTTGCTGCTACTCTTGTTTTAAGAACTGCAAAACAGAGGCATGGTTACTTTAATGAACTCTCAGCTATCATGATTTAAGTTTTGAGGAAGCTCATGCAGACCATGCTGTCACTGATTGTGCACGTTGTGGTTGCTTATAGCGTGTTGAAACTTCCTTACTACAAGTCATCATGACATGGCAGAGTTCAGCACAGACTCAATTGAGTGTTTTTTTTTGTTTTTTTTGTCTTCTGTCAGCCTTATATGCTGAAGCTTATTATGAATGTGTTGTCTTTTTTAGATCCGGTCCCTGGAGCTTGTAACACAGAGTTCAACCTGGACATCGACCCAAACGTCTACATCCACTACAACCTCTACGAGACCACGATCCGCTTTGCACCGGCCAACTTAGGTTACGAGAGGTAACACACCAAACTCACTCGCCTGTTCAGCTTCCTGTTCGGCCTGTTCAGCTGAAGTCAGCAGCAAACTCTGCCAGCAGCTTCCATCAAACAGCCTCACTCTTCATTTCCTTTGAATGCCCCCACAGCCTCCCCCTCCCCCTCCTCCTCTGTGGTGACTGATAGTACTCGCTTTATTTACTCAAGAATGTCTGTTATATTTCAAATCTGTCTCAAGGGCAGATAAACAGAGATAAATCAACCGGTTCGATCGTTTCCTGCCTCTCTTGCCTGTCTAAAGTGTTCATGCTTTTGAGGAAGGAAAATGTTTTGCATGTTTTGCTACAAGTTTTCAGTTCTTGTTGCGGTTCAGCTTCAAGAAACAAAAAATATGTTGAGGGAGTATGTCATTATAAACTGCAACACCATAAAAAGCTAATTCTTTCCCCCCCAAGATAAAAGAGTTGAACACTTTTTGTGGACTGTTTTTTATCTGCATTCAGTGTGGCAGAAAGAAATGTTGAGCCCGGTAACAGTGTTCGTGCAGACAAATAGAAATGTCTTTGTTGACTGCCTTTAGCTCTGAGTCAGGTCACTTCAGGGGAAACTTGTTTGACGCGTCTGATTTGTGTGATTTATTATTATATCATGTGATGGGTGCACATGGTGACCGCGCCTTGAGCTGTGAAGCCAACACAAACTGTTTCTACAAATCTTTTTTGATAGAGGAGCTGCGGAAGATGTCAGAGCCGTCATTTTGTTAGGTTGCGACAAATGCAGTAAATCACATGTAGATGGATCAAATATGTTTCTGCACAAACAGAGCTCATCCCTATAATAATATTAGAGAAACCATTTAGTAATAAATTCAATGAGCTCACCAAACCTTCACATATACGTATGAATCAATTCAAAATGTCAGAGATCTGAGTAAGACACAAATAATAACATTCAATAAATAGAATTTTCTGGACATATTTCATTGGTTCCTGTTTGTAAAGATTTACAACTTGTTTTGTGCACTCTCTGTTCACTCAAAGTGCACTGATAAACCACATAATTTTACATACAAAACAAACTGTGTCAAGTTTCACTCTTCACTCTCACTCTCACCCACCCTTTTTGCTTTTTCCGTAGCAGCAGGCCAGTGAAGCAGAGTTTACAGAAGAAACAAGGGCGTGCTCTGTGATTAATTCCTCCAAATAATGTATGAAAATATCAGTGATTGTCATGAGCAGCTTTCCTTTGCCAGTGGAAACATAGTCTGCATTGTCCTATCCCTTGTAAGGTTATTTCAAGGACCTTTAATCTCCCCCCCATCCTTCTCTTCTTCTCACACAAACATCCACCCCTCTGCTCTCTGCAGACTCTCCACACAGCATGCCCCCTTTTTCTGGCCATCCCCCTTTATGTGTGTTTCAGTGTGTGCTGCAAAACACACTGATGAATAATAAAGAGATAGCCACTTGCTCCTCATCATATTTTGCCCTCAGAATATGAGCCTGTGAACAAGCAAAGAAGGGCTGGGATGAACTCGCACTGAGCGCTGTAGACCATGGGCTATAAAAGTTTCAAACAGCAACCTCTGATCCAAATCAGAGTCAAGAGTTTATGCCAAAATACACTCCACACACTTGCAATTAAAGAACATAGAGGATTATTGTACGATCAAAGAAAAAGTAACTTATTGTATCAGGAAATGTGCTTAAATTCTGCATCCAAAGCTGTAGCATCTGTCTTAAAATACGGATATAAGAGAAAACAGCTGATTGTGCTTGTGGACTCTGAAGTCCTCCTGATTTAAATGTGCTTGTTAATTGAATGAGATTTACTTTCTTAGTCAGAGAAGTTAATCTCATGTAAATACATGTCTTGGACAAACTTCATTTACAAGTCAAATACTGTGTTGGGGATGTAGAGGAATTGAATAACACTTCAAATGACTCATGGTGAGAAAAGTCTACTGTCTTTGTTCTGCAGCACTACAAGGAAACACATGATTGCTGTGCTGTGGTGCAAGATTAAAAACATCAAAACTGAGAGTGAATCAAAATAAATCACATATATTCTACATTTTGGTGAGCAGCTTTGCTTTGGAGGTCGTCTCTGCCTTAATTCTAATTCGTGTTTAAATCTTTCTTTTTAAACCGTAAGTGTTATTGCTCACCACCATGAGGAGAGTTTTATACAAACGACTGTCGATGTTTCCCCTTTTTCACCACAAACACTGCTCACAGGTGCTGTTTGTCAACAGGCAAGACAGGCAACTGCATGGGGCCCCAGACCAGGGAGGGGGGGGGGGGGGGGCAGAGGGCTGACAAATTTTAAACCAAAGCAGTGGCTCAAAACATGCAAATTTTGCAATGACAGTAGGAAACCCCCCTGATTAGGCTGATTGCTGTGAAAACCAAAGTTTGTCAATGAAAGTCAACAATGAAAAATGACGAGGAAGTATCCATCTATCTGCTGGTTGGAGTAAGTATTTCTATAGGAGGAGGGGCCTCACCTTGATCAATATATTTACAGTGTGTGTGTGTGTGTGTGTGTGTGTCAGACAGAATAAAACAATAACACAAAAAGTCATACATTAGGTCATCTTCTGTCATGTTTACAAAGCTACAGTAAAGAGTGTATGCCCAGTGACCTATGAGCAGGGGCGCTGCCATGGGCTCCTGTCAGTCAGGGGCCTTTACAATCGTCCTATGTGTGTGCCTATGATGTCAAGGGTCTTGATTTTTCTGTCACTGATTCATGTAAATGAACACCCTTATTGGGCAGCTGTAATAAAAACATGATATAAGTCTCGATTGTCCTCTCTCTCTCTCTCTCTCTCTGTCAGGGGGGAGGATCCTCCGGCCTGCGATGAATCCATAGAGCCCAGCACGCGCTGGCGGCTGCAGTACGACATTTACCAATACTTCCTGCCTGAGAACGACCTATCAGAGCGCAGCCTTTTCCGCAGCATCCAGGATGTGGCGGACGTCCGCGGCATGACGCAGAACGGCAGAAGGGTGGGGGGGCGCCAATCGAGAACACAAACACTAACCATATGTGTAGTGAAAGACGCACAAACAAACGTGTGCTGTGACTCACGGTAACGCTTCGTCTCTCCGCAGGTCATGACGCTGTTTTCAACAGATAAGAGCACGGCGGTCTTCAACTCCATCCCCGGTCAGGGCGTCATCTACTCGGTCGTCGTCAGAGACCCCGTGCAGAACACCTCGGCCTCCTACGTCCCCGTCCACACCTACGCCTGCAGCTTCACTTCCACTCTGGACGGCTGCCAAACACTGGGTGAGCTCCTCCATGATTAAAAACACCACAGCTGGATTATTATCCGATTGTTTGTAATCCTGCATTTGGTGGATTTGCTGAAACATTAAACAGAAAGTATTTACTGTTTTTTTTTTTTTTTTTGCATGTGTCAGCTTTTGATGAATTACAGCAAACGCCCTTATAAGTAAAAAATCTACTTGTTGGCAAGGCTGGCAATGCTCTTAGAGAAAGTTTAACCTTTAGCTTCTCTGTAACACAGTTAATGATTCTAAATAATCTTTTGATGTCTCGTGATTATTTGCAGGAAAAATATCCACAAAGGTTTTCTTCACCATCATTGGCTTGGCGGGCCTGTTCATCTGCTTCTTCGGACATCGCTTCTTCAAAATTGGTGAGCAGTGTGACATCGCTTTATGTGATCTAAACCACATCGCATATCACTACAAAAAGGAAGCTCTAAAAAAAAAAAAAAAAAAAGAATCTAATTTTGTGGCTTAAATATGCAAAGTGATCTGCTACCAGATCCACTATATGGATACTTTTGACACACCTTGAAAGCACCTGCACCAAACACTGTAGACCAGCGGTTCTCAACTGGTTTAGCCTCAGGACCCACTACCAACTCCTCCATGACATTTTTCAACCAGTCAGATTCATTTAATGAAAGACGGTGACATTTCGACCTCAGCCGTTTCAAAACATGTGACAGACCTTAAATACAAAACAAGAAAACATGTTTAAAAAGGACCCACTGAAAACAGCTCCGTGACCCACTTGTGGGTCCCCACCCACCAGTTGAGAACCACTGCTGTAGACCATGTGCTATAAAATGTTCAACAATAAACCTCTGATCAGAATTATACTCCACACACTTACAGTTAGTCTTAAAACAAAGAATCTAGAGGATAAATGTGCGATCAAAGAAGAAGTCGGAGCGTTCCTTCTTTTTATTTAAGAAAATGAGATTAGATTCAGTCCCCGGTGCTGAAACAGTCGCGACTGTAAACAGCTTATTGTGCTTATAATAAGAAGTTGTCCTGATTAAATGTGCTTGTTGTTGGAATGAGATTTACTTTCTTACTCTAAGATGTTAATCTCATGTAAATACATGTCTTTGACAAACTCATTTACAAGTCAAATAGCATGACGGGGCTGTTACAGAATTGAGCAACACGTCTAATAACCCATGTTGAGAAAAGTTTACTGTCTTTGTTCTGCAGCTCTGTAAGGAAACACATGATCGCTCTGGTGTGAGATTAAAACATGAAACTGAACTCTGGATGTGTGAGGAGATGAAAAGGATCAGAAACTGTGACTCAGATTTGATCAAACGGCTTTATAATTCTGCTAATGCCACTTTCAAGCATTAAGTAATCCAGATCCACTAAAAATACAGCAATTGGAAAAGCTCTTTTCTCTTCATGCACCGACATACAGTTCCTCTAGATGTGCTTACGAGACTTATTAGGCATCTGTTGTAGTTGCTTTGTCCCCATGAGAATCTATAAAGAGAGGATAAACAGAAACAAAGCTCAGAGGCCTCTTCTTTATAAAAGACAGCACAGCTTTCAAACTGAAAGATGGCGTACTCAGAGTGCTTACAAACACATTTCCCCATGTATAAAAACAAAACGTGCACACTCCACTTCCTGCACACCTTTCCTTTATGCATCACAGTACATGTGAAACTGAGCGCAGCTGCATGTGCCACTGGCCAAACAATATAGTTTGCAGCATGGTCCTCACATTCTCCCTCGTCACACTGATTTTTTTTTATACATCCCAGTGTGTGCATGAAACAGCAGCACTTTGAGGCCCCTTTGTGTGGTGCAGAGAGAACACACCTCAGAGGTGTGGAGTGATTTTTAGTGAATCCTGTGTCGCTGTATGAAAGTTAAAGAGCATCAGAAACTGGAGATCTCTGGCCCGCCTCACATGTGATGCGGAAATGTATTTGTTCCAATCTGAACCCGTGACTGCGTTCTGCCACTGCTCCCAGTAGATGTGATCAATCTGAAAGTGTCAGACTCTCAGGGTACGACGCAGTGGACATTCTTCACCCAGCGTCATGTGGTGTCACAAACATGCAGCAGCTGATTTTTCAGGAGCATTAGTGATGTGTATGTAGAAATGCCTGACCTGGTTTTCATAAAGTTACTGTGTTTTATTCTCCTTTGTTTGGTTTTCTGCAGAGCTGTTCTGCATGGGATTCAGCTTTGCAACGTTTTTCTTCTTCGTGCTGATCACGAGGACAACACAGCTGCAATATGACAGTGAGTGTTTCCTCTTGGATTATTTGCAAGTCATCCTGCAGAAATAAACAGATGTTCTCCTCAGAGTAACACCTCTCTGATAATGTTCCTGTGCAGTCTGCCTGGCGTTGTCTGCTGTGATCGGCGTGGTGGGCGGCGTCCTCCTGGTGATGAGCTGGTGGCGTTTCGGCTCAGTCATGGCCTGCATCGTCGTGGTCGGACTGATGCTGGGTTTCCTCCTCGCCTCCACCATCTTCTTCACTCCTCTGGGTACGAAAACCACCACACACCCTGTCCCTCGCTCCAACATCAGTCTGTTTGATCTTAAATACCGTATATAAAACATGCAGTCAGGGTCAAGATGTAAATGTCGTCGTATGTTACACATGCTCCTTGTGTTTCTTTCTCCAGGTGACCTGGACTTGTTCAGGCGATCTGATGCTGTTTTCTGGGTGACCTTCTGCTGCATCATGGTCATCGTTCCGCTCTTCTTTGTGCGTTGGCCCAGAGAGGTAAACTGATTTCCCCCTCCAGCCTGCTCACTTCAGTGTGTTTACAGATGAAGTTCTTACTTTGACGCCCTCTAGTGGTGGTATTGCAAATTTTAAAAGAATTTGAGGGAAATGGTGCTCCTCTTTAGAGTCGTTTTTTAAATCATTTTGGAGTAGAACTAGGGGTCTCCCTTAGCCCCCATAGAGTCATTCATCCATGACAATCGATCCAACAGGGTGCCCCGTCTTCCGCCAACCTTCGCTCCCAGGTGCCGGTCGGTTGCAGGAACTTACAATTAAAATAATTATAAATAAACCGTGGCACACTGAAAAATGACATTACTGTCACTTTCAGTCCCGCTGGCTGTGTTGTTGTCGGAGCTGTGTTTACATGTTTACATGGACTTTTGAGTATAAAAGCTGTTCTAGTCGATGACTAGAGAAAAGAAGAATAACCTACTCACTGCTAATTATAATGTCCAGTAAGCGTTTTTTAGATCACGGTCTTTGTGTGACGATGCAGGCCACGGGCAATTGCAGCGCGATCCAATGACGAAAAAAAAAAAACGTAGCTTGTGCGCAACTCCGACATTAACTCCTGCAAACAGCAGTTTGTTTTGGTTTCATGCTGCGACATCTACCGTGTCAAAAAAGTTGCACATTCTTCCTTCAACAGAAAACAGATAATTAAATGACTTAAGAATGAGTCTTATATTGAAGTAGTTCCTCATTAAAATGTCCATTATTCAGTTTTTAGCAGGAGTGAAGTGATTTCAGTCGTGCTGTATCTCTGTCAGCTCTTTTTAAACGGGTCTTAAAAACACTTGCTGCCTTCCCAAAACTTCAATCACCTCCTAACTAAGTCACCTCATTATAGGTGATATGAATTCCTTATTGATTTTTAACTTGAGCACATATTAAAATTTGTTTTGGCATTCTGTGTCATGTATTTTCTTCATGTGATATTCTCTTTGATTTGTAAATAAACTTGCCGTACGATTAGAGCGCGTTTGATTCTGACTGATGTTTTCTTGTTTCTTTGTCAACAGGGGAACATCATCACGTGTGGTGTTGTCGGTGCTTACGCTGTCGTCCTGGCTATAAACGCCTACATCTACACGAGCCTCTCCTACATCACTCTGAACATCCTCAAACGCTTCCTCAACAACAACTTCAGCTCCGTGTTCACAGACGTGCCCTTCCAAACAATCGGTGAGTTTAATCTCAGTGCTGCTATCAAGCTCCAACCTCTTATCCCACCTGAACAAAACTTTTTTTTGTTTCTCTCTTTCTCCTCCTCCCGGCGCTTAAGACTACGCCATGATCACAGTGTGGGTGGTCCTCGGGGTGGGTGGCATCGTCCTGCAGCTCTACCGTGAGCGCTCTCGCCCGTTCTTCCCGCCCAGCCCGTACCTCATGTGGCTGCAGGAGCGCGAGCGCCGGAAGACCAACGTCCTGGACCCGAGCCACCACTTCCCCCCGCTGCCGAACCGCATCCTGGCCCGAGCGCGGCAGCTCACAAAGAGGAACGAGTCGGCCGGAGAACACACACCTCTGCTTCTCTAAAACCAACACACACACACACGCCCTCACTGTCTCTGTTCAGAGGCGGATTATTACCCGTACTGTCGGGGGCTGAAACAGAGAGAAAAAGAAAACCCTCTCTTGTCCTGTGGAGACTCATCCTGCGGAGTATCAAGGAAGCCAGACGGACTTTTGATGCCTAGAGGACTTCAGTTCCTCATCACTGTCTTTGGGAGTCGACACAAGATCAGCTGATTGAAAAGCTTCAGCTGCAGCACAAACACTCTGCAGGTGGAGCTGACTTCTTTATTTTTTAACCTTCATAGGAAGACTGACTGTTTTTTTCCCATGAAAGCCACTTTTTTTAACACTTAAATGACGTTTGAATAATCACTGAAACTTGTCAGTAAGAACTAAAGAAGTGTCTTTGAATGTTTGTTTTTTTTAAATAACTGAAACGTGCTTTATAATATCGGTCTGTTGTTTCTGCTCTTTTTGCACTAAAGTCACAAACTACTCGAATCTTACAAAGCGAGGCATTTTGTCTGCATTCATCCAGGAAAATAAATAATGGATATCCATGTGTTGTCCACAGACTGTATACAAGCAGTAGACGTGAAGCTGAAGCGCCTTAAAGCTGCATTCTTTATCATGGCCTGCAGAGGGCGACTCCACTGGTTGAATGAAAGAAGAGGAGAAAATGAAATGTTCCTAATGAGTTTATTTTCCCAATCTCTAGTTTGAAGTTGATGATGCAAAAGAAACTGGGCTTAGCTGAAGACGTTTCACCTCTCCTCCAAAAGTCTTCTTCAGTTCTGAACTATCTGGTGAGAGGTGAAACGTCTTCAGCTACGCCCAGCCGCCTTTGGATCAAGCTTCTGGATGACTGAGAACTGAGAACAGACGTTTCCATTTAGACAAAATTAAGACGTTAAAGCCAGTTATTCTGTCGCACTGCAGCCTCTCGTTCATATGGAAGCCCGAGGCGGACCGCATCCATACATTTTAGTTACTCCATTTTCCTTTAATATCAAGAAATGTCCGGTTGTTTTCTGGAGATCTCGACTCACCTCAAGAGTTTATTTCAGTTGTTTTTCTTGATTGCTCAGGACAACAAAGTCGTGTTAGCCATTGTTTCTCTGCAACTCTGTGCAGGATACGAGTAAGGGTATAAGTCAAGATCTTGAGAAATGGGCGGGAAAGGTCTTGTTATCACAGGAAGACAGAGTAAATACAAAGTGTGTAAACATGTTTGCATAAGGCTTCTGTAGATTCAGGTCAGAGGTGTTGCTGTGTCACTACTCGCTGTAAGAACAAGCATTAAAAGAACCAAAGTGGAGGCTTCAGAACTGTAGTCCTGAAACAAGTCAGCAACGTCACAGTATAAATCCACTTCTTGTATACGGTCTGTACGTTTGTCTCACAGCTGGCATGGAAAAAAAAATGCATCTTAAATGTTTAAGTTGTTTTTTAAACGACGATGAACATACAGTGTACCTTAAAGTTGATGTAAAACTTTGAACACACTCTAAAAAATGACGGAGAGTTCATATGATGATTCTGTGTTTTAGACTAAACTCTTAACATAATTCTTTTTTAAATCAGCATACATGATGATGTGTAACGTGTCTGAAAAGTGAGGATGTGTGTGAGAGCGAGCAACGAAGCAGAAACTGACTAACACAATATTGCACTGTCGTCGTTTTTTACACAAACTTTAGATTAGCAGTGTTCTTCTACTCCATCGACTGCGTCTGTGCTCCTGATCAGACTCAAGTCGGGTCAGTCTTTTTGTAATTTTGCACACTGAATTTTTATATATTTAATGCTCTGGTTCTTCCGATGATGATTGTCTGTTAATCTCTCTGATGTTTTGTTTTTACTCTAACTCTGTGTGCCATATGACTCTTTGTCACAGTTTCACTTCAGCTTTTAAACAAAGATGCACTGAGACGGCTCACCAAACCTTCACTTTGAAGTCCGTACAGGAAGATTTTTTACTGAACCTTTTCTGGTCTCTAGACTTTTTTTTATAAAGAATCCAAAACCACATGCACACATGGTTTAATGTCATTTTTAAATTAACATGTTTTGATATTTAATAAATGCCATCAGGTAAAAGCTTGCCTTCTGTTCTTTCCTCCGTTTGATATGCTATGATATGTAAATTTGGGCAGTCAAACGGTTAAAATGTATATCGCGATTAATCACTTAATTTCAATAGTGAATTGCGATGAATCTAATTTTTTAATCACATGTCTGAAATCCATTATTTCGCATTTAAGAATGAAATTGTTAGGCTTTTATTTTGAAGTTTTGTACTGTCTTAAGCTGAGAGTTACTTTACTTGGTTTTTTTTTAATTCAACCCTGCTTTTATTTTGAAATAAAGTAGGGACCTGTTGGATTGTAGGGTTACATTGTGACCTTGGTTCTCTGAGTGCAGAGACATGGCGGGACAGGATACCGTACATGTGATGTAACGGTGTGAGAACAAAGAGAACAAAGGTTAGGACATTGATTTAAGAGAGACAGAAAAGTGGGCACACTGAATGTCCTTCAAAGTGTGTTTTATCCGGGTAGAGCAGCAGCGTACAGATCAACAACAGATCTCTGTTCTCAGATCTCGTCTGTTGCTGTTAGGACATCAACGTAACCACTGAAAAAGGAACAGGAACTTAAATCTAGTTTCAAAACAAAACATGAAAGTGGTGTGCGTCACATAGAGTTTGTAGAAGTATTTACAGTCTATGGTTTGTAGCTGTTGCTCATGTCCATCTCTTGTCCCTAGCTGGGCCTTTGGGTGAACAGGGGCCCCGTTTCAGAAAGCAGGTCGAGTTGATTTACCCTCGGGTGGGAAACTCTGAGTTTTGGGTTCCAGATCAGCTGATTTAATTTGTTTTCCAGCATTACACGAACTGAATGAAAGAATGAGGAAATGAAGCGTCTCTGGCTCTGAAAGAAGGTAGAGAATGTAGAAACTCGGGGTTCATCAAAGAAAACCTGCTCGACCAGGTTTAGGTGCACAGACTCAGTTGCCATAGTAACTGACTCAGAGGTAAAGTTACCTCCCTCTCTGGAACGGTCTGGAGTTACTCCTCTTTCTCGGGTTTGAGTGACCTCCCTCTCTGAAACAGAAAACCCAGAGTTTCCCTAAATTCAGGGTTAACTGAGTGTTTGCCCTAAACCTGCTTTCTGAAACAACATTCAATAAGATAAACCCACATGACACGAGGATACGTTCAAATAAATATACCACAATACAACAAAAGAAGAAGGCTATAAACCAGTGTTATTAGAAATTCTAGATACAACTATTCAAATTGGATTCTCTTTCAAGTGTCTCGCCCAAAGACACATCAGACATGTGGCTGCAGGATCCAAACCCCGTACTTGCGGTTGATAAACGACCGACTCTACCACTGAGCCACAGCCACTTTGTATGTTCTAAGTCATCATAAATGTGAATTGTTCAACCTGCATTTACTTTTTGTTTTTGTCTCTTGGGTGCAGCAGAAACCTCCTGCTTACATCATCTTCTTTATTATTAACAGTCTCTCTCTCTCTCTTCTCTGTTTCCCCCCCCCAACCTTCCCAACTCCCAAATTCTGTTTCCAAAGATAAAAAGTACACTCTTCACTAACTCTGCCTTTATGCATTTGGTATGAGGCAGGTGCCATTTGATGTTTTTTTTTCACATCTGCCTGCTGCATCTATAATTCATGTGTAAGTGAAACAGAACAGCAATGTTTCAGAGAAAGTAGCCCAGAGCTTACAGGAACTACAAACGATGAATCTCTGCTAAAAATCTGTTTTAACCAATTGAGCCCAAATGTAGACAAAAAAAAAAAAGCCTTCTCAGATCTGACTTTGATTTACCTTTAAAGCTGAGACTCAAATCTTCCTTCCTCTGTGTGTTCAGAAGAACTGTGACTGATTAAACGGGCTCTGTTACTCATTAAAGAGATCAGTCGACAACAGCTGATTCCACTTAAGTCAGCGACCGTCTCGCTGGACCTTTCTGCTGATATGAACTAACAAAACACAGAAAGAGTAGAGAGATAGATAGAGAGTGGTTAGATGGAAGTTTATGTTGATTAAAAGCACAGTTATGATGTATGAATGAACTTAACCTCTCCTCTGTTGTATCGGAGTTTCAGCTGCAAACATTAACAAAATGTCTTTTTATATTTTATTTTAAATATATATTTCTAGTATCTAGTTTATAAAGTTAATACATCAAGTTAAAGAGCCCCCCCACTCTTAAATCTCTTCATAATCCAACATAAATTAACCAATGACACTGACTGAACCCCAATGCAGTGTTTGTTTATAACCACTAGAGGGCAGCAGAGTTTAACTTTAATTTAAGGAGATTTCACTTCTTCAACACTGCCCTTTGTGATGTCACGAAGGGAACAGCCCGACGTGTGAAAAGAGACAAACCAAGCCGAGTTAACCTTTTAAAACACTTGTCCATTTATTGATCAAATGACAAACAGGAAGCAGGAACACAATCGACAGAATCAACATTCAACTTCAGACAAACACAGCGGTTTCTGTAAAGTGCCAAACAAGAAAAAAAGAAAAGAAAGCCTCACTGATATTATATATATATATATACTATACACACACACACACGTACACACACTCATATACACAAACACCACATAGAAAACTAGATTTTTAATACACAGAAATATTAGAAACCATATAAAAACATGTCTATACCGAGAAGCTCTAAAAGGATTTCCTGTTCAAAAAGAAAAGAGGCGTTTTGATCAGTAGTTCATCTCTGAGAAAACAGAGGCATGAGTGCTCGTACACACTGTGCAATTTTCATCTTTAAAACCCAGTTAACATCCCCCCCCGCCATCACCGCCACCACCGCCACCACTCGACAACCCCACCCCCGATCATCGTATACATTCTACTGCCGCTCAGAGACTCCATCTCTGATGAAGGCACACAAAGGAAGGTCTATTCCCCCCCCCCCCCCCCCCCCCCCCCCCCAGATATCATTTATAAAAAAAAAAAATCAGACATCTGACCCCCCCTACCAGTGGAATGTTTATTCTCACTGGGGAGTAACATGTATCATTTGAGTTCCAGTTGTGTCACTGAAGTCTTCACAACTTTGGTAACAGAGTGATAAAAACGGACCTTCTCCTTTAAAAGTTCACCTAAGTGCGTTTGACTGAATCATGGCTGAGTCCTGTTTTTACTTTAGAGCTGTAAAAGTTCTGAGGTTAGTGTTTGATTTATTTTCTACTGAATTCTATTATGTGATATATTTCTAAAAACTCAGATATTCAGATGTAACAAAAGGTGAGAATGTAAACATTGTGCAAGTTTTAGTGTTAGAGCTAACGGTGGCTAACAAAAGGCCTGCAGGAGATTCAGCGTTCAGAGACAACATGCAACGCAAGAGCGGGATGCACAAAGCCAAACACAACTCTTGCATCCAGTTTTTTTTTTTTAACATTTGCATCGTGTTCCTGATGTTGCGTCCTTTCTGAATTCGCAGCACGTTATTGCTTTTTAAAAACCGTTGTGCAGCTGCAGGTCGATCGCCCTCGTTGGCCTCCGGTTTAAGAAGTTAATGGAGCTGATATCGATTTCTTAAAAAGACCATTTGATCACAACAAAGAGAAGACATACAAAAGCATGACGTCTTTGACCCTTTGGATTAAAAAAATAGAAATTAAAGACTATTAAATAACATCCAACAAAAAAAACGATGGTCAGAAATGAAGCGTCGTGGTCGGGATTATTGACGAGATTCATGTTTTTTTTTTTTGTTTTTTTTTTAAGAGTCTGAGATCCAACAAGTGCTGCTGCTGCTGTGTGATCAGCGTCAGAGGCCGTGCAGTTACGTCCTCTGCTTCCTCCTGCCGTTCATTTCAAAGTAAGCGTCCTCGCTCTTGCCGATGTACTGCGGGATCTTCTTGCGGACGCTCGGCTCCGTCTTCCCCGCTTTGACGTTGGGGCTGCTTTTCTGCGGGGCGAGGGCCGGTCCCGGGGACAGTTCAGGTTTCAGAGTGGACTTGTCGTTGTTGGGGGTTTGTTTTCGGCCCACCCTCTGTGCCGTGGCTGCTGTCTTCTGATTGGTTCTGCTGGTGGGAGGCGGGCCCGTGTTGCCGAGCGGGACCCGCCCGGGGACGGCGGCGGTGCTGCGTGGAAGGGCAGCAGCGGCTTTAGTCGGAGCCTTGGCTTTGACCTCTTTGCTCTTGGGGAGGGGGCAGGTCGGCTTCTGCAGCCCCGGGGAGGCCGTGCGGGAAATTGGGGTGGGGGTCCGGGTTTGGGGGGCCGAAACAGCGACTCTTGTTGGAGCCGCTGCGGCCCTCGCGGCCGTCCTCACCCGCCTCGCCCCCTCCAAACGGAGGCGTGATGCAGGTGAACCGGGGCGGCGCTGTGCGAGGCGAGAGCGCTGGCCGGCACCGGTCGGAGGTCGGCCGTCTTTAGGGGCGGGGACTCGTGCTGGTGCTGTGATCGGGCGGGGAACAGAGGAAGCGGTGGGGGAGGTGCAGGGCGTCGAGGGTTTTGGAAATTTAGAGGACGGCTCGGGGCAGACGGGGCTCCTGGGCTGGGAGGCGGGGCCGCGTGGTGACGGCCTGAGCTTGAGTTTGGAGGCGGTACTTGGGTCTGGGGGCGTGGGTGACGGACTGGAGGATGGAGTCAGGGCTCTGCGAGGTCCCTGACCCCCCACCAGGCTAGGGGACTGTTTAGAGGAACCTCCCACAGGCGTGGCGGGCAGAGAGGAGGAGCCTTTGGCGGTGACGGGAAGGGGCAGCTGGGTGGGCTTCCTGGGGGAGGACGGCGTCCCCATGAGGTTCTTCTTGGGCACCGAGACAGAACCTTTCCTGGACAGGGTGGGGGTGCAGGCGGGGGAGGGGGTGTAGGACCGACACGTCTGACCGGCAGCGTTCACCGGCTTGCAGGCGGAGCCGGAGGACGAGGACGTCGACGAGGAGGACGAGGACGAAGACGAGGAGGAGATGAGGTCGTTGACGGCGGCGAGCGGGTCCATGTCGGGGGGTGGGGGCGGGGCCGCGTTGCCGTGGTGACCTCCCAGGCCGGGGGGGCCTTTCTGGAAGGCGAGGATCTTCTGCTCCAGGGTGGTGAACTGCAGCACGCGCAGCGGGTCGTACTTCGTCAGGAAGCCGCGCAGCGTGTCCCAGCCGCCGCCGACGCGCACCATCACGTGTTTCCCATGAAGCATCTGTGGAGACAAAAATAAGAAAAGTTCAAAACACAGGTTTCAACAGAGAGGTGCTCCTTGGATGATCCAAAAATAGCAGCGGGCAGGTTCATAACGAGTTTGTCCGTCCCCTTGGCACCGCAGACAGCAGAGTAATTATGATGTAATCGCCCTAACGCAAGCCGCCACCGTTGGGTAACGAGCTTACATGTGTCCAATCAGAGCCGCGAGCGATGCAGTGACGACGCCTGCACGCTCTACATCTCTGCCAGAGATCACACACACACACACACACACACACACACACACACACACACACACACACACACACACACACACACACACACACACACACACACACACACACACACACACACACACACACACACACACACACACACACACACACACACACACACACACACACACACACACACACACACACACACACACACACACACACACACACACACACACACACACACACACACACACACACACACACACACACACACACACACACACACACACACACACACACACACACACACACACACACACACACACACACACACACACACACACACACACACACGGTCAGCAGCCTGTGTCGTCAGTGTGTATCCTACCACACACACTTAATAGGATATAAACTGAAGTCTTGATGCTCGCACTGCACTCCAGGAAGATCTTACTCAGTGCTGGTTAAAGGTGCACTCTGGAGTTTTGCTGGAGAAATATGAAAAGGTGGAGAAACAGTTTCTGTGGTATATAAAACTCGAAACACAAACTGTCCTCAGAGGAAATATGTGGTCCCTGGAACAGTTTGAAGATAAAATGCTATGCTACAAGGTAACTCTCCTGGTAGCTTTTTTTTTTTTTTAGCTCTAACAGTGTTTCAGGGAGCCGTTTTTTTTTTTTTTCCTTTGAGTAAAGTTTGTGTATTTAGTTCAGAAAATATAACATATAATTGTACTTCTACTTTTTAAAATTCCACTACCAAATCTATACAGTGCACCTTTAAAGTGTTCGCTTAATTCCTCAAATATGCTTCTTTAGTATTTCTGCTGAACTGGATTCTACTCTCAGTCATGTAAGACATTTTGTTTCATTTGTTTCCCATTTCGCCCCTCCACAAAACTCCCATATTAAAAAGTGAATGGACTTGAGCTTGTGTCGCACGTTTCTAGTCTTCTGACAACGCAAAGCTCTTTTACACCACAGGTCACACTTAACACATTCACAACCTGATGGCAGAGGCTGCTGTGTAGTGACACCATGAGAAGGTAATTCATGATTAGCTGAAAAAATAAATGAGCAAACACTGATTGAACCCCGTGCTGCGTTTTAAAAATCACCTTTAGAGTGAAAGATAGCAGCAGCTCAGCCAGATAGGGTAAGAAGAAAAACACTGATTTTAAAAAAGGTGATACTGCTCTGTTCACATTTTGTCAAACACAGAGTTCTTTCATTTTGGACAAGAGGAGACATCTGTGAAAAATTCGGCTGTGGGTAAGGCGGACAAGAGCCTTCAAACACTGCAAAAAAAAGGGACTGTTTGTGTGTGTGTGTGTGTGTGTGTGCTCGGTCAGGACACTCACCCGGATAAAGAGGGTCTTGTCTCCCAGTCTGTAGCGCCCCTCAGACAGGTACTCAATGGAGACTCTGTTGGAGCAGTTGCAGGGAGGGTCGTCCATGCCGTGCTCCTGCAAGTGGACAAAAGAGGAACCATTAGGGCGGCCATATTGGACTGTCTTCACCGACATATGATAGGATGTTTCCATCTGGGGGGGGAAAACTCAGTGCGACCTCAGATGACTGGATTATATAGCATTTAAGGACCTCTAGTTTGTCCTGCATGAGCGAGCAGTGATGCGATTACACCCGATGACTAACGCAGAAGAGGGCGATGTGATGGACTGAAATAGCTAGTAACTGTCTGTTTGAGGCTTTTATGAATGTGTAATGCAAACTGCAATTTGGGAAGAAAAAAAAAAGAACGACCACACAAGTTGTTGGATGTTTTTATTCAAACTGACTTCCACTTCAATGAGGGCAGTTATTTTTAGCCGTCTCCTCTGGGATAGCCGTCTCCTCTGGGAATACAACCCCCAACCCTGACAGTGTCGGAGCCTTGTTGTTTTACTGCACCGGGGGGGAATAATCTCGCCCCCGTGAGGAATTTTGTAGCCCCAGCTGACGGAGATGTTATGTATTTAAATGAGCGGTGAGTTCATCTGCTGCTGCGTGACGGCATGTTTGCGATAGCCTGGAGGTCACGTGTTGACGGCGAGGCACGGGGCGCCCGCACGAGCAGCAGCCATGGTCAGCTGCGATGTGTCAGACCCCGCGGGGGGCGCCAGTGAAGCGGTAAGAGCGGACGCCTGCCGCCATCTTTGGCCCCGGCTTCAAATGGGTCGCACATGCAGCAGCAGCGGCGGCGGCTACGTGTTGCCAACGTGATCAGCTGCGGCCCTTTTGTGATTTTCTTTTTTTGCTTGTTTTTGTGTGTCGCCAGCAGTGAACATCATCGCACAGACTCGAGTGACATGACAGTTCACACGACGTAACAAGAGTTCGGGGGGGGGCTGTTATGAAGCCACACTTCCTGCCTCCAGGTGTGTAACGTTTCATGTTCGGTCTGTGTCAAAACATCGCAGCCATCACATCGTGCTCAAATGTTTCCTGCTGTCAATCAGGACTCACCCCGGGCTGGTAGAGGCCGCCGTGCTGGCAGCACACGCTGAAGGTTTTGACGGCGGGGCGCGGCTCCTCCGTCATCAGCAGAGTCTCCTCCAGCTCGATCTCCTTCTCCAGCTTCACCAGCACGGGGGGCTCCACGCCGTACCTGACAGACACAGAGCAGGGTTTACATGTGCACAGAGGAGGTCGTTACACGCCCTCACACCTTACTCAAAAAATGCTCTGACACTACCACCCCCCCTTTAAAAAAACAAAAAAAAAAAAAAAACTTTCACACCACGCTCCATCACCCTTTTTTAGCTCAAACACAACTCTGCTGTTATCATCAAGTCACAACCTCCAGGGTTAACAATGTTCACAGCCTGCTTCAACAAACAGTTTTTGTGTGAAATCTTAATTACGTCTTCGTTCTGATCATATCAAGCCTACGAGTTATGCATAAAAAGGGGGTGTGGCTGAGATGACTGACAGGTGGACACACAGTAGCCGTATGCCAGGAGGATTAAGCCCCGCCTTAACTCCAACTGTTTGTTTGTTACTGGACTGATCCAAAGTTAGGTTGAGAACACGTTTCCAATATGGAGACTGCCGTCATTAGGCTTCATAACCCCTCTTCAGAAGCCAATGGATGACGTCACTGAGACTACGTCCATGTTTCATACAGTCTTTGGCTGCTATATTTGACCACTGACAAATTACATCATGGTCTGTTATCACTGTAATTTCATTTTGATCCTCTGTATATTCATGTACATATAGCAGGATTGACAACAAAGATACTTTTATCTCCTTTCACAGTGAACCCTTAAACCTCAGTTATTTTCTTGCAATGCAGATGAGCCGCGCTAAATATTCTGTAATATGATAAATGATGAGTTATACCTGAAATGAAAAGATCAAGCTGTTGCTAAATTAGAATAATGCATTATCAGTGCCGTAGAATATGCAAAGACATCATCAGCCAGGCTTGAAAAGAGGAAAAGACATGACCTGGGTCAAAGTTAAAGATCTTGAAATCCCCCAAAAAAGTACTTTTAAGGAGCCCGGCCTCCCTGATTAACTTCTTGAAAACTGTATTTTCACATCTGGCTGGAGAGAGACACGAATGATGTCACACATTTCAGGACTTACTTAGAGACAATACGGCCGATCTCCAGGAGACAGAGGCAGACCTGCCGAGGCTCCTTGTGCAGCACTGAGGGAAGAAAAAAAAAATGCAACAATTAACCGACCCATCGTTATTATCCGAAGAAGCAGCTGCCACTTCTTCTTTCTTCAGAGGATTAAGAAACGTGCTATGACATCAGAAACGTGACATTATGAGCACAAAAGATAAAGTTAGCTCCCCCCCCCCCCCCCCGCAGGATGGTTGGTGACTCATGCAGACGGAGGACGGGCGAGCACGACTTAAACTCACATGTGTAAAAGTCACTTGAGGATAGCTGTTCGACAACATATATATATATATATATGCGTTAAAAAAATAAAAATAAAGGCATGTCTGGTTTGATTCTTGGAGCAGCAGACATATGGCGCTCTTTTCTGAATGGCTCAAATGAGTTTTGAAAGAAGTGATCCCCCGTGCAGAGTACTCAGGATGATTGCTCTCCACGACAGATCCTATTAATCCATTAAGAAGAGAGTCTTAAACAACAGATCTCTGCAGAGTTATCAGGAGCTTACAACCCCAGTATGTCCACTTAATGCTGTTCTTGTTAGCTGAATAGTTTAAAATCACAGGTATGGATGATGTGGCTGATTTAATATGAAGTTCTTCATACAAACACTCAGATACATCAACACCATTGGAAATATTTTAGACTTTGACCGCCTTGCACGCGAGCACAAAACTCTGGTACCTTATTTTTCTTGGTCTGGGAGAATTCAAACGGTCCTGGACCCTGATCTGACTAAAGTAATGAGAGCTCAGAGGAATTTAGCTTTTTTTTTTTTTTTTTTTTAAACGTTTTCCTAAGTTTTCAGCATAACTTGGCCGGTGTGAGAAAGGTGTAGAGACGTTTCTGTGAGACTTTGACCCCCTGAATTAAAAGATTTCCCAGATGCTCTGTGAAGAGCTGCTTGAATACATATACCAGTGTAACTTCTGCCTCTATTCCAGGACTGTGTGTTTGGTTTTTTATAAGAGTCTGGATTGTAAAAACTATCTCACAGTTTGCCAAACGCAGTAAGCTTAAAAAAAAAGTTGCATTTTGGCTCTTTAACAAACTAAGTTTCCATCGGTGTAACGTGTCAGACAAAAACAATGGTTTGCTTTCCAGAGTCTCAAAGGTCAGATTCATCAACATAAAGGTTGATTCATTAAGACAGCTGGATTTTTAGAGTTAAGTCTGCCTGATGCGCATGAGCTGAGAGCTTCACGAGACTTTGATTCATAACAGAAAGAGGA
Organism: Labrus mixtus; assembly: GCF_963584025.1. Lineage (NCBI taxonomy): Eukaryota > Metazoa > Chordata > Actinopteri > Labriformes > Labridae > Labrus > Labrus mixtus. The sequence goes on along the minus strand of NC_083633.1, from coordinate 5,216,666 downwards.
AAAAAAAAAACAAAAAAAACCAGCAGACTGGAACTGGCTTTTGGTTCAGACAAATTCCTCGTGTCTCAGATTTAAAGTCGTCTTCTTTAAGACAATATGAGGCAGACATAGTGCACCTGTAGTGAGAATGCTCTTGACAGCTGTATCAGCACGTTTTCAGTTTTCATGCGGACAAAGATGTTTTTCATTTTTAAAGAGAGGAGGAAAACCCCCCATTTGAAAAAAACTACCCGCCTACGCGTGGACTAGTCCTGATCTTTGGCAGGTTTGGGCTGCAGGTTTCTTACCCAGGCCTTCTGACTCGAACAGGTAGGTCTCCTCCATCCCGATGTGGCGACACCAGGACAGGAAGTTAGCAGTGTTGTCACGAGCGAAGAAGGAACCCGGAGAGGCGTCGCGCTTACAAGCAACCTTCCTCGTGGGGAACAGCTGTCAGAAAAGATGAACATGTGAGCATCACCGCCGAACACTGCTGTGACATTTGTAGGTGAGGGAGTGGATTTTAAAGACAACAAATAAACTGGTGAAATGTTAGAAGCTACTTTTATTACAACACAGCAAGGTGCATAGAGAGCAAATGGCAGAGAGATGGTCGATAGGTCATGTTCACACTTATTCTCCACAGTGAAATGCTTTAAAATCTGAAACGGATGCATTTCAGAATGATAGACGAGTACATTATCAGATGACGCAGAAAGTGCTCAAACTCCACCGACGGCTTCAGAGAAGAAGACCCTGAATCAGTCGGAGAAAAAGAACCAAACATCCCACCACGTGTAAACATCCAGGTTGCCCTTAAAGACGGTCATCTGAGCTATTTCCGTCCGTGCCGTCTGACTCACCTTGCAGAGCGCGGAGGGGCAGCTCTCGGCGATCTTGGTCTGCAGCACGCCGATAAGCTGGCAGAGCTTCACGCCGTTGTTCAGCTCCTCCATGAAGAACTCGGCTCGCACCTCCTCTCCTGACGGTTGAAGAGAAAACGACGTCAGCACAATGCAAACTATTTTCTTTTTATCTACAAGAGGCTTTTATTTTACAGGGTCGTCATTGGCGTTCAGTCGTTTTAATGGCCTGAGGAATCTTCTCTTTTAAACAGATTTTCTTCTTCTACATCTTTTGCGGTAGGACTCAACATTGACTTCCAACAGTAGAGTCTCTCACAAACTCCCCCAGGGCTCATCGCGCTCCCACGACCCCCCCGCCCCCCCCCCCTTGTTGTAAATCACACCCCTCTGAGAAGCTCAACAAAAAGGGCCATGTGAACTTAACTCACACTGGGAACACAAAACCCACAATAACATTAAGCGACAGAGATTTCTCCACAAAAGTTTATTTCGTCCGCACGACAACGGGCGAGCCTCGAGGCTTGAAACCTCAGCCGCTGCACGCCACCTGTTCTCCTGCAAAGCATCCGGCCCCCCTCTGGATCCACTATCAGATGGGCCAAACCGTTTAAAAAGAGTCCAGAAATGTGGGATACAGGTCACCGGGGTCACGCTACTCATAACTCTTTCTAAGTGTTTGGTACCTGCCCACATTCCTCGTGAGAAAATCTAAAGTATCTATTGAAAAAAAAAACAAAAAAAAAAAACGTTTCAACAGTCAACAATAGAGTCAGTTTGCAGTCGGCTTTAGTTTCCTCACTGCCTCATTGTATCTGACGGGGACAATAGACGTCAGTATAATGGCAAAGACGGATGAAATGAGGGATTTTGTTCCACTCCTGTTTCTGTGCTCGGCTAAAGACCGGTTTGGAAATGACAGCATCCAAATCCAATTACATGGGACACCCGTGTCAATTGTGCTCGGGTATTTTCCTAGCCTCGAGGGGGGAACAGTGTTAGCATGCACAGCGCTGATTCGCACGCGCACGGACCTGGGCTCAGCTGCTCGCTTTTTATTTACCCATGTGAGAGAAAGAGAAAAAAAATAACCCAACAACAACCCTGAATCAGACAAAAAAAAAAAAAAAAAAAAAAAAAAACACTCTTAAAAAGCAGCTACTCTCTCTCTCTTTCACTTACCCAGCATGCCGGTGAGCCAGATGGCCAGGTCCTCCTGCATGGGCACCAGGTTGGCTTCATGTCTCACGGCCAGCCACTGGTCGTACTGGAAGACGTCTGCGAGGCCGGGGCCGTGTCTCTGTGCCAACGGGCTGCGAGGGCTCCTGGGACTCAGCAACGGGGCATCGAACTTTTCTCCAAACCATACCTGGAGACGAGAGGAGAGGAGGGGGGGGGAACGGATGATTAAATGTCAGGTCCTTTTTTTTTTTTTTTTTTACATCATCAATATTGGAGCTCATTATTTTAGCAATAAATCAATGATTCATGTAGTCTATAAGAATGAAACAGACAGGGTGGTAGATTAGCTCCAGTGATTTGTGTACGGCAACCGTCTGATTCCGAGCTGTCAGCGCCATTTCTTTTTTAACAGCTTTTTTCCCTCCTCAAGTCAAAACCCTCCATACAAAGAACATGGTGCTATACTGTTCAAGAAATAAACCTTGTGGGGTTCTGGTGTGTTTGAAAAGACTCAACAAATGACCAGTGGACGGAACTTTTATTAGATATTTTTTAGACTCAACATTGCAGCTCAAGTTGACATAAAAAAAGGAAGCTGCAGGAGAACATCGAACTGTTTTAGTACAAATAAAAATTAAGTAGGGGCGCCGGTAGCTCAGTGGTTAGCCTGTGTATGGAGAACGGGGTCCTCCAGGCAGGCAGCCCGGGTTCAGGTCCTTTCCTGCATGTCCATCCCCACTCTCCCTCTCAGATTTCCTACTCTAGCAATCGTCCTATCTATATATAAAAAGGCATAAGACGCCCAAGAATTTTCCATGAAAAATGTCACAAAGAGTAAGATGTTCAAATTCAAACGGTCTACTTGTAGGATTAGAAACGCTGATTTAAAGCCTGGCAGAACGCTGTAACAGATTAGCGGGGTGGTTGCCCACATATTGAGACGTCTGCCTAATCTAATCTGAGCGCTCCTCTCTGTTAATCAAGGCTTTAATAAAAGGATGTGAAATCACGGTCCCATTGGGAGTCAAACCGACTGTAGAATAAAGATCCACATCAGATCCACACTCAGAGTACAACATGGTGACGACAGAAATGACGAATGCATGCTTCAAAACGGTAATCAACTCGTCTATGGCAGGTTCATTACATCCCTCTGTTAACTTCTATGTGCATGTACTAAGTAATGCATCAGCAGCCACTTTAATCCTTTTAGCTTGAAGGAAGATGAAGAGCTGAAGTGTCAGCTGTCTTAAGGCGAACATCTGTATGTGCAGCTTTTTGGTATCGCTGCAAAAATATAACGTAACAGATGTAAAGTTTGTGCTGTAGGGTTGTCCCACCACACGGTTTTTAAACTTCAATAATATTCTGGTTAAAACCAAAGATTATCGACACCTGTTGGGATACAAGAGCAACAAAAATGGAAGTCCTATAGGCACCTGATGTCAGGAAACTCCTGGTTTCTAATCACCAACAATTGCAGGCAAACTCCTGCACGCTGTGTATTATTTATGTATCAGTTTATTTGTCAGGGAGATGACATTTAGACATTGTTACATCTAATTAAAGTGCAAAATGACGCAATCAATGTAGGACTTCTAGCCATGGCTCATTTGCATTCCTCATCCCTGGTTAGGCTGTAAGAAAATAACACACGTCTAAATTGCACACATTTGTTGTCAACATATATGTGCAATTCAGAAAGTACTCTCTCTCTCTTTTGATCACGGCAGCTTTTGATTAAAAATATGACTGAAGGTCTGAAGTCTTTTTAAAGCTTCGGTACTATTGAACTTTTAAAACACATGGCATCAAGAATTATTGAATTTTGTCAACTTTAATTAGCTCTAGATTGTGGCTTAAATTTGGTAAATGGTAAATTGTACTTTTCCAGTCTTCTAACTACTCAAAGCACTTTTACACTGCAGGTCACACACTGATGGTAGAGGCTGCTGTGGAAAGTTATCATCAGAACTAATTAATCTCATTCACACACATTCACACTCTGCCCGATGAAGCAGCAGGAGCAACTTGGGGTTAAGTGTCTTAAATCCAAAGAGACGCCGGACATGTTGCTGCAGGAGCTGGGGGTCAAACCTCTGACCTTCCGGTTGAGAGACGACCGACTCTACCACTGAGCCACAGATTTAATTAGCTAGTTTTGTGGATTAAACACGGTTTGTTGTTTCTATATGTTCTTATCTGATACTTTCTAATGAAGTTTCAAAATGTGAGTATTCAGCTTCTTGAACATCCAAATCTCTGGTGTCTTTATGAAGACTGAGGAAGTCGTATTTGTGCATAACTAATATTTACCTTCCGACTGTGAGGAGGGTAACTCTGACTGTGAGAAGATGCATCATTGTTGTGCACAGGCGCCATGTTACGATCACTGCAGCAGTGTTTGATTATAGGACTCCTTCAGTCGGAGTGTTGCAGATTTGTTTTCAATATTTATGTCAAAAACATGTTTTCTTCTCTCCAGGCCTGATTCAGGACTCGGATTTACAAATGTAATCCCTTCAGTGAGGCGTTATGGAAGAAGCCCGAGCATGTTCTCCGTACAATCCTTCTGTAAACGCCGTACAACACGAGTTAAAAAAAAAAAAACCTGCAATGTCTCTTGGTAACACCTCGTCGTTCCTTCACCCTGAATGTAGGTTAGCGGTTTGTTCTAAGTGTCTCTACTACGACATTATCATACTCTAGTAACCACTCAGCCTCGCACTGGGAGAATACCAGAGGAATTTTTTTTTTAGCGACCCATCCATGCAGAGAGGATGCATCGGGGATGTCGTCATACCACACTTCACTTAATGCTCTGCTGGAGTTTTTCAGCACGCTCTGATGCCGCCACTATACGCTCTAAGTTGGCCTGGTATCCACTGCGCTTCACTCGGGGAGTAAAATCCACATCTTGATCCCTGAACACCAAATCCCAACATCATCTTCTTTTTGATGCCGTCCCCCCCCCCCCCCCGACTCCCCATTAAGAACAACCTTACTGTCACTTGTTTCCTCTTTGCTTTCTGATCCAAAAAGGGAAAATGTGAGACGGGTAAACACCGTTGCACTTGACTGCTTCAATGGGCGTCTAGCTCAGGGTTCATATTCCGGGGACTTCAGCGCCTGAAGCGAGACGTTGATTCTGCCTTTGACGCAGTTGTCCCATCATATCCATCCTCTGCTGTCCCATCCATTCCCCCCCCCCCCTTCCATTTTTAACTCATACTTCAGCTCTGCACCGTCTTTTTCACCTGCAGAGTCTTCAACATGATGTCCTGTGTTGTCTCTTTGTTCAACATTTCAGAACATCTTTTAGAGTCATTATCAGGTTTTACTTTGGCTGAAATGTTGGAGCAAAACTATGAACTGAAATGTAAGTAGCCCAACCCTCATGGTTTAAGAACTCTGTCTCCCCCCCCCCCCCCCCCCCCAAGAGGACTTAGTGGATTTTGTTTTCAACTTTTCAATTGTTGACGTGCATCTCAAGGGGGGAAATCTCCAAAATCAGCAGCAGATGTGCTTTATTAGGACGCGGCCAGACATTGCATAACTGCCTCCTGGATGACGCCCCCGCTTCCGCCCCCACGTCCACTATATTGACATCTGTTTGAGATACAGCCTGTAATCTGTGTGTGTCCGTCACATGCCATCGAGCAGCGATGGGGATCCACTGTAGTGAGGCGGTTTTGTGTTTTAAGACAATGCAGAGGCTTGTTTCGAACTTGATTTCCCACAAACAGAAAAAGAAACCTTCTGGCCAGTGGAACAGAGAGGCTGTTATGTGATAACATACTCCTGCAGATGGTCGCTATGGAGGCTTTGACTGTGTGTGTCTTCTGAGTGGTGTGATATCGCTTCAGAGAGGCGTCAGATCAAACAGATACTGAATGTTTATGGGGCAGAGACATATGGGACCCAAAATATATTTTCTTACTGGGAGCTCAAGGCAACTAGTGTTCAAACTGTAGTGTTTGAATCTAATGATGCTAAATAGAGTTGCAATTTTACCTCGGTCTTGTCTTGGTCTCAAACTGGGTGAACTCCGGATTTTAAATCTAGACCGCTAATGAGAGGCTACATGTCCACATCATCACTGTGATCAGAAGGAAAACGCCTCTTTCTAAAAGAACCAATGACTTCAATTCAATCATCATTTTATTTTTATCCCCCCGGTTACGGCCGCAAACTCTTCTGGTGTTTCGGTCTAAGTTAGGGACGCGCTCTAGTCTGCACATAATGATTTATAGTCTTGGTCCTGGTCTCGGCCTTGGTCTTGGTCTTGGTCTTGACTCAGTCTCAATCCCTGAATGTCTTGGTCTTGTCTCGGAGCACTCTGGTCTCGGGTCTGTCTTTGGTCTCAGATAGTGTGGCTCAAGGGGTCTACTACTGATTGTCCTGCATAAATGACAGCTGGCATTACAACAGGAAGTGTTACACAACTGGGAAAGTTCATGTGAACGCCCATTTAAGTCTAAAATTCATTTAGCAGACGCTTTTATCCAAAGCGACCGACATCAGAGAGTAAGTACAGCACAAGAGAGGATCTAAAGAGGAAACAACGTCAGGAAGTTCAAACCAACAGCTTGAAGTTCGATCGGACTCACAAATGTCTGAAAAGATTCTTTAACTGCATGATGACCATGACATCAAATTATACCTGAGGATGAACCAAACCATTTTGAACTACAAATCCCATAATGCAACTCAACAAAAAATTTCAATAAAATCCTACATATCCAATTTTTTCAAAACCCAAGATGCTCAGGTTATAACACGGACTTTAAACATCCAGGTTCAAGGCTAGAGCAATGATCACTCTGATGACTTTAGGGGTTTTTAATTGAATATTTTCAAAGTGACCTTCAGTCTGATGGAAACAGTTTAAGACAGATTTCATCAGACTGAGCAGCCTCCTCGTGATAAAGTCCTGAGACAAATAAGCATTCTGTCCCTTCCTCACTTCAACCTCAGGTGACTCCAGCTCTTTCCCATTACTGTGATTCAATAACCTGAATGTGTAACTGAATTGTTGGAGGAACTCTTTGAGCTTCACGGCCCCTGAGTTAGTTCAGTGAAAGGATTAGACACTAGTGATCACAATAGAAGACATCAACATGGATCCACATCTGTCCCCGTCAGGGCGACCTCTGAAGCTCTGAACGGTCACGAGAACGCTGCAAAAACCACCTGATTTATAATTGTTAGAAGAACATACATGTTATGTAACGCGGTTCAGAAGGGCATGCTGCCTGTGGGGCTCTGTGGGTTCACAACAACATATGTGCTCTGCTCAACATCCAGCTAATGAGAAAATAAAGCAGTCTAGTGTATAGTTCACAAGTTACGTAAAAGACGGCTGAACGGTGAGATCATCCATCCTCATAATGAAAACACCTGACTTTCTACATGTGTATTGTGAGCATTCAAAGCAGAACAGTGTTGTTCATGTAAATCTGGATCATAACGAGCAGAGAGAACATCTCAGCTAATCTGTTCCCAGTAGGTTCAGGAATGTGGGTTTACAGTCCTGCTAAGAACCGCAACAATCTTGAGATGTTCATGTTCTTGCTCTACGTTTACCCTCTACGTTTACTCGGTACGTTTACCCTCTACGTTTACTCGGTACGTTTACCCTCTACGTTTACTCGGTACGTTTTAGGAGTTTAGGTGAAAAGCTTAACCAGAGCTACTTATAGCAAGAACGGCCAAAAATCCCTGAAACAATAAAGTGATTCATCGAGGAAAGATCGAAAAGGAAAGTTGGATTATGCTAAATATTCCAAACGGGATCAAGGCATTCGGTATAAACCTTAGAATAAATATTCATGCTAGGGCTGTGTCATCAATAGAAATGAACCTTTTGAGAAAATCAGGTACAGTCCGATACAGATTCCAAAGTTAAAAATCAACATTTAGCCGAAAGCAAATTCTGATACAGATGTTCTTCATGTTGTTCTTAGGTCCCCCGTCTGTATCAAGGACTAGAATTATTCGTTATTATATTAAACATTAATGAACAATGTTTAAAGTAATTCAAGCCTTCATTATACTTTCTTTGAGTGAACACAAATTCATGACTTTTTTAAAAACATAACCTTTAATTAAACTTTTATGTGAAAAAACAAAACAAAAAAAACAATAAAGACCTTACAGTCAGCTCAAACTGGCCATCAGATGAATTGGTGCCAATTCAGTTGGGGAAAAAAGCTTTTAGGATTTAGTAGAAACATGCTGCAAACACGTGTTGTTGAAGCATGAGAAACAGTAGAGAAACATTAAAACTGTGAGTCACTGCTAATTTAAGATTTCTTTATGGAACACGCCTCGTATCGTTATCCAAATATTGAACACCGTTATCACATGTCACATATCCTTCTCATATCAGGCAGGCCTCCAGTTCACATAAGTATCATGTTATATAGAGTTACATAAACTGTTCATGACTGTTTCATCTGTTCCCATTACTATGAAACTATTCCTTCATGCCATATGTCAATGATTCATGGACGTGACTCATGTGAAAAACAAACAAACTTTAGAAGGGAAGATCTGACTGTTTTCACTACAGCTGTATCCAATATTGAGCAACAACTCAAACTAGGGTTGTCAAACATGTTTTACATGTTGAAATGTTGCCAACGAATTTGTGCAATTTGGAAAAAAAAAAATATGAAAGACAATTAACACAAGAAATGACTCATTAAAAAAGTGAGAGATCAAAGATACTGCAAAACTGGTAGACACTTTTTTTTTTATTTTAACAAATACTTCAGCCGTCACAGTTCGACTGAAAAACTTCCCATGGCTTGACTGTTAACCTTTGACCTATCTCGATCGTCACTGAACCCCAGAGCTGTTTGGTTTGTCCAGGCTGAACTAACAGGGTCACGTTGCTCTTTTCAAACACTACAAGAGCTCCTCTGGTCACTTTCATCCTGGCTATTTTAAAAAGCTGGGGAAAAGAAGACGTAGCCTTGGTTTTAATGAAGGAATTCTGAGAAGAGTAGCAACAGAGGAGGTGGTAATCGGAGCGCTTCACTTGTCAGTCTGACTGCGCTGAATCAGTGAAACCTTCCTCCAGCTTTCTGTTGGGGGTTTTTGCAGATGCTGCTCTTTGATGTGTAGTCAGCTTTGGTGTGAATTTCTGCTCATGCTGACCGCACAGTTCTTTTCCTGAAACAAACAAATGCTATCAAACCTTCCTCACTCAGTTCAGGCTAAAACTTTAGAATACTGAATTCTACATCACTAATAGTTTGATTGAAGCTGCACGTTTCAGTAGTTTTATACAAAAATGACATTGTGCCATGAGGAAATTATATTTGGTACTAAATCCATGGAAAATGATCCAGTAACGCTGCAGTTCTTTGACACTCTATGGGTCCTTTGAGCCTCTTTTAGCTCGTTGTTTTGGTCTAGGGGTCTGCAGCACTGGTTGAGACTCACCGCTGTCATCACACTCTACGCTGAAACAGATGACAAATCATCTCCACCTTACCTGAACTACATTATCTAAGACGAAGTCTGGGACTAAGTTCTTAACGTAATGTAGCATTTAGCAGCTACAGAGACGGATACTTTCCTTAGACATTGATGGAGACCAAAATAAAGCTTAAAGTATTGGATGTGAATTCATTAGCAGGCTAAAAACTCAAAACGAGACGGTGACTATCTCACTACATGTTCGATGTGCTATTACACATTCAATGAACCAAATGAGACAGCAGATGATAGCTTGTGGGGTCACAGTTTACAGCTATCGTACGAGTTGTCACAGTTGTCATCCAGTTGAACCATTTAGCATTCATTAGGCCCCGTGTCCACCTAGCGTTTTTTTCTGAGCGCCAGCGTTTTTTTCCCCCAGTTGTTTTCAATGAGTATAGAGCGTTCGCAGCAGAAAGCAGCCGCCTGGATGAAAAGCACAGCGACCATTGCTTTGCCGTTTCTGTGCAGCCGCTCCGAGCACTCAAGTTGAAAATCTTGCAACTTTCCAGAAAGGCACTTTTGGCGTCACCGTCGCTCTTTTCCAATTGTATGATAAAAAAAGTAACGGAGCAGTGTCTGTCGTTGTCAACAGACTGTTGTCATGGAGACAAGGCAGGCGAGCAGCGCTCTTCTTCTCACTGCACAACCAGCGCTTTTCTGCATGGGAAAAAAAAACGCTACAGGTGGACACGGCGCCTTAATAAATAATTAATTTTGGCACGCAAGCGTTGCTATGCTACGAGGAGACGACACTGGCTCCATTCTCATTAACGTTCTTCTGTTTAAGTCTGTTGTTCAGTGTGTTCTTGTTTTCTTATTTCTGAAATTCAAGTTAAGGGTTAGGAACTAAAAAATCCCAAACCGCATCAAGCTCAAAACAAGATTTGTCCTCTCTGCTGTGGCGAGGTTTTCGCCTCACGGCAACAATTTGTGACGATCACAAATTAATCTGAAGTCCGTTTTAAACCAAAACCTGCAGACTTCATACATTACAATGTTTTTTATACTGTTGCATTAAAACATGTGTGCATATGCTACTTATACTTCCATGAGTGCATACATTGTCAGCATGGCTGAGCAGAGCAGTCAGAGTGTGTCTGAGTATCCGATGTGAGCGCGCTCTACATGAGCAGTGAAGCTCTGAGCCGCAGTGTTTCAGTCTCTGCAGCAGCATACAGTCTGATACCGATCAATATCCTCACAGGGAGACGATGATAACACTCCAAGTAGGGACAAAATCAGCCAATTTATATCAGAATTCTCAAAAAAAAAAAAAGTTTACTAGATCGGTCCAACCAATGAAAACAAAAGAACAGATGTGACTGGAGGTAGGGTAACTCCGTGGCCCACAATAGCGATAAGAGAGAACATTTAAATTAAGCTTTTCTTGTAAGTCGGCTGTAATTTTCAACTTTATACCAAAGACTTCATGAATTTGAATACTGGAGATAAAGGGTGGAAATCGCAGGATAACTCTCACACACCATATGATAAGATACTCAATACAATATGATGACAATCATAATGATACATCTGATTAACTGAAGAATACTAAATTCCCTTGAAAGGATTAGAAAAGTCTGAATCACTCAGTTTCATTTCCCTTCACGTTAGCCTCACTCATGTCATGAGCGCCATCCTGAAGAACCAGGATGTAGTGAGTCAAATGGGCAGGGAAAGTACATTTGAATTAAAATATGCTTATTTGGCACCAGCGACTCATCTATTGTAAGATGATATTCAGGACAACCATGAATTGCTGTATCGAGATTTTGCCTCACCCCTAGATGTGAGATCTTTTCAATACATTTGCCACCTGTCGTTCAAAGAGATGCCAAATGGAAAATCCCAGCTGTTGTTTCTGCTGCAACCGGGATTTATGCTTTATTCAATGTGAACTACTTTATTCCACATTTTTATCAAATAGAAACCATGATTTTGGGCTGGCTAGAGCACAGCGTAAATCTAATCTCCTGGCATGAGAAAGCAAACCTTTTAATTCACATGATTTTAGGGGTTAAATTTTTGAGCTAGAGCATCCAAGCAAAGTTCATCAACAACTGTGGGGAAGCTCCTGACAGCCTCGTCAACACATCATCAGCCCGAGAGGCTTCCTGCCACATGTTCTAAGTGCACAGCACTGGGATACATATTTTGCAAAAAATCCCTGATCCAAGATGGGTTGAGAGCCAGGACTTTCCAAACACAGATGACAGAGAAAAGCCTTTCCCAGCGAGGAGCTGCCATGTGACAAATCTGTAACACGATACGTTTGTTGTTTTGGGTTTTGGGATGTCTGACACTTGGTTGCTGGGAGGGGAAAGGGAAAAAAAAGTGTTGCGCATTCCACCCACTCCTCCTGAAAAATGTGCGGAGAAACTCCTCAGGGTCCGAGCGGAGGAACGTCAGACATGCATAACAACAACAAGGCGGCAAGCTGTAACACAGGTGGGCTCGCCGCAGCTGTCGAGTAAGAGACAGATGTCTGCACTTCTTTATTTGATCCGAATAACTCTCACATGGTCCGGGAACTTTTCCCCTGAAGTTTCTCACACAGATTGAACCGTTCGTTCTTGGTGTAAAAACAATGACTCACTAGATCGACTGTTGAAGGGCGTTATAAACTACACAATGTACAAACTGACTTCAGGATCATTAACTGTAAATAAGAAGAAGGTTTAGACTCCAGGTCTAAAAAAGTGAAGGAAGTGTATCATTCATTAACCTGCATTTGTGTTGAAAAAAAAAAAAAAAACCTTACATTTCAGTAAATTAAACATTTTCCAAATCCCTTGAGTGTTTAGATCGTCATAGTAACAAGTCATCTTCACTACACCATGATGTCCGTTTTTCATTAAAAGCAAAGCCTGACTTGTGGTTGATCTTAAGTGTGGCAGCTTGTGATTGGCTGTCACAACCAGCGGTTCTTTTTAAGCTTCCGGTTGAAGTAAAAGAAACTCATTGGGGTTCATTCCCTCGTTAAGAGCGCCAAAATCAGCATCCGCATCAAATTAACCATTTCCTACAGATGCACCTAACTATCCAAGCTAGTGCTGGTAAACTGATAGTTTAGAATTTGGAAACCTCTCTCTCCTCTCCAGGAATGCGTCCTCATCCCAAATGTGTTCTCTGTTGGCTTCTTAACAGCAAGAAGTTGGCAACAACCAATACGCCGGATCGAGGATTGGATATAATAGACCGTCAACCAATAGGAGACTTTGTCCACTGGATTTAGTCTTTGGTACTGATGTGTACACTTCCTACAGATTTCTTCCTGATGTCTAAAATGTCCACAGGAGAATGGAAATTGTGAAGTTAAAAAACTTTCAAAACTCAGCAGATTGGATCAGAAAAATCAACAAGCCGAATGCTGCTGATCCCTGATCCCCCAACTTGTACCAACGGACTGAAGGACTAACATTTCCTCTCTTGGACGATCAAAGTGCACATTGTCATATCGGGGGATTGCCTACCTGAATGCCAGTCTGGACAGCCATGACTGTGATCGCAGATGATTCACTTCTTCATTCTGTGGAGGAAAAGAGAGATAATTTGGTTTAAAGAAAAACCAAAATGTACTTCTATCATATTGTGTTTTTTTTAATGAGTTTGGGGAAAAAAGTTAGTTCAGATGATTTTTCAGAGAAACGCTCATCAAGATCCAAATGGTAGTGATTCTGGGCAGGTTGGGCAGCACCAAAGAAACTCTGACATGTTAACAATCATCTGGTTTGCACTCCTTCCAAGAAGTTAGAGGAAGATCTATATCCTACCAATGTCTGCGTGTACAGTAGGTGATTAGCTGAGCTTCTAACGACTAGAAGAAGGGGTTAAAGGAGGTAAAGTACATATTGGAACTATTTCTTGGTTAAAACTGTGAAACACGGTTCTTATGCAGACATAGACTTAACATCACCCTGAAACTGCAAGAGAAGACACAACGAGTGGAAGGATACACCTTAATGTCGAGAAATAGTTCCCCAACATAAATCCCTTTCTAGATTTCTGTTTGTGACAAATTGAACAAAAGAAACATGATGTGTCAACGCTTAGTTTTATTTGTTCTGTTTAAGAGGATGAGCTAGACTTTTGAATGCTAAGCTAAGTAAATCAGTAAGTGAACTTACAGCGCGACTTAAAACCCTTTAAGATCTGCAACGATCGGGTATAATAACTGGCACAATAAAATAAAAACAGATCATTCACAGGAAGCTACGCTAATCCTAATTGGCCGGCTACATACTAAATAGACTACAGCTATACACGGGGTGGCAATTTCCAGATCTATATTCTGTCAAGAGCTAATTAAGGCGTGTCCAAACATGCCTGCGGATATTTTTATGGAAAAATTTGCAATACAAAGCTTCATTATATAATACATGCACATACAGAGGTGTCATGCTCCTTCAAACTGGGGGGGGGGGGGGGGGGGGGGGGGGGGGGCTGGAGCCCTCTCAGATTTTTTCAGACAGGATTTTTCTCATACCTCAGTATTTAAAAAAATGAGCAATTAAGAATTTTGTGGAGGTTGCCTCAGACTGATTGAGAAATAATACCCATTCTGCCTTTGATTATAACAGATTCAAAATGCAGAAAATGGCAGATTAAATGAATGTATATCCAGTTAAGATTGGAGATATATGAAATGGACTTTGACTTGATGATAACTCTTTTAGCAAAGGAGAGCAGCCAAGTGATTTATTTAAATCTCAACTATTTTCACTGTCATATAATATCAGTCAGAGTCGTGATTTTGCAAAAATTTTAAACCAAAAAGGGAAAATCATTAAGACAATTATTTGATCGATGCAGCAGCAGAATTTGGAGTATAGCACAATCATTTAAAAACGCGTAACTAAATCAAACTACGGTAACATACCGATAATGGGAAAATGAGGCCTGGGCGGTTCGAACATCTTCATTGTGATAACATTTTTAGTCATATCAGTCGATATCGATAATTATCACGATAAATGTCAAATCATTATTTATTTCTGATTTGAAGGCTGATTTTTTGCCAGATGGTTAATTATGGTTTAACCTTCTTTTTTTGTCAGAAAATTAGAAACTATAGTTGAACAGGAACATTTTCACAATCATAAGCAAAGTGCGAGACTTTGCTGTTGGGGAGTAACAGTAACTCGCCCAGTGCTTAGCGAGGGTCCACTAACACTCCATAAAGATTCATCTGCAAAACTGAATCACCGGTGCACCTGTTGATGGTAGCCAAATCTTTTTGGTGTATGGTCCAGCCTTGGCCACCTGAGCCTTCTGACTCGTGGACACGAGAAAGATGTGGGAAATCCCTGTGAATGACCTGAAAGCTCTCAGGCCATGCACCGATTATCCAGTCAAGTCCGTCCAGTCTTTTTAACCAATTTCAGACATGTGGCTCTTCAATCTACAGTACTTATCTGTTCTCACTGTCAGAGTGATTTACTCTGTTTAAAGTGTGTAATCAAATTTACAAGACATTTAATCAACTCATGCAGGATGTTGTAGTTACTGAGTTGGGAAAGTTTAACAGGAAGTAAGATGAACTCAGGCCACTCAGGATGCTGTGAACGGCCCTCTGGGTAAAAAAAAAAAAAAAAAAAAACCCAGTTGGGATGTTGTTGTTTTTACTCAACACAAAGTGAGTCTTAGTGGATCAGACTTTCTCACGAGGAAGTGATGCGGTTAGTCTAGAGTGCTCCTCTCTGCCCTTTCCCATACAGGACGTGACGGATTACCCCGACGCTCAACTGTCCCCGGGGGTGTGCGCACGACAAAGAGAGGCAGCGGGTGGGTGGCCGGAGGGGGGGGGGGGGGGGGGGGGAGCAATCACAGGCACATAGATCCTCATAACACTGATCATTTGGTCAACACAGCTGAGCCAATAGTCCCACACCAGCACCAACAACCCCCACCTTCCTCCGGCAAATCTCACCTTGGCCTGAATCGAGCTTAAATTCTACAACACAATGGGTTTGTACAACTTCAAAACTCTGAGAGTTTCAACTGATTTCATCATGTGAAGAGCGATGAAATGATTGAGGAAGAAAGTACTCAAGGAATTTTAGTAACTGGTAGCACATTTGGTTGGTTAAAAAAAAAAAGTTAGATTTGATCAAGTTAAAAAATGTTTCCTGCAGGGATTTTGATTGCAAGACATTTTCTGTTTTACTTTTACCAAATACAATCATGCACCATTGTTTTTAGCGATACTACTCTGGCAACAAAACACATTTCAAATGTGAATGTGCTTCTTATTTTCAAGTGGCATGCATCTAGATATCCCAAACCCACAAATCCTAAAATCAAATTCTCAGCTGTCCATCAGAGGCCTGCCTTGGAGTGCAGCGTCCAGTCACCCGACACCAAAACTGCAGCCCAGAGGAGAGAAGATGCAAGTCAGCGCACAAGGACGGGACGGGACGGGACAGGGTGGGATGGGAAGGATGACAACACAAGAAAACCTACCTCAGAACAAAAACAGAAGAGTACCATGCGAGAAAAGTGCACCAAACAACTCCAATAAGCCTCAAAAAGCACGTCCTCGTCGATACAGAGCCAAAAAAAAAAAAAAACACAACACAGCGCTACGCTCAATGCTGCCCAGTCAGAGCGGTGACTCCTGCCTCTGTGTTTCCACGAGTGAGCGGGGAAGGGCAAGACAGCGAGAGCATGACAGGGAGGGAGGATGGATGAGAGGGAGGGAGGAGGTGCAGAGGGAGAGCCCTGACTAATGAAGTGGTTGCGCTTCGCTAAGCCCTGTCCGCCTGCTCCCCCCCCCCCTTCGCTCTCCCACAACAATCCTGTCATGGCGGGACCCTCGCACAAAGCCTCCATTGTTTTGTTAGCTTGCCACCCTCCCCACCACACACATTTCTGAACACTTCTCCTTCTTCTCATCTCCGAGCTAGCAGCAAAAAACCATGAACTCCCCAACCAGGATGCAATGAAATGGAATGAGATGGGAGGGGGGGGGGGGGGGTACCTACTTCCTATTCATCCCCCCATAACACTCCCCCAGCCTCCCACACCAAAAGCAGAAAGTTGGGGGTGTGAAGCAGGAAAACAAGATGTGCAGAGCTCATTCCTCTGGTGATTCTTGTGATGGTTGTCATTGTCAATTTAGGTGTAAAAAAAAAGAAAAACCTGTGTGTCCATGTGGAAAGTGTTCCAACAGATCTACACTGAGGAAAACAAACTCCAAGGATACGAACAAAAAAACATGACATCATAGTTGATGAAAACAGATGTGTGTTTTCTGCAGCTGTTTCGAACAGATTTGTAACAATGAAGCAATAGTTCAGTCCTTAAAACTGTGGGTACAAACGGTCCACCAGTGTCTCCATGGGTTATTTCTAAATGAGATCTTTTTATCTTCATTTTTTTTTTTTTTTTTAATTTTCCAATATCAGGCAAGTGAGTTATCCATTAAAGCTCATGTGAGGAAATGTCTGTTTGTCTTGATTTTGGCGCCCCCTGTGGACAAAGCAGCAAGTCTCGTATTTTGTCTCGTGTTTGAATGAGTTCGGTTTTTATACTGGTGCAAAATCATGTCCAGCTTTCTTTTAACAGCAGATTTCCTGGTGTGCTTTTAATGGCTACATCTGACTCTGGCTCAGAGAGAGAGAGAGAGAGAGAGAGAGAGAGAGGGGAGCAGGGTGAAGAGGGAGAGACAGTGAGATGAGAAATGGGTGAACTGGCAGCTCTACACAAGAAACGTATAACGTTATTTTAATGCAACATGAACTATATCGATATTAACGATATTGTCCTACTCTATATCTGGATTGAAAATATATCGATATATCTTAAAAACTTGATATATCGCCCAGCCCTAATTCAAGCCATGTCAAACTCATACATTCTCTAGATCCTGACCTATCCTGTATAAAGAAACAATGGAAATACATTTTGTTGCATCCCTGAAGTTATTTGAAGTTCTTTCTGAGAAATACTCTGTTGTAAGAGCCGAGGGAAAACCTGTCTTGATAGATTCCTCTGCAGAAAAATAAATAGTTCCAACTTCCTGCGCTGGAATTTTGGCTTATTTTGTCATCTTTCTTGATTCTGTACGATCTTAAGGTCACATACGTTTTGATAGTTATGCTCCAACTATTATGCCCCCCGCCATATTAGATCAATTTAAACTGGATTATGAAACAAAGACGTCCCCCATCCTGATGCAGCTGCCCCCTTGCTGCCTGCTCATTATCGCCATGGCGATACATGCATGTTTTAACTGCTCCTAATGCAACATAATGACGTCATCAAGAAGAAGCACGGCGAGATGACAGAAGAGACGAGTCGTGGCTTAGTGCTGCAAACACAAGAAGGCTCCATGTTTTAATGTTGTTATATTGGATTGATTTAAACAGGATTATGTGGTGATGATCTCCTGCAGCCGACTCCTCAGTCATCGTAGGGTTAATACCACACGTTGACTTGTAGCATGAACAGTACATCCCTCTCTCTCTCAGTCCTCGTATTCTCTCATTTTGGGAACATACGGTCTGAAGACATTACATCACATGTCCTTGGGCACAAAGTCCTGCACGAGAAACTAAAAAAAAAAGAAAAAATCTGAAATTGGCCTGAAGTCTTTGACATTTAGCCAAAAGACAGCTGCACACGCTCTTTTTTTAAATTCATGCTACACTTTAACCAGCAGATCAAACCATTACCATCAAGAAAACACAACATGCTACAAGTGATGGCTTGTCTTGTTAAAAATTGAACACATGTTTTTTAGGATCAATGGGGAACCAAATTAGGGAGAACAACTTTCTGGCTTGTTAAAAAAAAGATGATAAAAAAGTATCATCGATCGAAAGACGCAAAACCAGAAGTTAAAAGCCTGACTTGTGGCATGTCGGCAAAGCTTGAAAATATTTCAAAGAGTTTTTTTTTGTCTTTCAAACCCGTGTCCTCGAGGCTATTGGAGGCAGGGACAGCGACAGAACAACCCATTTAGGATTTCAAAGGATTGGAAAAGTATTCAGAAAGGGCTCTGAATTCTTTTCAGCATTCAGGCGTTTGTGAAGGTTCACACTAGACAACGCAGGACAAAAAAAAAAAAAAAAAAAGGGCAAATCTTTGGCTCTGGACTCCAGTTGTGTGCATCTGGGGCCCCAGCAGAGCCTGAGAGCCGCGACTCCCTGCGGGGACCAAAGGCACCCACGCACAGTCAAATGTCACAGCACAGAGGAGGACGACAGAACCGGAGCCAAAAGAACCGGGGGAGGCGAAGACAAAAACATCTTTTATGATGGTGAACTTGGGAGCGGCACGCTGGAAAGGACACGGCGACCACGCACATTCTCCAACGGTCACTGGGGGGAAAAAACACATGGAGCCATGTTGGCACTCTTCAGACATCTGTAATGCTTTCTCCTCGATGATGTAGGCACGCAATAAGACTTTACAGAAAGACCATTTTTGAGATCTGGTCCTTGGAGTTCTTTGGGGCCAAACATGCAACTGAGCCTCTTTTGTCTGCCAAATGACACTGACCTTTGCTGAGGAACAAGCTGTACTTCTTAAATAGACACTGACATGTTGGGTGTTTTTGTTAAAACTGCAGAGCATTAACAACTTTTTAAAACACCCACATTAAGATAAACACGATAAAGAACTTTCACTTTTTGTTCAGGTGCAATCATCCCTTGTTCCCATTTCTGCAGCCACTTTAGGATTAACTGAGTAAATGAGCCACAGGAACTCGGTACACAAAAGACCCCGGTCAGGTCTGGGGTGGATAAACCTGTAATTCTTGTTATGAGGGAAAAAGAAAAGCAGGTTTAATCCACGCAGGAAGGCTGTGATTTCCTGATTGAATGAACTCACGCTTTGAGCAACAACTTCCGACAAAGTTTCAAAGGCGACATTCAGAAAAGATTTTCAGTATGCAGGTACTGACACAACAGATTCAAGCAATGTGTGATATATGGAGATCCTGTACGGATTGTTCTATGGCTTTTCTACTGTGTTTTCTTTTTGTTTTTAGATAACTTGTAAAGGAGGGAATTTCACTTCCTTTGTTCAGACTGTGCAGAGGTGATTCTATGAAGTTGGCTGTTATTGTTGTCATAATAGTACTTATTTGTTAGTGATGGTAGTTGAGGCGATGATGATGTGGATTGTTATTAATGTTATGAATCCAGTTATTTATTTATTCTGCCTTTTTAACCCTCTTCCTCTCCACTCTGATCCATCCGGCCCTCCAAAGCCTTCACCAGGCAACCAGAGGAGAACTTTTTAAAGACCCCGACACACCAAGCAGACAGTAAAGAACTAGTGTCTGTGGATTCATCTCACGTCGCCTCTTGACACCTTTTGTCTTGGCCAAGAAATTGCATTTGAACACACCGCAAAGACTACAGCCGACCACCACGTACGCTCTGCAGCGGTAGTGCGTTGTTATGACACGAGAAGGCCATTTTCACACCGCTGTCGGTCACCACTGGTATTATAGGTCGTCTACTAATGGAGAATAATGTCTGAGAAAAAGGTGAAAATGGCGCTGGTGTTGTCAGCCCTTGGTGTTTTAATGGAAAAAGAAGGAGGAGGAGACAAAGAAGGAGAAACCGCACTAATGGGTGAAAGCATGGATACTACAGAGACATGCTCAAGGAGCTTTCCTGAACCTGAGTCGAGAGCTGGAGAGAAATGAAACCTCCCAACAGCCAATCAGAGAGATTCCTCTCACAGACCGCAGATTCAACATGTCGAATCGGCTCAACAACAAAAAAAAAGGCCAACGGAGCCGGCACACCGCAAAAACTAGGGGGACGACCGCTCACCGCCGATCTCCTTGATGAGTCAGCGCCTTTACATTAAAGATCACACCACTGTCGGCATGAATCAAGAAGAGTCAATAAGGGTCATGACAAACAACCTTTGTAAAAACAAAATCCACACTAAAGACTCACTGAGTGTTGCCTGACAGACATCAGGGAGGAGATTCTTCCTCAGAAAACACTCTTTACACATGTGCAGGACACCAGAGGTCATCTTAACACAACCTGTCAGCTGCTCAGTTTTGAATGCACCGAAAAAAACAACAAAAAAAAACTTTTTCTAACCAAATACATTGCCTGATTTAAAAAGGAGGGATCAGATAAACACACTGCCAGAATCCAATTATCTAACGGTCCTCATTCAGACTCTTATTTTCTCATTTTAGTGCTCCACAATAATCCACTTCCTGACCGGAGAAAGGTGCTGAATAAATTAGAGGAATTGCCTTTGTCCTGGTACCAACGAGTGTTATAATAGACTTGGAGTCGATTAAAGGAGAGGGATCTAGTTAGAGCTTTCCAGTTGCCTCGTCTAAACAGAGAAACCGTGTGTGTGTGTGTGTGTGTGTGTGTGTGTGTGTGTGTTTAGCTGAGGGTGGGGGTGAGACATCTGTCCGCATGTTCCCCGCGCAGGTCGTCTCTTTCTCTCTGGTAATCATTTAAGAGGATCAGCGCTATTCCAGACGGCCGAGCACACATCCACCTCCACGCCGCCGCCGCCGTCGTCATCACAACACACGACGCAGCACGTGGCACACACATGCAGCCGGCGGCGCTCCCGCTGCAGCGTGCGTGCACCCGTGCAGAAGTGCAAAATGAAATGAGAACAGATTACGTAATGAAGACAAAGTTGACTGCTCGGGCGGCCATGTCCGTTTACATTTGGAACCATAGGATGGCGTTGTGTGTGTGTGTGTGTGTGTGTGTGTGTGTGTGAGTCAGGGGAATACAAATGGAGTACGCACGGGTAGAAATTAAACCAAAGTGGGCCATGTGCAGTTTGGAGTATCTCCAGGGGAATGTCATGTGCTCTTTGTGGGTGTTTGGCTTATTCCAACTGAAGGCTCTCTCTTTGAAGCACTACACAGTTTACAGCCACCTTTACTAAGAAACAACCGAGAGTGTCTTATGTTCTTCTGTTGGCTGAAGTCCTAATCAGTCAGTGACAGCGTCTACGGGAAAATGTTTGGAAGTATGAAATGTCTAATGCATAAAAAAAAAATAAAAAAAACATCAGTACATACATGCTAACTGTTCCAAAATCATAACGTGTCCTTTTTCATTTGCTATATGGGAGAAAGTTGAATATGCTTTAAAAAGCTGAATAGAGATCTCAGCTCATCCACATTGGTCCATTTTCTTTCGTCCACAGGAGACACAATACTGAATGCACTGGTGTCTAAATTCTGACACCAGGGGGCTCTCAATCAAAACAATAACGAAAGATGACGTCGAGGCTGATCAGGAGTCATGAGGGTTATTCTATCCGCTACGCTACCCCCACCCCCGATGAATCAAAATCAACATTGACCATAGTCAAGAGGAACGGGCGAAACAGACCTGAGGAAGAGAATATGTTTACCAATGATGTATCAGAGAATAATTTACATGACGTTTGTATCACAGCAGCTTTCAGTAGAAGCTCCTAGGGCTGGGAATATTTGGGTGTCTCACGATTCTATTTGATTTCAATTCGATTCGGAATCTATCTTCTATTCAAAGCGATTCTGGATCTATGATTCAAAGTCTATTTTTGAATTAGTACATAGTTCAGGATCTACTCCAGTCATCTGAGAGACTGGCTGAATTTATTGCTGCTTCATTTAGCATTCTACTGAGTTACAGAGCTAGCTTTAGCACTTAGCGGGGAGGGACTGATTAGCCAAAAAAAAAAAATCTGTTTTTGGTTAAGTTATGTATCGATTAAAAATCTCACAAAAGAAGAATTTTCAATTTTGACATAAATCCATTTTATCCCCCACCTCTAGTAGATCCCCTTACCTAATGCAGGGGTCTTTAGCGTTGCCATGGAAACATCAGATGTTAAGTCAAACATCGTCGTCTCTGTCATGGCAGCTGCCCAAAAGAAACGGGCTGTTATAACTAAAACATTAAGGATTTCTCTGGTTTTGATGACGGCTAACATAGACATAAATAATCAAGAACATTCAAGAATCTGTTATCAAGACGCTACTCAAAGTGGGAGCATGTTCAAATTATTAATCCTGATAAAACATCCAGTATGGAATAAAAATGATCTTTTTGTCAACACTCTTGTCATGAAGTGCCGTTTTATGATTTAATCTTATTTGTGTTTATCACACCCACTCCTTCAGTCCTGATTCTTTGGCAAACCTCCTGAAGCTCGTTAGTTCAAACACTATGTTACGACACAATGTTAATTGTAGCTTTTGGAGGCCCTACTTTCAGTCATTTTGATACCATGAGCAGACAGAAACGGGTGAGTGATATCTTTGTGTGTCCTTGCGGTGTACCCGCGGTGAGAGGTGGCCGCGCTCCAGCTCTCAGGGCCAATAAAACCTCCTGCCACCCTCAGCCTTTCCCCGCAGTCCAAAAGGGTTCTGCTGGACCGTGCTTCCCCCAGGAGAATACCAACTCCTCATCTATTAAACTCCTTCCTGCTGAGCCCTTTGTGTCTGGACTTAATTACCCCGTCAGAGGAGCGTTTCATTTAAAGGGCCGGCCTCCCCCCCCACCTTTTCATTACAGATGGGGCCCCGGGTGCAGTGTGTGCTGAGAGAAATTCATTCAGTTACCCAAAGTAAATAAATGTCAGCCGTTTGTTGTCGTACAGAACCCGACATCTTCAATCAAACTATACTTTCTAAAGCTGCTCACTCCCCCCCTGGGCCTGTACAAGCCTGCTCACGATGGTCCTCTAAACTAAAAGACTATCCCCCTTTCAAGCAGGATTAAAACATTTCCTGGCCTCCTTCCTTCTCGTCCTTGTTCAAGCCGTCTCTCCTTAGAGGTGAGACAGTGGGAGTAAAGTCCATCTTAAAGGCTTGAATGAGTGGGAGCCACCTGCCAATCCCATTTTGATTTGTTGATGCTAATCCTTGGCTCGCCAACACGCCACCGGGTCACCTCCGGGGGGGGGGGGGGGGGGGGGGGGGTCGCAAAAAGGACCCTTGGTTCTGACTCCAGGTCGGTGAAAAGAGACCTTCAGTCTGCTTCTCGCATGTGAGCCGCCATGAGATAAGACTGTCCTTGGCGTCAAACAGAAGATGCTATCAGCCATCCATTTATTCAAAACATGAAGTTCTCCTGACTGGTTCTGAAGGAACGTCTATACCAAACGCTATTGATGCTGGTAGATCTCTAGTGTCAGAAGAGTTAAACTTAAGGGGCGCTGGATAGCCTAGCGGTTATGTAGCGCCCCGTGTACAGACTAGAGGATCCTCGTCGCAGCGGATGTTGATTTGTAAATTTACAAGCAACGTGAAGCTACGAGGAAACTAAAGAGCGCTACCGTTAGCCCGCTAACACAACAATGCAGCTCAAGGCAAGGACGATCACGTCAGCCGCTTGTGCTTCATTATGGTGCGTTCCAGTTCGATAACTCCTTTGTGGAAACGTGAGGAGAGAGAGGGTTGGTGGTGTGTCGCTGGAGGAAAGCGAAGGAATCAGTGTGGTGAAGGAGTCGCCAAACAAACAGTTTTTGTTTCATGCTGGTGCTCAAGGGCGACTCCTGCTGGATCAAAAAGTCGCACAGTCTTCCTTTAAGTAATGTAACGAACAAAGCCAGCAGGCTCTCTCGATGAAACACAGAGGACTTTAAAAAAGGGGAATTCTAGTATTGTTTAACTACTAAGGCCCTATTTTTACATATTAGTCACCACTCAAAAATGACTCAGACACTTTAAAGAGCATCTTTTTGCCATTTATAGTCTTGAAATGTTATTTTTCCTTCACAATAGGGAAGGGCGGACAATGGAGATGGATTTTTTTTTAAATCATAAAATGCCGTCGTCTTCCCCCAACAGTCTTTACATCACTCTCCACGAAGCCACCAAACTCCATTGACAAAAACAATCATTGAAAGTCGAAGAAGGAGTCGCTGCTCTACATCTTCCTCCATCAGAAACAGGTTTGTTTTAAAGACGGTTAGCTGCTTTACAAGAGACGATTACAAATAACTGACTGAAGTGGTAGCAGAGCAACTCCCTCGTTCAAGAGATAAATCTGATGGTTTGGTCGTAGAGTCGGATGGTTCTGAAGGGAGTCTTTGAATGTAGCTTACTGAAAAGCTTCTTACTAAAAGCCCTTCTAGCGGTCGTACTCTGATCTTGATCAGGTGCATTTGCCCTACTAGTCCAGTGGCAACCATCAGTGTTGGATAACGTGTAGGGGTGATAATTGCCATTTGAAGGTGAAATACTTCTAGCCCTTGTTACGCCTCCCATGCAGCATGTAACATGGCTACAGGATGGAGGGGCAAAGTCACGCCACCACCAATCATCCACTGGAGGCAGAGTCAAAGGTGAAGCGAGGGGAATGAGCGGGTGATGTACAACGTCAGAGCCAGAAGGCACATACAGACGTAATATGCAAATACAAGGGCGTAATGACCGCAGGACTTTATAACGGCGCTGTTGCAGGACCGCTGTCTGTAAATGGCTAATGTTAAGGCTAAGAGTTGTTCATATGCATAATTAGGGACGTAGCTGATTTGACTCCACTTCTGTCCTCCTCTAAATTGATCAAAAGTTGAGTTGGCTTTTTTCCAACATGGCGACCGCCATTGTCAGGCTTCAAAACACTTCCTACAAACCAATGGGTGACCACATCCATGTTTTTTTATTTTTTTATTTTTTTTTTAAAGATTCTATTTTAGGGATTTTAATGTCTTCATTGGAGAGACCGGACAGTGGATAGATTCAGAAATCTCGGAGGGGAATTCCCCTTTTAGTTTTAGAGTTCCTCAAACTGTTCTATAAATAAGCTAACTGAACACACGGTCCAATTTAATGAGCGTAAACACCTCTTTTCTAACCCTGAATCTGAAACAAACTTAACAGTTGTGGTTAAACTGCGAAAGATGTTGAACATGAGCCACGAGAAAATGTGCTGAATCGGCTCCACCACGAGCATTTTTCACAAGTTTAGCTTTATAGGATAAATGAATGAATGGATGATGTGTGTGTTTGTAGTCAGATGACAATCATATGTTCTGGTTTGTTTGCAACACACACACAGAGTGTAGATAGAGAGTTCCCTATGTCCCCAGTAACCTACACATGGAGACACATCCTCCTCAGAGTATTTACTGGGACTGAGCAGATTACTACAGCTGAACATTTTCTACATTTAAAGTCCTCTTCCTCATTTCTTGAAAAGTTTCCCTCCCCTGCACGGTGCTTGGCGATCAGTTAGCCGAGTCAATCAGAAGTCACCGACACAGGCACTGCATCTTTTAAAGCTGCAGTGGACCTGGCAGCATGCCCACTCTGAGGTGTTTCTGCTGACCTCACACACACACACAGAGAGGCCGACTGCCTGCAGTGACAGAACCGTTGCAGTCGCAGCCCAGGCGGCAGTTTAAAATACCTGAACACACAACAACGGCAACATGACCGTTGATCTTTTCTCAGTTACAAAACAACGACTGACGGACATCCCATAATGAACAGCAATGCATCACACGACCATTGAATTTTATTAACCAAGATGTGGAGCTGTTGACTGATTTTAAGCATTTCGTATCCAGAAACTTTTGAAATGTCATCACTGTAAATAAGTTAGCCTGTGTCACACAGTTATGCTATTTGCTAATAATCGTGGATAACATCCCCACAATGAGGACCTCACAAAGTCCAAACACACCCCCCCCCAACTTTGCAGTGTAACAAGCTTTATCAGGGTCACCGCTGATAAGCCCCCGTCTCCCCTTCCTAACCATTTACAGAAGGTCGAGCCAAGGAGACCCGAGAGGTCAAGGGTCGGCGAGCTCAGCCTAATTAGCTGCATTTCTTCCTCACAATAATAATCCTTGTTAGGGTGTGTGTGTGTGTGTTGGGATTGTGGTAGGATTTCAAAACCGGGGCACCTTTCACCTTAATCAGCCTCACCAGCGCTTGTTGACATGTCGGGAGAGATCTGTGCATCTTTATATCTCCAGTGATCAGAGAATACAACACCATGAAGACGGAGGCGGTAAAAGACTCGACTAAGTGAGACCAAAATTCAAACTGAGGAAAGTTCACTGCTTATCGTCAGTCAGCCTTTTCACTCCAACTACGACAGTTTAACAATAGCTTAAATTGATAAAGCGCATTTCAAGAACATTTTAGGCTTCAGTGTCTTTCTCAAGGACATTTCGACACACTTCCAGAGGAGAGACTGCCGACTCTACCGCTGAGCCACAGCCTCAGACGGAGCTCAGGCTAACCAAACTAGCAACTTTCAAATTAATTTAGTACCAATTTAGCTGTAAAAAAATATATATAAAAAAATTAGGACTTTGGATTCCGGAGAAATTTGTTTGGGAGGCACAGGTAAGTGTAAGAAACGAAGAACAGCTAACAGCCCTAAAAACTGTCTCAAACAGTGACGTACAGCTTAATGTGCGCGCTTTTATTTTGATTAATTCATCGTGCTTTATATCCTCATCACAATACTGAACAATGTTATCACATAATTAAATTCAAAAGTTGATGTTTTAAATGGTAAATGGACTTCATCTTTTCTAGTCTTCTCTGCTCTTTTACAGCTCAGGTCACACCTACACGTTCACACACTGATGGTAGAGGCTGCTGAGTAAAGTGACCATCAGAAGTAATTCATCCCATTCATGAACCCCTTCTGGACGTACACCAACAGTCAACATGTGGATTAAAGTGCAGATTTTACATCAAGACTTGGCACTAGAGGGGTTCCGACAGCTTCACATTTGACATCTTTGGGCCTTGAATTGTTGACCACTTAGTGTGAGCAGGTTGGAAAACAATATGACAATAATAACGACTGAAATCGATTTAACCTCAGACTTCCATTAGTCAAATTTACAAACCAGTATGTCTCGCAATATTCAAATGTCACCCATCCACACCGCCATCGATGAATAATGCATGATGTTAACACAGTTACTAAACATATCAGCCACACTAAATAACAAACCCCTTTACACACACACACACACACACACTGACCATGACCAGCCACACCCACCCACCCACCACTCGGCCACCCACCAGTCCCCTCCTGTAAGCTGCACCCTAAATACACGAGGGCTAATCCAAGATTTCATTATCATGTCCATTGTGTCCACACACGCAGCATCACAGGCCATATGTGCCCACGTGCATTTTGAACTCATTAAGCCTTCTTTGTCTCTTCTGCTGTGTGTGTGTGTGTGTGTGTGTGTGTGTGTGCTCTGGTCTCAACTTTCGGGACCCCTGGCAGCCCCACACTGCGAGGCCTGATGCCAAACATCAAGCAGATGGTGATTATTTATGAAGATGGTTTGGAATTGGGTCTGCTGCTCATTCATCGAGAGCGGAGCAGCGACAGCTTTGTCTCAAACACTGACGTATTGTCGTCGTCCCCCCCCCCCCCCCCCCGTGTTCTGCTGAGCGATCAGTAAGCAGGAGTAGCTAAACCAAGTTGACGGTCACGTGTAGTAAAAATTAATTCACTTTGGCCACATGGGGGCAGCAAAAGAAAGTGTGCACACGACACTGAACAACTTTTAAAATATTGATCATTCTATCAATACTTTATGACTTCTATACATTTATTGGTTTAGCAAAAAGGTTTTTTTTCTCAACATGGCACGTTCTTTCGTCGAGGAGCCTCGAGATGAAGGGGCTGCATCGTTTCACAGTCTGTTCTTACATTTCATTCTAAGCCGTTTCCAAGTCCACTTCTCTCCTGCTGGATTGCAAACAAGAGGGCATCTTTTTTTTTTTTTTTTGTTGTCACCTGTTGCCATAGTGAATCGCACTATCAGGGCTCCATTGATGTTGGCTCTTCATAGTCGTGATGCACACCCTGAACATGTATAGTGAATCCTCTCAGAGGCGATTGATCCAACTGGAATCAGCTGTTCTGGAGCCGGACACTGTGCGTTTCCAGCCTGAGGGGTAAATCAACTCAGAGCTCAGGGTTAGACTGAAACGAGACCCCCCCGGGTCAAACCAGCAGGGTCAGCAGACCCATCAGCTGATTGATGTTCGGATCAATACATCAGATGATTGGATGTAGAACTGTTAGGATGTTGCATGTTGAAGTACGTTTTCCATGGACAGCATGTGAGGATGAATAATAATGACTCTCCACTCTCATTCAGCCTCTTCTCCTTTTTTTTCCTCCAGTCCTACTTACAGTGACATAATCACAGTGTGGAAAGTGGAACGATTAATTCACAGCTGTAATCACAGCTCCCTGGTTCCAGAGCTCTGCATCACCTCCTTCATGTCACATGTGAGTGAATGAAAAGAAAGGAAATGAGCACTCAGCCTGGTTATGATGCTAAATCACAAGGTCAAGTACATCAAACTATGTTGTTGCGAGAACAAAAATAAACACCAGCATGAGGTCATCGCCAGCGTCCGAGGGGCAGTGTGTGTGAAACGATCTCTTCCTGGTTTGAGGGAAACACCTGCCAACCTCTTTCATTCATCCTTTTTCCTCCGTCAGGAAACCAGGACTGTTACATGTCGAAGGACAATTTGACTTTTATCCCTTGTTGTTGTTGTTGTTCTGGCACAATGGGTAATACAGTCCTACACCCCTGCAGGTCCATGAAGGGCACACCAGCAAGACATGTCAGTGGGTGCCTCGGGTGTTGCTTTCACGTGGTGTTGGACACCATCGGAAAAACGAGTTTCCGCGTTGTAAAATGTACAAAAACACAAGCTCAACTCGGAAATAATGAGGTGCCCGACTTCCCAACTTGACGTCAGAATCATCATCAAATATGTTTTCTTAATGTTAACATACTTTTTTTTATTAATTCACATATTGCACATCAACTTAATATAACTTTTAACAGTTACATTTCACTGATCTTCTTCGTGGCATCAACACTGTTTTTTTTTTTGCTTTATAGTTACAACATTCAGACTTTCTGAACTGAAATCACATGAACACACTGAAGCCAAAAGAAGGACTTCCCAACTCGGAAACTCGAACCACCCCTAGCAGCACCTGAAGGCAGCATTGAACCAGCATCATGAGGGTCTTTAGGTGTCACAGGAGAGGGAGTCTCAACTCAACCTCCACCTGCTCCTCCTCACAAACACAACATTCACTTAAACCCACAATGTCCTCAGGAGACACTGTCCATATTATGCACCTCTAAACTACTCATCCTCTTGCCTATTTATTCCCACCTGCCAATCAAGTATAAATAAAAGTGTGCATGTTCGGTACCTGTGAGCTGTTGTTGTTGTCTCACAATGAACACAAGCACGAACAGGACAGGACGGTCATTATGTAAGAGGGAAATCTGTACACACAGGGACTAATTGGTTTAAGTAGTAGCCTCGTTTAAATGTGAGTGTGGCTCATGTGAAAAGGAAAGTGCTTCATTTACCTACCAGTTTGATCATAACCACAGACTCCCTCAACTATCAGGCTCTACTGATAGTATAATAGGTGAATTAATTTATCATAGACGGTAACATTGTTGTGTTAAAGCAGCAGGTGATCAAGGCATAGCAGGGAACAATCAAAGTAAACAAACCGGAAACACCAGCAGATAATTATACACCAGAGAAAAAGATAACTAAACAACAATTTAAGATAGACAACAAATGACTGAAAGAGGAGAAAAACTAAATCTTCTTCAATGACATGAATGAAGTAGGACAGCCAATGAAATGCACTTCAACACAAAATCTAAAGAGTGGTAGATAGGAATGTAAAATACCTTTCAATAAGTTGCACAGTTGACCTTTTTAAAATCTTGAAAAATGCAGACATGACCGCAACTATCGCGTTATTTGCGCACATCTTAAGGCTTGTCAAAGCATGTCGTTTTATTCCACGAGACTTAAAATGAAAACTGAACGTCAATTATAGACTACACACAAAAAATATATATTCAGTGTTTTATCTCCACACCAGCTTTCACGAGGCTCCCTCGTGGAGTTTTGGGGAGAAAGGGAATTTTTGGGGGAAAGTTTTGCACAATGTAGGCGAAAAAGTTGTTGGATAAACTTCCTCCGTCGATTCTCCTTCAGAAATATTTTTTTTTTCAAAGTTTCACACTCACCAGCTCCAGTGAAGGGTTTCGGGTCTTCAAACAGAAAGTCCGGGGAGTTTGTATTAGTTAGAAACCAGAAAGCGTTGATCCTTGTGGAAGTCTTCAGCAGGAGTTACTCATGTTCTCCGCTGCTCAGTGTTTGTGGGCTGCGCTGTTCGAACCAGCCAATCAGAGCGCTCGAGTAGCTGGGGGCGGGGCCACGGGCGCACCTGAGTGTCATTTTACTGAATGATGAAAGCCCATTCATAGCAATTAAATATAAGTGCCTTAAAAAAAAGCTTTATAGAAAGTACGAATCAAGAGGTAGTTATGGGATGATGAGTAAGATATAAAGAAACAACACGGGAATGATTTTTATATTTGAACTTTCACACTGTTCCTAAGCAGACTTTTACTTATCCAGGGTTGACACAACTTCCTGTAAGGATGTGTGGGTTTTAAAAAGTATCATTTTTTAGGTCTATTTCTTTAGATTGTAATGCGTGAGAGAATTATGGGGTTCAGAAATGATACTTATAAAAGGTCCAGGAATAGGGAAGAGAACTATAATGTGAAATATGTATTTGGAAATAAGTCCACATGTTGAGAATGTTAAGCCTTAACGCCAAGAATTAAGTTAAGCTGATGTATAAATAGCAATATGAAAAGTCAGGGGAGAAGGCTTTTGTAAATCAGAGGAGGAAGATTTTATGACAATCTGCTTCATACTGATGCTGAATGATATCAAGGGGTGGGGGGAAGGGACATTGTGATATCTTTTCTTTCTGAAATATGCAAAAACAAGGGCAAGTTCTTTCAAACAAATGCTCTCTCTCTCTCTCTCTCTCTCTCTCTCTCTCTCTGTGCATTCACTTCATACTACTGCATGTCATCATCTGTAAATCTTCATGTTAATTACTGATGTAATGAGTCCTCATCACTTCTGCTACACCTAAAACAGTTCGGCCCGCCCTGTATGAGGAATCAAAAATGAATCATGTTTTTTTTGGGAGGATTTAAAATTTGAAATCAGAGAGAGAGAGAGAGAGAGAGAGACATATTGGAGAATGACATGTGGGAAAGAAGCCACAGGTCAGGTCCGAACCAACAACAGCGTCTATACATGGGGCACGCGCACTAACCACTAAGCTACGGGCGCCCCAAGTGTTCTTTTATTTTTTATACACCAATACATTTGCAAAAAAACACCCTGAGGGAATAGCTGGTAGCTAACTTTAATATCATCTGACTGCATGGAAATGTAGTGAGAGCGTGTAATATGTACACATGCTGAGTGAGAAAGCAGAGCTTGTTGGCAAAAATCATTTTCTGCAAACACTCATGATTTATTGTGCAGCCTGACTTTATACTGAACATTTGTCTTTTGATTTAAGAGCACACTGCAGAAGTCTTTAAATGCCTTTTTCAGACCTTAACATATAGTTTGAATATTTTATCATCAACATTCTTTGTGCTAGTTTTTGTATTTTGTTTCCTCTATCAAATGCATGTTCACATTTTGCAAAAGGTAGAACTGCCACTTTATCACGGGTTATAAAAAATAAGGAAAAGGAATTGGACGGGCGGGAATGCATTGTTCTTACTTTTAAAACTGTCAGCAAATCAGGAGAATTAGTTGAGATGTTTTCGCCCACTTGTACATCTTTCTGATATGTTGTTGTTGATAGTGATGAACTCACAGTGACACAGGTCAGTGGTTCATCTTCTATATTGCAGACGAGCTGAGAGAAAAGTAGAAAGAGAGAAGTAATGAAATAAAGAAAAAAGACCACATGTAAAATGAAAACAAAGAAGTGAGGAACTTGAGGCAGCAGCTTTTATGAAGGGCCTCTTGTTTCTTGAGGAGCCCTGACATCTGTGACCGAAACATTATGATGTTAAAGTACATTAAAGTGAGACGCTCACTATCGAGGCCCACTGGCCCACTTCACTCTGAACAATGAGGAGGATGCGTCTCTCTACATCAGATCACGAATAGTTCAGGGGCTTTTTCAGGGCTGCTTGGTCTCATGGGGGCGGGGGGGGGGGGGGGGGGGGGGGGGGGGGGATGAGGACAGGTTTGTGTTGAGTTTCAGCCGCACCCTTACCATTGTGCAGTGAAACCATGGCAACCTCCTCTTGAACGTGGTTTTGTTATAAATACTTCAGGAAACAGTCTTCCAGCTGCCCAGCTCTCCTCCCTGCCAGCTGACCTCCTTGAAGCTCCCTGAAACTGGAGATGAGACACACAAGACATTTAACAGTTACCTGTTTTAATGTTCCTGGTTCTGCTGGGTTTGATGAGTGCCTTAGTGAGCAGGTTAAACTTTAGCCCTGCTGTGTGTCTGAGTTTAGTGAACTGCAGCGTCTCCTCTACAAACACACAGTTCACCCTCTGTGAACCTGCATACGCTGCTAATCAGTAACAGTGTGTCTGATAAAGGTCATTTTCTTAACAGCAGATTTGGGATTGTTCCTTTAAAGATCTGAACCACAAACTCCACTGATAATCCAGAAACAGTACATGTAAACACTTTGAGACTCTTTATACTGCCACAGTCAGATAGTGAATCTATTCATTAAAGTTCACCGGGTTACTACACAATTTCACAACTTCATATTTGGTTGTTTATAATGTCAGCATGCAATTGTAAATAATAAAAAATAGATGAACAGGCACAGAAGTCTGGAAACCCCATTTCATCCATTATCTCTTTTCTTTTTACTTTTACAGAACCTGGAGAGCAAATGTCTCCATGTGTGCAGAAACATGAACAGTAGAGGAACCCTGAATGTATAAATTTACCCATGTCCATTTACCAAACATGACATAGTAAGTAATCTTTGAGTAAGTATTTGGATACTATAGCTTTTGCATTTCCCAAAATATTCTGGAGTGTATTAATCACAATATATACTTCGCAGTTTAGCGTGTACTTCAATATACTTTATACTTAAAAAAAAAGAGGAAAAGTGAGTAAAATGTCATTGAGATCCAGTGATCAGGGTGAACATGCTCCAAATGTTTCAGGTGCATTATGGGAAAAGTTTAAGAAGCTGAAGGTTCAGTGAGACATTTATGGGACATTGAGAAGCACAAATGGTCACTTCCTGAAATCATTTGAAGATATGATCTCATGTTACCATGAACAGAAAGGCTCCTTCAGTTATGTGTAGTAATATGTGAATGAGCTTTCAGAACAGCAGCTGCAGCTCTGATCCAGCCTCCATCTCTTAAACTAATCTGCCCCCTACTGATGGAAATCTACAAACACACATTCTCACTTAAAGGTCCACTGAACAGAGATCGTCCACAGGAAGAGAAGGCTCTGAAACAGAAGGAGAGGTAAGTAACATAAATTTAAACAGGAAATAAATAATGAAACAACAAAAAATGAAAACATAACCTAAGAGTTAGAGCTGGACATGACAGTGGAATGCTTCAAAGTCAGGGACTCGGGTTGCAAATTAACCAGAAACTGAATGTATGGCATGTGTCCCTGTTAAATAAATACATCAAATAAATGAAAATAGATTGATTAAAAATTGACACAGCATGCTCTGTAAATACACGGTAGTTGAGTCCAATGTGTGTTAATGTAACACATTGTGTCTGATTTAGAGACATCAGAATCAGAATCAGAATCAGAATCAGGTTTTATTGCCAAGTACATTTACACATACAAGGAATTTGACTTGGTGTATTGGTGCTAAACAATTAACAAGGAAATAATGCAGAACTAGTAAATACTTAAATAATACAGAATAAGAAGCTATTACAATATATAAAATACAATTTAAAAATGTAAAATATTAAATATTAAAAAACCAACACAAAATGTACAAAAGGTGGACATAAAAAGGACAAAACATTCATGTAAAGTTAAATTATTTGTTACATGTGACCTTCTGAAGTCAGACAATTGATTGAGTGTTATCTAATTACTTTCCAAGAAATAATGTGTCTGAGTTTGTCTTACAGGACAGGTGCATGTGCAGGTAAACTAAAGTGTAGTTTAATGTATTTTAATTCTCTCTATCCTCACTCTTGATTCATGTCATGTTTCTTAAGTTCAGTTTTTAATTGTAAGCTTCTGTTATTATTATTGTTTAAAGATTTATTTATGTTTTTTTAAGCCTTTATTTCAGAGATAGGACAGTGGATAGAGTCAGAAACTGGGGAGAGTGAGTGGGGAATGACATGTGGGAAAGGAGCCACAGGTGGGATTTGAACCCGGGCCGCCTGCTCTCGTGGACTATAGCCTCTGTACATAGGGCGCGCTCACTAACCGTTAAGCTACCAGCACCCTGTTTGCTGGTATTATTAAGTGCTTTATCAATTACAAAGCCGTGATTGGATGCATTGCTTTGTATGTGCGTGTATGTGTGTGTGTGTGTGTATGTGTGTGTGTGTGTGTGTGTGTGTGTGTGTGTGTGTGTGTGTGTGTGTGTTAAAAGTGTCTCAATTCACAAGAGAACCTGAAAGTTGGTTAAGAAAAGTGCTCAGAGGACTTCATGTGAAGGTGATATTTTCCATGAAGAGGGTCTCTTCTGTTGTTCTTTTTTTAGGCACACTTATTGATTAGTTCATTTTCAAAGAGAAACTTGTTTTCATGACGTTATGACGTTATTCTTTTCATTGTCTTTAGATGAGGACCCCGGGAAGATTTGTTCTGCAGCGTCCTTTACAAAAGAAGTGCAATAAAAAAGGTGTCCACTAGAGGGCAGTTATGGGGGTGTGGAGATGTCACTAAAAGATCATCATCATCAGCAGCACACAGCCAGGCAGCCAGCCTCCAGTGCAGCTCTACTGGTGCAGGGTCAAGTACAGTCTCTAATGATATACAGGCAACACTGAGTGACCCCTCCAGTCACACTGAAGACATATAACTGACCTGCTTCACATAATGTAATGCTGTAATCAAACACCCAAGACTATTTGTAAATGTTATGTTCAATAACTTAATCGTGATAATAAAGAAATATTCTCCTCCTCATCAATCTCTATTCACACTGCAAACTCTACCTCAAATTAATAATTACATATTTATTATCGTGCTCATCTCAGCGTTTGTGCACTACTCACCACTGCACCATTGCCTTGTATATATAAGTCTTTTTGCATATATTATGTTTACATTTAATGTTGTACTTCTGGTTCATTGAGAGCTCAGTTACTGAAGACACATTCCTTGTGTGTGGCCAATAAAGCTGATTCTGATTCTAATGAACTGGGTCAGATATAGCTTTTGAGTTAAACTGCCTGCAATAAAATTAGATTTAACAAACTCCTGAAATGTCCGAAATATGCAAACATTAGTTAAATCCAAATGTCTTACTATACACTAAGATGTGTGCACAGTTAATCCTCAGTTTAAAATCATTCTGATCTCTACAGGTCTGATTTAAACTGTGTTTTAAATTGTACATGGGTGTTTATTCTTATTCCTGCACGTGTGATGTACATTTTCTTGTTATAGGTCGATATATATTTTTTCATTGATGTAGGTGTTTCTTCAAATCTTCAGTCGGGTTGATACAGATATGAGGAAGGACAGCGGGTGTAACAAATGTTTAACGTCATGTGAGTCTTGCTTGAGTGAAACACTTTTACCCAGACTAAACTCATTTACATTTTTGAAAATAAATTTACAACATGCAAAACACTTTTCACGAACGCTGAGACACATTTACAAGTGGCAGAACACTGTTCCCGAGAACAAATGATCAAACGACTAAATCCTGCCAGAGAGAGATTATAACCAATGATGAAAGTGACCTGGAAGTGATCGAGTGAGCCGTGAAGACGGTACAAAATGATTCATGTTTCGTGTGGATGGTCACTTCCGGCATTTGGTACATTCCCTTTCCGCCTAGATTCTGTGGTTTGTAAATGTCTTTTCAAACGGTCATTTCTATCTAGTCTTGCATATTGTATGAAGATGGCTTCAATAAGAAATGGGTAGAAGTGTGAATCACATCAACATTAACTCAGGCGATACTTATATTTACCTTTAACTGTATTTTTAATGTAAATTATATTCATTAAAAAAACCTTCAGTTATAGTTTCAGTGACATTTAAAGCTCCTGTGAGGAGTTTTGAGATGCTCGTCAACAGGCAAGGCAGGCAACTGCTTGGGGCCCCAGACCAGTAAGGGGGCCCCTGAGGGTTCACAAACTTAAACCAAAGCAGACACCAAAATTTCAGTATAGGAAACCTCCCTAAGGGGGCCCCATCTGACAGCGCTCACTCTTGTGAGTTGAATGCATTATTGCAGTGAAAAACAAAGTTTGTCAATAAAATAAAGAAAGAAAATTGAAGGGGAATTCTCCGTCTACAGGAGAGAAAAAAGAAACTGGAAAAAAAGAGGAAGAGGAGTTAGCATCGTCTGGCAGATGCTGGATGGCCCCTCGATTTTTGCCTATAGGGCCCCACCAGACTCTATCATCACCACTGAGCATGAAGAGTAATGACTTCCGTATAGATTATTTTAAATACTGAAACCACTGCTGCAGGGTAGGTGTTTGATGATAGGATTAACAGCACATTGCAGAAACATCCATCCATGTTCCTCCTCTTGTCCGAGGTCGGGTCGTGATGGCAGCAGGCAAAATGAGTCGACCCAGACTTCCCTCTCCCCAGCAACGCTTTCCAGCGCCTCCTTGGGGATTTGAGGCGTTCCCAGGCCAGACTGGATATTTAATCCCTCGATGGCTCTACCCCGGGGTCTCCTCCCAGTTGGGCGTGCCTGGAAAACCTCCCAAGGGGGAGGCATCCAGGAGGCGTCCTAATCAGATACCCGAACCACCTCAACAGACTCCTTTCAAAGGAGTAGCAGCTCTACTCCGACCTCTCCCCCCCAATGTCTGAGCTCCTCACCCTCTCTCTAATGCCTGAGGTTGAGCCAACCCGCCTGTCAACCTCTCCCCGACTCGTGAACATGACCCCAAGATACTTGAACTCCTTGACTTGGGGGCAAAGACTCCCTCCACTGCAGAAGCAAACTTTCATTTTTACATTTGAAAGCAGGATGAGATTTTGGGTTTGAAAACACAGCTAGCTTGTACAGAATCAGAAAAAAAGAAAACAGTTCTTCAATCGGAGCTTTAAAAAAATATTCCCCTTCCTTGAAATATCTGACAAACAAATTTGCTGTATCAACAAGAGGATATACTTTTCAAAGCTTCATGAGGAACTTTTGGTTCATGTTGGTTTCGGTGCCTCCTGTGGACTATCACTCATTGAGAGTCTTTACCGTGAGAACAGGCCGGCCCGCAGAAATGTCAGGTTCCCTTAAAAAGCCCTCCCAGGATATGATTTATGATTTAATGATTTAATGTTAGCGCTAGCCTCCTGGCTAACATTAGCTCCCTTCGCCTGGCTCCCATCAGCCTTTGGAGCTGACTCAAAAAAGTTGCTTAACAAGTTGCTTGTTGGGGTCAAATGCCCGAGCCAGCGCCCTCCTTTTCTTCTTCTTTGTTTTCTGGCATGCTAACTGTGTGCAGGTCTTTGGAGTGGCTTTACTGATTGTGAAATAACTGACTTAACAGCTAACAAAGTAACATTACAAAAAAAAACGTCTCAATTCTTAAGAAGAAGGGGTTTACAACTTTCACTTTACTGAAGCAACAATCAATAAAATGTGTGTTTTGAGGTATTTATGTGTCAAATAAAATGTGGTCATTGTTGCTTAAATTAGGTTGGACTGTGTTTTTTTTTTTTTTGCTAACCTCCATGCTCCCTCCCCACAGGACTGGACGCGAGAGAGCTTTCCCCTTTATCCCCCTTATGGACGGCCTTGCATGAGAAAACATGTGGCTCTTTCTGCAGCGTGCAGAGAAACACTTTGACCGACACCTCCTCCGCTGCGGTGGAATCAGGCTTTTCAAATGTCTTTATAAAAGTGGTACATTTTGTCCTTGATCGTCTCAGTTGCTTTTATAGATCTCAAAAAAAGCATCACTATCAGTTTTACTCTTTTTCACAGTTCAAACCTCCTCTGCTGAGATTAAATGTGTTGCCAAACGTTTGCATTTTGACCCAGTCATCTGAGCGAAGTTGACTTTAACAGAGTGATGTAAGAGGGTCTTATAGTTCTCTAATTTGATTTCCTTCTTGCCACATATCTTCATTTCTGTTAAACAATGCAAGAAAACATTTCCTGTCACCACAGAACTAGTGTGAAGCACTCCATGCTTGTTTTCCAGCCCTGAACAGTCTCTCTCCCTGAAGAAGGAACATATTAATCAAGAGCGTTGCTTTGCAGGTGCAAAGTGATCGTGATGGATAACCAGTACACAGAGCCTCGCCTCAAGAGGGATCTCTATAGAAGCCATATGTGCTATCAAAGCTGCTTTTCCACTACAGCTGAATCTTTAAGTATTTTCCACAAACATTCTCACTGTTTGGTACAAATTTCAAACTTTATCACAGACAAGCGGTCCGGAAAACGACATCATCATATGAGGTCTATGTGAAGCACACAATCAAACATTATGTAAAAAAAAAAAAAAGTGGTGCTGGGATTAGCAGTGTGTATTTTCATAACAAATGTTTGTTAAAACAGTCTGAAAATCTGTTTTCAGGAAATGTTGGATTATACTGATTCAATGCAATTCTAAAATACTTTTTTTGTACCCTGGGGAGCGTTTCAAAGCCACACAGAGCAGTAGCTCAGAGAGAAAAACAGGAAGAGCAAAGACAGTGCAACGTGTACTAAAATATATACAATTAAATGTTAATGACAATTTAAATAAGTAGACTAAAGATATAAGTGGGCACAGACTAGCTGATGATGCTCTTTATGTCACATGCTGAGCAGCCAATCATGTGTCATTTTGTACTTTTAATGATATTTTTCATACATTCACTGCAAAATCTATTTTTAGACCAAAGCCCCATGTCATTGAGTCCTGAGTGTGAAGCGTCCTTAGATTTGAACCCCAGCAATAACGTGAACATTGAATAAGCCTTGGATATCATTAACATCTACATTACTTGTTATGAATTGGTGAAATAAAGATTGATAAATACAGTCTCTAAGTGATGACAGGCTGTATGCTCTCATGGAGATTCCTGTATTTGAGTAAAGGTCATTAATAAAACAGGCTGTGCAAACTAGCCTAGATTTGAAATGTTGTGGTATTTTGCAAATGTAATGAACTGTTCCTAAAATGTACATTAAAAAGGTTGAATGTGCAGGTAACTGTGTTTTATATATTCTATTTATTCATGATTAATATATGAAAATCTTACAAACACACTAACGTAGCAATTTATTAAATAAAGGTACAAAACCACAAAAATTCCCACGTTGTAGTTCCATGTGCGCCCTGTGTCTTCTGCATTACTTTCAGCTGCATTAGGATCACTATCCTGCCACTGCCTCCCTCCCCTAATCTCCCAGCATGCATCATCCTCCAACTGTGACTGTATCCACTTGAAAATCTCTCAACTGATCCCTCCAAGTACAATATGTTCCTAACGCAATGAGGAGTATCCACCCGCCTGTTTGGAGGTGATGCATGGCTGCCAGAAGATGGAGCCCTTTCCCACCAAATGACTGAACATGACTTCAGACACACAGAGCTTTGCACCTCATGGCAAGAGGAGGCCACAGGGAGCGGGGAGGTGTAAGGACGTTACAAGCAGTTAGCTTCCCACTGGGATCTTTTGTCTAGGGGCTTGGAGGCAGCTTGGGCTTACTGGCCCCATTTGCACCATATGCCATGAGATGCCTGGCTGTCACATCAGATGAGGACCTCCGTGTGATGGCATAACTGACCGAGCAGCTTTCAAGTGCAAATTCACAGCCACTGAACACCATGCAATCACTTTTTTAGATTTACACTTTAAATGGACGGCTGCAAAGATTTCAAGTTGAACCTACTTTTAATTTATAAACCTAAAGCCCACATTTCCTTTAACATATTGGAGTGGTACGGTCCAATTCATCTACATCTAATCTTGTTGGGATGAGTGCATGAATGATTGGAAATTAATATTTGATACTGATGTAGTGCCAAATAATATAATCTACTGGAAGTCAGTGGATACACCCTTTATATAAAGACTATCGATTTAAGGGCCTTTTGTCTGCTGTTTTGGCATTTCAATTAGCCTCCAGATTTTAATGAATGGTCAGAAATTGTAAGCCTCACACAGATTAACAGGATACTAACAATATTTGGTCTTATAATACTAGGCTACATAAAGTAGTAACATTATGTTGTTCCCTAATCACATTGATAGATAATTCCAATATGATGTGTGGGAAAAAAACATAATAATCCTTAGGTCAGATATCAAAGAATAACTTGTTATACTTCATTACATATAACTTTACACTCCATCCACATAACATGCTACACAACCAATTCTTCAAGTAAAACTGATTATCTTGCATTGAAATAATAATAATATTCTAATAATAGTCTACCATTGACGCCTTCTCTATGAAATGCCCTAATGCACCAACATAAGTAAGCCATTTTCTCACAATCCCTTCATGTTACAGCACATATTTCCACGATGGCTGAGGCTCTTATTCCAAATGAGTTGAGAAAATTCATCTTAAATCATACTTTTTAAAATAATTTACATTACCAATATAAGAGCAAATATGTCATTAGTGAATTACATTCATGAGGTAGTAAGTAACCTAGGAGGGAATTTAACCGTGTTTTTTTTTGTTTTGTTTTTTTTACAACAAAATGAATAATTAGTTCATGCTTTCTTTGTGATAATACCGCTTTACTGCTATGTTGTAGATTAACTTTATTAAGTGGTAAAACAAAGACAGGTTAAAACACATGCTAAATTGACAGTAGCATACTCAACCATAAACTCGATTTATATAAAGGGGTTCTCAAGTAAAATAACTCGTTTTATTTAATAGCAAATTTTCCAAAATAGTACTATAAACTAAGTGTAGCGTAAACTGTAGATGTCTTTAACAATGTGTATTCAAAGCTAAGGTAAACACATGCTAATGCTAACGAGCTACATAGCATGAGCAACAACGTGCTTTAAACACACAAACTGTGTTTACGGTTCTCTTGTTATGAAAATAACTCAGCATTTTGTGCTGCATATTATCAAACCATGACACCAGAAACACAAGGCTGTATAATATGTGAGCCGTTTTCATTATGAGATAAACTAGTTAGCATTGTAAGCAGTCTGAATAAAGAGTTAGAATAATCACAGCTAGCGTTAGCGCACAAACAAGTCCGAGAAAACACGGACTTCTACAAAAAAGCGGAGATAAAATTGACTTATACCGACACGAAATAGTAGAGAAATCCACCCCTTTTAACATGAGATAAACGGTGTGTTAATTGGATTAGTGTTCAGAACATGTTCGTCGTAATTTATCAAAGTTAGCCACCAGCAGGATGAGCGGGCTAGCGGCGCTACGTGAAGTTAGCCCGTGATTCTGAGGACGGGTGGGGAGTCCAAACACGCGTCGGGTGAGCTCGGGTGTGCCGCAGTTTGCTTCAAAAAAGAGCACAATGTTTGAAAATCAAACACAGGGACACGCACTTCTCCGCTGTCTAGT
Organism: Labrus mixtus; assembly: GCF_963584025.1. NCBI lineage: Eukaryota > Metazoa > Chordata > Actinopteri > Labriformes > Labridae > Labrus > Labrus mixtus. Next base: position 5,174,589 of record NC_083633.1, on the reverse strand, counting down.
GTCAATTCCTCAAAATGGGGTCTGCTAACGTACGTCTCCGCCATTTTGTGACAGGTTTTTCATTGAGCAAAGGGGTACGTGTAATGGTTGAATGTGTAACCCCATCAAGAAGATCCGCTTGTTCCAGAAGGGATCAGGAGTAATCTAAAACCATCCCGGGAGAGAAAAGACAGGGACAGGGGCCGCTTACCACACCGGTGACAAGTTTACACAAACAAATGGCATCGTTTAAAAAAACAAGAAAGACACAAGTGACCACATGTGAATCACCAACAAGTTTGACAAATTATTCTAAACGTTATTTAGGTGAATAGTTTTTGCAGTTTGTGATGTCTTAGCACCAAACGAGTTAGGTATACAAATTGGCATTTTACCAATACACGCAACTTGTTGCCTGAATTATCCCCCAAATGATTTTTATTTGACACAATAAAATACAAATACAAATCCACATTACAGTACGCTGTTTGTTTCACGTTTAAAAAATGAACCAAATCCCTCCTTTTTACTGTTAAATATGACACCAAAAACATCAATGTCAATAACCACTTTTAAAAAGACCCTGTTTTTCTGAACTAGCTTATTTTCTTCTACATTGTCTGGAATTACTGCGTTGGGAAATAAAGATTACCTGTATACCTTTAAAAAAAATGTATGGAGTAAGCTATATGATTTCATGGTATGTTTTTTTTTACAGTTTTTTTTTTTAAATACTGCAGCTGTATTTGTATGAATGTGAAATATTAATGGGTGAAGATAGTTTTATTATCAATGAAAATATCCTATTAGGACTTAAATAAGATCAATGTTTAGAAGATCCTGATTTGAAACCGGTTATACACTGAGACTTTATGTCAGTTTTTAAAAATAGTATAAATGTGTAAAATATATAGTTGCCCTCCATTTCACGCCTGGTTAGGATAACAAGGGAGTTTGTTAATTAGTGTTATCCCCTCCCCCCACGGGACATTTCCAAGTACCTCCTGACCCGTTTTCCAAACAGAGGCGAGTTGTCAGACGGTCCCTAAAAAAGAAAACAGTCTCTATTGTTCCAGCAGCCGCTCTGCCCTGGACGGTGCAGTGCCGGCTGTGACCACAGAGGGCGCTGCACGCATGGCAGGCCCGGCTCCGCGGCCTTCACATCTTTTTGTCTGAGAACTGGATCCCTCTGCCGCTCTACAGTGTGCGCGATAGCCTCGGAGCTGCGTCCGTAACACACTGTCAAACCACTCCAAACGAATACAACCGCGACCAAAAGCATTTATTCTACACATCCAGCCATGGCGTTTCTAATCTGCCGGTAAATCGGTCGTATTTGTGACTGTTCGTTGGAACTTAGTCCGGGGTTGAATCGGGCTTGCTTTCAGTGTGCATCAGTCTTTATTAGCGAGCTGCCGCTCTTCTTGCTATCAGCTATTTCTTTAACTTTTTAAACACTCAGCTTCGCGAATGACTGAGCGCCGGCGGAGTATGGGATCCTTGGTGTCTTAAGAAGCGACTGAAGTGGGGTTTAACCGTTTTTGCATGCAAAAACAATGGCAAATTCGACGGGGAAAAATCTACTAGATCAGCGAAGGAAAGGACAGGCTTTCCTGGACGAGCTGCGGCAATTTCACCAAAGCAGAGGGTGAGATTCGGTCGTCTTTATTACCAGGAAATATAACTTTAAATCTTAATTGCATGTGACTGCGAGTTGCCTCAAAGTGTTATTTAAACATGTGTGCGTCTATTTCTTGTGTTATCCCTTTAGATCGCCGTTCAAGAAGATTCCTTTCGTGGGTGGGAAAGAGCTGGATCTGAATGCTCTCTATATCAGAGTCGTCTCTTTAGGTGGATTTGCTAAGGTGAGTGGGAACTAAAAGTGTTTTTTCCTGCACACTCTGCTCTGTGTGGACTGCTCCGTGGACCACTCCACAACTCCGTGTGGGTTCCCCGGGACAAGTGTAATCCTCCAGAACAGCGTTAGTGGGTCGATGTTGGCCTTGTGCTAGTTTTCCATGTATCTCTATGCAATGTGGAGGCTTGTGTTGTTGTGTGCTTTGAATTGAGAGTCAGAGTGCAGTTGGAGCGACTCAAAATTAGCGGGCACGTTTAACATCGATTACCGGCCCCGGAGCCCCGGCGGCACGGAGCCCGGCCTGGAGGAAACACCGCGGACTGCACAGCGGCTCTCCCGGGCTTTTTTTACCGGCAGTTTTACCGAGGGGGGGGAAGCTTCGTGTTTCTTTCTCCCCATTAGCCATCTTTCTTCGGCTTCATGGCTGCTCACAAAATGTAGGCCTCACAGCAGGCCCATGTAGTGAACACTGTAAACGGTATACAAAGCTACTCACAATTCAGACGACTCAAACTACAGCACTTTGCGTTTTTGACACACTTTGGCGAAACGTTAGCCACGTTAGCTTTTAACAACAAAATGTAAAAGTCAAGTTAGCTCGTTAGCTGCAGTGCTAACTAGCCTTCACAGTAACCATAGTATCCTAAAGGGAATCAGGCAGTTTGTACTCACAGATGTGACAAATGTAAATATGCTCGCTAGCTTATTAAATATTGTTTAACTAAATGTTGTGCCTTATAAACTTTTGTGTTTTTCAGTATATTTAGTAGTTAGTGAAAGTTATTGATTAGTGGTATTGCTTCATTGAGAACTTGTAGCAGACCAGATGGTTGTAAGTGTAACCGCTCTTTTTCTTGTTGTGTCTTTATCTCCTGACCAACTCTCGTTTTTCCTCCTTTTTCAGGTGTCAGACAAAAACCAATGGATTGAACTTGGGGACGAGTTCAACTTTCCAAGGAGTTGTTCCAACGCTGCATTTGCTTTAAAACAGTACTACCTTCGGTGAGTAGCATGGTGCAGCTGTGTGCCTCTCAGGTAGCATGTGGGAAGTGTTTACAAACGTTAAGATGCAGTCAGCAGGATCTGGGCTCCCCTCAGCGAGGAAGCAGCACGGCTACACTACTGTGACAAACAAAGCAAGCTCTATAGTGTGTACCTTCGCCTTTAGGTGCTAGATATGGATCCACTTGCCTATTCTACATAAGAAAAAAGTCTGCTTTATTGTACAAAAATACCCAAATATGTCTTTAAGTATTTTAAGTTCACATAGTTTATAGCACATAGTTTTGGAGAACAACACTGAAAGAGCATTTTGTCTATAATGGCCCTTAGCCATAAAGTAATGATGGCCTGAAAATGGTAGAGCCACAGGGGTGTTGAGTTTTGATATAGCTCTAATAATTAAGCCGCTCAGGGTGCTGAAATGTGTGCAGCATTCAAGCCTCCAAGTCTCAACACAGTCAGCTGCCGGTGATGGGAGTCTGGTGTAAACGCAGCTCTCCCCAACAGCTGGCATTTGTGGTTTTCTTTTTGGTTGTTGCTGCTTTCTGTGTAGTCCTTTTCTCTCTGTCTCTCTCTCTCTCCCCCCTCTACATCATTCAACGATTGTTCCCATAACTAGCACCTGCCTGCAGGGGATTACACCTCTGTAGCAGGAAAAAAAAAAAAAAAAACGGTTGTAAACTCTCATTGATATTGCACTGCAGGCCTTTGTTGATATCATAAGCAGTAGTTAATTATTTTTTGAAATGTGCAAAGCTCCCTTTTTTAAAGCAATCTGTTGAGGCGTTGCAGCCGGTTTTGTTTATTGAGACTCAAAGCTCCTGAAAAGTTCGCGGATAACCATGCACACATCTGAGCCACATGCACCGTAGGCTCTGCGGTGCTGCTGGTGTCATTTGAGGGCTTCCTGAGTACCACACCGGCTTCACATTTAGGGGTCAATACTCTTGTAAAAAGCTTTTCTCTGAAGCAGGAGATCGTGTATTTTGGTGAAATGGTCTTCTTGGAAGCTCTGTTTGCAGACAAGTCTCTTGTTGTAGCCTGGTCTTTGAGTTGAAGGTGCTGTTGGGCACAGGTGTTGCGTTCATGTGACATTATTTGAATGGGAAATTCACATAACGCTCAGTAAAAAAAAAAAAAAAAATACAGAACTCTGTTTTCCTACCAGGCTTAGTTTTGAGATTACCTGAAATATGTCACAGAAAGAAAGTGAACTGACGATCTGATTGGTTGAGCCTCCACATTAATTCAAGGAGGCGACACTTTGGCTTATTAACTTGTGTCAGACGGTGGTTTATAGATACCAGCAGGTGGATAATGTATTACTCGCAGATGGCAAGATGAAGCGGGAGACTATATAGAGCCATAAGCATCATGTTTTCTAAGAGGAATGATCTACTCCCCTGAAAGTTTTCACCTGTGGATGAGCAAAGGAGGCCAATAAACCGAGCCGATGTGCTGACTATCACACTTGTGTCGCAACAGCGGTTGGAGCTACTTTGTAAAGTTTATCTAAGGCAGTTCTGTGTAGTGGACGTCAGAGGCAGCAGGCGGACACACTTGTCCTGCCTCAGCTAGATACACAGACTATCCTCGCCTCCCCTCGTGCTGCTTGTTTTTTTTTGTTGATGACAGAGTGTGATAGAATGAATTAGGCGTTAGTGGGTTTATAATGTCATCACTGTGGGAGGGAAATGTTAATTTTGCCCTCATGCGGTGAGTTCAAGGGTCATTGCCAGTAACACGGATGGCTATGTGCTTCAGTGTCTTACTCTAGGACACTTAAGCTGGCTGGATGTTTGTTAATATCAGGTGTTAAGCTTTTATTATCCAGTCAAATGTCCAACTGCGACCCCCGAGCTGCTTGGATAATTCTAAGCGGTTTGTGCGCCTTTTTTTTTTTTTTTTTTTTTTTGCATTTTCTGACGACTCGAATGATTTATAGCTGTGGGTAATGTTTGGACATCATGTATCACTTAATGAGAAAGTCATGTGGCCCATTGTTTTTTTTTCCTTCCTTGTGCTGTGGCCTTTAAAACCTTTCGAACAGAACCGGTAATTATGTCACAGCAATGTTTAGATTGGCCGTAAATAAAAGGCATAACAGTAATGGCATGCTTTATTGTTGCAGCCCAAAGCGAAGGCGTCTTCATTTTGCATCGTCAAGTTGCACTTGACTCGATGTTGTCATTACTTTGGGGAGCAAGTGTGACCTGGCAGCATCAACTTGTTTGCATAAACCTTTGTTTAAATTGATCTAGTGTAAGAAGCTGTAAATGCTGGAGTGGAACTTACATATGTACAAATCTTGCGTTAAAGCCGTTCAGATTCTACAGATGTAAAACATTTGAAGATACTCCTAGAATGGAATCACAGTAACTAACCAGTGTAGGCAGCGTGCTTCTTCTTGACATGAAACTGTGAGAAGGCCCTTTAACACTGCCTGCAGAAATGATATGATCACATCCCCAAAATCAAAGCATGTACAAAGTTCAAATAACTATTGCATGGTTAACAAATATCATGTTCGTATGTCTGCACCCAGACTTATTATACAGTAGACACCCATATTGTTTTGTTTGCTTACAACCAAGAACTAATGGACATGCATGTACACAATTAGTATTTCTTATTTGATGTCACATCACCAGTTCTAGCATTTCTTGTGGTACAAACCTGATTGACCTGAGATGTAAATATTCTAGAGATATGGAGCATTTGAAATGAGTTTTCTTAGACAAAAACTACCAATGAAGACTAAAGTTAGGTACATTTTTAGACTTAGAAGCAATACACTCCGTTTATTCTGATGATCTGTAGTTTCCAAAAAGCATTAAATCTTAAGCTATGAATCTTCAGTCATATTTTTAACCAAGAGCAAAGGGGGGGGGGGGGGGGCAACATTGACAATGTCTATGCAATTTAAACGGTGAGCAGGTGTTTGCCGCCAGTTTTGTTAATTCAGAACAAGAACTTCCCCAATCTATGGGGTCTGGGACTTCTATTTATTTTTGCTGTGGAATTTAAAAAGGTAATGGAAATAAAACAAAAACATTGTGCTCACCCTCAGTAACTTATATGGATGCTGATGAATTCTCAAAAATATATCAGAAGTATTTCAGGACAGCACACCAAATCAACCCTTTGTCTCTTTTTGTTGCTCGAAAAAAAAGAAAGAAGCGAGTCGATTTGGCGTGCTGTGCGGATGTACTTTTGATGTTTAAAAACGGTATCAATATCTTTTGAAGTTGAGAAATCAAGTACCGTATCTACCTTAAAGTAGACACTGGTTGACCAGTTGGATTGCAGTGGTTTAAGCAGTTCATTTGCCCAACTTTAAGTTGACTTGTCTCCAGTGTTGAATCCTGATCCTTTTCTTTTACAAGACTGGGTTGAAATGATTTATTTAGGACCCCATTTCTGCAGCAATCAGTCCCACCTGTGTCTCGTCTTATACAGGATTTTCTCTGCGTTGACCAACTTTCCCCGTCTGAATGAAACAGTTAACCGCGATGCGTCTCTCACCGATCAGCACTCTCCACTCCGAGCCGAGTAATAAGCGGCGCTGAAAGTTCACTGCCAGTTCCTGCTGCTGTGTGTTTGATATCTGAATGTCACTCCGTCATAAGTGAGCAACGCTTGCCAGGAACAGTTTTCCAGCTCATTTTCAACTTGTTGAAGCTCCGCTTTGACATCAGTCCTACCAATGGTGCTGATTTTATTTCAGCTTGGAGGGAGGAAGGATTCACAGTCTGGATCAAAGCTCTGGCAGCAAATCCCACTGACACACTGAGGGCAGAGCTGCTCTGTTTTTGGCTTTATTAATGAGACTGAAGCAAAAAAAAAAAAAAAAAAAAGGAAAACATTTGAATGAGGTCTTCAGGCGTGAGAGTGGGAGAATTATTGATTTGTGGAGACGTACAGTAAGATGTTGCCAAAAAACGCAAGTGTTGAATAAAATCATGAACGTGGAAAAAGCCTCGTCCTGAACTTCGGAAGAATTAAGCAAATTTATTGAACAGAATTCCAACTAAGAAATCAGATTGTTTTCCTTTTAAAAGTTCTTTAATGCAACATAGATCAGAGTGCTACAGCTGGGCACTGTGTTCCAGTGGGATGGGTTAAGAGTCTCTTTTCACTCTCTCTCTCTCTTCACTGATTTGAATGATTCTCAGTCAATATCTGCCTCACATCTCCACACTTTTCCTCTTCCATTAGTTCTTTCATATGATGTGGGAGTGGTTTGTGTTAAACTCTTCCAAAACACTCTTCCATGTTTTTTTAAAATACCAAAACACCATCCTTACTGTCTACATGGAGGCTGTAATTTGAGAGTGAATGAAAGGATTGTGTGAAACCAGGCCTCCGGTGTTTGCTACAGCCGGTGACTTCTTTCCCAAAACTGAAGCTCTTTGAACACAGACGCCAAGTCAGGTGACAGATACCTTGTTCAACCTCAGTTTGACCTCCCCGCTGCATCCCCATTGGGAGGAAATCAGGCCCATGGGGCACAGACATCTAGGAAGCACTCACTAAATTCTGTGCCCGCTCATATCTGTTATCTCCTCTGAGGAGGTTTGTACACATGATTTGTAAAAGAAAGGAGAGGCATAGGAGAAATATTAATCAAAAACTTTGTCATGATCAACAATCTATTAAAGGTATTTTGATCAGATTTCGTCCAGTTTCACCTTTTGACCCGTGCTGTATAATGAGCATGTTAGACTTATAGTTCTGCCATCCACTGAAACCCGCTTTTGAATATACCCGTTCCTGTTGAATCCTCCACAAAGTAATCTGCTTTTTTTTTTAGCAGTTGAACGTGCTGCTTCCTGCACAGCAAAATGATTACACCGCGGCGTCATCTGTCACCCTAACTGTCTGCGGCGTACAGAAGCAGGTGCAATCAGATTTACTCATTCCAGTCCATATTTGAATGTGTCACATTTTAATATTAACCCTCTGCCAGCGCTGTACTAGATGTTGTAGTTGTGTTTCTCAACTGTTACCGGCACGTGAGGCCACTTTGAGGGCCATGAATTCCCATGACCCCAGCTGCAATTAGGCTGTAATTTAGCAGTCATGTGAATGCTATGGCACACTTTTTTTTCCCTCCATTTTGCAGCCAGCTACAAGTGGATTACAGAGAATGGTATTTCAACCCTGGTGTTTCACGTAAAATGTCAAATATTACCATATCGAGCTTGCTGGGCCCCTTTTTGCATATTAAGCAACACTAGGTGAGTTCCTCCATCAAATGTGACAACCTTTCAGGTTACTGTATATGTAGAGAAAAAAGAAAATGACTATGGACTGGATCATATACATGTTACCTACCAGCAGCAGTTTGATACAAACAGACATTAAATAAGAGAAAATGTATGTCTTACAAATATTTGAAATAAGGATGCATCAGCTGAACATCATTATTGGCCGATATCAGGCCTGTAGACAAACCAGCCCATCAGCAAACAATCTGTCATGCATCAGTGTCAACAGCCGATGTTGGGTTGCATTAATTTGAAGCATGCACGCTAGTTACCCAACTGCTGATTCAGAGAAGAGTTTTTTTTTTTCAATGGGGCAGAAGAAGTCACCTGTCGGACAAACTCTGATTTTGCTGTAAGACGTGTTCAGTTGTGTTTGAAGAGGATGGATTACGAATGACATGTTAAATAAATCAAATGTCATGGCTCATTTGAAAAACAGACTTCAGGAATTATAACCAGGTAATGGAAAAAAACATCTGTATCAGAACTGGCAATGGACTGAGTCGTTATTCAAAACATCTGTATTGGCCCTGTATTACCACTGTTGGTACATCTTTATTTTGAAGGCCTCTGAAAAAAAACCAGTCATCTGTTATGTGCTTTGTACAAAGTAAAGTCAGCTGTGCCAAAATCTGCAGTGAGTGTCCTTCTCTTTGTAGAAATCTGACTTAAATATGACATCATTCAGGTCATTTACATCTGATTTATGTCAGACTTGCACCAAGTGACTTTAAAGCAATTTCACTGTCAGATATCTTTTAACTTAACAGAATAATATTTTTAGCGGTTTCTTTTGTTTGGGGGTTTTGTTCCAGCCATATCGCTCCTTTTGGTTTGAGGTGGTTGCAAAGCCCACCCAGAGCTGTCGCCAGTCATTCTCTTTCTCATCTTGTAGTTACGACATACTCGCACATCTAATATATGAAGAAGTTTGTGGCAAAGTGTCGAGTTATATTTTGTGAAAATTGGTACGACCCGAAAGGTTGAGAGTTGGCAGTCTGTAGGGACTTGGGTTGGGAACCAGAGGGTCGCTGGTTCAAGTGCTGACCAAAGAATGGAAGATGGTGTGATAGCTGTAGAGGTGCTGGGACACTTACTGACTACTGCCGACGTGCCTTTGAGCAAAGCACCCAACTCCCAACAGCTCTGGCTCGCTCCCTGTGTAGCCGCCATCACTTCACTAATCCATGGCCTGTTTGTGCATGTGTGTATTTTGGGCCTGTGTTAGGAGTATGTCTCTGTTATTGAGAGGCATGCTTCTACCACAGAGCGTAAAACTGAATTTCCCTCAGGGATTATTAAAGTATAAAAAAAGACGACCTCTCGTCAACAGCAAACAGGAAGCAGCCAACTTGGTAGATAGTAAACATGGAGGGGGCTCACCACAAGGCACACGTAAGGACTGCTGTAAGCATGTCCAACTAAAAAAAGATAGTGGCACACTTTCTGGACAGGGAGTTGTTGTTAGTGCAGCAGGCGCTCGCTCCAGTGACAGCTTGCAAAAAATGGAATGCCTTACCGGCAGTCTGCTAGCGCTAAATGCTAACCCAGCTATCGTTAAGAGTTCAAACCCCTAAACACAGGAGGGCAGCTATGGACAAAAGCTGCTTCAGTGTTAGGCTGTTTTGTTAAAAAAAAAATTCACCAGAAGCAGAATGAAAAATAATCTCAACATGAATCTATTTGTAGTTTTGTAAAAAAAAAAAAAAAAAAAAAAAAAAGGTGACGAAAGATGACGAAAGATGCTCATTCGTTGCAGAATCTTTCAGCCTGTGACTGATATATTTATAGATGTAAGCAGGTGTCAGACTCTCTTTAACAGTCTTGTCAAACAATTGCAGTTTCTGGCACACATGAGGCATTTCAATAAAGATCAAAATGTGATATTTTCTACTGATAAACAAATGACTAAACCACCGCTCAGTGTTCACCACAGAGTCGTATCACTAACTTTTGCTGCTCGGCCGGTGTTATTCTCCACACCTGGTTATGAGTTTATTCTTGGTACCATCATGCTTGTTGGTCCTGCTCTGCTTCCTGCGTCTGTCGATACACTCTCGCGCTCATCTGAAACATCTGGACGAAGTGGCCTTTGATCTGGCTCGCGTTAGCCGTCTTTGTATTCCCCCGCCTCGCCCGAGCTGCTGCTCAGACTGTAGAGATGCTCAGACGACGAGCGCTTGTGGATAAAGACGAGGCTGTGTGAAGCAGACTGTCTGATCCTGCCTTTTATACAGCATAATGAAAGAGCGGTAGAGTAAACGCAACTATCTCAAAATGCCATCTGACGGCTCTTGAGACTTTGTGTTTCTTGTCTGTCTGTAACCTGACCTGCCCTCCTGCCCTGTTGGACGCCACTGATAGCCTAATCTCGGTCTCTCAGTCTCCATGCTAACTAGCAGACGGACACATCTGCCTTGTACTTGACACTGAACCTAGAAGTGAGCTTTTCCACTTCATTAGACACATGATGTGGTTGAAATGTTGGCTCTGGGGGTTTTTCGGGGGGGCTGCAGCTCTTGAGTCGAAAAAGAATGGCTCGACTTGCTAAGTGGATTTTACACATAGCTGGGTCATGTTGGTTGAGTCTATTCCAAGTCATACAGATCCGTGTATTCCTCAGATGAAGTCCAGCAGTGTGTTTCTAACATTTTGGGAAAAGAAGAGAAACTTGTGTGTGTGTGTGTGGGGAGCTTATAAACAGCCAATCAGCTTTGCCGTAGTGCTCTCTGCTGCTGACACAAGTTTAATTTTCTCCACACTGTCTGTAATGTTATTAAGCTCAATCTTGGGGGAACAAAATGGGATATGGTCATGGATATTATTTATTTCTGTCACTGCAGGGAGACTCAGAAGGTCTTTTTTTTTTTTTTTTCAAATGCAAATGAAAGCATGATTAAATGTTTTTATATAATAAGAATAACAGCTCTGCACCACCTGCATTCTGCATAATTTAAAAACAATACAGGTGATCCCACACAGCTGTGGACTGTTGGTACCAGATACTATCGACCGAGAGGAGCCTAGATTAATAATAATCAGTTTCAGAGCAGATATTGGGAGGCCAGTGTTTGTGACAGATAATGAAATAAGGACTTAAAAAATGCAGGGTCAGTCTTGTGGCAAGATCAATATTTACATCATATTTTAATAACTATATCAGTTTAAACATATCTTTGTTAGGGAACAAGGCTATGTGATGACTCTTCTGTTTCTCCTGTGAGGTTCCACTGGCTCGGTGTTTACATTACTTTGAGTGGCCAACTGTTGAAATGTTTAATGTTGCATGATGATTGATGATAAAACCGGCTGGACGGCTGGGCATCGTGGCAGGTAAATCCTGAATCATGTAGAACCCCAACACTTCGATGTGCTCTGCTGCGGTGTCACCTTTCAGGAGATAAGACCTGGACTTACAAAACCAGATGAGAAGTGCGGCTCTCTTCTTTTCTCTCTTTTTTAAATCTGGAAGCTACTGTCACTTTGAGATGATCAGAACTAGCCTCTGAAGTTTTATAACACTTTGAGTAACGACTAGATCGACAGTAGACGGAGCAGACGGTCTGCTCCTGCTGCATCGTGTGTTGTCAACTGTGATGACACCATTTTTTAATCTCCTTAAACATTTTCGTATAATATCGTCAAAAAAAAGTTTTCATATTGGCCCATATCAAAAGAAATAAACTCTCTCCCTTCACCTCATCACAGGAAATCTAAAGATCTTTTCCCCTGGTTAAATGAATAAAAATATAAATATATTTTGAAGCTCAGAAACATAACGATTAGAATCTGATCAATTAATCGGCCAGCCAATCAAATCAGCTGATATCAGCATATCTAGTGACTATCGATATCGGCTAAAACGAATCAGAATCATTGAATTGATGTGTTGCATCGCTCAGCACTTTACGGCACACACAATTCAGACTGATGTTTATTTTTCTGTATTCAATCGTATGAACTGGGCACTGCAAGTCTGGACCGTTGATTACATTTTCATCATTTTTACACCTCAGACCCGGAGTGGTTATCAAGTATATTTCCTAGGATGCAGCCTACCTTCACACTGTCAAGCAATCATTCTGAAGGTCGACTTGGTCCAAGAAAATCATATCGACAAGCATCCCGCTGGTGCTGTTGACTCAACCTACACAAATCCTGGTTTGAACTCAGGAAATACCCCGAACAACCGAGCTACCTGGACCTTCAGGACTGGCCTGGCTGATAACTGGAATAGAAACTCTTCAAACTATGAAAGACTTCGCTTGTTTAAGCACAGCTTCTTAAGTACTGCTGACCTCTCCATGTGCACTGGACTCTTTTTCACTTACATGAGGAACAGGAATACCATCAGAGGGCACAGGGTCAGCATCCATGAGCTATTATTCCTTTTAAGAAGTTGCTTTTCACTTAACTCTGTGGTGGGTTTATGTTTATTTTCAAGCAACAAATTCTCTTGTTTTCTGTAAATGATCCAACTCTTTGCAGTGTGTTCTTATTCGGCTCTGGCATCAATAAGCAGTCCTGTGATCATTGACAAAGCAAAACCATTCCTCAGCCTGTGTCTGACAGCCGGCTCCATTAAATCCCAGCAAACATTTCTGTTTGGGTGTGTTTGCATGTCTTTGCTCGAGTCCAGCAGGGGGCAATCAACTCCAACACACTGACGCACACGAGTGCATTTGAAGTAATTGAAGCCAGGAGTGCCTGCACAGAACACCGTAAATAACATGAAAAAGCATGACCGTTGCTTTTTTTGCAGCTCCTCTTTGTGCTTATCAACCCTCTTTCCTTCCTAGTTCCCCCACCTATTGCTCCTTTTATTTTGGAGGGAAAACGTTTGTCATTGACATACACACATTTCCCTGAACCGTTGTAGTGAAATGATAAAAGCCCTGTGGTTTCTACTCGCCCTGTGGCTCTACTCAAGTAGGAGGGGATTGATGTTCCCCTTATCATGCATCTGTGAAAAAAGGGGAAGCGGAGACACGAGCAGCTGCAGTTTACCCTCCTCCCTCCTGCTCTCTGCACCTCATGCCCCCACCCGTCTTTTCCCCCTCAGCCTTTTTCGTTGCCTGTGCCCAGACAGCGGTTGATGACGCTGCAGTCGGGGGGACTGGGGGCCTATCTCTCCCGCTCTCTCTCTCACACTCCTCCCGCCCTCCCTCCCCCTCTTTCTCACTTGCTCTACAAATGAAGGCTGAGTGTATTTATAGTCCAGCGTGTCACCCGGCAGCCAGCGGACGGGGGATTACCTTGGCCACGATGAACAAGCGGGGCCTCATTCAGAAACGGCCGCTCGCTCGGTGACTCACGGCCGCACATGCTGGTTTCACCACGCTATCACTGCCGAGGTATTTTGCTGCGTGTGTCAGTGTTGTTGTTCGTCTGGCAGGCTTCTCAGTATTATCATAAGATGTTGATCAAATACAAGAAAGCTTGGGTTGATATTTGTTGCGTGCTCATGGGGACGAGTGTGAGTGCTTTTGGTTTAGGATGTATTGTTGGCTTGATGTCAGCTCACAGCTGTTTGTGTTGTAGCCAGTTCACTAGTTCCTACTACGACAGAGTGTTGCTGACAAGAAGTCTTTTTATTCAAATCACCCCGTATACTTATTTGTTATAGATGTTATTATATGTTCACTGACTTCCTGGTCCTTTCTGATAAGAAGATATTGAAATGAGTCATTAAGTCTGATACGGTTGAATTAATATGAAAGTTTTAAGATCTTTTTTTCCTGCATTTTTTTGCTTATTTAGTGTTGAAAACACAAAGTACACCATTAAGAATTCCATCGGATGAGAGTCTGAAAAGTGCATGGAAATCTACTCTGAACTTCTCGTGTGGGTAGATCATATTTTAAAGACATTTTTGCTCGCATAGTCAGAAAAACTGGCAAACACAAAGACTGTTTCTCGGTCTGCTTATCTCATGTTGTGCATTGCTCATTCCAAAAGTGTGTCATGCTCTACTCTTTCAATTTTGAACCTTTGAAATCATAACAGGCTCTGTGTTTTCTACAGAGGAGCTCCGTCCAGTTAGAGTGAGCAACCTTAAACTAAAGCTGTAAAGCTGAAAGCTGTTTCTTTGCTCCTCAGAGCATTCAGACAGTGTGGGAGAGTCTGTCAGCCTTTTCCCTCCAATTCTCCGTCGATGGATAATGTCGAGACACTGTCTTAATTGCACAACCACTGCAAAACGATATATTTGTCTAATTTAGACAGCATGCAGGAGTCGGCATGCTTTCATTTTTTGGTTATTAAAAACAAGAAATGACCTAATAGTGGTTGCCTAGGACTTATATTATTGTTGCCATGGTGACAGGTATCGATATCCTTTGATTCTTCCTAGTATGGCATAAAAGTTTTAAATTCTGGCATCATGACAGCCCTCGTCTCTCGCTTGACTCGGTTGCTATAGAATAATAATAACATCCTTCAGATGATGCGTCTGATTGGCTCAGGAAAACGCTCATCTTTTGCCCTAACAATTCAACTTTTGCTTGCTGTGCATTGAAGGAAGGACGTTTTAACTTAGCACTGCTCGAGGGTCACATTGACTGCTCTTGTACATTAATTATATTATTCACGTGGATGTGAGTTTCTGCTGATTCAGCAAATGGACTCTCCTTCACTGTGTGTTAGAGGGCTGAAACTTTTGCCCTGTGTTGTGTACTTTGCATCTGTTTTATTCAGGATGAATCATTTTAAACAAGAATTTTGCATATTTTGAGGGAATTCTTTTTCACCCATAGACTTGATGCAATTCTTTTCTCTAAAGATTTCCAAGCATTCAAATGTATTGAACTGAAAACATGACGCTGACCTGATGGGGTTCAGAAAGTAAAGCAAACCTGTACTGGAAACAATTCAGTCGACTTGTGACCATGATGTAGGTTAATAACAGGATATATTGCTTTCCTTTTCAGTATGAGTGTTTTAGAAAAACATGAGCAGCCTGTGATTCTGTCATATCTCATGCTGTTGTGCTACATTACTAAACAGTGGAGTCTGTTATTAAAGGTACAATATGTACCAACTCAACTCTATATTAAAGCTAGAGAAATCCTTCATTTTATAGTTGTAACAGGACTTGTCTTGTTTGCGGCTGCCATGACAGACACAAAATGTTATTGTTGGCATGGAAACACCAGATGTTACGTCAAAGACCGCTACATACGGAAGTGGCAGCTGCTACTGAAAGCTGCCGTACTGTTGCTGTTTGTGCTGCTTTGATAAAAACGTCATGTAAATTTTACTCTGATACATCGTCTGTAAACATATTCTCTTCCTCAGGTCAGTTTGTGTGGACTAACCCATAGTTCGTTTTCATCAGGGGGGGATAGAATAGGGGGGAATCACTCCCATGATTCCCCCGTCAGCCTCGACGTCATCGTTTGTTATTGTTTTGATTGAGAGCTCCCTGGTGGTGGACTCTACATGCGGTGCCTTTAAGGGAACTGTTTTTCAATTATGGGCAACATTTATTAGTCTCAAGTCTTTTTTTAAATTTGTTTTTTGGGCCTTATTATTGGATAAGACAGCTGAAGAGAGACAGGAAATGTTGGGAGGAGAGAGTAGGGGGAGGACATGCAGTAGAGGACCGAGGTCAGATTTGAACACAAGCCGCTGCAACGAGGACTACAGCCTCTGTAAATGGGGCGTGCAACATAACCGCTAGGCTACCAGTGCTCCCAGTCCTGAGTATTTTTGTGTTTAGTTGATTAAAACTGTTCCAATTCTGAATCACACTGACACACTAGTCAGGAGTTTATACCATAGAGACTTTAAGACTTCTGCTCTCCAAAGAAAAGAAAACGTGCCTCCATAATTACAAATCTTCTGTCACTCACTCTAGAAAGAAAGTAGAGCACAATTTTAAACTATGCTAGCATTGGCTTATCATCTGTTTATTTTTTCTTCCTCCTCTGCAGATACTTGGAGAAGTATGAAAAAGTCCACCACTTCGGCGAGGATGACGATGAAGCGCAGCCGGGGAATCCCAAAAACTCTCTTCCAATCGGTGCAATTCCCAACTCTTATAACTACCAGCAACACAGTGTATCAGGTAGGCAGAGTCGACCCGTTTCTGAGTATTCAGACACTTTTCTTCTTCTTTCTTGGTCTCTCTGTGGTCACAAGTTCACTCTTTGTTTTCAACTCTGTCACATCCGTATCAGGTTCATGGACTCACTTTCAGTATGTGTACTTGATTAATTTCTGTCTTGCTCACTTTCTCATTTTCTCCCAAAGTCATCCTCTCTTGTCCTCTCCACAACTCAAATTCCTAATCCTTTCGCAGATGTGATTACACTAGAGCGTGACTTCATTCAGAAGCTTGAGAATCTGCTCAGCCCACAGGTCAAATATATGCATAGAAAATGTGCTACAACAAAGCTTGTTTTTGTTCCCTGGATTTTCAATTGCATCGACTTTGAAAAAAAAAAAAAAAAGAGACCAGAAAGTAAAACATAATTTTCATCATGAAGTTTCAGATCACTTTCATATCTGTCAAAGTCAATGTACTGTGGTTTGTTGACAAAAACATAGTAGTGAAGAAAGTTTCATTTTGTTGCTCTGATGTGAAGCGTTGTGAAGCAGGAATTTCTGGAGCAATAGGTTTACATATCAGGAAGTGTGCTTATTCAACATCTCGCTGATGTGACAAACTATCCCTTTAATCCAAGAAATCCAGTGCTAGCCTGACTGTACGGTTCAAACTAATAACTGTCATTTTAAGAAGTGTAGTGCTGTTCGTTTAAGTGCACGTCTGCACAGCACCTGTGGTGTTTAAGTTTAGTCTCATTCGGAAAGGGTATGTAACCTCTGTTTCTAAAGTGAGAAGTCAACATAAACTGCCACATGATAAAATGTTTGACTGACTTTATAGCTTCAACATGATTGGCTGCCAGAAACTAGTAAAATGCAGTAGGGCCTGACCAATATGGATTTTTTGGGCCGATATTAAATTTTTGTTATCAGATGCCGATATGTTTCTTAGATCTATCTTCGATTTTTAGATAGATTA
This sequence comes from Labrus mixtus, assembly GCF_963584025.1. Classification (NCBI taxonomy): domain Eukaryota; kingdom Metazoa; phylum Chordata; class Actinopteri; order Labriformes; family Labridae; genus Labrus; species Labrus mixtus. The sequence continues at coordinate 5,157,452 of NC_083633.1, read as the reverse complement.
ATATAGATCTACACATTTATTACATTGATACTTCAAATGCAGTTATCAAACACTTACTATACGTGCATCACCTCTCGACATTCTGGAGTGATGATGCTTGTTCTATCCGTATAGCGCCCTCTGCTGGTGAAGGAGAACTGCTAGTGTCATGTAATGAAAGTTAAATTAAATGCTATTTGACTGGTGAATAAATCTAGTAATATCAGCGCATATCTGAGATAAAATTAGCCAATACTGATATTCACTTGATATGCTAATATCGGTCGATATTATCAGCAGGCATATTAATCGGTCGGCTCTAAAATGCAGTAGTGTTGACTTAAAGCAACATTTAACACAATTAGATTGTTTTGAAGTATCGATACTTTAACTGCAAAAAATGTGAGAGATGCAAATAAGCTGAGTCCAAAACATCCATAGTGAACAAAAGTGACTTTCTGTAAATGTTAATTCATCTATTGAAGATCTCAGTAACAAAGTATACAGAGAGTATCAAAGTGTTTCCCTGTCGTAGCTACTCTTTCTGCTTTTTAAACTAACTCCTGAGTCTTTGTATTGTTGTTACATTCATCTCTTTCATTACTCAGTGACTCATTGAATTCACTCTTCAACTTGCTGAGCGCTGTTGTGTTTGAACCAAGGCCATCAAGCGTGTGTTTGCAGCAGTTGTTGGTACCCTTTTTTTTTCTTTTTGGACATTGCCCCCCTCTCCACACACACACACTCACACACACACCTCAGCGATGACTAATACTCTTTTGAACCCAGGCTTGCTGCTGCTTTCATGATGGAAGAACAGCCTCTGAGTAACCACATCATATTTCAAACCAAATATTTGAGTGCGACTCGCCAAGGCCAGTGTCTTGTCTGTACCGACAGACCCTGCCTACTCACAGTGAATGCAGGCTGTCCATTAGCCTCCCAGTGTTGTGGTGTTGACCACAAGCTGCTCTCTCAGATAATTGACTTTGCTGACAGCCATTTCCCATGAAAGGAACGAGGAAGCACTTGTTGGTTTTCCCTCCAGCTCAGTTTAGATCAGAGCCTGCAGCTTTTCAGTTGCAGGCTCTATTCATTAACAGTGAGCCCTCTGCCTGCTGAGCTAAATGAATCCAAAACATTACCCGGGTGGGAAAAGACACATCCCGAGCTGTAGTGTACTGAGATCATTCAGACATTGAAGAACACTGTGATGTTCAGGTGGCTGTGCAAATGCACTCCTTTTTAAGCTTTGTTAGATTTGTGTTGTGCTGGAGTAGAGGGTGGGGGGTTCAGATTTAGTTTCATCCATTCCCAGGTGCACATACAGTATGTATAGACATTAATATTAAAACCATTCATTTTAAAACAGTTTGAATTGAATAGGGAAGCACCGATGTACTGGTTGAACATCTCTCGATAACATCCCTTTGTGGACAAACATCGGCCCTTTTGGAAAATAATGTGCCTCACACCGATGTTGGTAGCCGATGTTTACATGTTGTGTGGCATCATTTTAAAGCTGGCAAGCTGGTATTCCCCCTTCTGGGCTAACTGATTTTGTTTTCATGGTTGAGAGTGAAAGAAAATGTCAGCAGTGTGGGAGTCTTAACTGGGAAAGATCAGCAACATGCAGTTTGTGAGACATGTCTCAGTGACACTTCAAGTGGAGAGACTCCCAAATATGAAGCGAACACCAAAGCAGTACTCGCTTTAACAACAAGACGAGGAATCGACTGGAGAAAATGCTGCATTTCTGGACCCCTAATGTAAACATACATGTCTTTTTTTTTTTTTTTAAGATTTATTTTTGGGCTTTTTGTGCCTTTTAATGGAGAGATAGGACAGTGGATAGAGAAATCAGAGAGAGGGGAATGACATGCAGGAAAAGAGCCACAGGTGGGATTTGAACCTGGGCCACTCGCTTGCAGGACTACAGCCTCCATACATGGGGCGTGCGCACTAACCACTGCATCACTGCACCACCAGCGCCCCAACATACATGTCTTTTACTGTCAACACAGTCTCATACTTAGAGACGCATACTGCCCTGTTGGTTTTATGGACAGTGTTTCAAAACCATCTTAAACCCAGTCTGGCATTTCTGAACGTACACAAGCTGCTATGTGTGTCTAGTTGATTTACTGCTATGTCTCTATTCCAGACCTTTCATAAGTGAACTCTGTCTGTACCCCAGGCTCTGAATTTCTAAATAACGGTAATGTAATAGAACAGCAGGGCGGAAGTCGTGCTACGTTAGCTTGGCAGACTCACTGATGGTTCATTTCTTGACAGTCAGTTGGGCGATCTCTCACAGCGCTTTGATCTGCCCCGTTGTCCTGTCATGTCGTGGCCTACGACCGCTTCTAAGTCAGTCTGCTCATGAAGCTTTTGTCTCTAGTCGTCAATGTACATCAGCAGTTTGTACAGTGCTGGCCAGCTGCAGGGCGAGCCGACACAGGAGATGTTGTAATAGAAGCGGGCCTGCACAAAACCTTTTCAGCATGGAAATCAAATTCACTCAGCAGGACTCCTCTCTGCTTTATGATTGGTTTCCAGAGGCAGCAGGCTACAAAGATCCTGCACCAAATTGAAATACCCTCTGTATGGAAAAATGACACCTATGCACACAAAATGATTGATGGCAGAAAATCAAGCCGTGGCACCGGATGAGACGCGGGTCTTTGTTGACAAAACGTCTGCACTTGACTGACAGGATCTTCTGTCGTTTAAGAATATTCATGATATGAGCACCCTGCACCATTAGGAGACTGTGCATCCTCCTTCCTCTCAGGATTCAATAACGATTATCCTGTTGACAATTTGAGTCGATATCACTATGCATCACGATGGGTTGCATCCTCAATTTTCTATCTTTACTGCACATGGCGACTTTTTCATCATCAGAGACAAGCAGTCAAATAAATACAGAATGAACTCCCCATTTTATTTTTTTAGAAATCAATGTCAACATCAATGTCTTTTCACTGTAAACCAAAATAAATCAACTAGAAAGGTCCAGCCAGGCTGCAAAAACGACAACTTAACAACATACTATACATAGCAACGACAGTCCACAATAATCGATTTAGTTCTGTCACTGCAGCGATGCACAATCATCCACATCGTGATGCATCGTAGAAAAAAGTTAATTCCAACACCCCCATGCACCAAACTGTGTTTTCTAATTTAGGATTAAAAAACTTTGTAATTATGAGAAGCCCATCATGGAGGTTGACTAAGTCCCAGACAAACACAATTAAAAGTGGAGAGAACATTCATGTTCCTCAGTCAGACAAGACACGGCTCATCGGGCTAATTAGAACTAAAAAAAAAAATAATAATACTGCTTCCACTGAGCGGCTCATTGCCCCATTTGGTTTGCTTCAACTCGGTTAAATGAAAATATAAATCTGAGTTAAAGTGGCTGAAGGTGTGCGGAGGCAACAGAACTACAAAGAGGGAGCCGGTCGGGGGCAGCTTTCCTCTTCCTCTGCACTTCAGTCGTTGCTGAATGTTGTGATGATTGTTTCTTTTACAACGTCTGAGTGGTGTTTGTTTCATCCCGCTTCATTTCTTTCTCTGCATCTCTCCCCCACAGACAATTGTGTTCAGGTCAAATGCCATGCCAGCGGTTTATGCTTTACTAGCATCATTAGCATCGCACGGCAGTCGGTTGTGTTTGCTTTGTTTTGTTGGGATGTATTTGAAATGCCTCTTTCCCTGGCTTTATTAAAAAATGTGTTTTAATTAAATCTCATATGTATCATTTCAACATTTCAGTGTTTCCTCCTGTTGCCTGTTTAGTTTGAAATAAGCCTCATTATCCTCCATGTCCACCTATCAATGAAGACATGTCCTCTGTAACGCTCTGCTATCTGTTTCATGGAGATGTTAAACACTATAGTATATATTTCCCTGTTTTGGAAACGTATTAAGAGATTCTTTTCTGTTCTCTTCCAGACTATCTCCGCCAAAGCTATGGACTCTCTACGGACTTTGTTCCGCCGTGCGACTACAACAAACTGGTGCTGTCTCTCCTCTCGGGCCTACCCAACGAAGTGGACTTCGCTGTCAACGTTTGCACGCTGCTTTCAAACGAGAGCAAGCACGCCATGCAGCTGGACAAGGACCCCAAACTGGTCACGTTGCTGCTGGCCCACGCCGGCGTCTTCGATGACTGTAAGTGTCCAAAACCTTGTTCGAATATGTTAATTTACGTCTGAGACTATGAACCAAAACACAGAAAAGATGTATCATTCTTCATCTGTTGCATACATGAGTATTACCTAAAAGAACCTGTAATGTACTTTATTCAAATGATGTAGATTTATGTTAATCGTGAACATGCAGACCTGCAATGCAATGATTATTTCGGGGGGGGGGGGGGGGGGGGGAGGCAAATTTTTCCCCAATTTGCCCCCTCTTAGCTCCCCTCCCTGTTGAAGATCAAAGGTTCTCTGTTCTCAGCACGTCTTTAAGTGTAATTTATCAAAGTGGAAAAGAAGGAAGAGGGAAAACCGACTAATGCACTGATCTAAAATTGTGATGCTCCACTCTAACCCCTTCCTCTTTTTTTTTTTTTGCAGCACTAGGCAGCTTCTCCGGGGTATTTGGGTCGGAATGGAAGGAGAAAACCACACGGGACTTTGTCAGGGTAAACTTTGAAACAATCTTTTTTCATGTATGGCCTCGTACATCATCTTTAAGTTAACTTGAAATGCAGCTTTATTTGGCTATTATTTATAGATAATAAATCCTCTTTTTCTTTTTTTTTACACTGTGAAGCCATATTCTGTGAAGTGTGAAGATTGGCATAAAATACAGCGGTTCCTTCTTAAAGAGGAACCTCAGGGAGCGCTTTTCTCTGAGGCGTCTTCACAAAGCAGAACGGAGGGCAGTTCACTTTGATCTCGCTCAATTTCAAAAAGGCAAGCATGAAAGGAAAGTCACGACTCCAAAATAATGTAGCATTTAATTTATCCCCCGCCATGGGTGCATTATCGTGGCCGCTACTCCTTTTAGAGAGATCAGAGGTCACACTCAGCAGAAAGACGCGTTGTATCCAGCTCAGAAGGCTTCGCTCTGTTGTCTCCTCCTCGCATTGATTGAGCAACACAGAGCTTGTTTTCATTATCGTGGGTCGAATGTTAAAGTTTTCCCGAAGAGTAGAAAAACAAGCTCCACAGTAAAAGGGACAGTCCCCAAAATGTACAAATCAAAGTCTGTTTATGGAGCTTTTGAGTATTTCTGCTTGCTTGTTTGAAAAGCCTGCAGCATAACATTGTCCCTATAAAGAGTTTAAATTAAAGGGGCGCCTGATAGCTTAGCGGTTATGTTGTGCGCCCCGTGTGCAGAGGCTATGCTCCTCCATGCAGCAGCCGTGGGTTCAAATCTGACCTCGGCCCTGTGCTGCATGTTATCCACCACTCTCTCCTCCCGACGTTATCTTATCTATTAAGGTAAAAAAACGGCCCAAAAAATATCTTGAAAAAGGAACACTTCTGACAATGTGATGGACTAACATGACATTTCACTCACAATGTGACCTCTCCAGCCTTTGACTGCTAAGATAATGAACTGCCATCACTACACATTGTCTATTGAACATGAACATTTTGAATACTCTGCATATCGACCATCACATACCAAGTGATGGCCTACCAAGTAGGAATAGAAGTAGTTAATTGAGATTTTTGTGTGTGCAATATATCAACATCTGCAATGTGAATTGGAAAATATCTACATATCTGTGTAATCCAATATCATGCATCATTGAGAAAAAAAAAAGCCTTAAATATATCCAGAGGAAGCGGCGCAAAGCTTGATAGACTGCCTCGGGTGATGTCACTTGAGTCTGTACAAGAAGGTGTGAGCTCAAAGCTTCCTGTCACTTCTCCCTCCCTTTTCACATGAAGTATTCTGTCAGGAGGCTTCTGAGCTTGAATCACAACAAAACAAAACAGAACAAAGTTTCAACAAAAAAGAAAAGAAAGCAGAACAGACGTTCTCATGCTAAACAAGTTAGATCTTAAACGAGGTGCAACAACAAGTCCCAATCTTTTCAATCGACTCTCAGCGTCTTATGTTGTCTTTGTATTTATCATCTTATCTCAGTGAGCTAACCAGCGCTCCCTCATCATCTCTGCTCTAGACTGCATTAACAGCCAATAACATAACACACCAGAGTCACTCGCCAAACTGTTGCAGTCAAGAAGTTGATTTGTGGGTAATGTAGTCTCCAGGCTGCATTTAGTGAATGTGCTGTCAGTATGATGATACGTTGTTGGAAGTGTCTTTAAGGTTTTAGTGTAAAAGTGCTTACATGAGTATGTAGGTTTCTTTGTTGAGGTCATACTTTGGTTTCTGGAATAACCGAGTTCAGCGCCTCGGTTCTGATCGTGACAGTTGATTTGATAACACGGGATTTGGAAACATTTGAATTGTCGGTGTCATTTTTGAGTGCAATGCTAACAGCTGCTGTTCCTCTGCAGTTCTGGAAAGAGGTGGTGGAGGACTCTGAAGTCAGGGAGCTGATCTGGGACAAGAACAACCCAGCACAAGGTAAACACACACTCTGTGCTCTAAACGGCAGAAAACAATAAAAGGCTTTCTCTCTTGTACACTCCCACGGCGTTTTTATTGACATCTGAAGTGCTGCGACATGCAGGCAGGCTTTGTTTACTTTGACTTCCTTTTGTAGCTATAAGCGGGATACATTTTTTTTTTTTTATATAATCCTGCTTTCTCCTTGATACCCAACCTTGTAAACACATCCTTTATTTTACAAACTATTTTCACTAATACTTAAAAGAAAAGATCAGATGGATGGACAAGAGAACAACCAGTTGGATGAATGTTGATTGGATCCTGAAAGTTGAATTTCAGAAACCGCCTTCCTGTTGAACAATATGTTCAAACACCATCACCTGGCACAGAGCTCTAAGCCCCCCCCCCCCCCTGCTCTCTTTGCAGATGGTACGTCGTGTGAGGAGCGCTGGCAGAGCCTCTTCCACCCGCCGCGGAACTCGGGTATCAGTGACATGGAGGCCCAGCGGGTGCTTCAGGTCGCCGTTATCCTGCGGAACCTCTCCTTCGAGGAGGCCAACGTCAAGCTGCTGGCGGCCAACCGAACGTGCCTGCGCTTCCTTTTGCTCTGTGCCCACTGTAACCTCATCTCACTCCGACAGCTTGGACTTGACACGTTGGGCAACGTGGCAGCCGAGGTGAGTCCCGTGTTCCCGTTTGGGGTGGATTCAAAACTCTTCGATGCCAAAAAGAAATCTGCCAAATGAAACCAGCATGCTTTCAGAAAGGGCGGCATTTAAAAAAAAAAAAAAAAAAACCTAATTTGCAGGATTTGAGTCTGCACAGTGGTGTAGAGTGCAGGGAGGGATGCAGAAGATTTTGTTTCCAAATGTAGGTTAGTGTGACACCGCTAACTGTCTAGTCTTGAGGCATCATCTCTACTCCAAAACAGCTCGAATCAGAGCTGAAGAACGAGCAGGGAAAAAAAACATGTGGCTGTTAAGTACTATTCAGTGCAGTTCTATTAACAGTTACAACTTCTAAAAGGCAGAAAGAGTTTGTAGAGAGGGGTTTTTCCCACCATGTTTTCCAAAACCAAGAATAAGAAAACACGCATAAGCAAGAACAGCTGACTAGCTCACCCCCCTCTGAAGTAACAGTTTTATTTTAAGGACCTGGAGGGCACAGTCTACAAACTATAGTGCATGAAAGCCGTGTTTTGGACTGGATCATTCCCTGCTAAATGTTACAAAGTCACTCTTTAGTATGCAACCAATCCATAGAGCAAACAGAGCCCAAGTAACGCGGTATCACTAGCTGGGTGAAGTGACGCTGGATACACACTGAAAGACAATCCCCCAACAATTCCCACTCCGAAACAAGTCCTGATTTTTTTTGTTGTGCCGAAGCCAGGGACAAGGAACGAACTGGACTTTGAGGGTGAGGCGTGCTTAGGCAGGGTACCGATTGCCTCGTGTGGAAAAAAAAAAGAAAAAAAGGATGATAATTTCCTGAACACTCTGTCAGCTCACTAAAGAGCTAACACCATCTTCTCCAGAAATCAGACTGATTGGCAATGAAAAGACGAGTTGAAGTCCACAGGGTTCATCTGGGACAACCAAGTGGATGAAATGTTATTAAACACAATCCGTCATGGCTGCGGTCAGGGTTTCCTAAGAAACGATGTCTGCCAGATGGTGTGCGGCGTCACTGCCAAGCAGCCTGTTTCTCAGAATAATTTCTACATATTAATTTGGCAAAGGTGAAATCTCACATTTTGAGGCAGGTGCAGAGTTTCCAGACTAATGCAGGGAAAATGTGAAACTGAGATTGTAACATAAATAGTCTGAGAACACACTGAAGGCTTGCTTCGACTGTATTATCACATTTATTGGTAGGAGATGTTAATGAGCACATATCTATTTTTAGAAACTGTAGGCACAGGGTCCCTGATAGGATCAGTTCAAGCCTTTGATGCCTTTAATTGGATTGCTGCATTTCTGGCACTAGACAAATTCTTATGATGGATATGATACTGCTAAGCTCTGCGTTATCTGTTGTCACTGTCCAAAATGTAAATACCAGTAAAGCGCCATAGATGTTGGGACTGGGGGCTGCTCCCACTTTGGATGTATCTGGTTGACTGGTGTGTATGTTTGGGGCGTCAAAGAATGTTTTGAAGGTCGAGAGCTGAAAATGAAAGAATAGATGATGTTGTTGAACGGGGCTCGTCATTATAACTGGCCCTGCTGGCCTGTACGCACGATCCAAAGACTCCGGGCCAGCTGATAGCACGATCTACTGGCTCGCTCGGGCCAGTTAAAAAAACTTCCTGACTACCTTATTCCTTTGTGTTGTTGGGGACTTTTGTGAGATCATCCCGTTAATTACTATCACAGAATCTACATTTCATTGCCATGCACACATCTGATAGCTTCAGTGCTGTCACTCCTGTGAGCGGTCACTACACTCAGATTGTTCAGTGAACATGAACAGATGTAAGCGGCTCTCAATCATCTGACAAGGTGCAGCTCTCGGTTGGCGCTTTTTTTTTGGTCGGCCTATTAATATTGTAGTCCCGTAGTGACTCATACTTACCGGTATTAAGTTATTTGTTATTTTAGCTGTTTAAAGGAAGAATGTGTGTCTTTTTAATCCAGTAGATGTCGCCCTTGAGCACCAGCATGAAACCAAAACAAACAAAAGGTTACTAATGTAACTACTGTTCTATGAATCCTGAATGACAGCAGGGATGCGGTTGTTTCCAGCTGACCTGCTGACTGGTGGCAGGATCGTTGAATAACTCTCGTCTGACTTCTTGCAGCTCCAGCTGGATCCTGTTGACTTTCGGACGACTCATCTGATCTTTCACACCATCACCAAATGCTTGATGTCCAGGGACCGGTTTCTCAAAATGAGAGGTGAGAGGTCTTGTTGTGTTCTTGTAGTGACCTCTTTTTTTTGTTTGGTTTTTTGTTTAAGATGCCTCCTGCAGCATATTAAGTGCAACGCGTTTTCTGTTCTTTCTGTCTTTCAGCCATGGAAATTCTGGGCAACCTCAGCAAGGCCGAGGACAACAGCGTGCTGATCTGCGAGTATGTGGACCAGGACTCGTACAGGGAGGTGGTGATGCTCCTCACCCTGCCTGACCTCATGCTCCTCATGGCCTCGTTGGAGGTGCTCTACCTGCTGGCCCAGCTCGGAGAGAATCCCTGTACCAAGATCGCCTCAGTCGACCACAGCATAGGTATGACTCCTCCCCCCCCTCACATGTTCTCTTGCTACTTTGCGTGACTTTTAAACACAAGTTCATTCTTGTTCTATTACTGATTAAGTGAATCCAGGGCTTGAAATCTAATGTCACTTGAGCTTTTTGGATTTTTGGCAACATTTCACCCTGCCGAGTTTATCACGCTTGTTTTTCCATTTATGCACACTCAGCTTAAGGGACAACTTGTTCTTCCTTTTATCCTAAAAAGGAGGCTCTGCTTTGAATTAGTTTGTCCGAGTACAATAAACATTTCTTTTATCTGCTAAATAGATTACTGAAATATGATTTCATCCAGGCCCCCTCTTTGTTCTAAACCTGATGTGTTTCTTCTTCTCTCTGCTCTCAGACCTGTTAGTGCGGTTAGTGTCCGTCGACCTTCACACGTTCGGACCCGACGCCCTCACAGCGGTGCGGTTGATCGAGCATCAGGCCAGCGCCGACCAAGCCGCCGAGGTTCGACCACAGCTGGTGGAGCAGGTTCCTGCAGCCGTGCAGGGAGGTCCAGCACCAGGTGAGCGTCTTTTTTTAAATAATTCATCATGCCTACTCTCAGAAGAGAGTTGGTTTGAACATGTGCTCTTTGATTAGAAAATAGTGACAATCAATGCACACTCAGCCTCCTGCCAGGCAAACGAGGAAAATGACCAGGAGAGTCAAATCAGCGTGTGATGCTTTGATTAGAGCGGTGTATGAACTGGTCAGAGGATTAGTGCTACCTGAGGAGGGGAGGTGGGGGGGGGGGGATGTAACACAACTTCGTGTTTTTCTAAACTCATTATGGCCCTCTGGGAATCTGAAATAGGTTCATGCTGTACCTGAAATTGAATTGAATAAAAACCTCATGTAGGATTCTCACATCTCTCCATGTATGGTAAGCTTTTTTAAAAACCTCTATGTTCTGCTCACACAGGCCAGATTTCTTTTAAAGTGGTGGCTAAGATTGAAGAATGCCTCACTGAGACTAAGTGGGCCTGTGACTCGTTGGTTAAAACAAATCAAATCAAAGTCCAGATAGGTTTGTTGATTTATTAAACAAAAGAGGGGAAAAATAGTCTGAAACAAAAAGTCCAAAAGATGTAGATAATGATGATGATTACAGTGACTGTAAACAGAAAATATTCAAACCCACTCGCCCTCTTTGTCCAGCCTCCCGCTTCACAACTCAACAGGTCAAATAAGGTAAAGCCCTCGACCACTGCTAATTACCCGTAATTATATCAAACCCTTATAAGGAGTGCAACATAACAAATAATCAACAGAGGTATAAATACACATTATGGCTCCTACAGCTTTGCAGATCAGACTTCAAAATGGTCCCATAAATCTGTGGTTCTCAACTGGTGGGTCGGGACCCAGTAGTAGGTCGTGGAGCCATTTTTCAGTGGGTCGCAAATGTGCCTGGAAAAAAAACTTGTAAACAAAAGTCTGAAGTGTTTTTTGAACATGTTGGCTTCCTTCCGTTTCTTGCTTCAGTGACATGTTTTGTAACGACCGAAATCTGATTGGTCGAAAAAGCAATTTCACGGAGGAGTTGGAGGTGGGTCCTGAGGCCAGACCGCTGTTAATGACATCATGCCACAATCTGACGCAAATAAATAAACATACTGAGGATTTTAGTGGCTTTGTGGTTTTGGGTTTATGAAGTGAAGGTGTCGGGTAGACCTGCTGTATGAAGTGGTTTAACAGATTCTTAACTTACCGCAGTGAACATAACAAGAGGTCAAATGTCTGTTTGTGTTGAGTCAGTTCAACACAACATGATTAAAAAAAACAACCAAAGATGGTCTTCATGTCTTTGACTGTGTGTTTGGAGCAGAGAGAAACAAAAGTGATTCAATGTAACGTCTGCCCAGAGCTGCTGTTCTCTGAATCTATGAATGCTAATTCATCTACAAATACTAACTCTCCTGTTGCTGAGCTGTGAGAGAGATGCTCTGAATCCCTCTCAGCAGGTTGTTTACAAGCCTGGTCTGGTTTTTATACCCGGTCCTGGATGAAATATCTGTTGCTTATTGATTGATCATTTATTCTGTGAATAAGTTGCCCTGACATTTGATGGAGAAACATCCCGTTAGAAGAGGTCACACTGATCGAGAGGACAGATGTTCCTAATCTCCAAAATAATTATTAGCTAGTTGATAAGGAGTGTTGGAGTTGGGCAGACATTGGGTGCTGGATAGCCTAGCGGTTATGTCGTGTGACACATGTACGGAGGGTATAGTCCTTTGAATATGACCTCGGCCCTTTGAGGCACGTCATCCCCTGCTCTCTCCTCCCAACATCTCCTGTCTCTCTTCAGCTGTCCTGTCCAATTAATCCCCAAAAACACTCCAAAAAAAGAGCTGAGCATGATGAAACTATACACCAGTGTTCAGAAAACAATGTTGGATGTAGAAAATATAGATCATAATCAAAGTGAAAAATCATGTTTTCCTTGACTTGACTGATAAATGTAACACCTGATTGGTTTGAGATGTCTTCAGCTTTACAATAAATATGTGTTTGTTTGCCTCCTGCTCATATCCTCGTGTGACAGCAAGACGGTGACGTGTAAGGCAGACTTAAAAGCAGCTTTCCAAACAGCACCATGACTTCCATGAATTAACAGTCTAACCCTGGTGGGATTTAAACACACCTCACCTTGGTAGTGTCATCCCTGTGCTCTCAGTGGTTCACTGACATCTAGTGGTCAGCCTGCAGAGTGTTTCAGTTTTGAAGTTTTTTTTTTTTTTAATCAGTGGGCAATCTAACCTCAAAACTCTTTTTTTTTTTTAAAGCTTTCCAGTGCAACGAAAAACCTGAAACCTTAAATGTCTCGTCTTTCTTTTTTCAGTAACGAGGGTTCCAATCCAACCAACCCAACCTCCACCCGGGATCGTTGAACTAGACGGGGAGAAATTCACACTGCAGTGGTAAGATGATGTCATCAAGAGATGTGAATTCTGATTGTTCAGCTAAAAAAAATAAAACCCAGTTTGAAATCGTCCTGTCCTTACCGTCTGGAGTTTTTTGTGTGTTTTTTTTTCTCCTCCAGGCTCAACGCACACTTTGAGACACACGGCGATGGCTCTGTGTCGCGATCAGAAATGTACTCCGAGTACCTCTCCACGTGCAGTAAAATGGGACGAAGCAACATCTTAAACTCCACCGGCTTCCTCAAATGTCTGCGGTAAGTCTCCATGCGATGCTTCTCGTACCCTCCAGCGATCTCGTCTTGGCAGATAGATTAGTCACAAATTATATTTCCAGTCAACCAATCAAATCAGTCTTATTAGGATGAGTTCACTTAACCCCAAGGATATCTAATTAGAATGAAATGTAATTATCAGGGCGGTCAATCGATTACGTTTTTTAATCACTGTCTATCGTAAATTTTGATAGTTAAACGCGATAAATCGTTTTTTTAATCACGTTTGAAGTTTCAGCATTTAAAAATTAAAAAGGCTTTTATTTTGAAGTTTTGATTTGCTCTAAGCTGAGTTTTTTTTACTTGCTGTTTGAATTCAACCGTGCTTTTATTTTGAAATAAAGGGGGGACGTTCTGGTAGATTGAAGGTTACGACATTAACTTTAAAAAAAAAAAGGAAGTCGTTATGGAGTTAAAAATAACCTCCAACAGAACAGAGCGCTGAATAACGACTGTGGCCTGATTTAGATTGTTTACATCCTAGTTACTATTCTCTGCCTGTTGTAGCTGTTTCCAGTTTATATTGTGTTTAATAATTATTTCAGGTACTTCTTACTGTGTGTGAGATTCGTGGCTGGTAGAGTAAATAGTCAGAATAGACGTGATTCAGCAGGGGAGCGGCGGAACGCCAAGCGGTTATGTCGCCCGCCACAGAATGATGGCATGTTTTTAAAACTTGTGATTGGGTTGGATCGAGCCCACACCTTCATGACATGGTTTCAGACCCAGCGCTCTGATGTTGGACTACAAGCGTAACAAACAGGCTCGTCGGTCACATTGAGGGAATCAACTGCTTTACTGAGCTGTGAACGCCGACTCCTGCATGCTGCACGTTACAAACAGACAACACTCCTCTCCACTAAGCTCTCCTGTCACTTCTCCAAGTTTCAGTCAGACTCTCTCTCCGTGTCGGATTACACACATGAACACTGTGCATTCTTGCAAAGATGGTCTACGCAGACAGGGAGTCTCACTCGTGTTAAAGAGGACAGCTAGGCAAATTATTAGAACCCATGAAAAACCAAACAAATGAGCAACACTGAAGGAATACCAAGAAACAAGCTAATGTGAGCGGCACTTCTGCATGTAGCTCCTTGTAAAAGGTGCTGTCCTCTGAAGAGCCACTGATTTCTAACATGAAACTGCTTAAGTGTGTTTTCATCTCCTTTTTCTTCAAACAAATACAGCCTTAAATGTCTTGTCGACACCTAGGCACCTGCAAACTGTTTCCTAGTTTAATGAATGGACGTTATGTTTCATGAGGCTTTCAACATTGTCAGGACACTTCTCTATCCATCCCCCTTTCTCAGCCTCTGAAAGAACATCTTTAAGAATATTTACTGAACTGTTGTACAGGCTCAGAATATCTCTAAATCATGATTCCCTTTGTTTCCTCCTTCCCGTCCAATCACAGAACTGTCTTCCCCAACCACACGATGAGGCGGCAAGACGAGGCCAAGACCAACGGTCAGGTTCAGATCATGCTGGTAGGGTTAAGGAGAAGGTCCATCCCCCTGCCCATCCAGCTGTACTACCAGCAGCAACAACATCAGCAGAGCCCAGCAGCAGCAGCAGCAGCAGCAGCTCCTCCGCCTCCAGCAGCCCGACACGATGCTCCTGGAGACCCTCAGGCCCCGCCCTCAGGTACAACTTAGAATTCATCATGTTTACCTTCTTTCATTCTGTAAATACAATCTGGAAAATGCTTCGTTCCGTTAACCAACATGCAGACTCTTTTCCTGCTGAAATGATTCACACCTTTCAGCATTTAGTAAACCCGACAGACAAAGTCCAAATGTCTAAAGCTAAAGTGTTACGGATGAAGGAGGAGGCACGCTGTAGGGTCTCTGCAAAGAAAGCAGAGCTGCTACTGCTGTGACCAAGATGGCTGAAGTGATTAGAAATGCAAAAAAAAGTAAAGAGGTGTTCAGGACGAGGAGCATATCAGAAAAACTGAAAGGAAGGCCGCTAAACTGTAAACAATGTCATGCAACTGAAGTAAAAGGAGCCGCTGCTTTGTTTGTGACCATGAAATTGAAATAATACTTAAATTACGAGAATTGTTTATTTAGTTGTTTGAGTGTTTTTTGTCTTTTTGCTGCTCCTGAGAAAGACATGATGGTTATAACAGCCTTGATTGAATAGATCAACAGAGTCATCCTACTTCCCAGTATGTGTCCTCTTATATGGTTATAAGATAAAGTCGTAATGTCAAAGGAAATGTGCTTTCTTTTGAGTTGTTCATAGCAGTGTTGTAGTACTCGAAATTGGTCTTGGTCTTAGTCTCGAGACCACCTTTTGAAGGTCTCGGTGTTGAAATCGAAAGCATTTTTACTCGGTCTTGGCAGACTCCGGACTTTAAATTCAGACCAGTGAAGACCACCACTGATAGACTATTTTTCCACATCATTTTTGTGATCAGAAGGAAAACACCTCTTTCTAAAAAAAAAAAAATTACTTCAATTCATTTGAAGTTAGATTTTTGTCCCCCAGTTACGGCCAAAATCTTCCCGGTGTTACGGTCTAAATGAGTGACGCGCACATGAGGTTTTTATGTGATATTTATGGTCTTTGTTTTGTCTCGGTCTTGATCCCTAAATGTCTCGGTCTCGGGGCACTCTGGTGTCGGGTATGTCTTGGTCCCGGTTAGTGGGGAGGCCTTTATTGATTACAGAAATAACACCTATAGTGGATGATCATGCATGGAAATGTATTTAATTCTAATGTAACATCACAGTCTTCTCATGACGCTGTTTTTAGAGGCTTTATACAAAAAGAGAAAAAAGTCCCCTGAAACATTGAAAAGTAGCGAGTTCATTTTACCTTGGACCTAAACAGTTCTGTTTGTGTGTTACTGTGTTATTAGGCCTGCCTCCTGGGCATCACAGTCCTGGACCCCAGTTTGCAAGGGCCCCTGGATCCAGCCTCAGCACCGCTGGTGCTTCCCCCTCCATGGCCTCGCCTGCACAAGATGCGAGTCACCCGACTGTTCCCCGTCACCCGATGTCCCCGCAGCTGACTCCGCAGTTACCCCTGAATCCTCTGGCAGCAGTGCAGCAGCAACTGGTCCGACCTGGTCCAGTGGTCCAGATTCCAACGTCAACACCGGCTACCCAAAATCACAGCCCCCAGGCTGCACCTCCCCCCCAACCGCAGCAGCAACACTCCCCCATGATCCACACCGGGACACCTGTCACACTATTTCAGCAGGTACCGCAGGGCCACATCCTCACAGCCAGGGTGCAGGGCGTGTGCCCTCCCATCACTCAGACCCCTCCCCAGGCGGACCCTCAGTGTCCCGCTGCGGCCTCCGCGCCCTCTTCTTCCATCGCGGGCGTGCCCAATTCACAGGCGTCGCGCGTCACATTTCAAAACATCGCCCCCAAACCAGCGCTAAACCAGTCGGGTGGACCAGCGACCACGATAGCCCCTTCCAACCAGCAGCAGAGTGTCGTCTACACCCCCGCCATACACCAAATTGTTCTCGCCAACCCCTCCGCCATTCCGGGTGCCCAGACTATCCAGATAGCCGGGCAGCCCGGCGCTGCTTCCAGCCCCTGTCTGCCTCCCACCTCTCTCTCCAACACCCAGGTTCAGTCCGGTCAAACCGTCAGCCAAGCTCTGTCCATCAAACGGCATCAGCAGCAGCTTCAGCAGCAGCCCCCGCTCCAAATCATGTCCCAACCTCCCCCCTCTCAGCCTACCTCCACTGAGTCCAGCTTGATCAAACAGCTACTGCTTCCAAAGCGGCCTTCGACTCCGGGAGGAAAGCTGATCCTTCCCGCTCCACAGGTGCCCCTCCCCAACAGCACGATAGCCCCCAGTCCACAGGTCATCTACCAGACCAACTACACCCCCCAGAATGCCTCTCCCCAGCCCCAGCAGCTCAATGTTCAGCTGGTTCCCGGTCAGCTTCCCGCTGCGGGATCCCCTGCCCTCCAGACGGTGCAGCTCCTGCCCGGCCAGCTCATTTCGACGAGTAGCCCGGGGACGGCGACCTTATTCCAGGGCCCCACGGCGGCTGGACAGGTCACGTTCACCGTGGTCCCCAACACTGGTTTCACCACATCTACTGCTGCTGTGACCGCTGTCAGCCAGGGGGCCGTGACTCCCGCAGCTCCCCCTCCTCCGTTCTCTATAGGAACGGTGCCCCACCACGCCCCCACAGCTCCTCAACCACCTACTCCGCCGCCACTGCCAGCTCCCCTCAGAGGAGACAAGATCATTTGTCAAAAGGAGGAGGAGGCCAAGGACGCCACGGGGCTGCACATCCACGAGAGAAAGATCGAGGTGATGGAGAACTCCTCTTTAGCGGACGGAGACTCTTCTAACGGGAAAACCAGTAACGGCGATGTGGCGGCAGGGGCCAAGCTGCTAAACGGTCGGAAGTGCATGGAGTCTAATCTACCTCCATATCACTCAGGGAACAGCCAGGGGGCGCTCAACGGCCCGGCTACGGAGAGTCACCCTGCTAATGGGAAGCAGGCCCTCTCCCCAGGCCCAAACACCCCCCTGGAAGGAAGCCCCGACCCCAAAAAGACTCTAGTCAACGGGGTTTGTGACTTTGATCGGGGCGACGGTGGTGGCAACTTCAACAAAAACATTCCAAATCACATTGCTTCCAAACAGTACTTGGGGAACGGGGAGGTGGGCCCCACTGAGAAGAGTCACGGGTCAGACCCTCATCTCCCCAGTCCTCCTCCTAACCCCCAGCAGGACACTGCCAAAGCCCAGCAGGCCGAGCGCCTGGCCAACGGACCCCAGGCAGTAGGCAACAAGCCTCCCTCGGAACTATCCAATGGACCTTTAGGGCCGGCCCACGCTACGCCCGTGCTTAGGCAGCAACTGCTCCCCAACTCCACCCTCCTCTCCACTGTTACTCTCTCCGCTCAGAGTCCCGCCGCCTCTCCTGCGAACGGAGTGGCCTCCGAGGCTCGAGGTCTCAAGAGACCGGCGGAGAACGAGGACCGCGGCACGGCTGCGGCGTCCTCCGGGATTCCCAACAAAGTGGGCGTGCGGATCATCACCATCAGCGACCCAAACAACGCCGGCAGCAGCTCCACCATGGTGGCGGTGCCAGCAGGAACAGACCCAAGCACAGTAGCCAAAGTAGCAATAGAGAACGCCACTCAGCAGAGGAACTGCTCGCCCACACAGGCAGCTGGCTTAACGGTGAGTCATTGTATGGTTCGTCTAACAGTAGGCCACATTTACCCACCGTGTTTTCTCGTAGTGTGACTGGATGTCACGTCTGACACTAAATGTGTCTTCCTCTGTCACAAACGCTGAGTATTACCGAGTGATGCAGGTTTCTGTGGCTACCATGTTTTTCCTAGTTTACCAAATCCTTTTGTATAAAGGTACCCCATGACTCTCATAGTTTATTTACATTCACCTGAACAGATTGTGTTTGTTCACATTGTAGCTGACAGGTTGATTGCATCTCCTTAAGTAGAACAACAAAGACTTCTGTTTTTTTAAAGAATGAATTAAGGGAACAAAAATTTGTTTTTTTTTATATTCAATATGTTTAAATTCTTAAGATTGTTGCCAGATCTCCAGCTATCATGAATCATGACAGACCCATACAAAGAGATGCCTCCCTCCATCCTTCAGGGCAGCTGTTGAAATGAATCAAATTTGACCTGCTGTGATTGGCTATGAGGAACATGTATTCATGTTTCTGACAATCCAACCAGATATATCATTGCTGCTTTTGTTATGAATGTCATGTCACAATAGTTAACAAAAGGTCTGGCCCACATTACTCCATGTGTTTGGCAGTTTGTGTGTCCCCTCGTACATGCTGGTAGAACACACAGACGGCTCATTGAAACATTGCTCTTTGCTGCCCCTCCTGGTCAGATTCATCACAGGGTGTGTTTTTATTTTGGTGTAGAAATGAACAGTTATGTAACTGCATTGAGGCGGTGCATTGTGTAGTAGAAAAGTCACACATTAAAATCTTTCATTATAGATGTTTGCAGGTGAGAAAGGGAGTTTTGTATTCCGATTTCTGTGTGTGAATCATTTGCTTTAGGTATCTTTTTTTTAATTTTAATTTTAATTTTTTATTTTATAAATGTTAGTCATGTTTATTGCCCTGCAGGTTATTGAATGTTTTTCGTTACAGTATTTTTCCATGACTTAAATCAAGAAAACTCTTTGGTCCGATGCTTTCTACATTAGTCTGTTTCTGCGTGGATGTCATGACACCGGCTGTGTTGTTTATTAACACAGTAACTTGTTTTGAGATGCTCAGAAGCCGTTTTCAGAATACGATTCTGCAACAGCACCGTAAGAAAGCTCAGCCATCATTACGCTGTTGTACTTTGATAGTGATTCTGCTACGGGGTAAGATTGGTGTCCCAGTGTGTGGTTCTACATTGGATCGGGGCGTTGCAGAAGCACAGAGGAGGGACGACTTGGTCCAACCATTATGCCTCCATGACTTTTATTTTGAGACACACATACATACAGGGGCTGAAATGTTGTGTCCTCAGTTGGCAATATCAAAAGGACTCGTGTCTGTGCACAGAAGTCAGAGCTTGAATATAAATAACTTTGACGTCTTTCTGTTCTTCAAACCTGCAGGACGAGTCACAACAGAAACATGTTTAAAGATTTCTTTGGCTGTTTATTGCTCTTATTAGAGAGAGGGGATGGAGTCAGAGTGGGGAATGACACGCGGCAAAGGAGCCACAGGTTGGATTCAAACCCGGGGCTGCCCGCTTTGACGACCACAGCCTCTGTACATGGGGCACGCAAACTAACCGCTAGGCCACTGGAACCCCAGAAACTAGTGTTTTAAAACCAAACATACATCTTTTTGGACAGGTTACTATGGTAGCAACCTTTAAGCTCTCGCCCTGATTGGAGGTTAAGAAGGTAAAGCCAGTTAAGACCATGTGGCTCTCACCGATACCCACCTCCTACAGCAAAGCAGCTGAGAGAACAACTCATGTCAGTAGGAAAGGCCTGTGTTACTTCTCAGCCGACAAGATTTTAAGAACTAAAATCCTCAAATTGTACATTTATTTTTCAGCACTCATATTTTTTAGATTTAGTGTTTTTTCCTATCTTCCATGTTATTCTGTTCAGAATTAGATCTGTCGGGGGCGCAGGTAGCATAGGGGTTAGTGTGCACGCCCCATGTACAGAAGCCACTGCCCTCCAAGCGGGCGGCCCGGGTTCTTTTCAGCTTGTCAATCCCCGCTCTATCTCTGACACTATCCACTCTCCTGTCTCTGTAGTAAAGCCATAAAAAAAAAGAATTAGATCTAGGGTTATCATTTGATAGCCTCTTATTTACTTGTATTTATTTGACTTCTTCCTCTTCCACAGCCTACCATAACCCCATCCCCGCCCCCAGTATCCCAGCCTGCACCAGTAGGTAACCACAGTCCTCACCTCCCAGCACAGCTAACCCCCGCAGCAGCGCCCGAGCAGAGCAGGAAAGCCGGACAGAACTTCAAGTGTCTGTGGCCGTCCTGTAAACGGTACGTCATGGAGACGAGCTGTTTCTCATTCATTGCTATCACAAGCGCTCGAGCTCCTGCTGATCGTTTTTGTTTGTTTTTTTGTTTTCTTCTTCAGGTGGTTTGAAACGCCGTCTCAGGTGTTTTACCACGCAGCGACGCAACACGGCGGGAAAGGCGTGTACGGAGGTCACTGTCTGTGGGAGGGGTGTGACTCTTTCCCCCGGCAGAGACTGTCCTTCATCACACATCTACAGGTGAGACCCCCTCCACCTCCAACAGCAGATGATTTGCTTTTTGGCTTTTTATTTTTACAGGTTTCTTTATATTAATGTTGCAACATAAACAGGAAGTTTTAACTCCACGAAAAACTACAGAACAAGATGATTCTTAATGGTTTGCGCTCTTTCTCTTCCAGGACAAACACTGTTCTCGAGAGGCTCTGCTAGCTGGACTCAAACTGGAGGAGCAGCAGGCGCAGAGTCCCAATCAGACTTCTTCCCAGTAAGATCACATTTCTCTTCAACTTTCTTTCTTTCCATTATTGATGCCTGAAGTTACAATTTAAACCTGCTTAGTTTGTGTCTGAACCTTTTTAAGGATCAATAAAACCTAGATTAAAGTAATGAATAGTATTTGACTAATAACCCTGACGTGCCGTGTGTCTGCTCGTCCTGTCAGGACTCCGCCAGCAGCAGGCAGTTCCCCGGCACCGCGAGCACCAAAAGCAATCGTGAATCATCCGAGCGCAGCTCTCATGGCCCTACGCAGAGGCTCTCGAAACCTGGTCTTCAGGGACTTCACTGTGAGTATGATCACATCTCTCCCCAACACTTATTGAAGACACACACACACACACACACACACACACACACACACACACACACACACACACACACACACACACACACACACACACACACACACACACAGGTTTGTGTGACTTATGAAGTTATTAGTCGGCCGAGGTGGACATAAGCAGCTCTTAAGCCTTTAAATCCCTCTGTTTCCTTTACTTTATAGTTCACACACAGGTCATAACAAAGACTGGAAAAGTGCCGGGGAAAGTGTTTGGTTATTTCCACGTCTTTAAAAAGTAAAAAATCTGCCTAAAAAAAGGTCTGTTCAAAACCTAAAAAAAACCTGATCCGTTGGAGTTCATCTAAACATTTTCTGCATAGTTAAAATGATAATTATTTAGCATGTGCTACTGTGAACAGACCCGCCCCCCGCAGAAATGTCTGGGCCCCTGAAAGGCCCGGTGTAGTGGCCCTCCCAGGATATGATTTAAATCAACATATGCACATTCTATCAGTGCTGTTAGCGCTAGCCTCCTGGCTAACATTAGCTCCCTTTGCCTGGCTCCCAGCAGCCTTTGGAGCTGACTCAAATAAGTTTATTCTTGTTGGGGTCAAATGTGCGAGCCAGCTCCCTCCTTTTCTTCTTCTTTCTCCTACTGAACCTCGATCTTCTTTGAAATTGAATGCGTGTATTGAGTGTCTGTTTTTCTCTCGTAGGATGAGAAAGAGGGACCAGTGACCAAACACATTCGACTAACTGCTGCCTTAACGTTAAAGAACATCGCCAAGCACTCGGACTGTGGTCGCATGTAAGTGTCCTACGAGCCGTCAGGAGGTGTTCAGTGCACTTTCTGGTTTTCAAAGATTCCTTTCTTGTTTGGATCTTTATCTTAAATTTCACTTTTTGTCTCCCCTCGTCGCTCAGGTTGGTAAAGAGGCATGAGACGCACCTCTCTGTGCTGGCGCTAAGTAACATGGAGGTTTCCACCACGCTCGCCAAATGCCTTTATGAACTGACGCGCTCGCTCCAGGCTTAACGCCAAAAGGACAACCTCTACAATCCCCTCACGCGGTCTCGCTCATCCCTCGCCTGAGACGAGAGGAGGAAGCCACCAGTGAGCCGTAGCAGGTCTGCATAGGGGGAGAGCAGAGGGGGCGGGAAGAAGACCAGAGACCCTCCTTTTCTTCTGAGCCTGGCAAACTTCAGCCTCCCTCTCATCCCTCTCCTCCTCCCTCACCAACCTGTGTTCAAAAAAAAAAAACCCACGCCCTCCTCCATCCACACACACAGCGGAAAAAAAAAAAAACTGCCACGGGGTCTTCCACCAGCTGCCCACCAGGGGGAGCTCTTTGAGACTGCTTCCCTGAGGGACTCCACCGATGAAACCCCAAACACGAGCACATTTTGTTCAAGGTTTTTTTTTTGTGTGTGTGTGTTAATTTTCGTTTCGTCCCGTGAACTGGTGTGTGCGCTGGAGCGAGCGGCGGTCGACTGAAGAGTACAGGTGGGGCGAGGAGGCGGAGGGGGCGGGGCTTAGGTAGGTGTCCCACAGGGGTTGGGGTGGAGGCAGACTCGGCTGGCAACTGGCGCACCCAGAGAAATGTTTTTTTTTTCTTTAGAAACTTGGTAGCTTGGTTTTCTTACTTGAGTCAATATATTTTCACTTATTTATTATTGAAATGAATACCATTACAATTAATGAAAAAGAATCTTGTAAATATGTTGTGAATATATATAAAGAAGATCCTCTTTCATGCCGATGCAGCCACTGGAGAACTTGCTCTGTGGAGTAATAGAAGCATTACTTTGGTAGGATTGAATAAAAAATAGTTTGTTTTTTTTGTTTCTTTTGCTTTTTTTTAATGATCCCTGGTCACTTGTATCTAATGTGATTCTATACTCAGCAGTGGATGAATGTACTTAAAAACCTGTAAATACTTCTGCAAAGGTACTGATGCTGTAAAGCTTAGGGAGGGGGAAAACAGTTTTTTGTGGAACTGTGACATTTTTTGTATTATAATACCTTGTAGAACTCATTTTGCTGGCTGAAAGAGTATGGAATAATATATCTCATGTCATTTTGTAGAAGAAAAAAAAATATTGAAGGTATTCTCTTCCCCTCCCTTCTTCCCCTCACACACCCTCCCCTCAACACACAAACACACACACACACACACACAAGTAACATATATCCACTGTAAGCGTTTTGTCATTGTACGGGCACAGTGCGCGCGTACCAAGATTTTTTTGTATTTGTAAATTGGTTTAAATACATGGAGTTTTTATACAGGTTTTCTCCTGTGTTCTTTGCTTTACGTGCAGGTATGATATTTTCTTCACTACTTTTTTCTATCTTAATATAGTGTGGAGTTTTATTGTACTATTTTTTCATTCTTAATACCATGCCACATTCCGGCTCACGTCCTCAGACTGTCCTCTCTACCGTGTGTTGTGTAACATTTATGACTGCCTGTCGTATTAGCATCTGACCGGGGCGACCCCCAACCATCCTCATTTCTGCGGTGTCAGTAGGATGTGTGACTATACATAGACCTAACAGTCTGTTAGAGATTGGCTTTATTTACTTTGGTGACTGTTTATAGTTTTTAAATAAAACACTGAACATTTTGCTTTGGTTTTTACGCTTCATTCTTATTTTTTCCTCAACATTTTCTCCCACCTTATTACACCGTATGAAGTCTGAACAGAATACACAAACGCATGGCACAGCGTAGAAGAGCCAGATCTTCAGGACAGGAGTCTGTGGTCCATTTTCATCTGAAGGACAAAGGACACTCCCTTTAAGGATGCTTAGGTGCACATCCTGTCCAGGGAAGACGTTTTGGTTTGAAAGGGCTGATAAAGAAGCCGTCTATGATAAGGTTGAAAAACCATCACCTACGATGCTGTTTTGAATTCTCTCCCTAAACAGCGACCACAGACGACCGGGGGGGGGGGGGGCTAAGTTAACAACTTAGCCAAAGATGAAGAATTAACATTAGAAAGGTCACATGTCGTTTCTGGAGCTAATTAAACAGTTGACAAAGCTCAGAGTTAGTCACTAATCAGTTTGTAAGTCCATTTCACATTAACGACTGTCAGTGCAAAAGAAGAAACGCTCAGTTTACTTTTTTTTTACACGCAAAATACGACTCAAAATTTGCCAATTTGCTAGTTTCTAATGGGTATCTAGATACTCTACGACTCGTTTTCATTTTCCAGTTTATTCACTTCAGTTTCCACAAATTACAAAACAGAATCCAAACTTAATATATCAAAATTCTGAACTTAAACACGATTGGAAAACATTTGGCGTGCCGCTCCTACACCTCCACCACAGACAAAGATGTTCTCAACTTCCTCTCATTAATTACTCAGCTCCACTCATAACTCAAAATACCTCCCAAAAATATGCCCAAATAAATCCATTATTCAACATAAAAAGCAGTTTCCATTTCAGATCAAAACTTATTTTAATGATCCCACCATATATAGCTTTATTAGCACAAACTGAAATCAGACTTCTCAAACTAAATTAAGCACCATTAAAATGACTTCTACATAGCTCAAGATCAAGTCGACTGGCCAGCTTCGATTAGCAGCGCAGTGTGTTATCAGATGGGGCCCCTTTAGGGAGTGCTTCCTACTGTCATTGTAGGAAACTTTACACATTTTGAGCCACTGCAGTGGTTTAACATTTTTAAAGAGGACATATTATCACACCTTCCCCCCTTTTCAAACAGTCCCCTGTGGTCTAAATGAAACATCTGTGCTGTGCTTTGGTCAAAATATAACATGAATCAAGCACCAGAGGAGGTTTGTGACCCTGTATAAACCAGCTCTCTCAGAATGCTCCGTTTTGGTGTGTGTGTCTCTTTAAATGCAATGAGCCCCCCCCCTGAGTTTTCCCAGTAGACACCACACCTCCGCTAGCAATAATAAAAAATGGCAGACATGCGCAAACATTTTGTTCTAGGCTGGGGGTGGAGTCCATGGATGGAGATATCAGGGGAGAGGAGAGGATTTTTTTTTTTACCAGAATCCCACTGTGACATCACAAGGAGAGCACATTTGAAACGGAGCATTTTTCTCTGTGTTGTAAGACTTATGCAGACCACAAACAAAGGACTGGATGGATTTATTTCACATTTTGTGGGTCAGTAGACACTCAGGTTACCCAAATATATGTTCAAAAATACTGTAGAAGTGGATTTTTCAGACTATGTCCCCTTTAAGCCCTCGGGGAGGAGCGAAGCCGTTGCCTGCCTTGCCTATTAAGCAGCGCCTCTGTTTCCGCGTCGTGCCAATGTGCATGTTGATTTAAGGTCTTACATGATGACTCAGTGTGATGACGGATTAGAATGAACTTCAGTAGTAACACGTGCGTTCCCAAGCCAGAATATCAAAAGGTTTGTCAAATGAATACCACATGTCTAAATCAATTACATTACTATTGGACCTGGAAGCGTTTTTAGAGCCAGGGTTTGAACATTTGAATACTTTTGATTGCACTAAAATTCAGCACTGGGGCGCCGGTGGCCTAGTGGTTAGCGAGCATCCCATGGCTCCTTCCCCGCATGTCAATCCCCACTCTCTCTCTCTCTCTCCCTGATGTCTGACTCTATTTACTCCTGTCTCCCCAAATAAAAACGTAAAAATACTCAGCCGTGATCAAACACAAACATATGAGGATCTAAGTGTAAACACTAACAAGAAGTGACACTGTACACACTGTTTATGGTGAACTTAGTCCGCTCTCTGTAATGCCAGATCAAACACACAGTGTGTTTCAGTTAGCTGTGGGAAGTGGAGCGCTCTGTAAAGTCATTAAGGATTCAATTATGTTGAAAGAAACGCGCCAAAGGAGAAATGTCCAGTGGTTAAACAGAACAAAAGGATAAAGCGAGGCAGCAAATGGAGCTTATGAGGTTCTATCAGACAAGAGGGCTGTTTGAAGTCCTGACTACCAACCATGACAAACTGAGCGCTGAATATTAAAGACTTTCTGCATTGAGGTGAGGGTTTCCCCGACCCTTTGCTCAAAGTTATGAACCTTCATGTCAGTGCATGAACAGCCACTTGAGGAGTGATACAACTGGATGAACAGTTGTTAGTGAGTTTAGAGCTAACTCTGATAACTGTTTATCCAGTTTCATCAAGTGGTTATGAAGTGTACAGAAACAGAAAATTACTGTTTTAAAAGTTTCTCTTCCCTTTTTTAGGCTTTCCATCCCGTGCAGTTTATACAGATGTATTTATATTTTAAAAGTGTATTCACTAGTTCGATGATTCAGTTTCTGACATTGGCCACAAGAGGGCAGTGAAGAGGCAGAATGATACTTTTCGACTATAAAGCGCTAACAAAAACCCTGCAAACTTCAACACACACACACACACGCACACACGCACACACACACGCACACACGCACACACACACACACACACACACACACACACACACACAGACACACACACACACACACACAAACACACACACACACTCAGACACACACACACACACACACACACACTCACACACACACACACACACACACTGGCATTACGTGCATAACGTGTAACATCATGCAGAAGCAGAAAACATACTTTTTTAAAGCTATTTTTGTACCTTGTTGTACTTTTGAAAAGTTTGAAGTTAAATCATCTGTAGTTTTCTATATTTGTTGAGAGAAATAACCAGCTCACTTTGTGATAACTGCTTTGATTTGTTCTTAATGTAGTCGATAAAATGTTGTTAATAAATGTATTTTTGACATTTTGATAGCTGATTGTAATTTATAATTACTTTAAATTGTGACTTTTGACATACAGAACTTCTTAAGCTAAGAAAACGTTTATTACTACTCTAATGTTACTTATGCATTAGCATGTTCTAATGTTTACTACTACTCTACTGTGTCACTTTTAATATTAAGAAAGGATAGGAAATGCTATTCAGTCCTATGTTTGTGCACACAAACTTCATGCCACCACTGTGAGTAAAGAACCCAAACTGAAATTAAACCAACATCAGTAACACCAACATCATAACAACACAGGAGCTACATAAACCAATAAGGATACAAGACAATAAATAAGCAATCAAAATGAATGAAAACAAAAACAAGAGATTAAAACAATACAAGTTGGTATAAGCTAGAAAATAAGATAAAATAAATCTAAAGAGACAGAAAAAAAATACATTAAAAATAGATAAACATGATGAGAGGAGGTCGAGGTTATTACATGAAATAAACAATAAAAACAGCTTTACAGCTAAAACAGTGAAACCCTGAAAGCAGTGGATTATGTCAAAGCACCTCAGTATATTAACAAAGTGATGACAGTATTGTGTTACATGTTACCTGTTGCTGTCATCTGTTTGAAGTGTAATGCTTTCAGACGGATTAACACTCTCGGCCCTGTAGTGCTCGGAGGTTCCAGCAGGGGGCGCCAGCTGCACCAACTCTCAGCCAGACTGCGAGACATGTGGCTGAGACTTTCTGAAAGCTTCGCTCCGTTTTTAGCCCAAAACAATTCCCGGACTGAACGATTCGTCAGCATTTTGTAGCGGGAAGTTGGACTCTTAAACCAGTTTACTCGGTGCAGAGCAGCTGCAGCAGCACTTAAAGGTGAGTTACAACAACAACAACAACAACAACTAGCTAACTAGTGCTAACTGCTAGCAAGGCTAAAAGCGACGTAAGCAGGTGCTGTTATTCAAATCGGCTAGTTAGCTTTCGGCTTGATGCTAGCCAGCTAGCTAACTTGTGACCTTCAGTACAATCACCATGGCTAATATTAGATACAATTTAGCAAAGTGTGCTGCAGTGCTAACAACACACAGCTAACTCTCAGGTAGCTATGTGTTGAGCTAGCACTAGCTACCTGGCTAACCAGCAACAGCCGTGTTGTTGTCGTCGAGTTGGCACCGGTTGATCAAGTTGCTGCTGATTCTGTGTCTCCGGGAAGAGGGCCGTGGTGCCTCTCACAAGTGCCTGCATGCCAACTCATCTGCTGTTTAGTTACACTGGAGACACAGTTTTATGTACCTTAGCATCCTGATGGAAAGCTAATAGTGTGTGAAAGTAATCAGAACCACAAGATCAGAAACTATCGACCTGTGCTCTTTATTTGGCTTATTTTTGAGTGTTTTGAAATGAAAGTTAAGGCTTTATCAGCACCACCAAAGTGCTGATCTCAGCCTTTTCATTTCTTA
Organism: Labrus mixtus; assembly: GCF_963584025.1. Lineage (NCBI taxonomy): Eukaryota > Metazoa > Chordata > Actinopteri > Labriformes > Labridae > Labrus > Labrus mixtus. The sequence goes on along the minus strand of NC_083633.1, from coordinate 5,128,992 downwards.
AATATTTAATAACTTAAGTTCTCCATAATGACAATGTTTTAAATCCAGACCTGGTTGAGCTCTCAGAGGTTTTTAAATCTCAGACTATTAGAGAGGTTTCGTGGCCTGCTGGGAAAGAAATCTGTCCACAGAAACCCTGAAAGTGAATTAACAATATTTCTGTCAATTAACCATTGAACAAGAGGAGAGGAAGTGGTACTTAGACTTCACATAGATTCTGTTTCAAATCACTGTGGCTGAACTAAGTGACTGAAATATGTTTCACTTTCACCTGTAACGTTAACAAAATGTAAAATGAGGACTGCAGCAACTAACCATGTGTTGTATTATCTATTAGGAATTAAGTCTGCACGATATGAGGAAAATGTGCAATAACATGGTTCAATAACAGACGACATATTATGACTCAGTCTGTCTGCTGCTCTTCATTCATGTCTTGTACAATATCTGTTTGCAACATGCCCCCCCCCCAAAACACACCCAAAGTGAATAAATAAAAACAGTTTTTCACTACACTAAATTGGCATTAATACTTGGGAGGGATGTTTAGTTTTAGCTTCATGTGATTGCATCAACACGGTGTGATAGCGTGGCCTTCATCCCAAAAAGTTGCAATGTACACATGCCACGTGATAAAGCATTGCTTAACTATATTAAGAGTGTTCTTCATTGTGATCATTTCAGACTTTCACAATGTGTTTATTCCAAAGACTCTCGTCACGATACGATAACACTGAAATCGCAATCTGTTGTGCAGCCCCGTTGAGAATCCCAAACTTTGAAGGACTAAATCCACTCAAATCAATCTGCAGAAAGAAGTCTGCTCAACTGTCTCCTCAGCCTGTTGAGTGTGGTAACAAACACGATTTCCTCCTTATTGAATCTCAATACATACAGGCATGATACATTACGATGTTATGATGAAGCAGTTTTTTTTTTTTTCAACCAAAGAACCACTTGTCCCAGTGTCCACCTGGAGTCAGCCAGCGTCTTTTTTAATTGTTTTCAATGATGAGAGAGCATTTGCAGCAGCAGGCAGCCGCGCTGGAGGAAGAGCGCAGCGCCCAGCGTCTTTTTTCCGAGCGCTTAAGTTGAAAGGCACAGTTGAAGTCACTGGCGCCAAATATTATTTCCAAATATTATTCCCCGTAGTTTTGCCGCCTCGGGAGTCGTGTCTTGAAGCCACATCGTCTTTGCTCCGTGTCTGATCATGAATTAAAACAATCTAAAATAATAAAAATAAAAACACACTATAAAGTAACGGAGCTGTGTCTGTCATACAGCGGCCGTTGTTAACAGACCGTTGTCATAGAGACCGGTCGAATGTGCGCAGACGCTTCATGCAGGCGATCCACAGCCACGCTCTACTGCCTGGGAAATGGACTCAGTGGACACGGGGCTTTGTCCTTTCATGCTTTAAGGAACATAAGTGATAATAAATGTAACCATGTAGAATAATCACAGTGATTAGAAACGTTTAGTTCTACAGTAGGTACAGTGGATATTTTGGCGGTGTGAAAATCTCTTACTGCAAACCTTTTTTAGACTTTTGGAGTAACAGCTCTACATGAACTATGGACTGACAAATCAATCTAACCTCTGTGTAGACTGCAGGGTTAAAGGGTTCCCTGGATATGAAGAACCAGATTATATATATATATATATATATATATATATATGTATGTATGTGTATATATATATATATATAGGGTCACATATGGTCGTCCAGTCTTGTTTTTTTATTAACAAAACTCAAAGATTTAAGCGGGACCGGGGGAGTGTGTTACTTTTGATGCACCTTAAGCTCATAAACGTTAAAGACTTCAGTCATTCTTGTGGGGACGTTTTTAAAAGAATATGTATTTATTTATTTGTATGCCTTGATTTGGATAGGAGAGTGGATAGAGTTGAGAATCGGGGAGAATGACATGCAGGAAAGGAGCCGCAGGTCGGACTCAAACTCCGGCTGCCCACTTGGAGGATTAAAGCCTCCGTACATTGCGTGCGACCTAACTGCTAGCCCGTCTGCGTACCTGGGGAAATACTGTAAAGTGTTAATGTAATAAGTAGTCTGAATAATACTGTTTAAGCATGTTACAACAGAACCATCAACACAAGAGTGAAATCCAAACTGATGAATGATGCTGTGCTTGTTGTGACTTTATTTATTAATAGAGTGAAAACATTTTTTTGGTGTCATCTTTTTGGACGACAGTTTCTCCCTGTAAGGGTTCCTGTCAGAGTCCGATAGACAATTTGTGCTTATGGCGGCTTTGTAGTTCATGATGATTTGAGCTCATATTGAGGATGTAGAGAGGGTCACAACATCTGTCATTGATTGATTTCAGACTGAGATCATTAAATCAAACCATATGTGCGGGTTGTGTGTGTGGCAGCCATTGTATCGTCTCCTCTGTGTACAGAGGAGGGATTTCACAAACTGAAACTTTACCAAACTAAAATTAGAATCGGTTATCTAGGCTCGGAATGATGGCTCTCCTGATTCATCACAATAAGAACATTCATGATAAACACACGGCTGAATTTGATGGAGACCTGGGTATCACGACTCGGCTTTCAAACCGTATTGATGCAGTCAGGCTAAACGGTGACAATGAAGTCACCACAGTTTATTTTGGATTCAGAGGAAACATGTGTGAAACACAAATGTTGTGAAAGACATGAAGAAAAGACAGACATTCATACTTTGAGGTACAGCTTCAGAGAAGTCTTGAAGAAGGATGGATAGACAGATGGATGATAGATACTTTTGCAAGAATGGTTTTAACACAATACAACACACAGTGCAATATATCAGAATATAAAACAACTTCTGATCATCTCTTCTTCTCTGTGTTGCAGTGGTGAGCAGGACAGGCCGGGGGGACATGACTGGAGCAGGAAGTGGTGAGACACACACACACTGAGGTTTCATATTTTCTCATCAGACTGGTCATCAGTCAGACGTTCAGATACACGCTGCATTACACGCCGTTATGTCCCATCAGTTGAAGTGTATCTGCACTTCTTTAATCCTTTGTAAAAATGTAAACGTGTGATTTCTCTTATCCTGTGGGTTTAGGTGGTCAGGGCCCGCCTGATGGGACAGACCCTGAGGAGGCAGAGCGCTGTCCTATCTGCCTGGGCGTCCTGGCTGGAGGCGAGCTCGCCATGCCCGACAGCTGCTGCCACGTCTTCTGCCTCAGATGCCTCCTCACATGGGCAGAGGTGATGCTCCGTTCTGCTTTGTTAGGTTTAGAATTTCTCATGTATAGGAGTGATATATGGTTCAGGACTGCGTCTATAAAATGAGTTCCTCAACTCCTGCGACGGGACAGTTTTCTTTAGACTGCCAACATGGGCTTGCACGTATGCAAATGAGCAGTTTGTTCCCAATGGATGTTATTAAAATGAAGTTATAAAAACTGTTCTTTTAGTTGCAGATGGCTCCCTCCTGCCCCGTGGACAGAAGACCTTTTACTAATGTTTACAGATGGGACGGAAATCTCAGCTGTGTGCAGGTTCGTCTGTTTTAATCTGTTCCTTTCCTGCTTGTAATTCAACTCTGTAACCCGGAGGAGAGTGAAATGTAAAGCTGGACGTTCCCTGTCTGTGTGTGAATGTTTTTGTTTGCATGCTGTGAGTCAATAGTGTTAAAGGTAGAACGTCTTTACGTACAGCCACATATTACATAACATGCTATCTTCTAGGTATCCAGTTGTTAATATCACTTTGGGTGTTGCGTTATATTCTCTTGAGGAAATGCAACTGCTACACAGTCTGTCCTCGGCCTAAAGCTAGAGAAAGCCTGACATCTTTTTTTTAATTTTTTTTATGGCGTTTTATGTAAATTTTTGCAGCAAAGTTTAATGTCCTTCTGTCTTTGTCGTAAAAGGTTCCTGTGAAGAAGCGAGCGACTCAGCCTGAAGCTGAGAGCTGCTGCTGTAGAAACCCCCTTCAGAAAGACTGTCTCAAGTAAGTACCAGACCGTCTGATGGAATAGATCCAGGCCTTACTCTGGTTACTCTGTTTGTTTGGAACAAAGCAGTGTTTGTGTTCACTTTTGTCTCTGGGTATCACAGAAGTATGGAGTCAGATTCCAAACATTAAAACTAGCTGTTCCACAAAGGCCTTGTTCTGGAGCGATTGCTTCTTCTCATTACCCCCCTACCAGAAGTCCTATTTAAGGACACACTGACACTAGACTGACACATTTGACCCTCTAAGTCCAGTTTGTCTGTGTGTGAGTGCTCCGTACCCTGGCACGGCTGGAAGAAGGGGGCTTCGGCACGGAGCGGTTACTCATGCACGAGCACAGGCATGGGTACACAATGTGGACATGATGATGCCCCAGTGTGCAATCCAGCAATCCAGGAGTTTTAGGGCGCGCTCACACTCGCCAAAGTTGTCCTGCAGCGTGCTTCAGCACGATTGTTCCTCCAGATACAGCCATAACACTCCGGGATTTCTCAATAATGGAAGACTGTCTTTGTTGTGTACCACCGTGCTTGTGCCTGGCATGAACTGTACCGTGTTTAAGCACGGTGGGGCACTCGCCCTAGTCAAACGAACTGGACTTTGAGGGTGACACTTGTTAAAGAGGTCATATTATGCCCTTTTTGGGGTTCTTATATTTAATCTATGTACCTACCAAAGTATGTTCACAATAGCTAAAGTTTGAAAAAAGTATCTGTTTTCATGTACTGCCGCTCCATGCACCGGCTCTCTTCTGACTCTCTCTCTAAGGCTCTGAAGTGCCCACGTTCAGAGTCCCCACATGTGCCAAGTCTGATCTGATTGGTCAGCCTGTCGGCTCTGCTGTAATTGGTCAGTCGCTCTGCACGGTTCTCGGAAATGTCACGCCCCTTTTACCATATTGGCAATGCAGCCACTTTGGCTCCGAGGGCCGGGGAGCAAAAACTTTTAGCACCTTAGCACTACTGTGCTACCGCAGGCTACAGCATATCGTGGGCGTGCTACAGAAGTTAACGGGCGTGCAACATGAGCTGCAGGGCTTGCCACAACGAGCCAATGGACTTAGATCAGTGATATCACACTGACAAGACGTCACACTGACAAATTGTTTTCGAGGGGGGCTAGAACCGAGCGTTACATGCAGCTGATGCTACAGCTAACAGGAGGATGTAGGAGAAGCCGCGTTTCCACAGACTTTTTTTTGCAAATAGATGTGCCTAAACATGCACAGGACACTTGGAAAACACACTAAAGGGCATATAAAACCAGAAAAAGCATAATATGGGCCCTTTAAGGCACGGTACAGATTGTTTAGTGCGAGTCTGCCCTTAGAGGGTCTTATCTGACCTAAACGACATGAAATAAGCAGTAAAGTTTCATTTGTGCTGATTCTGAGACAATGCTTCTTGTAAACTAATGGACACTTTAAATAAACAGCTCCTTATATAACTTTAAGAGAAATCTGTTTGGGTGTCTAATCAAGGTTTGTTTTCAGAAGTAAGCCTGCAAGACGATTAAGACGGCAAAAGGTGGAGAGGACGGCAGACCCCAAAACAAAAGGACTTGTGAGGAAATGTATGAACAAAACTTCTCTTCAGAGATATGCACAAGTTACTCGCTCCGTCAACAGGGTTAACAGTTTGTGACTTTCTTTTTCAGGTAACGATGAAGACCCGTCCTCACTGAGCAGAAAAAAGGTGTTTGAATTGTTCCCATCTCATTTTTCATAAACAGTTTTTGGTGTTTTCAACTCATCAATTCATTGTTTCATATTCTCATCCGTGTTTGATGTTTTCTTTCCAGGTGAGAGGAACAGAGTGCTGTGCCTGGTCGCCCTCTCCATGTGTCTCACTGACGACAACATCGACTCAGGACATGTAAGACACGCTTCCCTATTTGATGAATTATTATGGATCAATGTTAGCAGAGGATTCAGAGGTTATAACAGTCGGCTAGCTTAAAGACAAGTTTTCCCACTGCCACCGATTACCAGTTATAAATCTTTGGCTTTTAGTTTGAAAGGGTTTTATTTGGACATTTGGAAGAACTTCATCAGTAACTCTTGTTTTCCTCCTCCTGCAGTGCAGAGCCGGTTTGGGTGGCCGAGGACGTCCCGTACGACAGCATCTTCAAACAGTGCAGACCCCAGACACAACATTGTCCGTGGTTTTCGCCTGCTGCTCCCATCCCAGCTAACGGCGTCTCAAGGTAAGAAAGACGAACTGACTGATAATGTCTCCTAGATTGTTTCTGTTCTGAACCATCCTCCTTTATGTCCAGTCTCATATAAGTGGAAACAGAAAGAGCACATTTCTCTACTTCTGGTAAATACATGCAGTAATGTGGTTATTTACACTTGTTAAGAAGTTTCAGGAAATCAAACTGATTTAGTCTTGAACAAAACAAGAAATCCCAACACAAAAAAACAACTTTTACCTTTAACTTTTTTTGGTAAATAGTTTGTTTTAATGATTTTAATGGAGCAATCTGTAAGATATTTACTGATTTAAATGATAAAGTGAGCTTACTATCTGATCAGACATTAAGGAAACATACTATGTTGAAGTGCTGGCTTCTCTGACAACAATGCAGCAGCCAGTATGTCCTCCTTCTAACTTTAGATTCTGGTCCTGAATGCTCTGGATTTGTTTGGACCAGAGAAGGTAGGCGGTTTTAAGGCACCCCCACACGGCCGTTTTGGACGCCCCTCCGTTCACCAGATATGAGAGCAGTTAACCAACAGGTGTTGCAGCGATGGAAGCGGGCAAGAGAAGTGGTTCAGATAGAAGTGATTGTACCCGACCTAAAAAGCCTCTGCATGTTTCTAATAAGCTCCACGAGCAGAAACGTGCTCAAACTAGAATCAATATTGGAGATGCTTTTGAAAAATGGAGAGAGTTTAGAACGCAGAAAGGTTCAGCTTCAACTCTAAGGAGACAGCTCTCTTCAATGTTTTTAATTTTGGCTGCAGTACCCATTTTAAACACTAGGCGTCATAATTACATACTGCTCCTTTAAAATAAATAATTTTAGAATTTTCTATTTTAATATTTCTTTTACTATTTGTCGTGATGCTTATTATCTCTTCTGTTGAAGAATTTTAAATTGATTTCAGAATCGGGGTTTATTGCCAAGTACATTTACACATACAAGGAATTTGACTTGGTGTATTGGTGCTAAACAATTAACAAGGAAATAACGCAGAACTAGCAACAACTTAAATAATACAGTATAAGAAGCTATTACAATATATGAAATAGAATTTAAAAATGGAAAATATAAAAAATAAAAAGCACAAAATGTACAACAGGTGCAATGTAGGAGCTGTGCAGTGGACTATGAGAAAAAAAATCTTACAGTGTATGTAACCTTCTCACAGAGTGCATGTAAGGAAAATAAATGTAAAGTCCAGTGGGCGTTAATGTAAAGCATAAAGAACAGTTCAGCATTCACATTACTTAGATGTTTTTCTGAATGTGGGGGTGATGAGAGTCTGGGTTATGTGGGAGGGGAGGGCAGGGCAGGGGCATTGTTCATCAGGCTGACAGCAGACGGGAAGAAAGTGTTCTTGTGGCGAGCTGTATCGGCTAATTGAATAAACTTGCCTTGTCCCATGGTTTCAATGTTAAGAAAACAGCATTGTACCTATGACCTTAGATGTTGTGTTTCATATTGTTTTTTTTTTCTTTTTCAAGGCATAATGTCCACCCTGCTGGTTGGAACCACAGTCCATTTCCATTCAGAGTTCCCTCATCTCCCGTCACCTCCACTTCACTGTTCAGCCCCGGTCATTTTGGTGAGTCTATTTTATCTTTTTTAATTACTTTAATGTTTAAATAAAGGGATTAAAAATAACTATTATGAGTTTATGTAAATTACAAATGGGCGTTTCTTCCGCAGTAAGGGAACCTACTTGTGTGAGAGGGTAATGCTGGTGTTTAATGGGTGGGTTCACTTTTAAACCAGTCTAAGAAAACATCTCAAAATAATGATCCTACATCCACTTTTCAATAACTTGCCTATCAGGTGTTTCTCAGGGGGATTTGTTCTCTGTAAATGTTGACTATACAGTCATCTCCCCTAACTGGCCTGAGTCACACGCTCATTCTGTTGGAAACATTTTAGTAGATGTAGACTACAGCCAGTTTCACAAACAGACTCCTGAAAAGTTCTTGAGACTTTCTAAATCCTCCTGATCTGGTTGTTCACACGTGCACCTCACACAGATATGACGTAAAAAGAACGATGCAGACGAAGTTGCGGGCAAAGCAACAGAGTCTGCTACACGGCGATATACTGAGAAAATTTGCTGCTATATCAAAATTCAACAGAATGACACTTTCAACAAAAGAGCGGAGAACAACATACTGGAGGACACAAAGTGTTAAATTTACATTTACAGCGATGTTCTGGTCGCGTGCACTGATTGCAGGGAATAAATGTCACCACCCCTCCCACTATCTCGAGAATTGAGTGAATTCTGCGTTCTCACATCTCAGTCAGACTTTTGTGGAGAAAATACTCGGGGTCTTGCAGGTGAAACTCTGCATAAAGTTTAAGTTTGCTTTCACATAGCAGCACAGTTTTTCCGGGTTTCTGCAACAGCCCTGTAACAAAGCTACAACGTTATTCCCCGCTCACACTGTTTCTCTCTCAGTGTTTCAGGGTGTTGTGTGCGCCATCACGTGTCCTAAAGGAGGAGAGAAGCGAGGCGGTCGAGCTTCGACCTCCAAAGCTCCCACCAAAGAGCCTGAGACGCGAGCAGCGAGGAGATCCGGACGGAACAGTAAATCCCAGGAGGAGGCTCCCGCGTCCGATCCGTCACCGCCAAAGTCTCCTTCCTCGGATTCTGACTCGTCTGCCGGCCAACCGGCCAAGCAGGCCCGAGCTGCTCCGGCGCCGGCTAAGAGAAAAGGCAAACGGGTGACGAACCGAAAGGCCGGTGGGAAACGGAAAGCAGCAGCAAGGAAAAAGAAGACTCCTGAAGTCGTTAGCAGCCCGGCAGCGAGTGAGGAGGAGGAGGAAGAAGAAGAAGAGGCGAATAAAGATGACAACATAGAAAAGGAGGCGGAGGAAGAAGAAGACAAAACTGAGCAGGAGCCGGCTGAAGAGAATGTAAATGAAGACCAGGACGACTCGGCTGATGAGCAAGGAGCGGCTGAATCTTTGAGCAAAGATTTTACACACGACAGTGATGAATCTCAGGAACATGAACATGAACAGAAACCAGACGATGGAGACAACGACGCGTCTTGTCCCTCAGACTCGGCTCCTTACAGCCCCGCTTCAGACTCGGAGGACAAACAGAGGGAGAACATGGAAGAGCCAGCGAGTCCCGTTTCTCCCGGAGGAAAGGACTCTGATAACTCAGCGTCGCCCCCCGACTCTCCCAACGCCCCTCTGGAGAACCCGCCGTCTCCACGCTGCGATGAGCAGGCGGAGCAGGATGACAACATGGAGGTGGAGTCAGAAGAGTTGAACAATGAAGACTCTTTAAAGGAAGTGAAAGCTGAGTCGTGTGAGAATTCTCCAGAACCGGCTTCACCTTCGGCTGCAGAGTCGGAGGACGATGCGGCCGCCCCAGAATCGAACACTTCTGAGGGCGCCGATTCAAAAACGCTCAGATCAGAGGAGCCTCCGGTTGATGACAACTCTGTGGATCAAACCAAGGATGACAGTCCATCCATGGATGATACTAAAGAGGTCCCCATGGACTGCAGTTCCCCTAACAGCGAGCATGATAACGATCTGGCTTTGGAAATGCCGCAGGAGGTCGCTGACCCGGCGCCCGCAGAACCTCCGCTTTCCACAAGCCAAGAAACAAAGGACGAGAGCAGCAGTGAGCGACCGGAGAGAGAAGGAAGCCAAGAGAGGAAGAATGGCAGGCAGAGAAGGTCTCGCTTCCACTCCCCATCCTCTACCTGGTCACCTAAGAGGGAGTCGAAGCGAGAGTCGTCCAGGCGCTCCCGCTCCAGAGAACGCGACGGAAGCCCACCCTCAAGCCGCTCGTCCCGAGCTCGCAGCAGAGAACGAGACAGGGACCGAGACTCCGAGAGGGACCATCCGAGGAGAGAGCGGAGTCGAGAAAGGAGGCGGAGGAGATCCAGGAGTCGCTCCAGGTCCAGGTCCAGGTCACGATCTAGGTCGAGGTCGCGATCCAGAACGAGGTCGTACAGACGGGCGCCGAGTCCCGAACGTCCGTCTTCCCGAGAGCAGTCGCCGCAGAGGAAGGAGCGAAGGGGCGGCTGGAGGTCTGGGCAGAGTAGCGGGTCCGGTGGCGAGGGGCGGAGGAACCATGGAGGCGCGGGGCGCTCTGAGAACGGCGTCCCCGCAGAGAGTTCTCCCGAGCGCCAGGGCTGGTCGGAGAACCCCGACTGGGTCACGGAGAAGAGTCGCGGCGAAGCTGACGGCAGGAACCGCGACGTGGGCTTCAGCGGCGGCTCGCGCTGGGAGGAGAATCGCAACAGCGGCGGGAGCAGAGGAGGGCGTGGAGGGGTGGAGCGTGGCCGGGGGGCGGGGAGGGGCGGCGGCGGCAGCAACCGCAGCTTCTACAACCAGTCAGAGGAATCGTCTGAAAACCGCTGGCAGCCAAGAAACAACTTCTCAGGTACAGGCAACAATTCAGGAAACGACGCGTACAGCCGCTTCAACGAGAACCGCGGCGGCGGCCGGAGGAACGAGGCGGAGCAGGGAGACTCGATGCGAGACCGATCGGGCTGGTCATCTGCATCCAGCTGGGCGGTCCGGAGGAAACTACCTGCGGACGTTCAAGATTATTACTCGAAGAGGGAGAGAGGATCGGGAGGCTGGAACCGGCAAGAGGAGGAGCAGCCTGCGGCAGCGGCAGGAGCAGGTAGAGCGCAGTCTCTAATTTGACTTCACCCAGAGGCTCTTTAAAGTCTCACCGCCTTTTTTCTTATTTTTGTCTTTCTTGTTTTTCAGATGCCCCTAAAAGTGACCCCCCTCCCCAGGCGGTCCCAGGTAACGCCCCCGTGATGAACGTGATCCCTCCTCAGTTGAACGTTCTCCACCATCACTACCCGGTGCAGGGCCCGCGAGGAGCCCTGCCCGTCAGCTTACAGCCCGCAGCGCCGTACGGCATGCCTCCTCAGGTCCCCGTTCACCTCCACCCCGCCGTGCCGCTGCTTCAAGTCCCCGCTGTCGGCACTCAGGGCCTTCCTCCGCCTCCCCCACCTCCTCCACCCATGCAGCAAGGCAGCCAGACGGCAGCAGCGCAGCCCGATGGCCTCATGACACAGGTATGTCACAGTGTCAGACTCAGTTAGCAGTTAGCTGATCCGTTAGCCTACACTCCCTCACCCATTCTGTGGTTTGCCGTAGATGGCGAGTACAATGATGGCTTACGGGAAACCCGGCCTTCTCCCCACCCCAACCAAAGCCGGCGTTGCCATGGCGACCCAGGGCCATCTGGGACAAAGCCAAGTACTACCATCCTCTACCACTCAGCCAGGCCAGCATCACAGGGCTCAAGCCGACAGCTCCAAAAAAGAAAAGGTCACCTGCCATGATGCCGTCACGTCATTAAAACAAAACAAAATAAAAAGCCATGTTTCCAGAAGTTTTGAATAATTCTATCATTTATTTTTCTTGTTATCTAATTTCTGCATCTCTGCTTTAGAAACAACAGATCCAGGAGAGAGCTATAAACGAAGTGAAGACAGCCATCAAACCCTACTACCAAAGGAAGGAAATCACCAAGGACGAGTACAAGGAGATTGTCCGCAAAGCGGTCGAGAAGGTACGCACGTTTCCTTCTCTTTGTTACTGTGGCTAACCTGCTGGCTTTCTGTTCCTGCACGTATGCAGGGCAGTGATAAAGGTGACGGGTGACAGACATGAGTAACTTTTAAGTTTAAGAATTTAAGATTTCAAGCTGAGGTCAGCAAAACAAATTGACTGAATTTGTTTTGCTGATCTGTCGTCGTTGCATCTTGTTGCTGTAGCCAGCTGTCCGTGCTCAGGGAACTTTATGTTTTCATCTGACTCTCTCTGAAGTAAGAACCAGTCAGCATTTTGATTAAAGGTCCTGACACACCAAGAAGATTGTCAGCTGTCGGTCCTAGTTGGACAGTTGATGAGGAGTCGTCGCCCGAGTTTTTGCAGTGTGTTCAGCACTGTCGCTACCCGTCTGCCTTTTTTTGGCCGATTCGACAAGTGAAATCAGCGTCTGCGGTCGGTGAGAGGAATCTCTCTGATTGGCTGTTGGGAAGTTTCATTGCTCTCCAGCTCTCACAGGTTCAGGAAAGCCCCTTGAGCATGTCGCTGTAGTAGCCATGCTTTCACCCATTAGTGTGGTTTCTCCTTCTTCGTTCTTTGCCGTCTGCTCGGTGTGTCGGGGTCTTAAGGCTAGAAGATGAATTGTTTGAACATCAAAGCAGCAGTGTGCTCGTGTTGTTGTTTTGTTGAGGTCAGACAATTTAAGAACGTGAAAGATGAAGATTAGGATTTTAAACAGTTTATCGTGTGTCACAATCAATTGGAGAAAAAGACATTTACTTTGTCCAGATTCACCCTCTGCTTACTATATTGAACTGCATAGGACATACCCTGATTTGTGGTCCACTCCTTGCATCCCACAATGCAATGTGAAAAGTAGTTTACAACTGATGCTCTCTATCCAAGAAATATATTCCATCACGCAGTGCAGTTCAGAGCTTTCACCAGCAGGGGGTGGTGTTTTTGTCGGCTCTCGTATATGCCAGACGGACAAAGGGAAGCGACCAGCATGAACACAGAAACACAGGAAAAGTAAATATTTGGAGCCAGAAATTTAGAAGCCGTTTTAATAAAGCGTAAAGAATCTTCAGCCTTAGATTGGGGTATTTTTTGTGCCTTTTATTAGAGGCAGGAAAGTGGATAGAGTCAGAAATCAGGGGGGGAGAGAGAGTGGGGAATGACATGTGTGAAAAGAAAACAAAGTCTGGATTTGAACCTAGGGTGCCAATTTGGAGGATTATAGCCTCTGTACATGGGGCGTGTGCACTAACCACAAGGATACCGGTGTTAAGCTGCACGTTTTAAGTTTTGGGACAGAAATTGGGACGGCTAGATGGCGAGTAGTGTCTGAAATGTTTTTTTTATTATTATTCTGCTGAATGAGTTCACTTTATAGTCCACTACAGAGAACACACATGGTGTCTCCATTACACTGCAGCCCTGCCAACAATGGCGGTACATGGCTACAATCACAATCTATCTTCAAAACGATTCTGGATTTATGATTCATTGTCTATTTTTTAATGAGTACATACTTCAGGATCTACTCCAGTCATCTGTGAGACTGACTGAATTTTTTGCTGTTTCAGTTTGCATTCTGCTGAGTTACAGAGCTAGCATTAGCACTTAGCAGGGAGTGACGCTTTTTGGAAGTTATGAATCTATTTAAAATCTCAGAAGATAAGAATCTCCATTTTTACTTAAATGGATGTTTTTTCCCGACCCTAGCGGTGATCCAGTGGATTTTAAAGCCCAGAGTTAAAGTGTCTTTGGTAATTGGCCAATCAGCTTCCCAGTTTGATATACCTTTCCTGTGTGTGTGTTTTTTTTTTATTCAGGTGTGTCACAGCAAGAGTGGAGAGGTGAATGCCAGTAAAGTAGCCAACCTGGTGAAGGCCTACGTGGACAAATACAAGCATGCCCGCAAGAAATGATGAACCCCCCTCCCCCACCACCACCACCACCCTGCTGCTGCTGGCATGCCGATGCCCTCACAGACTCATTCAGCTGCTCAAGTGCAATTTCCTCTAGCTGGAATTCGGCCCTCCTAACTGGAAGAGGACGGAGAGCCGACGTTTTCTTTTTTGATATGAATGATGAAGATTTTTTTCTATAGATTTTCATATTTTGTTAGAAAAAAAATGACTCAATCAGAAATTGAAATGCAAGAGCCCTTTATTTTGCATAGAATATGTGACTTGGGAACTACTGTATGGGGGGGGTAAGCGTCGGGCGGGTGGGACTGTTGATACTTATGATGCAACGCTCAGTGTATGACGACAGCTCATGTAGTGGAGAGCTTCTTGCAGGGTGCCGGCTGGTACGATGAATTTCTCCCATATGGCATTCTGATCACGTAGCTTATTGATTGAATATTTGTCAATTTTCTTTTTTTTTTTTAAATATATAATATTTCAAAAGAACGCCTAGTTTAAAAATCAGTGCATTGCCTTTATGAACTGTCTGTGGCCCAATGAAGGTCTGAAAACTGATGAGTGTGATTGTAATCAGGGCCCTGATTGGTTAAGGAGGTGTTGAGTGGAATGATCAATCAGCAGAGTGTGTGTTATGTGAGGCATAACGTGGGGGAGGGGAGGGGTGGGGATCACCTGACATTGACCACACCCCCTCTGCCTGAATGTGTAATAAATGTCCATGGGTGAACATGAACGTTGCAAAGTTTCCAGAGAGTAGTGAAATAAATGAGCTGCTTCCTGATCTGCTCTGTGTCGTTGTCAGAGGCTTCACGTGGAGGAAGTGTTTTTCATCTCTCCATTGTTCTGCTCCTCACTCAAAACTAAAAGGAAGCGAGTGTGATGTTCATCATCAGTCTTAACTATTGAGCCAACTTGGGGGAAAAAAAACGATACCTGAACATCATCTTGTCCAAGACAACTGGATGAAGTAAATCTGCTGATGAGGAGCAGATGAAGGGATCCAAAGCCCCCAGGCCCTAAATCAAGCCCCCTGTGGTGAGACATGTTTTCATCAAGTTTGAAGGTGAGTAATCGTTTGTAGCTTTAAATTAAGATGTACATTAACCAAAAGGTGCGAAGTGTCTCATCTTCCTGGCGTGTCTTTGTACTATGAAGATCACTGGATATAAAATCATCCGCTCATAAATCAGCTTCAATCAATATATTATATAAATGTTTCATATCTTGAGGATAAAAAAAAAAAAAGGGAGCAAACTTGAGTACACAATTCGGGAGAAATGTGCAAGCAAAACTTTTTTAAATTATCCAATCAAAAACCGCTGAAGCACCCTCGCTGGTTTCAATTTTTTCGGCTGTGGTGTGTCCAGTTGACCACTAGGGGGCAGCATTGTCGTGAGAAAAGTGATCGTCCCTGGAGGAAAATGTTTAATTTAGGGCCAACACTGCAGCCATGCCTTAAGCTACTTCCTGTCAGTCTGCACTAAGATAACAATAACACCCCCCCCCCCCCCCCCCCCCCCCACACACACACACATGACCTTTATTTGCTGAACATACAAAGTAACTACATAAATGTTTGTTTTCTTATATACAAATCTTAAGAAATTGAGTTATTAAAAAAAAAAACGGTATTTATGTGATTTATTTATCAGTTTATTTGACAGGGACATTACATGTAGACATTGTTACATCTAATTAAAGTGTAACCGATGCAATGTTTGTAGGACTTCTAGCCCCGGCTTATTTCCAGTCCTTGTCCCTGATTAGGCTTTTAGGTAATAACACACATGATGATTTGCTGATGATTTTTTTTTGGAAAGGTAGAAGTATTAACCTATGAGTGCACTCTAATAAAACTCATCTGTGTTGTAAAATAGGAGGTGTAGAGGTTTTTTAAAAAGGTCCATTAAGCTATTTTAAGTGTTTTTAACTGTATACGTCTTCAGGCTGAAACTGTAAACTACACTCAGCACACACATACAAGGACAGTTTTCTCTTACCCACAGTCTTCTAAGAGGACATTCAAAGAATATTTTACCTGGAAGAACAAAATTTACCAACACATTTTGAAAAAAGTACTCTGTGTTCCCTCTGAGACCCTCTAGTGGCTCTGATGGGAACAATCATTCTGGAAACCATTTGACCATACATTTAAAATAATGTTGCTACTCAGTGGCTCCCGGATTGAATTTACAGTAAAAGTCCTCGTCCTCATAAACCACATTCACCTGTTCTGCCGTGGCTAAAAGACTAGAACACGAGAAAAAAACATCAAGGCCATGATGTCGTTTATTTCACGTAATTAGACCTTCATCACAGGTTTCAAAATAAAAAGAAAGAACAGACATTTTAGGTACCTTGTGTGAGGTATAAGTGCTACATGATCACTTTGTCTGATAATATTAATCGATAAATTTAATGTGCTCACAGCTCTTAGAAAATAATCTTTTTGAGTGTCAGGGAACAAACTTTGATCTGGATCAACACAGCGAAAAACAGATCTAAACTGGGGTGCTTGTTTAGCTCTGAAGAGCAGTCCTCGACCTCGGCCCACTTCCCTCCACCTCCCCAAATTGATGGTGTCTTCAGCTTTCTTTTCCATAAAGGCAAAGGGCCATACAGTTAAAAAACTTAATTGTACCTGTTATGAGAAATATTAGAGGCATTTACCTTCTACTAAAAATACTTTTAATACCGCCCCCTAGTGGCTGCTGTTGTTTATGACAAGCCCTCACGGTTACCTGACGAGTTTGGATACAGCATTATGGAGGATGAGCAGTGGTGCCTTAAGTAGTGGGTATACTCTTAATTTTGACCCACAATTTTTTTTTTTAAGTGTCCGTCCAGCAGAGTATTAACGGCCTCTATTATAAACAATGACATGAAAACTATTCTTTCAGATTTAGTTAGTGCGTACTTTAAATCAGAGAGTAGGAACAAAATGCAGCAGAGACCACATTTACAAAAAGAAAACAGGCCAATGTAAAGATTAACTTTGATTTTATTCGGACATTATTTACACATTGTACATAGTGTTTCATTGAAACAAGAGTGTAACACTGGCAGGCAAAGCTCTCTTTGCTCCTGAGGTCAAGAGATGGCTGACATACTCTCCAACCAACATGTGCGTGAAGACCATTTTGTTGGTCCAGGTTGTTCAGGGGCCAAAAAGGAGATGAAACTGTTGCCGCTTTTATCAGTGGCTTCCACATGTAACACAGCTCTCACAGAATCAACACAGCAGAATAATTCAGTCAGTCTTAACGGAGATGAACAGCTGAAGCTCCAGTGTGTCGGAGCCGACTCCATATCACAAATTCACCAGCTTTGGGTAGTTTTGATTTACAGCTCCAAACATTATTGTAAAAAAAAAAACTTCAAACAAAGCGTATATACAGTTGAACTCAATAGATATATATACATATGTATATACATACATCATTATATAAATATAGTAAAATAGATTAAATTACATTGATTTCACGGTCTTCCATAAATAGATGTTGGACATTATCAGTTTGGTGACGTGTTAAGTTAGTGTTGGAAGCACGAGAAACCGTCAAGATGACGGGTTCACGGCTCGACCGGAAAAAAAAGGCCCGCACCGAGCAAACAAGTTCTTCATTGTGAAAAATTTTGAAAGCATATAACTTGTGCGACCGTACGTAGAAACACTTAAAATATTGTGACAGACGCTCTCCTTAGCTCTTGTTGTCGTTTGGTTTGTCGGTGTACGAGCGCACATCTGACTTCTGGTTTTTAGGTTGTTGTTTTTTTTGCACGTTAAAACAGGTATATTACAACCACTGCATGTGGTCAAATTTATTCTCCCATAAAGAAAACATCTTTGAAGTTCCCCCCCCTCCCCCCCCTGAGTGGGGAAGTTGAACTCTCGTAGCAGTAGTGTCGTCGCTGCACACGCTTTTCCAACAAGATCTTCAGCAGGTTATAAAGAGTAAATACAGTTTCAGGAGAGTCCTCTTTCGAGAGACTCTGCAGCTCCCAGTGTCGGCTTTGAGAAGGCAGGTTCTGATGACTTAGACTATGTTGTACAAGGAAAAAAGCTGACGCTGTAAGCGAGGTCACAAATACTGAGTAGGCGATGTAGTAGGCCTCGCCCGTGAAAACCGACAATCTTTTTTTTTTTTTCTTCATAAGTGTGCTGAACGGTAAGTGCTTTTAAATATACAAAGATGCTTTACAAATACATTTTTGGCAAAGTAAAAAAAACAAAACAAAAAAAACATCAGATTTTGGAAGGAACTTAACCGTCCTTGAGGTTTAAACTTTCCAGTCCGTCGCCTCTTGCCAAACTTCAGGAGATCAGAACACTTCTCTCAGCAGGATTTTGTTGATTTTGTCGTTTCCGAGCTCGGCGGTCACAGCCACACTTGCCACATACACAACACCGTACCTGAGTGTAAGCTGCACTTTGAACTCTATTTCTATGTCGTCTCTGATTTGAGGCACCTTCAAATATTTGTTTTCAGCTGTACCATAACTACAAAAGAACATAGAAAGCAAAAAAAAAAAAACAACGTTGAAAAAGTTACAATAAAAAGAGAAAAAAAAACACCATCTGTGTGGCCTATAACAGCGTACTGTACAAAGTTCGGATACATTCTCTTGGAATGGCATGGTTTGTCGCTCAGGAAGTCAAAGCCGAGCATAAAGTGAGTTCTTGTGTTTTTCTTTTTCTTTTACAATACGTTTTTCGATCTTTGTTGGTTTGCGCGGTCGTAGCAGTCCGGCGCCCGGGGAGCCTCCTCTCTTCCTCGGCAGGACGCGGCGGAGGGTGGGTGGAGCTCTAGTGTCCGTCGTGTCCGGCGTGTGCGTCCGTGTTGGCTGTAGCGTTGTGGATCCAGTCCATAATGATGAGGGTCATGCTGCCGATCATGACCACGAAACCGCACAGCAGGAAGGCGGTGGCCTGGAGAGAGCGGGAAGGATTTCACAATTAGCTAACGTGTTCACCCCGAGCAAGTTGACAGACCACAGGAAACATGCTGGTCCATTTTCTCCACCTCATGTGTGTGAGGATTAAAATCAGTCTCTAATCTTTCTGTAATATTAAAGCTGGTTAGCTTAGCTTAGCTTAGCATAATAAATGACCAATAATTAGCATCCTTGTACCACCTCCAGCTGTAACATTAATTAGCATGCTTAAGAGCTGCTGGGCAGATTTAGTCTTTTATCTGAGCCAGTCGAGCTGATTCCACATGTTTTTCAGTCTTTATGCTAAGCTAATAGGCTACCTGATACAGCTAAAAAACTTCTATCGTGGACATTTGGTTTGTACTTTGGTCAACCATAGCTGAAGAAGTAACTCCCTTACCCCAATCTTTTGCACAGACTTCATGGACTCCTTCTTGACCAGTTTGATGTAGAAAGCCGAGGGCAGGATGAAGATGAGCATGGCAGCAGCAGAAGCACCTGAATAAGAGGAAGAGTCATTTTAGTCACATTTTGAAAATTTCAGATGTTTTTTTTTTAATGGCATTATCATGCACATGTTCAAAAAACAAAAACAAAGAAAAACACCCACCGATGAAGCCAAAGATATCTCTGATGGTGGGGACAAAGATGACCAGGGCGTTGGTGCTGGCCAGCAGGACCACAGTGATGATGGTGTGGCGGATCCAGCTGAATTCCTTGGAGGCGCACAGGAGCTGGTTGACAGAGGTACGGATCTACACAGATGGAGAAAAAAAAAAAAAAAGGTTATCCTACGTGATATATGAAAATCCTTTTTGACACTAATAACCTGAGTTCAGCTTGATCTCTTACAGGGAAAAGCACCACAGGGACGGTGAGGGTGACGGCGGTCAGCACGGCCAGACGGACGATCAGCAGGATCACGTCAGACTTGTAGATTTTGGAGTAAGTGTGCAGCAGCTCGGGCTCGACATGGACTGTGATGAGACAAAAGAAGAGACACTTTAGAACTAAAGCTCAAACAAAGAAAACCATCCATGAAGAAAAATTCATTCAAGATTTTGATGTGATGTCCTGCAAATACTTTCGGTAATGTTTTTGGCTGAGGATTCAGCTCCCATGTGAGTTACTGAGGACGAGCGTGCAGTTTGATTGACTCTCTTTGCATTGTCGTTATGCTAGCCATGTTAGCTTCCTCTAAAATAGAGCAAGTGTCAAAGTACAGCTTCAAACACACACTAACACGGCTGTAGACTTTACACTTTGGGATAATTGAGGGAATCTGTTAGACAACATCAAAATGTCTTAGTTAGCTAAGAAGTCTTTAGTTAGCTGAATGTAAATATTTTGGTGTGTGCTCCAGTGGTATCTGAATAAGTAGCATAGAAAATATTTCCCTGTGTTCAACAACTTTCAGTGCAAAATAATTTTTGCACTTTTAGCACATTTGCTGCTTCAGTCAATGATTTCACTCCCACTCAAACTCAGAATAAGGCGGCTGCTGTTCTCAATCTCTATTAACTGGAACTACACAACACAACGTTTCAGAGCAGGTTTTGTCCAGACTTGAAGGTTATGGAAGTCTCTGCTCGCTATCTTGCTCTTGTATAACGAGTTTGATGTTCCTGGAACGTTCCTCCTCCTCCTCCTCCTCCTCCGACAAACAGGAACACTAACACGGCGTCATGTTGGTCGGTAGCAGCAGGTGTGCACGTTCACAGCGTTGCACAACAAGGCCTCGAGTCCTGAGCTCAGCACTTTGGTTGAATTTGGACCCTGAAGCTGCTTCTTCCCCTTCCCTTTGCATGATTGATCTGCTCTGACGATCAGGGGCATCGACCTCCTGTTGACCTGAACGGGTCGGATTGTTCTTTGTAAAATATAAAATGTTTGGCTACCGACGTCATTGGCATTTCATCTAGAGCAGGGACTGGCAAGGGGCCACGTTCATTTAATTCTCACTGCCAGAGGGGCCAAATTGTAGAATACAAAAACGATTTCAGTCGATTATGTCTCAAATTTAACTCAACATATACCAGTGATCAAATATTATTATGGACATTTTCATGATTTCAGGGCAGATTTTGTCATGTTTTCTCTGTTTCCAATTAATTGGTTTGTTAAAACTGAGGTCCACATTGAGGGTCGATGGGGGCCGCCAGTTGCCCCACCCCCTGATCTAGACTGTCATTGGATTCGTTTACACGCCTCACATCTGTTCATTCAGTGTGTGTACATGTTGTGTCAGGGAGACTCACTGTTGAAGGTCAGATATCCGAAGAGAGCGGCGAGCAGGTACATGATGAACATGGCGAGGAAGGACACGTTGGCGACGCCTTGCATTTTGGCGCGGGAGCGGCTGTTGAAGGAGGAGAAAGACGTACGTTACATTTCGCTGCTTTGGAAATGTAAGATAAGCTCTCAAAGGAAAACGGTCTGAGGTGGACTCGATCAAATGAGAGCACTCACTCTTTCAGCTCTTCATACATGGGCAGGATGGCCGGGTGGCACACGAAGGCGAAGGTCAGAATGGGAACGGCGTAGACCGTCTGAGGGGAAAAAAAAGAACACCATTTTTTTTAAATCTTTGCCTGATTACAAAAAAATCCTGCTTCAGCACGAGTGAAATTGTCCGCGAGGGTTTTTGTATCTCGAAGAGCTGTACCTGAGAGTTGAAGACAAAGTATTTTGGCGTGCAGGCGTCCTCGCTGTAATCCACGGCGGTGTTGTTCATTTCAGCAATAGTGACGTTCACGACTTTGATGAGCGTCTCGTTCAGGGCGGAGACGTCCAGAGGGCAAGGGAGCTGGAACTTCTTGATGATCACCTGAATGACAAGACGACAGATTTGAAGATATATCAGTTGATCTTTACTGTTGTTTGTACTTTTTCAGGGGTTTGTTGTTAATGGGGAAACCCCGTTAAAACTAGACTGCTGTGGAAAAATCAAGTTCAAGGAAGTATCTCATATCTCCATACTTAATTCTAGAAGAAACTGAAGTTGCAGCCAGAATGCTAATTTAGCTGTTTTTCATTGTTGCTCTGGAGGTAAACAAATCCCTCTTGTGTAATGTGTTGGAAGCAAGGAAGTCCAAATATTCATGAGAAACCCGATTCATTCTCTGACTAAGTCTCATCTGGTGTGAAGGTGTGTGTGTGAGTGTGAGTAATGAGAAAACAGTGTGTTTTACTCACCACAATCAGAAAGAACACCATGCAGAGCAGAGACAGACCACTGGTGTAACCAAGGTAACCTGAGGGGAGGAGAAAAACACAAACATGAGCTTCTGTTTTTTTTTCTCTCCGGTTTCTATTTTCAGGCTTTTTAAAAAAAATGTTTCATCCTTGTGAAGTCGTGCACGCATGAATCACCATCACCTGTCCAGCCTTGTTGAGAGAAACATCAGATTGAGCAACAGACACACGCTTCTTACCCAAGTTCCTGAGCAGCGACAGGGGCAGGATGATGACGAGCGTCACCAGCAGCACCAGGTAGTCCCCGTTTGTGTACCATTCTCTGAAACACAAAAAAAGAGAACACAACATGTTAGCTAAAAAATAAAAAAAAGGTAGGGTTTCTGTTTCATCAGCACTGACTTGACTTCTGTGTAGAAAACATCAGCGGGTACCACATCCTGTCAGAATTGTTCCTGAGCGTCATTTTGATTGTCTGACATCTTGCGCCCTTGATCAAACCCTTCTGCTTCCTCTCTGACACACGCACCGTCTTGTCATATCGCAGCTTTGCTCAAACTGGCCCTGCGCAGGATGACTGCATCGTCGCTCTCATAAATAGATCCAACGACAACGCCGAGGAGCTCAACTCCATCAATTTTTCAAACTTGGAGGCGAGGTCGGCGGTGAGCTCATGCAGCGCTGCTCTGTCTCCATGCGGCACCAGCGGCTGCATCGTCTAAAAGGGCTCTTTGAAGGGCCAGCGCTTAAACACCCCCCCTCCCCCCCAGCCCCTCTTTTCCTCCGTCTCTCTCCTTAAACACACACTTGAAAAACAACCAGCAGCCATTTTGCTTGATGCGCCACTTCACCTCGAGTGCCTCTGCCAGCTGTCCCCGGTCCTTTTCACACCTCGCTTAGAAATCTGCTGAGATTCTCTTTTTTTTTACCAGAACATCACAGATTCAAATCGTGTCCATTATTTCACCAAACGTCCTCATTCATTCAAGTCCAGACACTTCCAATAGGATTTCTATTTAGTTTGATCATTTTTATCAGTGAAATTTAACAGAAATGAATCGATGTTAAATCTGAAAAGACGAGTCTGAAGACAAAGAAACATGGACGTCATCCATTGTTTTCTGAAGAGGCGTTGTGAAGCCAAAAGGTGGTGGCAGCCACATTTGGAAATGCTATCTCAACCTGACTTCGATCAATTTTTTTAGGGCTTTTTAGTGCCGTAATTGTAGAGATAGGACTGTATAGAGCCAGGAATCAGATAGAGATAGAGGGGAACGACATGCGGGAAAGGAACCACAGGTAGGATTCTAACCTGGGCCGCCGGCTTAAAGGACTAAGACCTCTGTACATGTGGCACGCACTGACCGCTAAGTGACCCTTTTCCTGCTATCTTAACATTGGATCTCTGCAGCCACCCTTAAGCTGACACCAAACTTTGTTACACGTCACACGTGATGCATGCTGTCAGGTTGCTGAAATTAAAGTTGCACTATGCAGGTTTTGACCACTATGAGAGCTGTGGTGCAATGTTTTTTTTTTTTTTTTTTTGAGTGGGCCCCTGTTTTGCAAACAAAGTCTCTATTTCTTTACAAGAAAAAAAAAACCCACAGGGCTCCTTTAAGAACGAGCCACCTTAAAACCACTTTCACTGTCAGATATGCGCACAGACAGAGACACTTTTGTTTTCAAACTCTTTTTTTTTTTTTTTTTTTTTTTTTTTTAAAGAGGTGGAAAGATGAAATCATTTTCTCGTAACTCACCCGTTGCTGGCTCCCAGAAAAGACTCGATGACGATGGGCAGCTCGTACTTGACGATGTAGAGGTAGCTGGACATGGCTGTTTAAAAAAGACAGAAACTACTATTTAGTACATCTGAAGAAAAGCCAAGAGTCACGTCCAAGAAGGGAACTCCACTACAAACACAGTGATGTCTACGTTTGCTCAGGGGCCGAGTTTTTTCCGATGGAAGGAAGAAAAAAAAAAAGGCTGAACACATGCTTGTGGAATGACTCAAGTTTTTACTGGAAGCTTCTCTATGTTACAAACACACACACACACACACACACCCTCCCATGCAGAGAGTTTAGACACACAGTGATGGTTTTCATCTTGTGAAATAAACACATGAAGGATAAATATAGAGAAGTAGCTCAATTATAGTTACATAACACTTAAAAATAAGTTTGTGGCTTGAAAAAAGAAGTCTCCCTCACCTCCGATGTTTTGCATGGTGATGGAGCAGGACGCGGCGAGCTTTCCTGGCATCCCGAAGGCTTTGTAACCCAGCTGCTCGTACACCAGTGCACCTTTTGTGTGTGAAGAAAATACGATTTTAGTATTCAAAAAGACTTCAATAAAGCCATCGGAAAGATTAGATACACGTCCTTTTTCTCAGACTCACCTCCTTCGTTCGCTGTTTTCAGAAGCAAGTGGACAGAATACAAAGAGAAGATGGCGACCGCCACGAGAAGAATCCTGTAAACAGACGAGAGGGATGTTTAGCGGATTTGCCGACAACGCCTGAAATGACCATAAAATCCAAACTTGGTCGATGCTTAAACGCCGTGCTGCTGCGCGTGCTGATCTTTAGAATGAACACTTGTGTTGAACATGTGATTTAAAGGCCAATTCAAGGACAAATGCATTTCCCCCCGACGGTGGTGAGCGCGCGCATCGACCTCTAGCTAACGTGAAGGTCAGGCGCTCCCCTGCACAGGTCGTTCTTGTAATGTCTCGTATCATGCTTTGGTTTTTAAGACCCCGAACTCTGCAGCTTTACCTGCATCTCCCCACTTTTCCCTAGCCTGATCGGCAAAGACCTTGAATGCATCATCAGTCTGAGGGTACTTTGAGCCCCCCCCCAGCAGCACGGGATAACATGTTTCCCTGTACTGTCCTCTTAGCAACCTTTGGGACGCCGCACAGCCAGCACAGTGTGTCTGGGTATTAATAGAGCAGGTGAAAATATAATCTCCAGTACACCTGAGCCTCGTCCTGCCTCTGACATCATCGTACCTTATCAGTTTGTACGCCGGCCACTCGACAAATATATGCTTTGGGCGACCTTTTTTAAAGGGTCCTGTTGAGAGTTGCCTCAGCTTTCTGTGCGGACGTAGCAGCACACATTTCGAAATACACACAGGGACTGTTTTAATCCCTAACCTCCCTGCGGGGCGTAAACGGGCTCCGATTGGTCGGCTGCGGGGATGACAGTGAGGCCAAGCTCTGTGTGGGCGCTCCATTCATGAACACACGGCTCAATGCGTTATACGCTCTCTGTTTACGCAACTCGGCCCAAATGCAGCGGGATTAGCTCGGCTAAGCTGCTTCCTCATGCCACACCCTGCCCCTTTTTTTAAGTGACGACTACAACTGCTTAAGGATCAAATAGTTAAAGATAACTTAGTCTAGTTTTTTTTTTCTTTAAAAAAAAAAATATATATATATCATGTCTGCAAAATAAAAAAAGGACACGCAAACGGTCTTTCTGTAGCTGGTTTCTTGTTCCCTCTTACTCCAGAGGGAAGAGGGATTTTAAGTGTCAGTGGCATTTAAAGTGAAGGAATCCACAGGAGAAGTTGTTGGAAATCATTCACACGTGCTGCAGAAGTACTTCAACGTTGTGATCTGAAATTGAAGTTGACAACCAATAGGGGGAGCTGTTTTAAGAACCCATCGTTTGTCTTTCTTTCCCACCTTAAAGTGAACACTCTCTCCTCGCTCTTTATCCACAGCAAAGATACGATAGCGAGTGCTTAAACTGCAGCGACGAGCATTAGTAAACTTTCAACCCCCGGCCGTAATCTGCTGCTCGGTGAACACAAACACGCAGCTGGCGGGAGAAACAGCCGAGCTCAGTACATCCTGACGTGCAACCTTGACACAACAGACCAACTCACATCTGCCTCTGCTGATTAGGAAACAAAGCTCCTAGTGTCTTCTTGAGTAGCAGATTTCTACTCTTGCATGTAATATACTCTATTACCTGAAGATCTGACTTTTGAGATATTGCTGCTACTTACACAAACAGGGCGATCCCGGTGTTGGCCATGGCGTAGGACAGACCCAGGATACCACTGCCCATGATGGCGTTGCCCAGGTTGAAGACGGACATGCCAAAGGATGCATTTCCCTGGTGCTGCAGATAAACGGAGAGGTGTACAGAAAGGGAATTAGAACACTAAAGAACAGAAGTTATCAAACAGAGAAGATAGAGGGGGAGATACGTGAAGCTCTTACATATTCAGTCTCATACTTCTTCTTGCCCAGGTTGTGTTCAGGGAGGAAGTTCTGACTCTCTGCATCGTTGTCAGAGTATTGGCTTTAAAAGAAAAAAGCAAAGAGATTTTAGACATTTTAGAGTTACTCCTTGAGATTTTCTAATGTTTTTTTTTGTGTTTCCAGGGCGTATTTGAAAAGCAGCCTCACCCCAGTGGGACCTTCTTGGGACAGTCCTGGTACGTGTACTCATTGCTGTTGGTGCTGCTGCTGTCTTCTTCAGGGGAGATGTTGAAACGGCTCATCTCTGTTCTGGCTGTAGGCTGTTTCATACTATTTCAAAACAGGAATGATGAGGAAAGTTAGTGTTTGCTGTGTTGAGCACCCACACTCCTTGCGTCATGTTATTACGCCACAGTCGTTTTCTCTCTTTTTTATTTTTTTTATTTCTAGCCCTGCGCGTTCACGCTTCCTCTGAAAGATCAATATTATAGTGAGCACAGGCGCGCGCCGCAGCCCTTGTTCTTGAATCATGTGACTTCGCCTTTGGAGGGAGGCGGAGGGAGAGGGAGGGGGAGGGTGGATTAGGGGGGGGGGGGGGGGGGACTGACGCACCGGCAGTGGAAAAATACCAGACCGGCATCCGAGTCCAGCCGACATCACCTCAGCCCCGCTGAATGACAAAAAGCCGCAGTACGCGCCGCTGACTTTGCGCACATTTCTCTTTAAAATCATTTAAATCTGGATCAAAGCAGGGCGTGTCAGCTTCTTTTTCCACACACATAACATGTATTAATCATGAATGAAGCAGGAATCCATCAGGGAGAACGCTTCATGTTTAGATTCTAATATGACATTCTTATAAATTGTCTTATTTTCCCTCTTGGCTGAGCTTTACGCACCAGTAGATCCACAAAGAACCCACAAGGCGTTCCCCCAGATCTGTTTAATGACATTATTTCCATGGCCGGCTCCAATGGAAACAATGGCACGTGTTGTCTCGTTATGGGCATGGCTCTCCATTTTGCGCAGAGGCTCGCTCTCTGAATCACCCTCACATTGTGATTACAGTCTTTTCAAATTACGCACACACGGAAACAAGTTTACCTTTCTGTTTTTTCCTCACTCAGCTTGTGTTCTATTGTCTGAGTATGGGAGTGACACTTCCCTGATCCACGTCAAGACACTGCAGCATCACTGTCGCGCATTATTTATTTATTTTGACCTGGTAAAACAAAAACGCCTCGGGCCTTTAAAAAAAGGACATTTCTGCCTCTTTCTGATGGAAACCTACACATTTCATATTCTTGACAGGAAAGGGACTTACTTAATACTTTTAATGCTGGCTAATTAACCCAAACATGCCGGAAACGCATCTACTTTGAATTAATCACGTTCAAAATAATAAACAAAGACAGTGAATGTAGTAGTGTAAAAAACAAAACAAAATCAAAAGGTGTAAAATGTTGCCATTCAGAGGAATTAGATTAATCTTTAGTTGTCAGGGCCGCCCACATATTCTGTCAGAGATGTAAATGAGAAGATGCCGGCGCTCTTACCTTGTGAAGATGTGGCAGGATGCCTGTAAAATCCTTTCAGACAAAAGAAGAATCACAGAAGTCCTGGACGATTTCTTCACAAAATCCGCCTGATCCTTGAGTGTGTGTTTTGGTTGAATTTGAATTCAATTAAAAAAAAAACGAACAGAGACGCCTGTTCACCAGACAGGGTGTGACTTAAAACACAAGCTGTAACAGCTCAAGAAATAAATAAAAAATAGTCTTAGAATAAGCCGACCCACGCGTAAAAAAATCACAAGAATTTAGATTTATTTATATTTTAAACCCAAATTCCAAGAGATGCGGTGCGCTCAGAGGGAAGACCCAGTTCTGCTGGAGGAGGGGTGGGGAGTCCACCTTTTATAAAGATGAGCATTGCATCAGCCTGGACCTAGAGGGAGGAAGGGAGGAGGGTGAGAGAGAGAGGGGGAGGAGGAGTGGTCTCAGCTGTCCCTATGTGGGCGGAGGGAGGTGGAGACTCTTTACGCGCAGCAGTGAGTGGTTTGTATACAAACACAGCCATGACCCAGAGTCCCTGGAAAATCACAGGGCTCATTTTCTACTATTTAAAATGGTTTTCTATCGTTTTCTATCAAGAGTTACTTTGAAGTACTCCAACAATAAGATATGAGGTCAAGACACTCGACAATCATCATGTTTGATATCATTTTCTGATCATTTAAATAACATTAAAGTCCCTTTATGACATTTAAAACCTATTTCCCCAATAATCAAAATACAATTTTCATTAGCTACAAGACAGCAGTTCCTGACTTTGTCAAATGAATCCCTAAATTTAAAGCTTCTAAGAGGATTTTTGGGTCCGTGACCAATGTGTCGCCCCCTGTGGACAAAGAACAACATATTATTTCTTTACTGATATTCGCCCTGAACATGTGTAGGTAGTGTATTTTTTAACAAAAAAATCAAACATATCACTCATCAAGAATCTTTGCCTTGGAAACTGCAAACAAAAAAAAGGGCGGTTTCTGCAGCATGCAGTGTGATACCGCATCCGACACATTTACGCTTTAAGTCAAAAATGTATATACAGTATATATATATATATATATTTTAAAGTGGATCCGTAGTCTTTCTGTATTCTCGAGAGAAAGTGCAGATTTTGGGAATCCCCCGTGTAGCAAATATCCAGTTATGTTCTTTGTGTTCCCCCCCATACATAAATATTGTGTTTCTGTTTTAAAAGCAGGACGAGGTGATATGCTCGGGCAGATCTCGAGTCTGTTTGAAGGTGAAGTGGCCTCGTAGTATCCCTCATGTGTGTCACTGTGGATCAGGGTGTAAGAGGAGCTTCAAAGCCAGACCTCCCAGTCTGAAGGAGATTACTCACAAACGCTGACAGCGGCCATCCTGATCCTCATTCACACAGTTAGCTCTCCTCGGCTTGGTCAGGTTGTGTGTGTGTGTGTGTGTGTGTGTGTGTGTGTGTGTGTGTGTGTGTGTGTGTGTGTGTGTGTGTGTGTGTGTGTGTGTGTGTGTGTGTGTGTGTGTGTGTGTGTGTGTGTGTGTGTGTGTGTGTGTGTGTGTGTGTGTGTGTGTGTGTGTGTGTGTGTGTGTGTGTGTGTGTGTGTGTGTGTGTGTGTGTGTGTGTGTGTGTGTGTGTGTGTGTGTGTGTGTGTGTGTGTGTGTGTGGGAGAGTCAAATCTTCCTCAGCTCTTGTTTCCAGTTTATTATTAACAGTGAGATGACTAAGTATTGTCCACTAACAGTCAGACCTTTCAATGCACTGATCTTTGTTTCCCCTGATGAATGTAACACTTCACTCACAGTGAATACTACAACCTGCTTTTACTGCAGCTGTAAAACAGGTGAGATAAAGAACCTCTACAGCAACTCCTCTGGCAGCCTTTACTCCTCTCACGTCTTTTACTGTTATAATGATGTAGCTGCCACCAGCCGCACAGCTGCAGATATCATGTCTGCAAAAAAAAAACAACATTATCACCCCCCTCTATTTATACAATATACCAAGACCTCAGAGGGTGCTCTGACACTGAGATGCTACAGTCACGGTCGGTGCCAACCTTGGGGAGGCAACTGAAGATCTGGCCCAACATAACAAGGATAACACCCATCTGGTCTTAACATGCAGTCGTCCAAACAGGTGGTCATGATGGGAGTCATTGTCTCCCGGGAACACTGGATAGAGGAGTGCAAAGAGAGTGCAAAGAGAGTGCAAAGAGAGTGCAAAGAGGGCCAAATGTCTTGATGTGGAGTGCATCAGGGCTGATGGGGTGGAGGGCCTGCTGTAGGCTGCGGGGGGCTCTGCAGACCAGTCTCTGCATCCTACTTCAGGCGCAGAGCTTCTTGGCGCACAGCACAGGTGTCATTGCTATTTTCCAGTCTCTCATCCAGCAGCCACATTGTGTATCAATTTGCAAATGTACTCGTGCCACTGGGTGTGTTGGTCTTCAAATGAGGGGTGGTCGTGCAAACAGCGGGCTCATTCTCTGTTTTTGAAGGAGCGTGAAACCGACTGTGCCATGGATCAACACAATCCGTTTTTTTGTTTGATAATGACGATTTTAAGATGGTTTCTATGGCGATTGGAGCTCTCTGGAACAGCCGTCGATGTTGTGCTTTGCCTCTGGTCACTTCCTGTCAGCACCTGTGTGTCCAATCAGACTCAAAGCTGATCGTTTCCTCTTACTGACATTTGTTCCCTTTTTTCTAGATCCTTGCTTGTGTTGTTCTTACTCTATGATGTACGTCGCTTTGGATAAAAGCGTCTGCCAAATGAATCGTGGACTTCTTTATGCAGTCATCACATGATGAATGATGTATTGAAGGTTTCATTGTGTTGATAATGTTTGACTTTGTGTACCTTTTTGTTTTTGTGTTTCTCCTTTTTACCTGGCTGCAAAACAAATGTCCTCGTCAGAGTCCTCCGTCACAGGCCGTTACAGACAACAACAATTTACGACACTTGTGCTTTGTACCCTGTACGCTACGTCCACTTCTTTACACACACTGCGGTTCTGACTCTGTCTGTGTTTAAGGTGAAATGTAAGCAGCTGACGATGAAGAGATCTTTCTTGTTGGGGCACATTATGTCTTTACATACTTCTAACTACACCACAACTAGCCTCACATTCACTTTGGCTTTGTGATCTTGTGACATATCATAATTGGTACAGATAACAAACATTTGCCTGCAGAGGGGAGAACAGCTTACTAGGAAAATGAGGCACATTTTTGATATAAACACTTTGACAAAGCTGCTCTATTCACACTGACTGAAAGCAGAAAACATGTATAAAGTGTTGCAGCCGTTTTTTCCAACAGGCGTGTACATCACTTCCCTTTTCTTTCTCACTGAAGAAGACGTAAAACAAACAGGAAAAACCAGCTTCTCTTGTTTCATCTCAAATTCAAAGCGGCTGCTGGAGAACCAGCTCTGTTCTCTGCACGAGCTATTATCGTTCGAGTTAATAGCGCACAGGACACTTTGTTAAGTTCTTTTGAAGGCGTTCTAGAAATTAATAGCATGAAATAGTTTGCGTCCCTGTCGCTCTACAGGTAGCTGCAGGTATTGTTTATTCAGAGCATGAGGGACCTGTGACCTAGAAAGAGAAACACAAAACAAACCCACTGATATCCACACCCTCGCTGTGAAGGAATGAATAATTCAAAAGGGCGACACATTCATGAGTGAAAGGACACTTGTGTTGGTTCTCTCCCGCTCTGTTCCTCATGATCTCTGTGTCTCTCTCTCTCTCTCACACACACACACACACACACACGCTCACATATTGTGCATTCTTCTGCCCTCAGTCACACATGAGTAAGTTTGTGTTTGGCTCTCTGTGTACGAGTCTTTGTTTGGGGCTTTAGCTCGACCCAGCAGATCTAAGACGGATCAGGAAAACTGGAGCGGGGGGCAGAGGGTGCAGGAGGGGAAGTGGTCTGAGCAGTGGTGCCTTGTTAAACCCCCCCCCCAATCCACACTCACTAAATAAAATGAAGTGTACAAAAAGTTTTTGGAAATGATGTGATTGAGTGGAGCATAAAATAAAGGCATAAAAAGCCGGAAAAAAAACCTTCATGATGTATATCAATTTTAATACACTACACAAAAAAGGTGTTTAAATTAGTTTTTAACAAATAAGACATTTTAAGAATAACAGAATAACATTCTACATTTTTAATGCTCCATAGAAAAGAAGATGCACCCGTTACGTAACTTTTAAAATCCTTTTTAAACTCAGAAATGCAGAAAGAAAAAGAGTTTAACCCAATTCTAACTTAACTTAATTCTTGTATATTTAACTGTGTGACCACATGTTTGACTACTTCGTTGGTTGTTCTGTGCCCAACAGTATATTCTTCAATGACTTCTGCTTTCTATATTATTTTGATATAATTGTTGCTTATTTGGTTTTATTGCCATAGTCTTTAGATTCTATTTTTTTATTTCAATGCTAAAGAATTGTCCCCGTGCATGCGTGGGTTCCCTGCGGTACTCCAGCTTCCTCCCACAGTCCAAAGGCATGCTGGTTGGGTTAATTGGTGACTGTAAATTTCCAATAGTTGTGAATGTGGCTGATTGTCTGTCTCTGTATGTCAACCCTGTGATTGACTAGTGAACAGACCAGGGTGTAACCCTGCCTCTCGTCCAATGACAGTTGAGATTGGCTCCGGCCCCCCTGCGACCTGGAACGAGAAAGCGGCATAGATAAAGGATGGATGTGTTTCATTGATGCATGCTATCAATATAAAGGAACATATTTTCTGCACAATGTTGGTACCATTCAGACGTGATGGTGTCCTTATTTCACTTATGTAGCTAAGAGGAATGACCTTCTACATGTCGTACAGCTCTGTCTGCTTCTCATGCTGTTGCCATGACTCTAACTGCTGCTGCTGCACATAGAGCTGACATTGTCATGTGGAGGCTCACAAGTACATTGAGAGCCAGTTCTGAGAAGTTGAAGAAACAAGGCTCTCACTGTAACTCGGTCTGCACTGAGGCTCTGGACTGTAGTGTTAATGAGCTGCTCTGTCTGAAAGCCCACAACAATGCTGCTCTGCAAACCTGGACCGTTATGTGAGTTTTTGGGTGTTTTGTTGAACTTAACCTGAAACAGATGCAGATGACCTTTGTCTGCTCTCTGCTTTGCAGGAAACCACAGGTGAATTGTCTTGCAATTTCCCCCTTTTTTTTTTCTTAGTTTTTGTCAAATAGGACACACCCTGTTACATAAAAAGGAAATAACAGAGGTTTCACAAGAAACTCTGATAAGAATCACTTTCACGGAAATTCAGAGAATATTGCACCTTTTTACTGATATGAAAATCATCCATAGCTCCAAGCACAAACGATGAGTCATAAAGGACAGACCTAAAGAAGTGATCTATCATAGCCAGTAGGGATGATCATCAAATAAGTGCTGGAAACGGAAAAAAATCTTGTGGAGATGATAACTTACTTAACTGTGATCACACAATCAAATACTTTTATGACATTGGTTTTAAAGGAAGTCTTATAGTAATTTTAGCTAACTAGCATATGAGAAGAAAATTGAAAGCACTCTTATTGATGAGATGATTAGCATAGTATAGCATTGTGTATAAAAGAAAACCAGGAGGAAACAACTAGCTTACAAGAATACAACTTGTATGGTCTTTTTTGTTTATTTGGTATGGATAAAACAAACTTAAATCAGTGGGGTTTAGTACTGATGGAAGGCAGCTTATTTTATGATTCATGGACAGAGCCAAGCTAGCTGTTTTCTTATGCTACGCTAATCGGCTGCTGGCCCTGGCACACAAGGAAACATATTGTAGTGATGGTTCATCACGCCTCGAGTTCCCTTATTCTTTGTGCTGGACTGAATGCTTGGTTTGTCTTGAAGGTTTAAACCTGCAATTGATTTTTATTGTTTGTGTTGATGTCGGTGTTCAAAGGATGTTGTTTTGGTCAGTTAAATGTAGCTCTGTCCAAAGCAGATATGTATCAATATGTTTGATTAAAGTCAGGTTCCTGTGATAACGAGTACATTTTAGTCTTGACATCTCAACTTAGATATCTCATCAACACTGGGTTTTCCTGTAATTTCGGGATAATTTCTACTTTTTTTTGATATCTTGAGAAAATAACTTGATATCACGGTAAAAACGTGGATTGTTATCCTGTTATAACAATATATAGAAGTTGAGATCTAAAGAAAACTATCCATATTTACTCGTTATCATGGAGAAAACAGAGTGAAAGAAAATGTATGATGTTTGTCCAATCAGGTTGGTTATCCCATTGTTGCTGTCTGGTGGTCAAACCCAAACTGTAGTTCACAAACTGTACAAGCCAACAGAACACAAACTGACCAACAACAAAAATTGTTGCAACTGCACCAAGCTGGGCCCCATAGACACATTTTTTACTCTAGTTACCAAACTGGAGTATGCAGAAAAAAGGTGTAGAAAAACAATAACATCAGGCTTCAGTAACTGATCCTAGCTGCCATCATGTTAAGTGCACAAAATGGGAAATTCACTATAGAAATCTATATGCAAGAAAATAACATCACAAACTTTCAAAGTAATCATATTCCTGAGGTATATAAGCAGATAGAGTAAACTGTTCACATGGTTCAAGTGTCTCTGTGGGAGCCTTTAGATAACTGCAGAGAAAAGGGATTGCTGTACAGACAGAATGACCTCCCACTTCAAATGTTTGCTAACATTTTACCTGCACAAGGCCGCAGAGAAAGCTCAGCCCAACGAGAACAGGATTAACAACAACATTTGCATGTTAAAGGCTCGAGCTGGCTCAACTTGCAGGATGAGTGACTCAGTTTGTTTGAGGATCCTGGTTTGTTGTGGTTCTGAGTTGTGGCCATGTGTTCACTCTCATTCCACAGAATTCTTACTCTGAAACAGCCGTAAACGCAGTGTGATTCATTTTCTTTAAAACACATTTCATCACAGACATGATGCTCACTATTTTTTTCTCGAACAGCTGCCAGTAACATGCGAAGGGGAGGCGTCCGACATTGTTTCAGTTTCTAATTAGTACATGGGCTTTAGTTACACAAGATAATTACAATGATAGCTCCACCCACCCTCCACCTGAGCAGAGGTTTAACGTTTAAGAGAAGCCATTCCCAAACTTAAGAACGCAGTGGCCCAATTTGAAATGTAAAAATATATCAGAGCCCATAAACTCTTTAATCACATAACTCTGACTTCAGAACAAGACGAAGTTCATCAGAATACACAGAGAACAATCTTTGATAGTGCCCCTACAGTAATGCACTGTAGATAAATAATCCATCCACATAAACCTAACAATCAGTTAAGCCTCAACATAATTTATATTCAATATGAATTTTTAGCTTAAAAGGCTCCAACTGTGTGTTTGTTTCAAGCTTGTTTCAGCACTAACCTACTCCTCCCTGAAAAGCAAGACTAAATTTCTATATTTATCGTCCAATCAGATGATTTAATGAAGCAATGTGTAGCTTCCGTCAACTGTTTTGTACCTCAGACGATGCAAAACATCTGACAGAAGAGACTGAACAAAACTAACACTTAAAAAAGCGCTTGACAGACTGTTTGAGACCAGCTTTTGTCCAGTTACACACTCACGACCCACTGAAAACAGCTACGCGACCCACTTTTGGTCCCAACCCACCAGTTGAGATCCACTGGGCTAGTAGTTAATGCATCAACCCCATGAACAGAGGCTAAACCTCCGAGTTCAAATCCGACCTGTGGCTCCTTTCCTGTACGTCATTCCCAACTCTCTCTCTCTCTCTCTCCACGATTTCTTATTCTGTCCACTTTCCTGTCTCTAAATGAAGGCATAAAAGCATAAAAATACACCTTTAAAAAAAAAGAAATCATAACAAAAACTCTCTTTTAACAGCACTAACGGTTCTGTATAAAAAATGGATGCTGTCTGAAGAGATGTTATGAAGCCCAAAGTTGGAAGTCACCATCTTGGAAAAGTTGTCTTAGATACCGTATTCCTTTTTTGAACCAGACTGTAAACATTTTTATTTCTGATGTGAAATGCAGCATTTTAATATAGAACCTAATGCAGTGTCCTTGACTTTGACAGCCCGCCTGAAGTGGACGCTCGAGGAACTGCAGTTTATGTACTTGCGCATGTACTTTGCCTCTTGACTGAACATCTCTGATTGTTTTGGGTTATTGCTATAAAAAAAACCTGCAACAACAAAAAATATTTTTCTTTCTGGTTCATTTAGCTTCAATCGCACACAACAGAGAAAACAACGACACAGTTCAGGTTCGTATTGAGCATTTGATTGGAAGCACAATGAACTACAGCAAGACTCAAATCTCCACAGTGTTTTATATCATTGCTGTTGCCTTCCTGTTACTTCATGAGGCATATTCTATGATGTATAGTCTCACACAAATTGATGCCTAGAAACATCAAAGAAATAGAGCCTGAATAATTAGTTCTTGGAAAAAGGAAGTTCCTAGTACTCAAAGGTCAAGGGTACTTGACCGGAATGAGATTAAAGGTAGCTTCTTTCTTGTGTCCTCATGGTCCAGTGGAATATGGAACAGTTTTCTAACACAGAAAGTACCTCAGTTTAAAATCCAACATTTCTGACATTCTGTTATTTTGTGAAGGAAGTTTAGATTTTCTTGTTTAGTATTTGCTTGTTGGATGTGATATTCCACCACAATGCTTGTACCCAGTCACCCCGGCCCCAGAAGCCAATCATCTCCTCAGCAGCGGTCCATTTTCTTATGTAAATCCATTACCCACTGACCACTCAAATACCTCTCAGGACACCATATCTTACTGTGCCAACCTCCCACAGAGCCCCCCCGCCTGCGCTTGGACCAGATCGCTAACACCACCGCTCCCCACCTGCCCACCTCCCCCCAGCCTTTACTTATTAACTTTTCATTTTCCCTGACTTTAGACCAGGGATTTTCTTGCTGCTCAACCTTACTCACCCCCATCCCTGCTGGGATAGTTCTTGGAAATGCTAACCTCTACAGAGGATCTTTATTACAATGTAGACGGACAACCCTTTTTTTTTTTTCTTTCTTAACCAGGAGAAGATCTCATGATCTGCTGTGCTTTAAAAGGAGAATAAAGGTCGTTGGCTTTTTATCCTATGACATTAGGTGTGAAGAACAAGTGAATATGTTGGTCTGCAGGGGTCAACCGGTGAGGGGTTATTGGGTCTGTCTCACAAAAAACAAATGTGGGATAAAATGAGACGTGAAACCTGAGTGTATTTTCTGTTATCTGGTTGCTAACAATAAGGAACAAAGCGAGTGTTTTTACTAAAATAAAAAACATAGAACCCACTGGATGGATGGATACATTCTGTCCTTGTTTTGTAGGTGTGTTTGCATATGTTAAAGTGAGTGTGTGTGTGTGTGTGTATCTGTGTTCTTTTTCGACAGGCATTGGGTGCGTGAATGCAACCGCCATTCGACGCTGGCAACACAAAGGAGGCTGCTGGTCATCAGACTGAAAAGCAAACAAGTCGCCAAAGAGGAAGTGAGTTATCTTTTGGAAACCTTGTCATGTGGATCACACACACACACACACACGCACACACACATACAGAGACACAAACACATACAGAGAGGCACGGTTGATCCTGATCGGACGTGAGGCCTGTGACAGAATCAGGGTCACTACGCAAACACTCCTTAGCTAAACACGACCTCCTAACACAGTGGGAAAGCCCACGACGGCCGACTACCATCCCTGGATTCTCTGCACAGTTTGGCACAGGCACGGTGTAATCTTTCAGACAGATTCCCATGACTTTCCCGTCTTGTTCCAGAGATTGATTGTGTGTTACTGCATGCCAAGCACCAGGCAAAGAAATTGAATAACAGTTGTGTGAATATTTTTTTTTCAGTCAGTCAATTTCTAATTTACAGCATCGACATTAAACATCAAAAGTTTGATCAAACTAGAGCCGACAGCTTCAGTGAATTCAAAATCCTACCAGACTTCTACAAACGCCTGCAACTAAATGTTGTTCTCCGTGTTGGAAGTACTTCTCCATTTATTTTTGTGTTTGCATTAAAACTGAATCTTAGCGTGTCACCGCAGCATCGTGAGGATCTACTTCACCTTTAACGCATTCCTAGAGGACAAGGTAGCGAGCATCGCCCACTTTTCCCCCTCGCCTTTAAATCTCTCTCCAGCTTTCTGCATGAAATATTAAACTTGGCTTCCCAATGTCTAGATGTGCCGGAGCATCTCTTGATTCAGCAGCATTACCTTTGTAATCCTCTTAGTGGTGGGAAAGTGGTTTAGCGGGCGCATTCTTTATGACGGGAGCATAAATGGGGGGATCACGTTAGCCTTAGGGGCCCATGAGGGGAGGGGAGGCCGCTCGTCTCGCTCTCCAAAAAACTTTCCACCCAGGATGGACCTCGGTGAGTCCTGTGAACCCGCTGACTCCCTGCCCGCCTTGTTCGACTGCCGTGGGATATGGGATGTGCAACATTTTTTTTTTTCACTATGAGAGGCAAAGAGCTGAAGTCAGAGAGATAGAGGGAAGGGAAATGTGTCAGAGGTCACACAAATCGCTAACTATTCAATTAATTTCTTTCCATTTTTTTGTGGT
Organism: Labrus mixtus; assembly: GCF_963584025.1. NCBI lineage: Eukaryota > Metazoa > Chordata > Actinopteri > Labriformes > Labridae > Labrus > Labrus mixtus. The sequence goes on along the minus strand of NC_083633.1, from coordinate 5,090,835 downwards.
AAAATTTGTTTCGAGGAGGCATTGCAAACATACAAATATATAATCTCTACTATCCTTTAAGGTAGCATCTCATCATTAGTTTCTCATCTGTTTAAAAATCAAAGTGAGATGTATTTTTTCAAAACGACGTAGCGACCATTTCTCTATAAACATGGGTTATAAATGTTCAATATCTGAGATACAGAGGGACAATAAGTTCACCTTTTAATGCTACTTTTAAAACATCCATTGCAATGAAACAGCAACTACATTTGAGATACCCGATTGAAGTTCATGCTAAGTTGGTAATGTCGATGCTAACTTTAAAAATATAGGGCTTTCACACTTGCAGAGAACTCCCAATATTTCTCCTACCAGACCCTTAGTATTTTTTTGTTTATATGCTGTTACTGCTGCACAGTGCATAGAGTGTATACATGCGTCCACTACGATCTCTGTGCATGTAATTAAACGGCTGCATTACATTTTCTGTTTTCAGTATGTTGTTCTCTGCTCAGTTGTTGATAGTGTCATTCCGTTGGACTACACATAGCGTTGATATAAAGGCAGTGGATGACACATGGAACTGAAACTAAAGAAATTGTAATAGCCTACAAAAAAAAAAGTTTAGTTCTCAGTGTAGAAATTGTACTGATCCAATTACTTGTTTTTGTGTGTGCGTTAAAACGTTATCTGTGTTTCACCACAGCATCATGAGGATCTTTGGCCTGAAGAAGTAAATCTGAGAAGTTTTCTCAGTTTCACTACTCACAGCGCTCCAGCTGCTTTGCTTTGTGGGGAAGAGCATGCCTGTTTGTGTATCTGTGCGCGATAGTGTAGCTCTAAAAACACAAACCGGGTCGGAAAGTCTCACACTGCCAGCGGGTGAGAAAAAAGGTGAAAAAAGGTTCGATGGAGGTAATTCAGTTCACGGTGCAGGGTGAAGTTAGGGCATCACTGGGGCACAGGCATTAGCTGAGCTGCAGTGACTGAGAGGATTAGGAGGACACACACACACACACACACACACACACACACACACACACACACACACACACACACACACACACACACACACACACTCACTCTTTCTCTCTCTACCTTACCCCTTGAGTGAAGATTGTTCCTGAAAAGCCACATTTGTTTCTGCACACCACAGTCTATGGACGAGAAGTTTTTCTGTGCATATGCAGACACAAAGACACCTAGACACAGCCACATTGAGGACAAGCAGTCTTGTGACTTTCTGTGCATCTTCCTGCTGAATCCAGTTCCTCTCAGTTCACAGACGGCAACTCTCTAAAGGAAGAAAAAGTGCCGGAGTACAATGCTAGATTTGCAGCTTCAATAGTTCGAGCAGACTAACATTGTGATGCCGTTCATCAAGTAAACATTTGATAATTGGTTAAAGAAGATTCAAAATCCATTTAAGATGATCATATTTTCAAAATTATCAAACCAGGACCAGGATGTAAATCTCCATGAATGCTATCATGTATTTTTAAGCATGTCATGGGTGTTTTCATGAGTATGGAGGACATTTATTGAGCAGTTACGGAGCAACAGAGGACAACTTTTAATGCCATGAGTGCTCACAGTAATAGTAGAAATGGAAACATCTGTAATCCACAACAACAACAACAAAATGAACTCCTGGGCACCTAAAATTGGGGAAATTACCATTTTTTAAAATTCCAACCTGCACAAAGTTCTGTTACAGAAACAGTCACTGAATGCATACCAACATTTTACATGTAGTGAATTGCAATGAAAGGCATAATAAATAGAATCTCCCTAAAAAATAACCTGTAGACCTAAATATCCCATTTGAATGATTCTTCATAATTCAGAAGAATTGTATGATGTTGTTTGTATATACCAAGCAGCAACCACCGGACTTGAAAAATGAAGCCAATGTGGATGTGCAAAATCCTGCAGTTTGTCGAGTGTCCACTTGAGACTGGCTCCAGGAAGTCACATACACATGACAGACAAAAAAAACAGTTTTTACAGCATAAATTAACATGTTTACAGCCTGGTACAAAAAACGGAAAAATAGGTCGCTGAATTAAAAAAAAAAAAAGGCTCCTTTTAGATTTTATGAACGATACGTGTTATCCATAGTTAGGCGGGTAGCTGATATTATTGTTAGGTGGGCGCGATGTAACTGTTTGTCAAGAGGTCAAAACCTGCAGCTCAGCTCTCAGCCTGTCGTTAGGTTGACTGAAAGTTAGGCTGAGACAGGATTTCCAACATGGCGGCTGGGGCTGATGAGCCTTCGGAGCCCCCTGCAGGATCTCATGCCAGATCTCAAGACCCTGCCACAGTCAGGTTCACGAGATAATCCTAATGTCCGGTATTCATACTGTTTGTAGATGAAAATATGCATGTTCAAGCAGATTATTGCACATTAGATAATAACATTCAAGTTGATCAAAAAGGGGTCACGTCATTGTCCATGCTTTGCTCAAACATCATGTTGTTTAGATTTACATTTTTCAAATAGCTCCTGAGTGAAAAACAGAGACTGGTCAGTTCCTGATAACCTCTGAGTTCCTGTCTGGTCTACGTGTCTCTGCCTGCCTCAGTTTGGTAATGTCATTTAAACACAGGAAGTGAAATGAAATGCCTTTGCTGTGACAGTTTCCTGTCTATGCAGCTGGAGGTGAAGAGGACGCAAACAGTCCTGATGCCGGGAAGAGGCGGTGCTGTGAGGCCAAGTGTGGCGTAACCATCTCCAATGTTCTAGTAACGTCCATAGATATGATGTAGACGGGGGGGGGGGGGCACTTGTTTCTCTCTGTATCCACCACAATTTAAGCAACCAGCTCTTACTTTCATCCTGCAACTGTCGGCAAATTGTTTAAAGCAATGTGTCATTGCTCTTTTAATCTTTTAAATAACATGTCGGCATTTATTTTTTTTAGAGATTCAGTTTGTATCAGCAACAACTTATCGTTGTTGTTTTCCACCAAAGTAAGAACAAGCAGGGATTTTATCAAGAGGATGATTTGATAAACCACAGCTATAAATAACATTTTCAGGCCACTCATAACATGAAAATAAAAACACCCAAACCTCAGAGACAATCTTAAAGATAAGGATATTGGAGAGAGGCTGGAGAGTTCATGATGAACAGAAGACGAGTCCTCCCTGTAGAGGTGAAAAGATGAGTAGACAGTTGTTGAACATCACATGTGAAGGCATCAATTCAAAAATAGTTTCACGTCAAAAAAGTGCTTTTTTTTTAGTCAGAGGTTCAGGACAATGTCGCTACAAGAAATGATATAAAAAAAAAGACTGAAGCCAGAAGTAGCTGAGATGTAGAAGTAGCATCATAAAATCTCTTAAGTACAATTTCAATCTAAAAAGCTTTACTGGCATGAATGTTGAAGGAAGAATGTGCAACATGTTACACATAAATACAGCAGAAATCAGATCTATCCTGTGTAAATGTCTCTGAATCATGACTGTCTACAATGAGTGAGAAGTCTGAGTCCTGCTGGCTGTGTTGTTGTTGGAGCCATGTTTACATCATGTTTACATGGACGGGACAGCCTTGTGTATAAATCTGTTTTAGATCACAGTCATTCCGTGTCAATTTATGTGCAATGTGAAGCTACGAGCTAACCAAAGTGTGCTAACATTAGCATGCTAACACAACAATGCAGGACACAGGCAATTGCAGCTCGAGCAAAGGACAATTTTGTCTGCAGTTTGCGCTTAATGATGCTTTATTATGGTGCGTTCTGATTCATAACTCTGTTGTGTGATTGCGAGTGGAGAGGGGGTTGGAGGTGTGTCGCTGGAGGAGAGCGGAGGCTTCAGAATAACGGAGGTGTGGCCAAACAGCAGTTTGTTTTGGTTTCATGCTGATGCTCAAGGGCGACATCTACTGGATCAAAAAGCCGCACATTCTTCCTTAAAATGAGCGATGCTGCCCAATCATCACATCAATTCAAAACATTAACCATCAATTGTGTTGCATAAGTAATAGTAATGGGGGCGGCAGTAGCTCAGTGTGTAGCCACATCTTTACATCCTGTCCTGATCTAATCAGCCAGTATGATTAAAAAAAACATCTGTGTGACGTGTGTTACAATCTCTTTGTTCTCATCTGTGCTTCTTCTGCAGCATCACCATGTCTGTTTGGTTTTTAAACGACCGGATCTCTGGGTCATTTGAGTTCAGAAGTTTTATTCTTGGAAATGACTTTCTGACTGTGGCGAGTCGACTCAGTTTGTAGTGCTCGTGTGTTACTACGAGAGCTGGTATTCAGCGAAGCAGTGTGACATGATACATATGACGAATTGATTTCTAGTTTGCACGCTAGATTGCCTTCTTGATCTGCAGGACTGTTACGCTGAGCCCGGCACTGGGATAATGTTATGTAATGCTAAAAAAAAAACAGGATTCAATGTGGGAGGTTGGAAGTTTTTCCCAAAGCCCTTTACTTTACATTCAAGTAATAATTATTATTTTTTATCAGATTACATAATTATTTAACCCTGCTGAATCAGAGGATGGATTCTTTTCAAACCATTGGCATACAGATTAAGTAATAATAAACATTTAAACCTTCAATTACAAGCTCTGTTAGCTTAACGAGAACGGTCTAACCTCTTTGATGTCTTTATGTTCTTTTTCCCTTTAAGTCGCCGTGATGCACAAAAGAAAACGTTTCCCGTGTTTGACTTCCCACAATCACAAAACCCAAAACAAACAGAGATGGAACGGAGTCGTTAGCATAACCACCGTTAGCTTATACGGCTAAACAACAAAGAGGAGAAGGTTGAGGGTGGCTGGCGGTTGATCAGACCTGTTTTCGGCAGCGCCAACCTTCTATAGCCCAGATCTGACAGCAGTGCGGTGTCAGTGTCTTTGTGGTGATCTTGTGGCTTGTTCTTCAGGGGAAACATTTCTCGGTATGTGTCAAGTGGAAAGTACAAAAATATTACAGTACCTGGGGAGAATTTTAAAGAACAGCCACTTTCTAGATCAATAATTTTCCTCTTGATGCCCACCAAAAATATATACATTGATCACAATACTGTATGTTTTCAGTATCCAGATGTCTCCTTTTCCTCTTGTGAAATATAGACATTTGTATGACTCATTATTAGTGCAGGGTGTTTACAATTTTAATCCAATCAGATGTGAATTTATAATGACTAATCCTGTCCTTTGACCTGAAAGGAGCCTTAAATATCAGTGGGAGGTCATTTCAACTGGGGATAAAGCTTAATGTTTATTACAGGAGTATTTTGTAGGTCTAATATTCCAACATAACCATTTTGAATTTCAAGGATTTGATTTCAGTCCCACTCACAGCTTTTAATGTTTTTTTTTTTTTTTTTTTAAAGATTTGTGTTAGTGATAGAACAGCTGAAATGAGAGACAGGAAATGTGGGGAGGAGAGAGAGGGCGGACGTGTATCAAAGCTTCCTGATGGGTTAGTCTCTTGAAGTATGTCTTAAACATCAACAATAGAGAAGTTCACATTTTTTTATTCTGCATAATAGTTGAGCAGATATTTTCGTGTAAATTGAGGGTGTGCTGAAGTAGAAATGCAATCCTTTAAGTCAGGAGTCATCAGCTGCATTTGTACAAGGGGCAGCTTTTTTCTTGACAGACACTGTGGGGGCCGGACTTTAAAATAGGTTTGCACTTAAACCTGACAGCTGACAAGCCCGGTGTGAAGAAGTTGGTGTCAGAAGGGAAATGCAATTTCTACCAATAACCTAATGCGAGTATCTCAGCCTTGTGATTTTTATTTAATCACCTGAGATGATTTATATTCTGGGGACCAAATGGGAAGCTTGGGGCGGGGCCTAATGTGGCCCGCGGTCCACCAGTTGAGTTAAGTTAAAGGAAAACAACTGCAGATAGAGAGCAGTTTAATGCAGTTAAAATAAGCATGCACTTGTACAGAGATGTGCAAAGAAAACATGATTCAAAGTATTGAAATCCACCCCTGTAAAATATAATGATGGTAAAGATCCTGTAATCCACACATAGATAAATCACCAAAAATACTGGAACCAGTTATTACTTTCAGTTGCATGATGGGTATTTGAGTACACCAATGAATAGTTCAGGACGACAAACACAAAGTTCAACGATCATGAACTGAAACCATTTTAAAAATGTTGTTGATGCGTACATAGTTTAACTTTTTGAATGGTCCTGCCATAGACAGTTGTAAATGTTAAGTCATTTATTTTTTCAATAACTTTCAAATCATTCTTTTCCATTTAAAAATGAATGCTGTTCTGCTGAATAATGCTTGTGAAAGTTGTGTAAAACTATCTCAAATATTCACACTTAATAATAATACATTAGTTTTATTTTTTGAGTTATGAAAACTCAAAAACGCCCGCACTTAAAGACTTAGTATGATTTCTAAACCAACAGTGAGTAAGCAAAATGTGTTTAATTGTGCTGACTCGTACTGGGTGGAGTGGGAGGTTTCCGGCCGTACGCAGCATTGAACTCTGTGAATGATTTTGATCGATGTTATTTCACTGAGATGGAACTTCTTGATAAATAGTACACTTGTTGCAACCTGCTGCCAAACACATGATCTCTGTGTAGCCATTTGTAACTGTGCGTCACATGATCACCTGCAGCTTTGTTGCAACTGACATGTTTATCACAACATGCCAATCCTTTTGTGTCACTACAGTATGATACCCTGATCCTGAGCCACTTCCTCATTCTGTTAATGTTTTTTTTTCTTTAACTTTTACTGGCGTTTAAGTGAGGCAGTGGGCCGAAGTGTCGAGACTGTAGACTCTCTGAGGCGGGGAGAAAGTAAGAGCTTGTTGCCAGGCGCTGAGGAGTCTGTGGTACAGTTATGTAATGTATAATACAAGAAGGCCAGGTGAGAGAATCTAACACACAGATATCAGAAGCAGGAAATAACAGCTTCATCCATCTTGCTCTCCAAACAGAGCTGTCGACCTTGAGGTGAAAACATCTCTATCCACTGTAACCATCATGGATCCTGTAGTAAAGCCTCTAAAATGTCAACTTCAGTTGGATAAAAATTGGAAAAAATGTATGCATATATGTACGGAGACTTGGTCACATGGAGCTATTTGGTACGTGTCATCTCTCTCCAAACAGTTCCTGCCTCTCTGCAGCTTCCCTATAAAATTAAAGCAAAACTTGCTCTGTAGAGTTAGCTTGTGCCATATTTTGACGGTTCTAAACTCCCGTCCCTAAAGCTCAAAGCCAAAAAAAAGTCAACCATCAACAATCAATTTATAGAAAGGTGCCTTTAAAAAACCCACTCAAGGTCACCGTACCAAGCAGAGCTAAAAATGAACAACAAAGTATAAACCGATAAAATGAAGTACAGTGCATTAAATCATTGTGAAGAGGATTCTTGAGACAAATGAATCGTATTCATGCACACTTCATTCTACGGCCCTATCACATTGTATTGATGCAAATGTTAGAAGAATCATTATTCCCAAGCATAGAGTATCTCTTACAGTGGCATAACTTGAGTGTCATCATAAATATATCTTAACTTTAAAACTGAATTCTTGTGTTTTTGGTCAGAGAAGTCAGTTATTTCCAATTTAAATGTAAATTACCCGAGATATCAGTTGTTGTGTAGTTTTTTATATTAAACAGATTCTTCAAAAACACATTAGATCTCTCATTTTAAAGGCATTTTCTTCAGATACACTTTTTAAGATTTTGGTTGAAATTGTCTTTAGGTCCTGACAGACAATAATAACTCATGTTATCTGAAAAAGGAATGAAGAAAATCCGTCATCTGTAGAAGTTGTAAGCCTGTAAAAGCTTTGACCAATGTCTGCCACGAGGTACCAACCTGATGAACCAATCACAGCCTCCCTGTCTCCCTGCTCGTTCTCTACCCCATGCATGCTCTAGCCACACTCAAAGCGATGAGCTGAGGTCCACTTCTGGACCAACGGCGCTCGTAAGTAAAGGGGCGTGGCTTTTGAGGGAGCACAGAGGGGAGGGGGTGGGTGCAGACGGAGCACTGAGGGAATGCTACTTTCGAAATCATGCTAGTTTTTGAAAATTACCAACCCTGCCTTTAATGTTGCTCGTGATTGTAAAGTTTGTTTCTACATTGAACATGCAGCAGCTTGATGAGTGTGTTGCTTTACTGATTTGCCCCTCAGTTTGCGGACAAAGACTTTAAAGCACCAGCAGTCACATGGCTGCAGCAGTAAAGCTGTCTGATCCATTACTTTTTATGTAATCTTCAGTTATACACTGAGTCGTAACACGAGACCAATCTGTCCCCAGTGATTGGCAGCTCTATTTACTTATTGATATACCCAAAAGTATATCTTCCGAATGTGTTTGGTCAGGAACCTCCAAAGGTGAGATTCAATCCAAACATCTCCTCTGTTGCAGTCATGTTGCATAATTGAAACTACCCCTCTATTGCATAACATTAACCTGGGTACTGAGCGTACTGCCCCAGACCTCGATGAAGCTGGTCAAATATCTTGATGTTGCAAAGTTCAGGAAAATGATCTCCTCATGCAGCAAACAACAGCTGTTTTTTTTTGTCCAATAAAATCGTTTCAAATGAACCGTGTTAATGTTTCTTATCTCACCAGTTTGTGTTGTACCTCCATGTTGATCATTTATTGGACTATTATCACGTTTTATGAGAGAAACAACTCTTTTAACACGAAGAGCAAAGTATGTGAAATGTCTTTGTTTGCACCCAAACTGGCCCCCAGGTAATAATTCTGCAAATACCCTGAGGCTCATTGGCTTAAACAATGTTTGTATACATAACCGCATTTAGAGAATAAGACAGATTGAAGGGAAAGGTATTTTAATGACAGATTAACTTTGAGTCCAATCTTTTAACCCTTCTGACCACCGTATGTTAATATATTAAGAGACATTGCTGAAGAAACTTTTTTTTTGTGTTGCAAGCAATGACATAACTATTGACTTTCAATCCTGAGTATCGCAGCGTACATCCTGATCAAAACCCTGTTAGCTCTTCATTTTTTTTTTTAAATTAAGATTTCTTTTTTGGCTTTTTTTGCCTTTATTGGAGAGATAGGACAGTGGATAGAGTTGGATTTGTACCCTGGCCGCCTGCTTGGAGGATTACAGCCTCCATACATAGGGCGTGCGCACTAACCACTGCCCCACCGCGCCACCAGCGCCCCCCTGTTAGCTCTTAATATAGTGTACCGTAATTGGAGAGGTTATGATACCTAGACTTAGACTTTTGGCAAATACAGAGTATCCCTCTGCTCCTAGTGTGACTAAAAAATAACAGGCATGTAAAATATCTAAAGAGTTCATCTGATGACTCTTCGTTGTTTTAAAATCCAAACAGTGAAATCAAGTCGAGGAAAATGCTGATTGTTATTTTTTTCCAAAAAAGTAATTGTTTTATCTTTAGGTCTTTTTTTGTGAGTGTGGAGAAATTGTATTTTTGTTGCTACCCGAGCTAACAGTAAACTGTGATATTAATCTGTAGCTCTAGTTTAGATGAACTGTGTGGTTCATTTTTTCCATCTACTGTTTACATCCTGCTGCAGCTCTCTCTATTGTGTGCTTCTGCTTAAATATTTGCCTGTGACTAATGACCACCTTAATCCACATGCCATAGAAACATGACAGCATCAAATGATATTTCCTGTTCCCCAGAGTTATTGGAGCACACAATTACACAATGCTCCAGTAAACAATGGATAATGGGCTACTGCAGGTTGCTCCAAATACAATCCAAATATAAGGGAAAAAAAGTAAAACATTGTCGGCTGTGTTTAAATGGACCTTTAAAATTGCCCAGGATTTTTCTTTTTAATATGTTTTTTTTTCACTTTGCTTCATGAAAAATAAGTAGACAACAACCCCCGTATTGCTGTCAGCAGTTTTAGTTGAAAAGATAATGCATGCAGCTCATGTTAAGTCATATAACTATATACCACCCCTGGTGGGGTTTGACCTGACTAACTCCTGATTTCCACTTACTCCGCCGTAGTCCGCCAGCGCTGCACACTGTATACCGCTGTTCGCTGCCACTCTAGTCGATGATTGTGTTTCAACAGCGAGCATTACGTTCCGTCTCCGGAGCAAACCCAGCAGTGCTCCTACGCTCTGCTCGGTTTCTAATACGTCATAATATTTCTGACAGAGGAGTCAGACCCAGAAATCTCCTAATAGAGGTAAAAACCTCAGGCGGTGTTGGGGTCGTTTGGTCTGGGATGTGACCACCCTAGGTGCCTCATCAAAATCCTACACTATGATTGGTTTTTCGCTTGTCAGAGGTGGGACTTATGCTCAAATCAATTATTTGTGCAATGCTTGAACAGGCTTTTTTTTCTTTTTTTTTAAGATTTATTTTCGGGCTTTTTGTACCTTCAATGGAGAGATAAGACAGTGGATAGAGTTGGAAATCAAGGAGAGAGAGAGAGTGGGGAATGACATGCGGGAAAGGAGCCACGGGCTGGATTCGAACCTGGGCCGCCCGCTTGGAAGACTACAGCCTCCATACATGGGGCGCGTGCACCAACCACTGCGGCACCAGCGCCCCAACTGGAACAGGCTTGAGTAGTTTTCTTTTGTTTGAAAAAGAAAGCTGAAAGAAACTAAAATAATAATAATAATATGTATTTAGATTTTAACGCTGGACTATTTTTAAAGAATTAAGCTAAGAAGACTAATAAGAATCTGTCACCATTCTCTTGTTTCTTTAAAGTAGATATGATACGTTGAGATATAAAGAACATTTTTACAAATGTGTGTGCACACAAACTTTATGCAGCACAGGTCAGTGCCCCGGTTGGGCCACCCCACTCAAAAAAAGTCTGGACACACCCCTGCATGTGGTACATCGAACCTATAATAGTCAATATCAGTTTATTTTCAGGATTCATGTCTGGAAGAATTTTGAAATGCAGTTTCAAGACAATCCATCTTTTTAGCCATTAATTAGTAGTTTGTCTTATAGCCCTGTACGTTTATCTCAATAATAAGTAAGCTTAGTACAGCTTCAAATGCATGGCCTTGTTCATTCTTATTGGAGCACAAAGCCAAAAAAGTTTGATGATGTTACCAGAATGTTCTGTATGGATTCATATCGTGGTCTCTTCACATTTCATTTGTTAAATTAGCTCATGTTTAGTAGTTAGTTTGTCATAGAAGCTTGGTTAATTTAAGTAGCTAGCATGTTGCTAGTTTTGTAAACTTTACTTTTTACCTCTTAAGTTTATGAATAACATTGTACAGTGTCAAAAATGCAAACCATAACCGTAACACTAGCTTAAACATTTTGCCTAAAGTAAAATGTTAGCATTAGGCTACATTACATTAGCTGATTAATGTGAGCCAATTGAAGTTATTACTTGTCACTTTTAATGTTGTAACTATAGACAAAGATTTACTTTATTGATCCCACACTGGGAAATTGTGGAAAGTTTGTAATGCTGAAACTCAACAGTTGACTTAAGTGATGTCAAGTTTTTAAGATAAAGGCCACAATCATCTTTATATATTTGCGTGATGAGGCACAGTGACACAGCAAAATCCCTTCTATATCTCACTGTTTCATCTTTAGTCCAGTTCACGAAAAGCTCCACCTTTAGCTTAAACTCTGTGTCTGAGTCATTCTGGGTGAAATCCCCTGCCGCAAAGTAAGATTTTTAAAAAATCCTGTTTCATATTTTGCTGTAAACAGAAGACGAGCCAGCCACCATGACTGACTAGACAAAGAAGAAATATCACATTACTACACTTCACCTTCCTGTTTGACTAAAACAAGTGATGTCTGGGAAGTGAAGCGCAGAAAACGTTAAAGCAAAGAACACCTGGCACAAAATATGTCAACAAAATGAAAACACTTTTATAACGGCTCCAAACATGAATACAGTAGAGTCCATTGTTCGTCAACCTTGGTTTCTCACACAGTCACTTACATTAACTCAGCGTTTCCAGCAAATTGTGCTGAGTCATGCCAGGCTGTGAGAGTATTAAATCTCCCAAAAAGGAAATACAGCAGATCAAGGTGAACAAACACAACACCAGAGACAACTGTATTATTAGGTTAACAAGAGGGGCTTTTTGTTTTAATAAAGTCCCATCAGGAGCTCGGTCGCTCTGCAGGTTTACATTATGAACTCCATATTGACCCTGTCTGAGTCTCTTGACCTTTAATGTACAATAACTTACATGTTTCCTCTGGCTGTGACCGTCTCTTTCATAAAGGAAACACAACTAAGCCTTTTTAAATGACAACTGTACATTCTGGCAAAATCCCTCGCCTTTTTGGAATTTTTAAGATATTGATTTTGCATCAAAGGGGTTTCATATTGTCTATGCTCTGTGTCTGCAGCACAGTTTACAAGTTATCCAGAAATGTCTGGAGGTGCTTCATAAGGACCCCCCCCCCCCCCCCCACCAACAAGCATGTATAGCTTCACAAGTTTGTGTTTTTACTGCACGATTTGGAAGTATGTCATGCATTTAGTTTTTAATATTGTACAAAAATACAGGAATGCATACAATAAGTTGTCTGATCCTTTACTAAAGCTGAAACAGCAGTATGACATTGATTAAATACTCCATTATGACCACAGATCTGGCATTTAAAGAGTTAGTTAAGTTAGAATATCAGAATCTACAGCTATAATGATAGTGAACATGAAGTCCAAAGCTTTTCTCTCACATGTGGTGGTTGTAGGTAATACGTTGCATATAAAACACTCATGTAGAGTCCATTTCTATCTCAAACTTTTGTTTTTGAGCTGTTTGGTGTTGATTTGGCGCCCCCTGTGGACACAGTTCACACATCATATCTCTGCTGATTTTGTCCACTACATGCCTTCGTGTTTACTGATGTATAAACTCATCCTGTTGTCTTCACATAGGTAAATATATTAAAACACTACAGCTGATTTCACATATCCAAACCTGAACATTTCTACAACATTTCACGCAGACTGCCTCAGACAATCTTCCTGAATTGCTTGTTAACTTACGGACATCAAAGCAGAAGGCTTTTGCTTTCAGATGCAAGAGTTTCTGAGGAGTAGGTCATGAACTTTCTGAGGAGACAGGATATTACGTGAAAATAACATGGAAGTAGCGTACAAAGTAACAGAGTCCAACGCTATTATGACCATTTTTGCCCTTACAAATCCATGTAGTTCGATATAGTCACTGTATCAACAAAAGAGAACATTACCAGCTGACCAAAAACAAAATGATTTTTTAAAATTCAGTTCACAGAGATCACACCTCGATCACAAGTGAAAACAGTTGTGTGCCTATCACAGTACATAAACGTTACCGTCCCTTTCAAATTTACCTGAATATTTCCTGCCACAGTCTCCATTGGCTCACCCCAACTTCATGCGGGAAATTTACGGGGAGATTGGCAGGAAAAATTACAGAAAGTGCTTGTGAAATTCGAGTGTTTGCATCAACACATGTAACTCAAGTTTTCAATAGTTTTGTGCATGTGTGAAAGCAGCCTATGAATCTTTACCTCCAAGAATTGTAAAATAAGAAAAAGGAAAAAAAGAGGCTCTTAAAGCGCTTTTGGTTATATACTGTCGCCTTTATCAGAACCTACCCCGCAGCAGCAGGTTCAAGCCTAAAAAAAATCTGTACAGAAGTGATCACTCTTCTTGATGTTAGTCTTGTTTGCTTTTGTAGATCATACAGAAGCATCAGAATACATTTCAGTATATTTTATAACAAGCTAAAAGCTCCCCACAGTAGCTTAAAGTACAGTATTATGTGTCTTTTCTGTAGATTTCAGAAAACTGAAAGGTGTTACCATATTGGACATCGGGAGGAAAAAGCAGATTCTGAATGAGAATTAAAATGTAGCTGACACTTTATCAACCAGCTGTATTTGTTCAGCTCCACCCATGTATGTCTACTGCAGCTAAAAATGTTTAAACAGAAATGTTTTAACATTTGATATATAACACATATTTAAGGAAGGAAGACATGGTAAAATTACAATGCTGAAATCAGTCATACCATTTGACGCTGCCTGCTTTTTGCATCGCCAATGGATGTATCGTGTCTGTACTTGTTTAAGACTGCAACCAGGAAAACAGAAAAATGTGAAATTAGGCACCATCCATTTACAGTAAATGTGTCATCACGTCTCCAGCTCAAGCAAGATTTTCATAGTTAACTATTGTCTGAAATGCATCATACTCTGAAGAGTAGATCCAATCCTTCAACTTCTTGGTTCCTTTTCAGCTGCTTTCAATCTGCTCTGTACTCTGAAAGCAGAACATTCGTTTTTTTAACCATCGGTGGCCATTAAAAAGTTAACTAAAACATTCAGAGTTCTTGGAAAGAGACAGAACATGAGGCAACATTTTCCCAGAGTTTAATCGTGTAGGGCAGGGACTCAAGTGACCTGCTGAAAATTCTAGCTGTGACGTGATTTATTGCCAGGTTCGTTAGAACAATATTGACAGTGGGAAGTGGGTCAATAAAAGTTGGAATGAGTTCAGTTAGGATGTCTACCTTATCGAAAGAGAGGCTACTGGTGCACCAATTAAAGAGTAACAACACAATCATCAGCTGTCAGTATCTCTGGGTTGCTGCTTGCTGAACTCCTGATGTTGATGGCTAGTTTTGGTGCATGGTGCTAATCAGGCTAGATGTGTTAGCATCGACGCCAGTTGTTCTCTGTAGACTTTTGGGTGTTGCATCAGGGATCCACCCTGGGTGTAAACGAACCTACTCATCGTTTTAACCACACCCTGGATCTTGTTTTAGCTTATGGCATTGAAATCCAAAACCTTACAGTTTTCTGAGAAAATCCTCTTCTATCAGACCATTTCCTTATTACTTTCGACTTTGTCCTACCAGAATTACCTCTGCTTAAAAAAAAAAGTGCTCTCTAGAAGTTTATCTGATAGTGCTGTAGCTAGATTTAAGGAAGCTATTTCAGCTGCTTTTGATTCAGTACCGTGTTTCAACCCAGTTGGAAACTCTTATGATAGCTTTAGTCCCTCTCAGCTAGATCAGTTTGTTGATAGTGCAGTGGATTCGCTGAGAGTTACTCTTGATTCGATTGCTCCCCTAAAACAGAAGGTTATCAAACGGCAGAGACTAGCTCATGGTTCAACTCAGAAACCTGTACTCTAAAACAATCGTCGCGAAATTTTGAAAGAATATGGCGCTCGACCAAAACGGTAGAATCTCGTTTATTCTGGCAGGATAGTCATAGAAAATATATGAAGGCTCTAGATACCTTTTCAGCACTGTAGCCAGGCTGACAGAGAGTCCTAGCTCCATTGAGCCTTGTATTCCTTTAGCCCTCTGCAGTAATGACTTCCTGAGCTTTTTCAACAACAAAATTCTAGACATCAGAGACAAAATTAGTAACCTCCTGCCCTTACCTGGTGCAGATACATCTGATACGGCAGAGACAGTTCCAGGACCAGATATTAGTCTAGACTGTTTTTCTCCAATCGACCTTTCAGAGCTAAATTCAATTATTTCTGCGTCGAAACCGTCAACCTGTCTTTTAGACCCAATCTCAACCAAGCTGTTTAAGGAAGTCTTTCCCTTAGTTAGCAACTCTATATTAGATATGATCAATATGTCTTTACTGGCAGGCTATGTACCACAGACATTTAAAGTAGAGGTAATCAAACCTCTACTCAAAAAAACAGATTCAGGAACTCTAGCTAACTATAGGCCTATATCCAACCTTCCTTTTATCTCAAAGATCCTGGAGAAAGTGGTAGCTAATCAGCTGTGTGACTTTCTCCATGACAACAGTTTATTTGAGGAGTTTCAGTCAGGATTTAGAGTCCACCATAGCACTGAGACTGCACTAGTTAAAGTTACAAACGATCTACTTCTAGCTTCAGACAGGGGACTTCTCTCTGTGCTTGTCTTGTTAGATCTTAGTGCTGCTTTTGACACCATTGACCATCAGATCCTACTATACAGACTAGAACATTTACTTGGAATTACAGGGACTGCTTTAAGTTGGTTTGAATCCTACTTATCAGACCAATCTCAGTTTGTACATGTTAATGATAAGTCCTCTATGCACACCAAAGTTAGCCATGGAGTGCCACAAGGTTCAGTGCTTGGACCAATTCTCTTTACATTATATATGCTTCCTCTGGGAAATATTATGAGGAAACACTCCATACAGTTTCATTGTTATGCAGATGATACTCAGCTTTATGTATCAATGAAGCCCGATGGCACCAGTCAGTTATGTAAGCTAGAAACGTACCTTAAGGACGTTAGGACCTGGATGACCAGCAATTTTTTGCTACTTAACTCAGACAAGACTGAAGTTATTGTGCTAGGCCCTAAAAACTTCAGAGAGACTTTTTCTAGTGATTTGACTGTCCTTAGTGACATCAGCCTGGCATCTAGCACCACTGTTAGGAATCTAGGAGTTCTTTTTGATAAAGATATGTCCTTTAGCTCTCATATCAGGCAAATTTCAAGAACAGCCTATTTTCACCTTCGTAATATATCCAAGATCAGGAATATCCTGTCGCAAAATGATGCAGAAAAACTAGTTCATGCATTTGTTACCTCCAGATTGGATTATTGTAATTCTCTTTTGTCAGGGTGCTCTGGTAAGTCTCTAAAGACTCTTCAACTAGTCCAGAACGCTGCAGCTCGTGTACTGACCAGAACTAGGAAAAGGGACCACATTACTCCTGTGTTGGCTTCTCTGCACTGGCTCCCTATACAGTGTAGAATAGAATTCAAGATCCTTCTTCTCACTTACAAAGCTCTAAATGGCCAGGCACCATCTTATCTTAAGGAGCTACTAGTGCCGTACTGCCCCTCGAGAACATTACGGTCCCAGAATGCAGGCCTGCTAGTGGTACCTACAGTCTCTAAGTGTACTATGGGGGGTAAAGCCTTCAGTTATCGGGCTCCTCTCCTCTGGAATCGTCTTCCAGCCGGGGTCCGGGAGGCAGACACAGTCTGTATTTTTAAGAATAGACTTAAAACTTTCCTTTTTGATAAATCTTATAGTTAGGGCTGGTGCTGGTGTAGACCAGCTCTTAGTTATGCTGCTATAGGCTTAGGCTACCGGGGGAACTGGCACCTTGAGCTCCTCTCTCTCTCTCTCACTGTGCATATACAGTACATCATATTACTGCACGTATCTATCTGTAAATCTCAGTCACTAACCACCTACTTTCCTGGGAGCTCTTGAGCTCTTTTAGGCTCCTCAATATCATTGGTTGACGGCCTGCCAGAACAACCCCCGCCCCCCCTCCCCACCGGATTGTTGATGGACGGCTCGCCTCCCCCCACCCCCTTGCTCCCTATCCCTCTTCCTGCATCATATCCCATCTCTCCCCCTATCCCTTTCCAAGCCCGGCGCAGTCTAGGCCTGTGAAGGCTGTTTCATCATGAGCCGGGGATCCGGCCGAAGATTTCTGCCTTTTAATAAGGCAGTTTTTTCTTACCATTGTAACTTTTGCTGCTTTGCTAAAGTGCTCATGATGGATAGGCCGGATCTTTGTAATATAGCAATAAGTAAGGTCTTTTACCTGCTTTTTGTAACATAACAATGAGTACGGTCTTTTTACCTGCTCTTTTGTAATGTTAACAGACAAAGAATAAGGTCTTTTACTTGCTTTTTGTAAAGTGTCTCGAGATAACACTTGTTATGAGTTGACGCTATACAAATAAAAATTGATTGATTGATTGATCCATTGTGTTGAAATACACACTCGAAGCTGCCTGACAAATAGAAACGGATCTGGAGCTAGAGTTACACCAAGGAGGTTAGTAGCCTTTAGAAATAGCATTACATGCATATGTACAATAGCTTAAGCACCGCTTACAGCTAACAGTAAGTGAACTTATTAGTAAAACTTGTGTTATAAGCGATGTTTGATTGATTGATTGATTTTATGTCGAACATGTAAAAAACAAAAAACAAAAAAACAAAGAAAGAAATGCTGTAATTAAAAAATATGTTAACAAATAAAATATAAACACAACATTACATGCCTGAATGTTCAGTTTGAACCTCCTGATAAGTGGCAAAATCCTGGAAATCATGAAGGAAAAAAAATGATATAAATACGACTTTTACTTCCTCTAGATAGTCAAGTTTGATCGTCTTCTCTGCGATCATAGAACATCAACTTTTTGAAAATGTGAATATAAAAGAAAGAAATGTGACATACAACTAATTATTTAAACAATATGACCTTATCAATCTACTGCCAGGACCTCATTGAAGTAGCTACTTCAAATACTTGCTGGACATTTTTGTATTTCCTAATTATTGCCAACTGGAAGCTGAAGTGAACAGTCTGTCCAAACATGGACCATTTCCAGCAAACGGTTACTTATCATTGTTTGGCATCCTACTTTCAAAACACGGTGAGTGATAAATGTTTTGATACTGTCTTATCTACAGGAAGTAATCTCAAGAAGATAAGTGTTGTAAAAGGCTTGATGTGGCTTTCATAAAGTTGTGATAAGAATAAACTGCTGTGAGATAAAATAGTAAACTACTTGTCAGGATGTTTGTTGTGACACTGCATCCTTGAATCAGAGATTATTTCACAGCAAATAGACTAAAGACCTATTAAGACCTTACCTTTATCCTTTTTTATTTAAAAAATACTTAAACCAAGAATGTTAAAATCTTAAAAACTATGATAAAGCATTTTTTAAAATAGAATCATTGTAATCATAAGCCTTTTTTGGTAATGCTTGAGAACACTAAAATCTGTCAAGAAATTTGCAAATTCACTCACTCCTGCAATGTAATCTAAATAAAGAAATAAGCAAAACATTGCAACTTTTACCACAATTTAAGTTGCCCTAAAATCAGTCATTTCGGGCCAGAAAACAATAAAATAAAAAGGCCTATCAAATTATCGGATGACTGACTAATATACTGATGATATATGATTTGCAGGTTAGTATTTGTATTTGTTTAGCACTAATTGAATATGACAACATATTTAAATTTTTGTTAAAACAGAGGTAAGTAACAAAGATTGAGGATTTTAAGTCCATCGAAGCAAGCTTTCAATCATTATAGGCAATTGAATTACTTCTCTAGTGTGGCTGTGACTCAGTTGGTACAGTCGGTCGTCTCTCAACCAGCAGGTTGGGGTTCGATCCCCAGCTCCTGCAGCCACGTCTGATGTGTCCTTGGGCATTTCACTTAACCCCTAATTGCTCGGCATCGTATGAATGTGTATGAATGGGATTAGTTACTTCTGATTGACACTTTACATAGCAACCTCAGTGTGTGAATGTGTAAGTGTGACATGCAGTGTAAAAGGGCTTTGAGTAGTCAGAGGACTAGAAAAGTGCTATACAAGTTCAAGTCTATTTACCTTTAAGCATTGAATTAGGTATGACAGGAAGGTATTATTTTAAATCATCTGCAAAGAAATAAAAATATATTCCAACATTGGACTGACATGTAGAGGCATGTAAATAATAGACAAGAAAAGTAGAGGGCCCAGAAATTAGCCTTGTAGTACACCCCAGTTATGTTTTGTTGATAGAAAAGCTAGGCTTTCAAGCTCCTTGGCCTGCTAGATATGAATGTTCGTATTCAGAACCTAACTAACAAGAAATTTGGTATAAAAGGGATTTTAAACATTTTATTTGATTTTATAATAAATGTGTCAATTTAAATCCTTTTTCCGTCATTCATTGGTAAGGGTAGACGTACCAGACTCTGTCTTCTTACAGGAACAGGAAACGCTTAGGATGGGATGGTCCCACCATACTGTATATAAGTTCAGTATGTTTCACACGGACATATGAAACTGTACGGTTAGAGCTCAGTGTTTGCAAACATAGCAAACATTTGACATTTTCTTGGAAAGAGTGTGATGTTTTCAGAGGGGAAAACAAAACAAGTGGAGCCGTGGGTTGAGAGGGAAGGAGTAGAAAATGTCAGTGTCAGGCATAAGTGCACAATTTGTCCTCCAAATTTTCTTAAAATCTTTTTGCTCTTCTTGTATCTGGATTACTGTCTTCCTCTTTTTATGGACAGAGATTTACTGAGATAGTGAAAGTGTTGCCTTTGAGGAATGTTGGACATTTGTGTTTTTGCTGTTTGGTCACACCTATGACCTAGTGCTCTGTTACACACATATTATTAACTGAGTTGTCCAAAATATTTCTGAGAGGTCAGAATCATGACCATCATCTTTCTGTGTGTATGTGTTGTGGGGTGGTGTCCTCCAGTGGC
The DNA here is from genome assembly GCF_963584025.1 of Labrus mixtus. NCBI lineage: Eukaryota > Metazoa > Chordata > Actinopteri > Labriformes > Labridae > Labrus > Labrus mixtus. The sequence continues at coordinate 5,070,635 of NC_083633.1, read as the reverse complement.
ATGGCTGCCCTCTCGCACCAGAATGTGGTTTCTCTCGCTGTGTCGCCATCTTTGCCTCTGTTGGGGTTTGTCATGCAGCACCTTCTAGTAAGACACACCAAATCACACAGCAGGCTCTGATCTTTGACACCCAGAGAGAGTCTGTGAGGAGCTGCCATGTACCTGAGAGGTGGTGACCTCAAGCCTGCTTCATACTGAGGGTATTGTATAACGAGGCTGAAATTCATTCGAGTTGGTCAAAAAGTCCCCAAAGAAATTTGAGTTTGCTGGGGAAAAAGTTTGAATTCTACGCCACAGTATACTCCAAATTTCTTTATATTCTGAAAAGAAATACATTTATATATGAGAAAAAACGCTCAAAGATCAATCACTTGATAAAGATCTTCTAACTTACAAAAAAAAAGGACATAAAACTAGTAAATGAAAACAGAGGGCCTGATTTCCCAAGAGTGTATCGAGGCAGCTAATAGCTCAAACATTGCTCCGTCTGAATGTCTAATTCACTAAGCATGCGCTCATGATATTCAGACACAAACACACCAAAATTTTGTCCTGCTCTGTGAAGTTTACTCTTGTTTTGAGTCTGAACGTGATGGGTATCTATCTTCTCTTTATATTCTGTGCATAGCTGCGTTCCCATGCTGATGGATCTGCTTCATAAAGATGATGAGCTATGAGGGGAGGGGAAACCTTTTCCCATTTATTTTCATGCCAGACTCGAAACTCATGAAACTGTGATGCTGTCTTTTAGAGTCTTTTGCTCAGGTTTAGCTGTCGCAAAAGCCCTTGAAACCCTGTATTTGAAAGAATTTGAAAAAAGTACAAAGAAGGCACATGAAATGTTGAAAATCAGACATTTTTGGTGGAAAATATTATGCCCATTTTGAATTTGATGCTAGCAACACGTTCCAAAAAATGTGGGACAGGGTCATGTTTACCACTCTGTAGCATCCCTGCTTCTTTTAACAACACTCTGTACGTTTTTTGGGAACTGAAGCGACACGTTCCTGTAATTTAAAAAGTGAAATTTCCTATTCTTGCTTGATGTAGGTAAGGTTTTCTAACCTTATTTGATTTCCACGACAGTATTGTGTTTTCAATTTGGCGCCTCTTGAGGCTCCGGAGATCACGGCCACCCAATATTGTTTTTTGGCCTTGACCCCTGCATTCAGAGATTTCTTGAGATTCTCTGAATCTTTTAATGACACTATATAATGTGTACGCTGAAATCTCCAGATCCTTAGCTATCTTACATTAAGAAACATTTTTCTTGAATTGTTGCACTGTTTCACAGAGTGGTGAACCCCTCCCAATCTTTTTTTTTTTAAGATTAATTTTTGCGCTTTTTGTGTCTTTAATGGAGAGACAGGACAGTGGATAAAGCCTTTCACAACTTTCCAGTGTTTTTGTTGCAACTGTCCCATTTCTTTTTTGAAACATGTTGTACACATAAAATTCAAATTGGGCAGCTTATCCAAAAACAGTTAAATAGCTCAGTTTCAACATTTGGTGTGTTGCCTGTGCTTTTTTATTTTGAAGATTTATGTTGGGGCTTTTTTATGCCTCCATTTGTGGAGAGAGTTGGAGATGGGGGGAGAGAAAGTTGGGAATCACATGCGGTAGAGGGGTCACAGGTCGGATTTGAGCCTTGGTTGCTCGCTTTGAGGACCACAGCCTCTGTACATGAGTCACAAGTACTAACCACTAGACCGGCTGCACCACTCTGTGCTATTGTCAATTGAATAGTTTGACCTGCATTATGGTTGAATGAGGAATTTCACATTTTGGGAACCCTGACATTCGGTTTTTATTTGCATTTCACACACTGCATGTCCCAACTTTTTGGAAACAGGGTTGAACCTTTTCTGATAATCCAACATGTGTACCAGAAAGAGAAACACAAAGTTCTGCACAATTGACATTTTCTTCACACACATGCATAGGAGATATTTGTATAACATAGGGGTTCAAACAACATGAACAAGAAAAGGATACGTATAATAATAGACCCAGCTTGTTAAGAAAGAAACTGCTCAAAGGCCTACAATTTACTTTTTCAGAATACTGAATAATTTAAAAATGACTGCTTGACATTATGTGTGCACGTGTGTGTCCTTCCTCCTCCAGTTTCCTGATCTCTGCCTTCAGGTGCTTGATGTTTTCTCTGCTGGCCTTTAGTTTGTCTTTCAGCTCTGTGATCTCTTGACTGGTTCTAGTCTTTGCTGCTTCCATTGTCTCCTTGGTCCTCTGCTCCTGCTCACTGAACTGGGTGAACTGTGAGCTGTCTTGATGTGGTCAGTAGTTGCTGCATCATTGCTGTAGGATCCTGGAATATCATTTCATCATAGAATTCAGAAACAACAGCCTTCTTAGGCATGGCACTGCTCCTCAGTGAACTGTGTGAAATTCCTTGGATACCAGCTGCACAGTTTTAACTTTTAATGACGAGCAAGAATCTAAAACACATTAAATGTGACGTCAATCTTCTGATTGTTCTGTGACTTATTGTGAGTGTCACTTGAAGGTCTTCGTGTTTTTTCCTTTGTTTATTTCCTCCCCCCTTTGTACCTGACAAGGACTGCTATGTGACATTCAGCTGCTGAGTGCTGAGTGCTGTGTGTGTGTGTGTGTGTGTGTGTGCGTGTGTGTGTGTGTGTGTGTGTGTGTGTGTGTGTGTGTGTGTGTGTGTGTGTGTGTGTGTGTGTGTGTGTCTGTGTGTGTGTGCGTGTGTGTGTGTGTGTGTGTGTGTGTGTGTGTGTGTGTGTGTGTGTGTGTGTGTCTGTGTGTGTGTGTGTGTGTGTGTGTGTGTGTGTGTCTGTGTGCTGACGGCTGATAGGATCCTGGAAGTCACATGACCATAACATCACACACACCCTCTTCTTAATGGAACACTGAAACATGTGTTGACTGTTGCTTTACGTGTCTGTGAATACATCTGAGCGTGTGATGACGTGTGTGTGTGTGTGTGTGTGTGTGTGTGTGTGTGTGTGTGTGTGTGTGTGTGTGTGTGTGTGTGTGTGTGTGTGTGTGTGTGTGTGTGTGTGTGTGTGTGTGTGTGTGTGTTTGTGTGTGACGTCTGACACATGTGATCCCTTTTCCGTGTTAATGTCTGCAGGATGCTGCTCTCAGAGGATCAACCAGGATCCAACCAGCAGCAGCCTGAGCTTATGTAACGCTGAACCTGACACATCCCCGAGACACAGCACCGGTCACACCAAACACCCTCACACTAACACACAAACACACAAACACTCAATCACTCCTCTAAATCATAAAGGCGGTTCATTTCACGTCTTTAGCAGGGTCGTTTAGCGGTGGGTGACATTTATGTGTTATCCAGAGGGAGCAGACACTTTCTGACTGCACTCAGCTCTTATGGAAATTGAGTCTGTGTTACGTAAGAGCACATAAACCAGACACCTACACCTTTGGATGTATACATGGTGGATTCTGGTTTCAAGGACGCCCTGTAGCACCATATGCATCATGATTATTTGACGCGTACTCACCTTGTAACAGCACAAAGTATCTGTATCTATCTATCTGTATTTGTGTGCTGTGTCACCCGGATTCAGGTGGACAACACCTTCTGAAGGACACAAACAAAACACACCAATGTCATTACAGATCAGTGGAACAATAACATCAAACTCATAAACATCTCCTGTGAAGATATGACATTCCTTTACAAAAGGTCGAATCAATTATCTAAATTGTACCACTTATTCCATACAGCCATTGAAGGTGATTTATATACACATGACAAACTACAAAAATATGTCACATTTCCCTTTATAACGTCAGCTAATTCATTTATGTCGGGCTTTTTATTCCCTTTATTTAGAGATAGGACAGCGGATAGAGTCAGAAATCGGTGGGGACTGACATGCAGGAAAGGAGCCACAGGTCGGATTTGAACCCCATCATCACCTATGGGCCTCCATATACGTGTGTGGTGGTGACTGTGTCTGCAGAGACTCTGTCCTCTTCCTTGATTTTTTATGTTTTGGTTTGTTATGGTCGACTCTGGACGTTTCTGGGCGGGGAGCTGGTGTGTCCTCTCCAGCCAATGACAGGTCGCGGTTGAGTTTAGGAGTAGATACAATACACAACAAGGTTGGGCAGTTGAAGAGTCAAAGAGGGAAGAGGAGGAAATTAAAGAAGGGAAAAAAGAAAAGAGAGTAACAACAACAACAAGCAGGTTGGTTTGGATCATTTACCTGCAAGGTGACGAGTTTCACATCATTGTGATTATATTGCAGGATTATCTCTGTGGTTTTAACAGCTTTATTTTGGGCCACCAGAGACAATGACCTAGCTTTGCGAGGCCATTTTTCAGTGACACGACCCATTGTTCTTTTACGGGGATTAATTTAATAGCTGCACCAGTAATGTCAGTCAGTTATGAAGCTGGTTTGTTAAGTGTGACACACCCCAGTGAAACACCTGGTGTTCTGTTTCTTTTGGTCCATGCTGCTATTTGAAAGTCTCAGTTCAAACACCGACGACACTGTGGACTCCTGGGAAATATATCATCTGCTCCAACCTGTGACTAACGCCATGCATACTGGGGATCTGATTTGTATGCTCAATTATATAATAGACACTATAAATACGCCAGGATAGAGAGTGGCAGAAGGTTGAATCTAGATGTGTTAAATGTGTCCTGCTGACAGCACAGGGAGGTAAGGAGAGGAGAGGTTATACAGCAGGTTATCATGCAGAGGTCAGAGCTCCAACATGTTGTGTAACCAGATTTACAACAAAACCCCGTGCTGGAATGTAACCTGCATCCTGATCTGGTGATGCTGCGCTCTCTCTCTCTTTCTGTTTGTATGTGTCCTTCGGCCTCACATGCACACAACTACACACACACAAACACAAAAATCAATAAAACAGTCACACCTGCAGCCTCAGCCACACAAACATCGCTAGCTGACCTCTGTGGTGGGATTATTATTATTTTTTATCTATCTTCATGGAGAGCTTAAAGTCACAGACGGTCATATTAGTCATATTAGTTCACCGTATGTTTACTTTAGATTATTGTGCGTTAGAAGCATAGCATATACACAAATTATTTTTTTTTGTTTTTTTCCCCCAGCACAGATTTAGCTTTATTAAACTTGCGTTATCAAGTGCATCTCCATGGACTTGAGTATCCCGGTTTAGAGCCTTTTCCTGGTTTTCATCATATTTAGGATGTTGCGTTCACCTTCACAAAGAGAAACCTGGTAAATAATGTCCCAGTAAACATGATAAATACTGGTATCCTGGTTTCTGATTACTGCATCTTATCGCACATGCGCCTGTGATGTTGTATTGTTTTGTTTTTTTTACAACACAAAGTGGTTAATAGGAACATCAGATCTAAATTCTTAAACCAGTGGTTCCAGCTTTTTCTCCTTGAAGCTCCCGTCCACTTGTATTAAAGAAAAAGAGCTGGAAGTCGGGTGGAGAAAGAGAGAGAGAGTGAGAGAGTGTGGGGAATGAGCCACAGGTTGGACTTGAACCCAGGCCGTCCGAACCGAGGACCACAACCTCAAATGGGCTGCAAGAACCAACCACCATTCCACCAGCCCCTGGAATGTAATAGTTTTACATATTTTTTATCTGCAGACCTTTTAATACATTATTATTTTATTAATATATGCAAATGTAATTTCAACAACGTCAGAGCAGAGAGCTTTATAGCCCGCCCTGGGATGTTTGGCGCCACCCTAGGGAGGCCTGGACCCAAGGCTGGGAACCAATATCTTAAAAAGATGCTTTTCCTATTTTGAGATTTATGTCAAAGGATGTGAGGATCTGATATTTCTTTAGATGGATTTTTAGCAGCTGAATCTACCTCCCCAGTTTGTTTGTTGGTTTTTCCAGCTCTCTTGGTCCTCCGTGTTTTTGTCCAGTTTGATTTTGGAGCCAAGGTTACAAATCGGGAGAAGTTACCTAACTCCCCTGCCTCTGGTTTGATCGCCTGTGAACATTACAAGCTGGTGTTACATGTCAGTAGTAGATGCTAGCTGGACAGGAACAGGAGGATCTATTTTATTACTACAGGCCTAATAGCATCTGATTATTATGCCAGGAATACAGCTTTGGTTGTTTCATCCTGAGGTGCCAGCTGGGACAGAGACAGGTTATGTAAGCCTTGGTGTGACCAAAAGGGATTTTCATTTATTCATAATGGAATTTAATACTTATGCTCCATTACCAAAAGTGCTTTTGTACTTTGACAGGACTTGAAACTTTTTTTTTGTGTGAATTTTTTAACGCCTTAATTAGAAAGACAGGATCAGGGAGAGAGAGAGTGGGAATGACATGCAGGAAAGGAGCCACAGGTAGGATACAAATCCTGGCCGCCGGCTTCGAGGAACACAGTCTCTATACATGGGATGAGCAAACCAACCCCTAGACCAGCACCCCACACCATCTTTAAAGGTCACATACTTATGTGACCTTCAAACATGTTTGAATACGAGAGCTCCCCAAAACATGTCTGTGAAGTTTCTTGTTCTAAATCCACTCTGATCCTGTATTTGATCATGTCTATAAACCCCTCTATTTCAGCCCTGCTCAGAACAGGCTGTTTCTGTGTCTGTACCTTTAAATGCAAATGAGCTGTGTCTGACCACGCCCCCTCTCTGGAAGGGGATGGGTGGCTTGGGCTTCCTTACACCATGTTCTATTGTTTACAGTGAGAAGGCAGACTCAGAGGGCAGAACAAACACCTAGCTGTGGGAGTGTCACCCACCTGGGGGAGGGGTTACTGCCCTTTGTGATGTCATGAAGGGAAAATCTCCAAACGGCCTGTTTGAGCACACATTTTCTGGAAAGTGGAGCAGGCAAGAGACTCAAAGGAGTCACAATAGGAGGGTTTTTATACAGGCTAATGACACTTACTAGTGTGTTAGAAACAAGGTTAAGTGTATTTTGCACAATATGTGATCTTTAATCAGGTCTGGGCAACATTTCTAAACAAAAGCTGCTCTAAAAGAAGTACAAAAATGCAATCTTTTTTATTTCACATTTATTGTTCATCATAATGAAACATCATCACTGATACAAAAAAAAACAACATCATCCCCTTCGTGTGGGAAAATTACATTTCTGAGCGTTCAGCCTGATCCACAGGAAGCAGTGACACTGAACAACAGCAACATTGAGCGAGGGTTTCTCCACGGCTGACGCTCCATAGAAAAATAAGGCAGGTGTTTCTGCGCAGTTCCTTTTTTAAAAACACTGTTAGAAATCAGCTGAGGGACATTCTACTTTTACAATATCAACAAGATGACTTCTCATCTCAACCAGCACAATGTACAACAGTAATGTATGGATTGGCTCAAACATGCAAAAAAAAAGTAGAGATACTTGAAAGTGAACCAGAAGTGAGAAGGAAAATCCATCCAGACTGAATACCTGAGTAACCAAAAGGTAAAAGAAATGTGGGTTGGGGAGCGGTAGGAGGCTACAGCCAAACATTTGTGAAGATATTTTCAAGAGAGCAAGGTTGTAAAAAACGTTTCAAACCTTTGATACTTTCCTATACCACGCGTTTTAAAATGATACCATCTCTGTTATTTGAATGTTCAGTATCAGAGCTTTACAAAACTCTAAATTTTCAAGTGTATTTTTTTTTTTATCCTAAAGAGCCGCGAGAGAAGGAGAGAGAGAGCGGCGAGGGTTTGTTCAAATTCACAGGTCGATTCAGCTGGATGAGAAGTGACAACACTGTCTCCTTTTTCACAGTTTAGACAGTGTGTTTGAGTTTTACTTGCAATTTTTGGTAATAAAATAACAACAAGGTCCCCAACATTGGGCGGCTAGGGCTTCTATTTTCTTTGCCGTGGTATTGACAACAGGTTTTTTTTTTCACCTAGTGTCGTATCGAAGTTTAAAATGCTGGTATCGTGACAACCCTACATCAGAGTAAGCAAGATCTTAATTATTCAACATTCATAGCGAGTACTGTCGAGACCCTTCGTCCATGAAGCTTCATCACGCCGTGGAAAGCTTCAGTTCAAGTAATGTCGTGTAAGTATAACTTCACCAAAGCTGGGTTTCAAAGGTTCGCTTTCACAGCAGTGATTTACATTATGAGCCACAGAAAGGTGTGAACTACAACGGTATACGATTGTCCCAGTACAGCAGCAGAGCTGGTGAAGACAGGCGGTTAGTGAGCATTAGTGATACGCTACGCTACAAGTAGCAGAGGAGCCGCAAGCCCCTGAAAACTAATTCTTAAGAAGGTTTCCCCGGTAACCCTCCTGTAGTGTGGTTATGACATTATTTAGATGATCTTGTCTGGCTTTTTTAAAAAATTATGTAATCGAACTGTTTTCAGGTAACATTTAACGTTAATACAGTTTACTCCTAGGACTAAAAGCAGTCGAGTGTCGGTCACTAAGAACCAATGAGCTAAAGAAACTTTTTGCCTCGTTTCAGAAACTTTTCAGAAACCCTGCTATGAAGTATGCCGTTGGTTAATTCATCCTAATATGACAAGATAACGTGTAAAAGATGATATATAGAGATCAAATTTTCTACAAATATACAAGCATCAAATAAAGAAAATAAACTACTGTCATACAGCAAGAGGAAAAAACAACAACCTAATACACATTTTATATATTTATATATATACTAAAACAAACGCTGGATTGCAGAAGACTTATAAAGCAGAATCCCCCAAAACAACCCACTCACAATGAGTGTCAGTGTACCATAAAATAAAGACTATTTACAGAGCATATACAAATGTCCAAAAAGACCATGTTTGTAATCCAAAAACATGCACATATTACACTATTTCATTTGAAATATCTATTTGTATCCGCAAAGGATCAGTTAATGTTGTCCACTTTGGCTGGATGTGTCCGTGACACACAACGGCATCGGAGCAGAGATGAGGTTTTCATGTTGATTTTACCAAAGGCACCGATATAAGAGGCCAATTATTATTACATTTAAGATTCATTTCTGGGCTTTTATTTAGAGACATGATGGTGGATAAGTTTGATCCCGTGCCACCTGTTTTTGATGACTCTGTACATGGGGCGCCCGCACTAACCACTAAGCCACCGGCACCCCTAAGAGGCCAATTATAAAGGAAGAGTGTTATGCTTCAGCTACACAAACCAAATGTTACAAATAAGTAAAACTAATCAAAGTCATCTACAATCCATTTTCAGATTTTACTAAGAATTTAGATTATAAGAAACATGTTTGAGCTCGGTTCACAACTTGCACTTTGAAAATAGGTTATATCCTCGGTGAGTTACCATAGTTACTGCATCGATAAGTCCTCTGTTGGGACTTTACGCCTTAACAGGTGTTGTACTCTTTCGTCCGAATCACAAAGTTTTAGGAAAACTTTCATATTTGTTTTGGGGGGGGGCTCTTTTTACAGGTTGGTGAGATTTAAATGAGAAGATTGACACCACTCCCCATGTGTGTTGGCTAAAGGCAGAGCTAGCTAATGTCTAGAAACTAAGCTAGCTTTGGCATATTGCCTGAAAGAAGGGGGAAACAGCTAGCCTACTTTGGTACTAAGCCAAAGCCATCAATTAACCATCTAAGGAGTTGAAACATTTTATCTCAATAGTTAACTCAATTTCAACTGTCTTACGTTTTGGAGAGAGGGGGCGGGGGAATTAATCCTCGGGTGAAAATAGCATGGCACAACGTTGAACACGTTTTTCTGCAATGAGGCATTTTGAACTGATTCTCATTTGTTGTTTTGCTCAAGTGTTTGACTCAAACTCATATATTTGCCAATGACTTGGAAAAATAACCACCTTTTTATTTGTCCCTATCGCAGTCTAAACGTGTCTTGAGACTGTTGGGAGATTGTACTTCATACAACCTGACGGGTCTGGTTTGAGGGCGAGTAAGGATATTATGTACAACAACAACCTAATTCTTCAATATGTACATTAATACCGTTAATGTTTACATCCCTCTGTAACAGAAATACTGGAAGCATCTCCTTGCTTCTTGTACAGCGCTGGGAAAAAAATACAGACGGCGAGGAAGCTGTGGCTCTCTATCCACCAGATCAAGCTGAAATTGTATGTGCATGTAGACTTCGGCAAAGCTTCTGATTGTTAGTGTGCAGCAGAGCAGCAAAATAAACCAAACGTTCCTGTATTAAATGTCCACTTGTTTTTCAGTGTTGCTGGTTGACGGTTGTTTTGAGATGACTGCGTGACAATTTTTTTACGGATAGTTGCTTGGAAAACACAGGTGTAGGGATGTTTTACCGTCTACGTTTGTGTTTGTAACTGTGTGTTCACTCTACACACAAAGTGTAACGTGATAAAAGAAGTGCTGCTTGTTTCATGGAGGATGACACACTCCGACCTCAAAATGTCTTCTTCAAGTGCGCAGAGGACTGAGGAACCTCGCATCGTCTTTCCAGCCTTGCGGGGTGCAGCAGCTCACAGATCTGCTTCAGGTGACGGCTGCATAGTTTGTGTTTTGTTCTGTCTCTTCATTTACTGGGAAAGATCATGATGGTGGCGGTGATTTCAGGATGTCTCTCTGAGGCACTTAAAACCAGAGTTTGTTTCTACCCATCTCCGGGTTTTGAATCTCTCGTTTCTGTCGTGTCGCATCCAAAACTTTACAGCAAAAAAAAAAAAAGAAAAACAAAATACAACTGGGCAAAAAAAAAGTCTCCTGCTCTTTGGGGGGAAAAACTGAACCCAGTGCAGCAAAACATGGTTCCTGTATATGTTAAGCTATTACGCTCAACTTTGTGATTTGAGGAAGTGAACCGCTGATGGGCAGTGTTCCCTGGTGTTTGAGAAAAAACCAGAAGAGACGTAGCAGGTCGGTGGCTGAAGAGGGTTTTGCTGCACTCTGAAATTTTGACGAGGGAAGAAAGGGGGTTTAGTGTCCCCCGCTGGAGCCGGGGGGGTTGTGGATCCAGTCGAGGACGATGAGTGACAAGCTGCCAATCATGAAGACGATTCCCACGACTAGGAAAATGAACGCCTGTAGAGAGAGAGAGGCAGAGAGGGGATTAAATGTTGTCCCATGTGTTGCCACGCACCGTGAGGGGGCTGTGGAAATTTGTAACGAGTCACATTTTGAATAATGTTATCCTCTCCTCGGGGTAAAGAGTGAGAAAAATGATACAGTGAGAAAGATGTTGATGTGCAGTGTGTCTTTGTGTGCACTTACCCCAATCTTCTGCGGGGAGCGGAACGGCACAGATTTCACCAGGCGGATGTAAAAGGCAGCCGGTAGGATAAAGATGAGCATAGTGGCTGCAGAGGAACCTGCGATCGGAACCAAAGGATAGCGTTCAGACATTTATGACTTCAAATATTTTAAAATTATGAGAAAAAGTTAGGTAACTCCTTTTCAGAAAATTAGGACTGGCCCTTTAAATGTGTTGTCAGTTCAATCTTTGTAGGAAACCCAGCAATGCATTTCTAATTGAAAGAGCAAAAATTGTAAATGATTCCAAATAAATGTATTTGAACTTTGTGCTGGTTCAATATACAAACAGGAAGCAGTAACGACTGTCAGGTTTTCAAATTCAATCTTTTGAACTGAAGTGTAAGAGTTATACTTTTGATCACACAGAAGGAGCTGTTCCATCTTGTCTCAGCATCGCCATGGAGACGATTTGTGGGCACTGGGCAGTTCAGTCTGAACGTCTTCAAAGCGAGACTGTGCAAGTTGACAAGGTGCTGCAAGATCTTTCTAAATTGGTGATGTGAATCGTCGTCGTCAATATCTGACCCAATACCGATATTAGATCGGATCTGTCCCATCTCTAGTCTCATTAAAAAAAAAAACCTCATAAGATAGGAATGTCCTCTTCCCTCATATAATCTCCTCACCTGCCTTTCAATGCTCTCTCACCTCTCCTGTGTGGGTTTTTTGTTTAGTTTTTTAGCTCCTTAACATCATTCCTTTACACCACATGTTACAACCATATGTACACTAACTTGACGGAGCTTCACCTCCCCAAAGGTTTTTTTTTACTTTAAGCTGTATGCCATCAAAGAAGTCATTTCCAACTGCTTTGACTCCTATAAGGTAAAAGTGTGTATAAGCCAATGATGTGTGATATACTGGCATTACTCTGTTGCTTCATCCTCCATCTTGGATTTCCGCAAATTTTTTCCATCATGTTTTTGCCTCCTAACCCTAACCCTAACCCCAGAGGGAAATCATGCTAAGAAACTCGGAAAGATTTCAGGGGCAGGCTGTCCTGAAATTTTCTGGAAGTTTTCAGGAGTGCATGTGTGAAAGCAGCTAAAGAGACTTTCCTACATGTACTTGCTTTTCAGAGTGTCGGCAGCAGGAACATGAGAGCAGAGATCCAGTGGTCACAAAGGGCTCACGCGACTCCACGGCTGACACGACCCAACACTTTAAGCTTCTGTACTTCCCACGTCTTTCCTCAATAAAAATGACCTTTGAACCAAAGGTGCTAATCAGGCCTCAACCCACATCCTCCCCACCACCCCCGTTTTCTTTTATTAACTCCTGTGTGTCCACAGTCTCAACGTGATTCAAGAGGACTCACCGATGAAGCCGAAGATGTCTCTGATGGTGGGGACGAAGATGACCAGCATGTTGTTGAAGGCCAGGATGATGGCGGCGATCAGTATGTGCCGAGTCCAGCTGAACTCTCGCCCGCTGAACAGCAGCGTGTTGATGGAGGAGCGGATCTGGGGACAAACACAAAGTACGGGAGATTAACTCATGAGAAAATAAAATCATTATTAATATTCTAACAAAGTTGAAATAAAGTTCACCGTAAAGTGAGTGAGAAAAGGAGGCGTGTGTAACAACCACAACAACTCTTTTCCCCACTAACAACTCCTACATCTCCACACCAGCATCTCCCAAATATCAGATAGAGGGCTGTTGTGATACCACAGTTTTAAACTTCAATATAATACTAGTGAAACTCGAGCTTTATCGATCCCTTACTCGATACCACGGCGACAGAAATAGAAGTCCCAGACACTTAATACTGGGAACATTTTGTTTATCACAAATCGAAGCACACTGTCTAAATTAAACACATATTTGAGCTACGTTTCAGTCTGTATTTGTACAATGTAAGGCAAGGTTAAGTTAAGGCACATTTCAGGACCAAGGCAATAATTCAAAGTGCTCATGCATTTTTCAATGGATTTATTCCATTCCTGCACACCTGTCTCATGACATCCATGACGTTTTCATTCATCTTTGGAAGTATTCGATACCATTGTTCATTACAACAACAGAGAATGTACACACACACACACACACACACACACACACACACACACACACACACACACACACACACACACACACACACACACACACACACACACACACACACACACACACACACACACACACACACACACACACACACACACACACACACACACACACACACACACACACACACACACACACACACACACACACACACACACACACACACACACACACACACACACACACACACACACACCACCACCACCACCACCACACATGCAGCAACCCTGACTTTGTCCTCTTAACATGTGAAATATGAGTTTGGGACACATGTAAACATGAACATGCCCGTTTACTCTGGCCTGTACTAAATGTAATCATCTGTCTGGCGATAGAAGACAACAAAAAGTAAACAAAAAAAACTTGGGGTATCAAAAATGAATTCAAGTATTGAAAATGTTGACATCCTAAACATGGCATCTTCCTTCTGGTACCACTCCCACACTGATTGCAGACATTTAGCTTTGTTTAAGGTAGTTCTCCTCTCTAGCATGACACTGATGTTGTAAGTAGAGGAAACCAGTTGATTTCTCGGTAGTTAATAATAGCTTTTTTTGTATTTTATTGTGCATTGACTGGTGTACACTCCCATACCAATGTGTGCATTTTTTCCAGCATCTATGTTACTAATTGTGATAATAACAATGTAACAATGTAATGTAAATAAGCTGTAATGAGGAGGTCATGAGGGGAGTTCTGTGTTTATAGCCTGGTACTTGTGGAATATAGAGACTCAGAAAAAGTCATATAAGAGCATTAATAAATGGACGAAACGCAACTTGTAGCTATGCGTTTATGTATAAATATATATATACCTTAATAATATTGATATTACAATCAGGTTATTCTATAATGAAACATGTCAAGATTTGTACTTTTCAACATACACACAGTGTGTCTGCATTAGGAAACAAATTATTAACATCAGTCTGCATGTCTGCCGGCTTCTTTCTGAGACTGATTCCCACACTTGGCTGCTGACTGAAGTGTGTCAAGTACTATGAAGCCTGTGTGTGTGTGTGTGTGTGTGTGTGTGTGAGAGGGAGAGAGATACGGAGGAGGTCCCAGCTAAGACGCCTGGAGCTGCTGAGCCACAGGCGAGGCCGTTCAAGCCTCCAGTAGGTAAAAGGTCGCGGCTGTCAGGTGAAACCTGAGGCACCGTCAGCTTGCTTGGCCACATGGAGCGAGGTTACTAGGGGGGGCGGAGCTTATGGAGTCCATTCAAAAGGGCTGGGGATTATCTCCTGCAGCGCAATGGAACCATGGGATTGCATCAGCCGGTAGTGAGAGGAGGGCGGGCTCGGCAGCAGCGCGGGGGGTAGGTTGTGTCTTTACATGAAGCTGCAATTGTCACTTTTTTTGAGCTTCCTTCCTCTTTTAGTAACTAGTATCTCATTATGACTGATCATGGCCTCTGGTCACAGTGACAGAACATCTAAACACCACATACACATCTAACAGACAGTGAAGTTGTGGAGTAAAATATATGTGCTGCAAAAATAGTTTCAGGGAAAGAAATGTCTTTTTTTTAATGGCACCTTTAGAAAGATGCCGAATGTGCAACATTAACTTTTTTTTGTCGGCAGACCGCCACAGGCCTTCTTTGTAATCTTTCATATCTGACTTAAGCACAAGATTTATGTCCAGTTCGCATGGCTCAGTGGAAAAAAAAAAAAAAAAATCACATTAACTGGATTTTCTGCACGGTAAAATTGAACCGTGTGACCTCCATCATGACTGTCAGGCGGCACTGGGATGTCTCCTGCGCTTCACAGCCCCACATGCCAAGAAAGTGTCCCACTCCAAGCCAACACTCCTTTCTAGTGGGAGATAATGACAATCATCGAAGTGCATCCATCCTTGAGTCTACAAGAATGACCCCCTTTACCTCCCCTTCCCACCAGCTGTTGCATAATTAGTCCAACTTGGAAAAGTCGAGCCTGGACGCGGCATTTCTCTCCAAGGCTCCAAACTATTCAGCACCCGGCTGTTACCTGGCGTAGAGCCTTTGGAGTGCACTGTGTGATATTTGCACACACCTCCTACTACCTGTCACACACATGCATGCATACACACGCACACAAACTGTATTTGGGTGGTGTAGTTTAAGGCAGCCAGATTAAACCGGCCACATCTGGGTTCAGCCAGGTCGAAAGAAACCAGGGACTGAGATGTGACTTCTGCAAAGATGGTCACAACTAGCGGAAGATTAAAACAAACCATGTACACTTGAGCCTTTTTTTTTACTGCCAACTAAAGAAGTGAATTCTCTGTGAAAGTCGAGGTTTGTGCACATATGAAAGACAAAGTATATTCAGAGCTAGAGACGCAGGAGTTCACACCATGTAACAACTGTTTCCATTTCTTTCAGAGTCATTTGAATGTCAGCAGCTGCTTGCTGAGTATGAAGTGAAACATGCAGCAAGGTAAAGTCCCCCCCCAATGCAGTAAAAATATCAACAGCAAAACCACAACAGTGTTTTTTCACTCTTGTGACCACGGACTTGATCCGAAACCCAAACAGGAAGACAGAGATAAGTATCACACCATGTTCTTCAAAGAAAAAACAAAACAAACCCAAGAGATAGAATGGTCCCAAACACGAGTGTAGGCCGAGCTCTCCAACGGTGAGATCGATGCTCTGCAGCATTTCAACTCCCATGGGTTGAGGGAAATAACAATCACATAGACTAGACTGTGGTACTGTTAAGACTTTGTTAAAAACCCATTTGCAGACCTTAGGTTTGAAGCTATAGAACGTCTATACAAATGACAATGTACTCTTTAAAATAGCTTCTTTAACGAAATAGCACCAAGCAATGATGATGAAGAGGAGAAACGATGTAAAAACAGGATTTTGCTAAACCTGGCAACCCCAAATTCTAAGCTTGTTTTTAGCATAAGATAGCATCCGGTTTTGTTTTTGTGTGACTTAACAAATGCTTATAACCGATGGGTAACTCGTGGTAGGCCTATGTGTTTTATAAACTGGGAGTTAGCACACATTTGCTTAAAGTGAAGCCTGACTTGTAGTGTAGCTAGCTAAGCTTTTTGGAAGAATATTATGTGATGTTTTTGACACTTTTAATTTTGCCTTCATCAGTCACAAGTTTAAAATCACTTCAGAAGTGTAAGTTTACAAGAAGACGTGCAAAGAATGATAAGGCCTATACATGAGGGGATGAATAATGCTGAAACCAGCATGCATGCTCTTTATTGTAGGCTAACTAGCTTATACAGGCTAACTGGTTTGTTCGAACTCATTTGATTGCAGTCTTTGAATGAGGGATGTTATTACTTGGTGGTATGTAGTTAATCCTTCTGTAAACGGGTAACACACTGGTTGTCTGACTTTGTAGACTTGTAAAATAACACCAAGTTTAAATAAAATGTCCCTCCGTTAACCGGAGAAAATGTTAACCAGAGTGAGTTTAGCGCTAATATTAATCACTTGTGAACAGACACTTAGCCATTTATTAGTTAGCAAAGCAAAATCAGGCAAGTTTACCTTTGATACACTTGGACTGAAAACAAGTGACCTACTTTTAAATAAGTAGCAACCGGTAAAAGAAGGTTTAGTGGCAAGTGTTCAAGCTAGTGCTGCACAACAGAGGTCGTTCATTAAGGGGCAAACAGTACGACATGAAGGTAAGACATAAAGGTGATATTGGTGCTGTTCATCAGACTGGTGGCGTCTCTCTCCCATGCTTTCAATCTGCCGCTGGAGCCTGAGAACTGGGGCATGTTTGACTCCCCATAAAGCCTTTTCATTATGTTCTGGATCCTGGCAAAGCCCTGTGTGATCTGGGCTCTCTGTTAGCATCTATCCTTCACGTGACTGCACACACACACACACACACACACACACACACACACACACACACTCCACGCATTCTCACATCCAAACACATGTCTACATGATGCCCACTCCCACACATACTATCGCTTTTCTCTTACACTAGCATTTCCCTGGGGGAGCCAAGGACGGTCGCAGACAAAGCTAATGTTAATCTCCGGCTGAAGGCCGACAGCGTTTCTCTGCGAGATGAAGGTCAGGATGATTCAAGGCGAGGTTCTCAAATGTCAACTGGAAACTTGGCTGAGCGACTGAACACTTCTTTTCAACTCGTGTCTCGCATGCATCCAAGTTCGTCAATCTTTGCACCATCTCGGAGTAAATCTACAGCTACAGAAGTGATCTCAGCCACGGAAATCATCCCCAACACTCCAAAACCTTGCACAAATCGACTTTGCAAAATGGGTCATTTGTTTTACACGACTTCTCGATCATCACTGTAACTGGCTCACTTAAAGCAGGACATGACTCACAACTGTTCATCGGTATCCATGCAAGTATATACAGACTAAAACCTGTTCTGTACACAACCTCACATAAGGCATAATCTTGACATTTTAAAAGGCTTAGCGGCTACTTAAAAGACAAAGAGAAAAAAACTGTAGAATGCAATAAGGCACCACCGGAAAGAAAAGAAAAACCTGAATTGCACGTGCCCGCAGTGGAATCTGAACCACTAACCCTGACTGTGTCACTCCTCTGCTCTTTTCACAAAGCTACAAGTCACACCAGCTGCTTCATGGCATCTCATTTCAGTCTTGTGTTTTTCCTCTGTAATCTTATTCCACTTTCATTCTCAATCAGCATTTATTATTCAAACATGCCGATCTATTAAAGTTGAATGTATTTATTTGAAGTTCAATGTCCCACGGTGGACATGGAGTAAGAACATTTTGTTGCCTGAGCATAGAGACAAAACAGACAACTTCATATATAATGGACTAACTCAGAGTTCATCTTTTTAAGACACAGCTGTTTGTGTCCTGCCCCACGGAGGCAGAGAGCAGAACTACAGCAGCATTGAAAACTGCTTCTTGTTCCTTTTTTTGCTGGGCTGATATGATTCCAAACATCTTTGCCATAAAACCTAAATATTACGTAAAAAAATATGTGTACAAAAGGTACAATTCAGTATGCACTGTGCAGCATGTGCAAACAAACCGTCTTCTTTCTGCCCTCAGGCCATGTTCACTGCTTTGCTAATACAAATAAACTTTAGCTTTCACCGTTTGTATGCATCAAAACATCAACACAAAAACTTATTTGGAAGCTTACATCTATTACAAAGGTGCATTAAGCAGCACACGCATTTCACTTGAATGTAAAGCATTGACTGTAGTGTATGGTTTAAAGCTAATCTACCTAACTTATGTTCATTTAAAACTGAGGCTTATGCTACTAGTTTAGCTACCGTTAGCATCCTTGCTTTAGCTAAGATGATCCCAGGGAGGGCAAGTATGACAGAGAGAGAGTGCGCAGAAAATCAAGAAAGAATAAAGTCACCCCTCGTGGGTTTTCAGCTCCACTTATTTGTTACTTCAAATTTGGAGATGATTTATTCTGTACAAAAAATGTGTTTTTTTTTCTGGCCTTGAATTATTTATTCGGTTAAAGGGGGTTATCTCAGTGATTTATATGATGTCATCCTGTCAGGGACTGCAGATAAAGAATCAAGCATGGCTAGATCTGGCACATATCCATGTTTAATCGAAATGCACATATTGATTTATGCATTTTATACCTTCTTTAATAAAATAAACACAAACGGTATTCTCCCATCGTCATTAGATTGTTTCAGATTTATTTTTTTTGATTCAGATGCAGGTTTTTAAAACCATGTTCCATCATTAACACAATATTTTTGTAGGAACTGTGCAGCCCTGGAAAAGGTTTGTCTTTCTGTCTCCCTCCTCTATCAGCCCACCCCCTCTTTGTATCACTGACTCCGCCTCTTTATCTCCCCGAAGCTGACAGTCAGGGTGAGGGTTTTTCCACTGTCCACTGTGAAGCTGTAAACTTCCACTGCAGAGAGAAAGAGATAGATAGAGGGGGGGGGGGGGGGGGGGTCCTCTCTCACATTCCCTCAGACAAAAAAACCCCTAGCAGTGTGTAGTGAGGGAGGGGTGTGTGTTAGTTAAAGGTTTATGATGGAGAACGGGACCACCCGGTGTAAGAATGAAGGCATCAGCTAAAATGTTACAAAATGATGGCGCTTGAAAATGTTCAAATGTGCAAATGAGGCCGTGGATAAATACTAAAGACATGTTTTAAAGTATATATTCTAAATCTATGTGCACAAAATGTGTGTGTGTGTGTGTGTGTGTGCTGTGTGTGTGCTGTATCAGGGCTGTGTGTTTCCCTCGTGTGCAGTCACTGCTGCATCACTCTTGGTCAGCAATTTCCAGCAACACATCTGCTGCCCCCTGGTGGTCTGCCGCTGCACTCGCAGCCTCTTCAGACATTGCTCTCAAATGGGCAGCTGCTTCTCTTTAGATAAATTGTGTGTCTATGTGTGTGCATTTGCGTTTGTATGAAAGCTTATACGGGTCGTGAAACTTCCATCTGGACGGCAGCCATTTTTGTTAGCCTTGTGTCAAATGAGGGCAGAGCTAAAATTAGCACATGGACATATATGGGGCTGAAGGCAGGAGAGTGAATGTGTGAATGAATGTGACGATAAGTTTTGGTTACTGGGTGTCACTCAGGGCCCGACCTTTGACTGCTTTTTGAGAGAGTAAGAGGAAGAGAGGCTTTGCTGTTAAGATCTCGGAGTGCGGGTGGTAAGTGTGTGTGTGTCTTGCGTAATTAAGAGGTGTGGCAGTTTACGACCTGAGAGTGTGTGCGCATTGAGATTTTCAAGATGACGACACCAGCAGAGTGCCAAAGTGAACAGTGTGTTCCTTTTCACCAAAACTGCATCGAAAAAATAGTCTGACTCTGCAGCAAACACAAAACGTGGCCTGTGAGCAGAGTGACACAAAGTGGCAGTAATGCTCGGATGAATGGATGGTTTGACAAAGTAGCTGGTTGGCGTCAGCAGGCAGATTTAACGGGTGGTGTATGTTTTTTGCGTGTGCCTGAGGAACATGTTTGTGTGCTCTGACGTGCATCAAATGATGTCGTTGCTTTAGACGAGGTTCCATTGTTTGAGCGAAACGACGCCGACTCTCCACAAATAGAAGCTCGAGAAACGAGACCTTACGACGAGGAAACTTCAAACGACAGGCCGAGTGTTTTTGTATGATTTACTTACAGGGAACAGCACGATGGGGACAGTCAGGGTGACGGCGGTGAGGACAGCCAAACGCACCAGCAGCAACATGGTGTCGAACTTGTACACCTTGGTGAAGGTGTGGAGCAGCTCTGCCTCTACGTTTTCTATGTTGGACGGAATAAACAAGAAAGTATGAATGAATTGAAAACACGGTCAAAAAGCAGAATGTTGGAAAAGAAAAGAAATCACATTTTCAAACATCAGAGTCAATATCCAATTTCATAGCTTTACAAAGGTTACATTTTGGCATCACGTTTTTTGTTTTAAAGGCTTTATATGCGGGTTTAAAGTTGGGGTCTGGTGGGAGAGACGCACCACTAGAGATGAATTTGACTCCTGTTTACAGGTCGTCGCTCTTACCGTAAAAGGTGAGGTAGCCGAACAGCGCCGACAGCATGTACATGATGAGCATGGTCAAGATCGACAGGTTGGAGACGTTCTGCATCCTTTTCCTCGTGCGACTGTGGAGCAACACAAACATCACTTTTTGTTTTTCGAGGCTTTTAACAGATTAGGAGTCACACTTGAGACTTGAGGCATTAAAAGTCTTTAAAAAATAAACAGATTTAAGCCCCCCCCCCTCCTGCACCCCTGCACTCTGGACATGTCTGGACATGGCCCCCGAAGGAGCTGGGCTGAAAGTGTACTTCTTTCACTGACTCAGCTCCATTAAGGAATCGACTTTAATTTCCCTGAAATGTTACAGACTCATGAACAGGAAACTGTCTGTCGAGCCGTTTTCAAACAAGGTACTCATGATGATTTCTAGAAAATGTCAGGACAGCCTTCCCCGTGAATCTCTTATTAGTATCTTATTTTCAAGTCTCTTCAAAAGGCATGGATGGGAGGGGAGGAGTCTCAGGAGGCAAGACTGCAGAAATCCATGATGGCAGATGAAGTTACAGAGACCAACATTATGATGTGTCGTGTGATGTTAACCTGCCCGCCTGCCTGCTCACGGTTTTCCCTCACTTGACGAGGGGGCTTGCAGGAGAAAGGCGTAAAGTTGGGAGTGGAAATTTGGCATTTCACTTGTTCTGTTCGCACATGTAGCTCAAACTTTTCATGAGTTTTTGTGCATGTTTGAAAACACCAATAGTCTATATTTCAATGCAGGGTTGCATGCTCAATTCCATCCTGTAGCCAGCAGATGATCCCTGGGGAAAGACACGGCTCACCTTCTTATCAGAGCTTTCAGTCTAACCAACTATTTCTCTTCACCTTCACGACTAAGCATGGTGGCACAAGTCACCAAATCTTTGCCCATATCAGACTATTAGCATGGCTTCAGATGAAAATCTGTTTTCATATGGGTGAACTCGCCCTCAATGTTTATTTTAAGGAGGCGGTGATGAAGCTTTGTTGTTGTTGATTTCAGAGTAACAAAGAGAAGCACTCACTCTTTCAGCTCGCTGTAGATGGGCAGGACCTCGGGGTGGCACACAAAAGCAAAGGCCAGGATTGGCACGGTGTATGCGGTCTGGCAAAGAAATGGAGAGTGAACTGTCAAGAAGACGTCAGCCACAAAAACAGGTTCAGACATTTTTCCAAGACTGTTGACTTTGATTGCAAACCGCTGGTATGCTTTCTTCTCAACACGTTGATGAGTCAAAGCTTAAACGTTTTATTTGATGTTAGGTGGTGGAGTTCAAACTTTCCCTGCAGATTTCCCCCGGAGACACTTGCACCTGTTTGGTGCATTTCAAACTATTTGTTATCAAAACAACTTTTCTAAAGTCAAGATCGTTGAACTGCAGCCGGCATGTGAAATTTAGCACCATCATAAGACAAAAAGCAGGCGGACAGTAACGACTCTGTCGAACGCAAGTAACCCTATATGTCCCTCTGTGGATATTCTATACGTTTCTATGCTATGTGTCATCCTCCTATCTTGATTTAAGGCCCTCACACAAATCCCTGAACACACAAAAAGACCAAAAACACACCCTGACACTCCACCCTGACCAAACATGTCTTGTTGAATGTCTGGCATTCTTCTTCTGTTGGATTTGTAGGTTGTAAGATGCCACATGTAGGAACAAGAGTCTTAATATTGTTCAAACCTAGCCCGTTCACAAGGAGGAGACACAGCAGCGTTCCCTTCATTTCATTTAGTTAAGAGATGCTTTATCGTTGGGGTTTTGTTCGAGTTTTGCAGCCACAGATTCAAACAAGAAAAAACTCTGAGTAGATGACACACCTTTGCAAACGGCATGAGGGCCGACCCCTTTTGACAGACGCTCGGTTCACATGTAAAATTCAGCTCTGCAACTTGGGACAAAAGCTTGGGAGAGAAAAGAATCTGGCGCTGCGCCGAATGCCAGTTATGACAGTTAGCCTGAAGGGGTACCGCGCCGTTTCCCTCGTTTACCTGTGAGTTGAAGACAAAGTATTTGGGCGTGCACTGCTCCTTGTCGTCGGCGTGCGGCTCGTAGTGGACGCTGCCGGAGTGAGGAGCGTCATTGCCGCCGCCGACCGCCGGGGAAACGTCCGCCCGGGAGAAGTCCATCTGTGCCGAGCTGTTCGCCGGCGGGTACAACGCCGACATGTCTGAGGCGTTCATGCTGAGGTTTGACGTGTGTTGGGTCAAGAACGGGAGAGGGCAGGGCAGCTGGGTCTTCTTGTATATCACCTGGAAGTGAAACAAAAGCACATTACATTCTTTCAAGTGACTAACACACTGGTCTGCCAATACAGTCGGCCAATATGAGCCTATGGCAAATTGAGTGTGTTAAATGCAATAAATGCTGATATAAAACCAACTTTCTTTCCAATCCTTAAGATCAGAAAACAATGCTTGAGGGGATTTAAAACCATTTTGCCAACAAGTCTTTCCAGCTGTCTTCATTCCTAAAATACTCTTAACATTGTTTTATTCACATGTAGCAAACATTGTAGTGGAGCTCACGGCTGTCCCCACTAGGATTGGTTTAAAAAACTGTAATAGTTCTTATACTTGCCTATGTCATGATTTCAGAGTTTAGGTTTTCTTGTTTTATTTAGTCTCATTCTTCCCTGCTGTTTGTTTCCATTGTGTGTTTTTCTTTATTTGAAGTTCTCCTAGTTTAGTCTTCAGTGTTTCCTGTTTTATTTTGTAATTTTGTATCCTTGTGTTTCTTTCTGTCGTAGTGTGTTATTTTCTGTTGATAACCCTTAGTTTAGTTTTCAGTGTTTGCTGATGTATTCTGTTTCATGTCCAGTTGAACCTCCTGCCCTCGTGTGTTTCTCCTCCACCTTGATTGCCCTCATCAGTTTCACCTGAGTCGTTTGTCACACCTGGGTTTGATTACCTCGTGTCTATTTAAGCTCTGTGTTCATTCCTTTCTGTGTAAGGTCGTCATCTGTCAAACCTTCTCTGTGGCCCCCTGGTCAGAGTCGCTGTGCTCCAGTGTCTTTTTGTTTGGACTTTTTCGTTGGGCCGTGTTACTTTTGGAATTTGGAACTTTGTTAAGAAAGCAAGTTTTTGTTTTTTGTCTTTGTTTTTGGTCCTCTTCTTTGTTTTTCCACATATGTGACAATACTCTTCATTAAGTTGTAAAAGAATATGCCATTGGGATACCTCTACATTGTCATATAGGTGCACAATCATTGTGGGGAAACGGCTATTTTAATTCTAGCGCCAAAACTCCCTACAATGGCTGTAATGCTGTTCATTAATAAATCTTGATATTCAGCATTGGCCTCGATCTTAAATGTCCCTTATCGGTCTTGCCCTGATTTAAAGAATTCTGTGTGGCAGAAGGGATGAAGTTGTGGCAGTTCTTCAGGTCTATCATTATGAGAAGACTTCTCCAACCGACCAGCTCAAATGCTACCAACAGTTTTAATTTTGAGCAAATGTGTGGGCCTATGATGTCATTTCTCAAAGCGTGAACTCCGCTTGCATGCTTCTAAACCGGGCCCTCACAGGGTAACACACACTGCGGTGGCCTGAGCGTAGGTCGTGACCTCTAATGAAAATTGAGGACAGGGTCAAAAGTCCTGCAGGTTAACCATCCAGTTAGCGTAGCATTACTGCTTTGCTTGTAGAACTGAAATAACAGATTCTTTTTGGCCACTTGGAGGCAGCAGAAACACGTTGTGAACACAACATTGACCTGTAGTGGTTTTTAAGATGATTCATTAACACATCATTTGTGTACAAAAGAACTGTAAAAGATTTATTTTTGAAGGTTATTTGGACATGTTGGGAGTGTTAGTTCATTATTCACTTTCCATTTAGCTCTATTTAAGTGTACACCAATTATAAATATGCTGCCTAAATAGACTTGAAAACAGAGGTGGACTCAGCCAATAGTTGGATAGAAGCATTGAGTTTAGCATGTATTCTAGAGGAAGTTGTGACCATATTTGGACGAGAGGGTGGATATGCATTACGATGTCCCTACCCTGGTTGACAGGTCAACCTGGTAGCTAGACTACATGGGACCATAGTTTGGAAAATGCTGTGTTGTAAAAGACCAAATACTAGCAATTAAGGTCATTGGCTCATTTAAAAAAAAAAAAAAAAAAGGGTTACTGAGGTGTCAAATCAAATGAGAGGGAGGCTCATTTCGTCTCCTTCTGTCATACAATGTGACTTCTTTTCACATTTCATGAAGTTACCTCCTGCTTGCCCGTTAAGAAAACGTGCTTTCAAGGCAACTCTGCGTTGTATTTTATTTTAAAACCAAGACTCCCTTCTTTCACACAGCATGTTTCCTGATCTCCACCCACACTGATGATCAGATAACCGGACTTACCACACCCAGGAAGAAGACCATGCAGGACAGGGAGAAGCCGCTGGTGTAGCCCAGGTAGCCTAAAGAGAGAAAAGCCAATGATTCAGTGAAACCAGATACTGATGTCATGCTATGTCATAGATGCTATTCTTACTAGTCTGCAAATCTGCATTCTGTTCTGTCTCTCTTCTTTTTTTTTTTTTTATCTATGTTGGCATTACATCAATTTCCTCTCTATTCCTAGATGTGGATCACATCGTGTAATAGATCATGACCCAGATCCTTAAATAGACCAAAGAAATCGAGCCGTAGCAGGAGTTCAGACATGAGATAAAGAGTGAGTAAAGCGTGTAAATGTCTGGAAGGAACACTGAAACCGTTTAACACGTGTCAAAAATAACATGCTCATTACATTTGCTGTTATTTATTAAATCACACTCTGTTTCAGGAGTTTAAATCTTATTTTACTCTGTGTCAAATTGTCTTAATTACATAACCCGAGCGGGGGATCTGACTCACGGCCTCCTAAATGGAGTGCTGGAGCTGACTCAAAGCCTGATGGCAGTGTTGTGTTACAGTAACTGCTAATTGCCTGAGCTGACTAAGGACTTGCTTTATTTAAAATGTTGCTCTGCTGGAATTGATTAGAGACAGCTGCGAGAGCATGGGGCTAAATTACTGAAACAGAAATATGCTTCAGACTGCAGGAATTCAAAGAGAAGGTGCCTCTAGTAGCGTTTTCTGAAGTATCATAAATACAGCTTGCAGTTTATGAAGTTTTAAGACTAATTGCGTTTTGTGAAAAGTGAGTCCTTACCCAGATTTTTCAGGAGAGACAAAGGCAGGATGATTCCAATCGACACAAACACCACCAGGTAGTTTCCATCCATGTACCATTCACTGCAGAGAGGTTCGAACGAGGTCAGACACTGAACGCTGTGTGTACTCTGAACACGCACAGATGCAGCTTTAAAAGAACACACACTCACCCAGAGATTTCTTCTAAGCCCAAGAAGGCTCGGATCACCTCGGGGAGCTCGTACTTGACGATAAAGAGGTAGCTGGACATGGCTGCAGGACAGAGAAGACACCAAAGACAGAATATTTTACATGTATTCAACATTTTCATATTGTTTTAGCATAAACATGAAACAGTCATGAACCTCTGTTAATACAAATAAAGCTGAGATAAACAAACATAAAAAAAAAAGACACATAAAGTCACACCTACCTCCAATATTCTGCATGATAATGGATCCGAAAGCTGCTATTTTGCCGGGCCAACCGAATGCTCTCTCCCCCAGCTTTTCATAAATGAGGGATCCTGCAAGAATAAATCAATTGATCACTAATTAATGAATGAATATGAGTCAGTAACTTAATAGAAGACAATGTGAGTGAATTACAGTCTATTAAAAAAGAGGGGAAAATACATTTACACCTTCAGACTTATCTGTAAATATACGAGTGCCCTAAGAATGATTCACTCAGGAAGGATTTGGATCATTTGAAAACAACTTGTATCATTAAGTAAGAGACAAAGAATTCAATCACCTATAATCTGTATACTTGTATCAACACTACAATGACCACTAGGTGGGTGCATCAGTATAGGAATAAATATTTTCTAACGTCTCACCACAAAGGATTTTGAGCTGTGGTGTCCAAGCCCTTCATGAGGATACATGTGTCATGAGACCTCATGACAATATGCTTTAATTGTGGATGACTTTTAGAAGCTCGAATACGTAGAACCAGTTACATTTAACCATCTTTTACAAAAAATACATGTAAAGAAATAAGCTTGTATGGAACAGAACAAGAACACAGGTTTGGAACTAATGTTTAAATATCTAATTCTGTAGGTCTTTTTGAGGTGTTTTTTTTTATTTTATTTTTTTTATTTTTTTTTTTAGAGCCCGATCAATTAATCGGCCAGCCGATCCAGTGACTACTGGTATTGGCTAATTTTATTTCTGATATGTGCCAATATAACTTGATTTACCTGTCAAATAGCATTTAATTTGAGTCTCATTGTACTACACTATCAGTTCTCTGTCACCAGCAGAGGGCGCTATGTGGATTACAACAAGCATTATCACTCTCCATAGTGTCGAGCTGTAATGCACATACATGTGCAGTCACTTTTCAGTTGAGTGACCATAATATCTTTTGCACAAGTGTTTAATAACTTCAATTGAGGGATCAACACAATAGATGTGAATACCTGTATTTATCTATCTCTACAGATTGAAGATTGAAAGATTAATCAGTATCCGATTTTTTTCTTAAATCGGTATCGGCCCCAAAGATCCCAATATCGGTCAGGCCCTAGTATTTGTGAAATTGAAATAAACTTAAAAACCAACCTCCTTCTTTGGCGGTGACAAGGAGCAGATGTACCGAATATAAGGACAGGATGGCCACACCGATGAGGAGGATTCTGCACAGAGAGGGAAAAGAACAGAAAGACGAGAGATGTAAAATCGGGATATTTGGCTGAATTAAGGGACAAGACGTCTCTCATACACATATCTGTCATGTGGCCGCTTTGAATTATCTCTCTTTCCAAAATAGCCTCGGACACACGGCAGCTGTCGGGCAAGTACGTATGTCCGTTTTGTTGTTGTGTATTTGTAGGGGACGTTGTCTAGGGGAACGCATGGTTCTATCATGACCTGTGCCCAGTAACATCAATGCTACGTCCATGCATCCATGTGTCGCATTCTTTAGATAGCATCAAGTATATCAACAGTGTGACACTGGAAGGACGGAACCGAGTGTGACTCTTACAGCGGGCTAACTTAATTTCAAGCAACTAAGATAACGAGATCACTGTTCCATTTCTATTTTTAATTTCCCAGAATTTATTGCAAAATGGTTCCTCTACATTGACACTAAGCCTCAGAGAAGTGACACCCTGTCCTTTTCTGCCAAGCAGCATAGACAGTGGAAAGCAGGTGGTTCAATGAAGCCAATGAATGCTGATAACGCGTATGTGTACTGGAAGGACAGAGCAGGTCGATGGAGGGCAGAGGGACGGGGGCACAGGGTGCTTCACACATTGTCATGTGTCAGAGCTGCTCTCTGTTCAAGGTGGTAATGTGACTAGATTAACTCTTGCTCACATATTCAGGGCCATGACATGGGGAGAACATTTTAATTTGTCAAATATTCTGCAAGTACATGTAAAATTACTGACATTTTCACAACATTAAGCTGTTACCCTTCTTGTTTTGTGCTAATAATACATAGCAACACGTTACATTTAGCTGGTGAACATTACTTGCCCCTTTAACCCTCAAATAATAAACATGTAAGCAATGTTAATGTGGAAATGTCATGCTAACATTAGCTTTTAGCACAAAGCACAGCTGTGTTTGAATTCGCATTGTTTTTATCCAAGTTTAGGTATCAACATTATAAAGCTTTGATTAGCATATCAGCGTCCATGTGTGAGTGTGATGCTAACATGCTAATACTAGCTTTAAGCTCAAAGTGCAGCTGTGTCAAGAGTCTGCAAAATGTTATAACGCCAAGTAGGCCATGTTTGGGCAGCGTTAAGGCCTTTATCGCATTAATCTCATGACATTTTGTCCCTGCTGGCGCACCGTAATATCCTGAAGCCAGAGATGGAAATAAACAACAACGTGGCACCTTTCAATGGCTAATTTCACTTTTTGAAACTCCTAGGCGGTTCAGTTGACGAGTCAAATTTAATATCCACCTTCTGAAACCAAACATTTCACTTCACTAATTTTCAGTTTGTGTTCCTTTTTCTACTATCTACTTTCTATTTTCTTTTAAAAAGCTTTCATCCAAACAGGAAATAAAGCAAACTAGGCTTATGGCAGTACACAATAAAGCATAACAATAATCTTTTGAAATGTAAAATATGAAAAACAATGGCATTTCAAACATAAGTTTAAAAATGTGATTAATTGTGGTTAACTCTTGAAATTCAGCGATTAATCACAGTTGATTTACACATGACACTGACTGTGCAGGTTTGCTTTTGGCAAGGAGAGACATGTTCACTCATCACTGTTTTCACTCACTCACTTTTTTCTCACAGGATCCACCCAGTATGATGCAACTTCACTCAACAGTTTCTTACAGTTGTTTGCAGACTGCATTGTACTTGCCTAGTATATGTGCAGTGTTTATTTACATCCCTGTCTGCTAAAAGAGCACCATAAATCAAACGTGACAAGACTCTTTTTTGTGGATGATTATGTAACTGCACTCCAAAAACTCAAATCTTATTTGTGCAACTTCTAGACAGAAAATATCTCATATCTAGATAGTAGATCTAATTCTAAGACACCTTACAAGTGCATATTGAGTGCTGCATTTGCAGATATTTTGAAAAATTTGACAGAATGTGATTATCCGGACTTGAGACATTTGTTAAGGATTTAGTTTTTGCAGTGTGAAACTTAATTAGAAGAAACAAAACAAACATTAAAAACTTTGAGAGAAATCACTCATCAGTGTAAAGTTTCAAAGAAATGTTAAACGAGCTCAGTTGCAACACTGCTCTGGTCTATTCTCTGTAATTCTATGGAATTTTTGTTGCAGCGCCCTGCCTGTCCTGTACTGTCACGCCTTTCCTTACACAGCCCCTGACATGCACACACGTGGTTTACGATGGTTCCCTTGTTCTCTTAGCAGTACTTACGTAAAGAGAACAATGCCGGTGTTAGCCATGGCGTAGGACAGGCCCAGGATGCCGCTGCCCATGATGGCGTTACTCAAGTTGAAGACGGACATCCCGAAGGAGGTGTGACCGGGATGCTGCACGGAGAGAAATGAAGGAAGAAAGGTAAAGAGAAGAACAAAGTAAGACTCGGACATTAAAGTTTGACACAAAGTAATTAAGATATTTTTAGAACAGGGTGCAGAAACTGTCAGGTTAAACACACTCTCACTCTAAAGAAATTCTTAATGTCAAAATAGTTCATTCAAAAAAACAAGAGGTGTTGAAGCTCTTATATTTTTTGATTTATGCAACTAACGCTGAGAAAATAAACTTTGTTTCAGTGTTTTCCTGCAGAGCTAGAAATCATTTCATCCTCAAACTTGTGCAGTGTGTTTGTTGCAGATTGGATTGCAATAACTATGCCATTGAATTATATTGTGCAGCTCTACCTCACACGACATAAAGAAATAAGACTGTTCTTATTATTTTCTAAACACGTGCTTTTAAACAATCTAACCCGCCTCACATGCAAAGACATTAATACATTAGTACTGTGATTTTTAAATCCTCTTACATATTCTTCATGGTATTCCTCGTATTTCTTCTTCTTCATCATCCCGTTTGCCAGAAACTTCTGACTTTCCCCGTCCTCGTTATCATCCAAAAACTGACTGCAGGGGCAAAAAAGACAGAGACAATAACCGTCAGTAAAAATGTGATGGTCCAAAAAAACAAACAAAACACCACAAGCAATAATGGGCTTTAAGACGGAAACTGAAAATAGGGGAAATCAATATAAATGAATCCTATTCTTGGAATCTAAAAGCAACAACTATCAATATCAGCCTCACATCTCTCTCTCTCTCTCTCTATATATATATATATATGTACGTATATGACGTTTGTATTTATATCAAATATGTTTTTCCCTCTACATTAATTTAGCAGGCTGTGAGATGGCGTTGCTATCATTAAGTTAGCAGCAGACACGGTGAGAGTGAACGGAGTATCTGGTAGTAGCAGCTCACTAAGGGAAGAAACTTGACTTCATGTTTGCCTACCTGTCAATGGTGGCCTTCTCCGAGTCAATGGGCTCTGTGTAGCGGTCGTCAAGGCTGTCCATGCTGTCATCATCAGCCTCTGTGGGGACTTTCCTCAGCTCCATACGATCCACGACTCCCGGCATGGTGGCGCTCGGCAGTATGAAAGGCAGAGATGTTTTTTTCGGGATGTCAGCTCAATAGGGGATGATGCTTCTTCCTCAACTTCTCCAAAGACTTTTGTTGCCTACGAAAACACCTAAAAACAAAGGAGAAACATTAGAGGAAAGTATCAATGGGTAAGATGGATTTGAAGTTGTCTATTTTTATCCTATAACAACAGTGCTCATTCTTCTAAGTATATTTCACCGTATTTCAAGTTCACCCCTGGAATGCAAATTTTCCAGGCAGGAACATGTATTGTCTGGCCTTATCCGCCTCAAAGGTGCCTATTGGCCTTCATGAAGAACACTTCAGAGAGGCATGGGGCCCTCTAGCCTGCAAAGCAGTCCATCCCATTTCCTGGAACTGAGGGACTATTTGTCTTGTTGCCTTGAAGAGGAAAGCTGGGATATGATGACACACTGGCGCCAACCTTGGCTTTATTGCCGGTTGCATTCAACACCAGCTTGATTTATGGTATGAACAACTTTCTTTTAAATTAGACGACTGATCCTCAAATACAATATACAATAAAAATATCAATTTCCGCCTCATTAGGGACAACACCACTTAGCCAATGCTGGCGTACATAGAGGTTGCGATTGAAGTTAGGTCAACAAACCCTGAAACCAGGTCAAGGATGCAACGAGTTCATGAGGCCTCACGACCACCACCATCAACAGACCGCCTTGTTCCTGTGCGAGTTGTTTACTCAGCCTAACCCACTGACATTAAAGAAAAAACCAACAGCGCTGAACAGGCGCACACACTACTTTTGACATCAATGGCATTCATCTTTAAGTTATGTAAGTGGAGAACCAAGGCTGAGGACACAGCATGTGAATGCTACTTATAGCAACCCTTTATTGAAGCTGCTTTTTGTCAGTATGGAAGAAGGGTGTAAATCATGAGTATGATTGAGCAACAGAACTGTAACGATGCTCCGCCGTCACTACGTCTTTGTGCATTCATGTTGATTCGCACTGGCGTAATATTGGTTTTCTTGAAGCACGACGTGTAGAGAAACGAGAGCTACATGTACATACTTAGCAGTGCACACACAGCACGGTTCTCCCCCACTTGCTGTGCTGATCCCGTCCTCACCCCTTCTGTTGAGCTACCTCTGATGGTAGTTCAGAGATGGGATCACTTTGCCCCCCCCCCCCCCGCCCCCTCCATTATGCCTCCTTGACATTTATGGTGAAGGCAGGAAATCACAGGGGCGTAAATAAGACGCCTTGAGGTGGCAGTCTGAATAGGACTACTGACAAACATTGCAAGTAAACACACCCAACAACAAGTTGGAAAACCCCATTAGAGAATAATGGTGGTCTTGTTGTGTATTGGGGTGCAGGGTGACAATAAAGAGTGGAGACTTCACAGAATTAAGTCTAGGAAGAGCAAACTTGATAAAAGGACAAGAACGAATTAGTAAGCTAGCTAGTTGAAACAGAGGCACTAAGATTTGTATTATCACTTATTGTGGTTAAATGGTAAAACATGTTAGTAAGTTAATTCAGTTAATATTGATGATGCTTCAGTGCTGAAGATTGTGATTGAGTAAGGCCGAGCGATGAGATGTTGTTTATGTCTGTTTATCAGAAAGGTTAGCAAAGGAGCACGTAGCCTACGATACAAGATCGAAGCTGTGTCAAGCATTTTGAGTAATTGCTATACAGTAATGTAGAAAGTTACAGATAATGCTGAAAATGTTATTTTGATACTCAGTCTGAGTGTCACCATGAATCGTCCTTGTTACCCACTTTCAATTCAATTACTTAGACATATAAGAAAACATTAATACCAAGCTAATTGCTAGAGCTAGCTACTGCAAAGTAGTTCACCCAAGCATTAAGCCTGAAAACAGAGGAAGCTAGCTAACCTGTGGGTCTGCCTAAACTTTACATAAGCTAACAGATGTATTGAAGTATCTTGGCTTGTCTCGCCCCCGTTTCCAGTCTTTAAACTTACTGTGCCCCTAATAATCTAACTGTTAGCGGGAACTGGTAAACTATTTCTCAAGTGGTCATTTTGTTCTGTTTTAAAACAATGC
Organism: Labrus mixtus; assembly: GCF_963584025.1. Lineage (NCBI taxonomy): Eukaryota > Metazoa > Chordata > Actinopteri > Labriformes > Labridae > Labrus > Labrus mixtus. The sequence goes on along the minus strand of NC_083633.1, from coordinate 5,037,531 downwards.
AGTGAAGGTGTAATTTGTGGTGTACGAAGGTGAGATGGAAAGAAAAGCAGAATGATTCACTATGTTTGTTTATGTCCCCAGCAAAAGAGAAAAATCTCCCTGCTGAATCTGTTCTATGGAAAACCAAAACATGACTCCGCAGAAATGAATCATCCTCTGAGTAATGTTGTTTGTACTCACATCTTACATTTATGGAGCACCATTACCGTTCATTTGGAGTTGTGTTTACCTTTTTTTAAGCTCTTTTAAGGCCTTTTTTCAATCAACCCAAACCAACTTGAAGCTCTACTATGTTAACTATGCAGCCGCTTACTGTCCGTCTCTCCCAAAGTGCTGAGTGTATGAAATTGAGTTTTTGGAGTAAAACAGACCTCTTCTTCAGCTTAAAGATGTGAATTAAACAATAAGCAACACTGAGTTGCTTGAAAACCAAAACAGAAAGATGTATCCAGCTGGGATGTATAACCGCATTTGAACAAAATGTTGTAATCTGTACACATATTAGTTTTTAATGTTAAATCACGAATCGCAAAGAAACAGCTGAATAAATGCAGAGGTGTAAAATTATCTAAATTATCAGACGAATGCGGTGATTTAAATTCTAAAAAGAAGTTTTTCAGACAATCAGTAGAGAAATCAGTGGATGCTTTTTGAGCAACAGCATCTTTGCCTGACGACGTCTGCAGTGTTTACAGTGAAAACACCACATCCAGGTACAGGAAACTTTCCATTTACAACAATGTTCTTAACTACAAACCCTTGTCAGGTGTCAAACTTTCCACTTTGGTCAAAAGGACAAAACTTGCCTTTTAATACTTTTTAAAATGCTCTCCCACTCGCAAAAAAACTACTGAAAAAATGCTGAAGTTTTTGGCATGAGTGCTGAATTTTTCACTTAAACTTTATCCAGAGTTTCTCCTACCAACCCCCCCCCCCCCCCACCCCCTTGTATTTTCCCCACACAAAGTCTGAATGAGCTGATGTGAGAGCGCAGCAGGATTATATCAGGAGAATTCACCTTGAGCGAGTGGGAGTGCGAGATGACCTTTTCTTCCCCCACCATCGTTGCACGACTATCGACTGTCTGAACGCCACCAGTATGATATCCGTGCATTTGAATCACCAGTATGTTCATCTCCACCTTTATGTTTGAATGATTCTGTTGAACTACAAACAGCATTGACATAAAGGCAAATATTTTCATTATAGCGCTGTATTGTCCACCACTTCCACATCATTCTTCTCACGTCATGTCTTGAACTCAGAGACCCCCTTTCCTATTCTACTGCGATGGTCTCCTGCAGTGAGGTGTATGTGTGAAAAACCAGATCAGAAGGACTTCAGAGGCGGTTGTCTATGCTGCAATTGTCTAGACATTTTCAGGAGTGCAGTGCGCTTATGTTATTGATAGGCTGTCACATAGTGTTGTGGTTCTTCGGAAGTAGAGCGCTCTCAAACCTGACTCCTTTGAGCCAACAGAGATTAAGCCGCTACATTACCGTTAAAACCACATCACACACACACCAATACACCCGAAATCTCCGTGTGTCACCGCCTGCTCTGTGGCGAGAGTGAAACCAAGAACAGTTTTTTCACTTTTCATTGCCAAGAGGATTAACCTGTCTGACTTTGTTAACTTCACAAGCTCCCTGGTTTAATGCCGCCGTTGTTACAGCCATAACATAGAAGCACACACACATGGCAGCGTGCCACACAGCACATACACAAGCTTTGATGTGAAACAGACTGCTGCTCACTCTTGAAATAATATAAGTGTAGAAAAAGGCATCTCGAGTGCCTACTTATCGCTGGAACATTCCCTGCTTCTTGCATTTATGAAGAAACACATTTGCAATTGACAATACGGCTGTAGAGGAAGCACCGAGGCCATTAGCATCCCAAATGAAACCAATGCTAACGAACGGTAAAAGGCTACAGTAGCGGCCACAAACAAACGCCTCGAATAACATCACTGAAACCAGAGATAAATGTGAATACTGCACTCAGACGAGTTCGTCCATGACCACTTGTGCAAGTGGCCGGACCATTTCACTGCCATTGTGACCTCAAAGTGTCCTGGGATGTCTTCACACCTTGAGTTTAAAGTCGTCCATTTCAATGTTAATGTGAGTGAGACCACTCACTGGCAAACCGACACAACACCAGACTTTCTGCATCTTTTTCACAATAACACAAGGCTTTTTCGACTCCTACATTTTAACCAAGCAACTTGATTTCATTTGTAACTCTGTTCAATAAGTACACATACACTTGGGTGATGCTGAAGAATTGTATTTGTGTTACGCATTGAGAACAGCTAGGCTACTGTTGTTTTAGCTTAATGAGCAAATAAGAAAATATATGAAATAAACTTACATGCAACTGAAAACCAGTTTATTTAATCACAATCTTTGATTTTTGCTTTGCTTACACACCATTATTAACAGTGAGCATCAGGAATCTATCGCTCTCCCCTCATTATTTCATGCCTCAGAGACTCCTGAGTCATGTTTTAGTTTATCAACTACGTCGAGCAACTGAGAAATTTTTTTTATTTAATGAAGATTGTGTGGACAACGCCTCAAGCCTTATCCCTTTGCTGAATCTATATTTACATACAGTACTTTGGAAGTTTTGACAAGAAAAATGTTGCTGTGTTTCTTTTTAACTGGTCTCTGTGTTACTCCATATGAAACTGAAATGATAAACAAAGGCTTCGTCAGAGTCTCTTGTCTGTCATTGGCGACAGAAAAAACAAATATCTATTTCGCTTCTCGCTGTGTTAGCATATGTAGATCATAAAGAAGCATCACGAGGTGTTTTATGACCACATGAATGTTTATTTTAAAGTTTTGACACTGCATGCACTGCTACTCTTGAAATTACAAAAATGAATATGCAAATGAAATCAGGCCAAAGTTTCAGTGATAGGACTTATCTGTTTGCAGATAATTCTATGACAGTACGCAAAAACGACATACGTTTCTTAGGAAAAGAAAATGTTAAGAACCAGAATTTTGGATGAATTAGAAAACGTGAGCATCTGAGCACGTGTTTTTATTTTTAGCTTGATTCGAGATGATCGTGTATTTTCTGTGTTTAAAGATCAAGCATTGGTTGTTAAAAAGAAGTAACTTGCATTACATCAGGCACTAGAAAAAAATAAAAGTGACTTGCAAACATCTCTGCATGGTTGGGAAAAAAAGACCATTTAAAAACTTTCCAACAGATCTTCACAATCCTCCTCATGCCTCCGCTCTGTGAAACACAACAGACTACTTCATACATCCTTCACCCAAACAAACTCTTGCATCAGCCACCACCTGAGAGTGAAATTCCTTCCAGTTACACCAACAGTACAGAAACTCACTCTACTTGACTTGTGACAGAAACCATGCGTTCCTCAAACACACCCTGCAGCAGCAGCAGCTAGAGAACTGAACTCAAGAAAAAGGCTTTTGCCTCAAAATGGACACTTCTTTCTTTGCAGAAAACACCTCAAACATATTTCTTTTTAAATCAATCAGCTCCTGCATTGTATGAGTCATGATTTTAGTGCAAAGAAGGAATACTTACTTTATCTACAGTTCCTTAAAGAAGTTCCTGGATTGATCCTTTATGTTCTTTCTTTTTTTTTTAAATTAAAGTTTTTCTTTTAGTAAAATCAAGATGATAGATGAGTGAGAGGGTGAGGGGCTGCAGCTCTTTTGTAACTTCAGGTGAGAAAGCAGGCTTTTAAAAGGGAGGAGGGAGGGCCTCTGCTAACCAATGAGGACAGATGGAGTTCACTCAGACCCCACCCTCTTTGAGCACGGTTGTAAGCAGACTTGCAACTCCCCCAATATACACACACAAATGCAACTAGAAAGACACACGTGAAGCAACAGCAATGACCATAAAGGCTAAAGCAGGACCCCCAGAGAAGAGATGTAACTAAGAACAATTAAAACATGTAGAAAATCTGATCTAAATGGAAGGGCTAAGTGGGCAAACATCCATTTTACTCCATTTTCCTGAGAGGAGGAGGCATTTTTTGGGGTGTTTTCTTGATCTTGACTTATTTATCTCAGGAGAACAACTCCAGTTTTTCTGTGATAATGAGCCAAGTCCTTGAAATCACAAAAAAAACCCAGCTGAAATTAAATCGTATCATGGAAAAATACGAATTGCTATCCTAAGATAATGAGAGAAAAAAAAGTTGGAATTTTGAGAAAATAACCGAAATAGATGCGTATCCATGTAGAACTCCTCTAGACTTCAGTTACAAATGTAAATCTTTAATTTTGAAGAGTGTAAGTAAAGCAAATTGTCAAAAGATAGATCGATCATTTGAACAAAAAAAAAACCCAAGAAGAGAGCAGTAGTCTAAAGTGTAACGTTGCCTCCATCAGACTAAAGAGTACTGACAGTGCACCGATGGCGTTAAATACCCCTGGTGGCTTCAAGATGTGATCACATGACATGCCATGTGACCAAGACCATTCAGTTTTATACTAAAAGAACTGTACAGTCCAAAACTCATGTAGACTGAGGCGAGGTCAGGGGTCGCATGAGGCTGCAGTCCGACTCTGTGTGCACCAGCAGACTGATCACACACATCTCCCATGTTGAAAACATTTTCTATTGTCACTGACTGTACAGCCTCCTCTGTACCAACACCAGCACATGCCTCATTGTTTGCACACGCTGCTCCACACATGCAGATGCCCGGGAGAGTCTGTGGGCAACTGTCAGTGGTGCGAGGGGTAGGCTGTGCCGCCGGCCGACCAATCAGAGGACGGCGCAAGGGGATGTCACTGTGCCCAAGGTCATGCTCATGTCAGGGATGAGTTTTTTTTTATTATCTGTGTCTACTTTGAAACGCTGTCTAAGTGGAGCAACACGCATAGAAACACATGCGTCACGCAGAGAAAACTGTAGCCTCAAATTGGCTGCTAAGCTTCTTTTTTTGTTAGCTATCACCTTCCAACCACAAAACAAACCTTTTCTTTTTTATGGGCTCTCACTTTTAGTGGCAACAACACAATGTTATCAAGTTGGACTGATGTGTTTGGCTGATATTCTTGTCTTTGATAAGTCATGTTAAAAATAATGGACACAACCAGAAGAAACATTTTACCAATGTTAACCAAAATAAACGCTACAAATCAACAACATATTCAGTTTTTGGCTAACAATTGTGAATAAACAAGTGCTGATATTTAAATCTTCTACATCAAAAACTCTTTCGAACATTTAAATGAATATAAAACAATAAATTATAATTTAAAAAAATATGATCTCTATTGTAGTAAAGCAATTTTCTTAAGTTTGCTAACATAGGCTAATCTTAGCCGCCAAAAACTACTGTACCAAAACAAATAAAGCAATCGATGTGTTGAACTGAGAAGAGTTTACATTTCCTATGAAGTCACTGACATGTCATTTTTTGGAGGGAAAATGTATTATTTAATTTGAAAAGTCGAGCAAGCTAGGCTACATGAAAACAACAAATTTGCTAGCCAACATAGCACGACTTCCACTCAGGCCTGTACTAAATAATCAAGGAGTTGTTTAAGTTTAAGTATTGGGTTTTGGAGCTTAAAGAGAAACTGGAGCCACTTTTTACCTCTCACTTTGTGTCGGAAACTTCAAACAACAAGGCCAGGGGAATAGCACGACAAGCAAAATTCCCAGAATCTAGAGACTCGTCACCATGATCGTCCCTGCAGCTTCAGGGACATTCCTTAAATGGCATCACGGTCATTAAAGTGTGTGTGGGGGGCTTTTGAAATTCATACTTGGCCAATAACCTGTGACTAGAAAGCTGTCAGTCAATCCTGCCACACACCAAAGAAGGACAGGGGTTAGCTTGAGGGGGTTGGGGGTCAGAAGGTCGTTAACTACTGAGTGGAGCAGCAGCCGGCTATAGAAGTGAGAGAGCTCACTCTTTGAGGTCAAAGACACACAAAAACAAGAAAGACACAGTTTCCTGTTGCGAGAGGGGGAAGGAATTGTGCTTAGCCGATATTTCCTGAACAAATTGTCAGGACCCATCTGTACTGACCCCCTTTAAGCAGGATTAAGATTAAAACTAGGTTAAGAATTTCAACATTGGCAAATATTAGATATTCTTCTACTTCTTTATCTCGTGAGCAAAAACTTAAAGGGGCACATCTCCAATTTAGCAGATATTTAAAGGTTTATTCATAGACTCAAGTGAATTCTTTTTTCTAATGCATTCTGCAGCTATAAGTGCTTTCACACTGCGAATGCAAACAGCCAATTTTTCCCTTTAGACTTTATCCAGAGTTTCTCCCGACAGCCCCCCGGGTATTTTCTCAGCAGAAAGTCAGGGTGAGGTGATGTGAGAGCAGTATAGTATCAGGAGAATCCACCTCCAGTGAGTGCAGGGGGTGGTGACGTTTAATCCCTGGGATGGGTGCACAACCTCAGAGTGCATGTGCTCAAAAAATCGATCCCACCTGTGGCTCCTATGTCATTCCTCACTCTCTCTCCCCGCCTGATTTCCAACTCTATCCACTGTCCTATCTCTCCATTAAAGGCACAAAAAGCCCAAAAAGAAATCTTAAAAAAAAAAAAAAAAAAAAGGCAAATATTCTCATTGTATAACAAACAGCAGACTCTGTTGCTTGGTTCTTTTTGCGTCGTGTGTTGCCTCAGGAGACCCCCGTCCGACAGGGATCATCCAAGTAAAGAACGTTTATGGGCTTTTCCTTTAGAAGACTTAAAACGTCACTTACACTACTCACTTTAGTTTATGTACAAGTGTTCAAAGTTTCCTACTCCTGAAGTGTTCTTTTTGACACCTTCTAGTAAAAGAGGATCATGTTTTCCCTTATTGTCTGCTTCTGTACCCGCCTTCTCAGAATACGTGGTTGTGGTAAAACATTGTCATCTTACCGACTGTGTCCAACTACTGCAGCTTGCCAGAACATTTGGACTGTTGTGTGAGGTTCTCTTGATTCCTAGAGCTCTATTTTCCAGTGTCTGTTTCTGTGTAGTGAAATAGTTCCAACCCTTTTTGTTCTGTTCTGATACCGGGTTGTGGTAATGTAAGCATGTTTGCCTTTTCCACTCTTAACCTTAAGAAAAACCACTCACGATTGTTAAAGAAACTGGTTCACTGGATCTCTGTGACGTTTTGGTTGAACTTCAGAGTGTAAGACCTCAAAGAAATCCAGCGTTACAACCTTTTTAAACCGTAGAACGCTGTACAAAGGGTTCACCTTTTATGGCTTTTGAACACTAAACAAGTTTCCCTGAAGGTGACGTGTGAGTGTGGCTATTTCTGAAGCAGGACAACAACACATTGTTGACATCAGCAGGTAAACACAGGGTCAAGGGGGATTTTTCCGTCATAGATCAAGGGGTTGTTAACCTTCCCTTTCTGAACAAAATAACTGTCACACAACAACATTCACTTTGGCTTGTAGCTCTGAGTCTTTGAGGGGCCGAGGATATCCCACACACAGCATCTAAAACCATAATAGACTTAAGCTTAAACAACACTAATGCTGTTTTGTTTCTAAAGCAGGTAACTCCTTCTATTCACAAAAATCCGGCATTTCAGAGTCCTGAAAACGGAGACGTTTGGAAATGCTGCTTCAGCTTAAGATCTCAAATGATGCATTCAATTGTTAATCTTCTACTCTGCACATTGCACATAAAGAGGGCTTTACTATACCTCATAAATTATATTAATACATTTTTTCTTCTTGTCAGTAAGTTCTTAGCCACTCATTTGTTGATACTGTAAACACTTCCAATTACACCTAGTCATTAGACTGTTGCTTCACCCGCCATCTTGGATTTCTGCAGCTTCTTTTATTATGTCATAAAACATATAGAAACGTTTGTTCCGCCCACGTCCGACAGGGAAAACTTCCCGCTGTGAGGGACGTGTGAATTAGCAACTCACAAAGACTTCGGAGGCAGACTGTACTGAAATCTTCTACGTTTTTTTTTTAAGTGTACATGTTAGAGCGAGATTTTGCAGTTTAAAAACGAAACAGTTGTACTGTATGTGTCCTTCATTATTACTGTGCAGGCAGCCCGACTTCTCCATCAGTCTTTCTTACGAGCTGGAATTTAAGGACCCCTAATTTAAGCCTTTACCTCTTCACCCCTCGTGACTGACTGCAAATACCACACTGAGTCTGCTGCTGAGTGATTGGCCAGATGACAGCCAGCGCCTGCTTGAATACAAAATATTATAAAAATATTATCATAAGACCAGACTAAAAGGCAACAGATAAAGACGGAGAATGGAAAAGGAGGTTTGCTTCATCAAAACTACATTTTGAAGCAAATGAATTCTCCGAAAGTTCAAGGCCTTTTTAAGAATCTCACAGGGCCGAGGCAGCAGATATTTCTGTCCCTTGCGTGTAAAATGTATCGGCTCTGTGCACTTCTTTGTAAGCAGTCGGCTGTTATATGACATAACATGCATGTGACACTTAGGCATTATTATTTGTAGATGTGTGTCTGATGCTTGTTTTCCCTCTTCCAATAGAGAGGCCTCTAACGTTTACATACATTTGATTTCTTCAGAATAATTTACTTCAGTTTTAACTTAAGCCGATTTTTCCTAAAGTTTTTTGAAACTTGAAACTATGTCGGTCATTTCAGAGCTAGAGTCTTATTTCAATGGTCGTGATTCCATGTTTTTGAAAGTTATGGAAACTAATCCAATTACAGAAGTTATAACACAGAGCACAGGAGCTGCAAATTGGAAACACAGTCGTCCACTGGAAGCCAAAATGCAAATGTAATGAAGCAGATTGGAGCTAGAAAATAAGCTGTTCATGGTAAATTGAAGTCTTACGATTGATTATCAACATAATCAGCTAAGAATCAGCTGACTCTTTTTTTGACTGCTGAACTCGCTTACAGAAACACAGAATCTCTGAAATGCCTTTAAAATGTTTTGGCAAAGGAAAACGGGACAAGGAAACCTACATTTGTACATATCTTAAAGACTTTATAAAACGTGGATGTTCTCTGATGGTGTTTTCACACATGCACAAACCTTCTGAAAACTTCCTGACATTTTTTGTGAGCTGCGTGTGTGAACACAAACGGACAATATTTTGGGACAGGGGGTGGTGACGTTTCTATCCTGCAACAGACGCAAAACCATGGGCTGTATGCATGAGACCATGGGTGTGTCCAGAGGGGTGGCCAGGGGCCTCTCTTTAAATCTTATTGGCCACCCCAAAATCCTTAACTATGATTGGCCATTTGCCTTGCCAGAGGTGGGACTTATGGTCAAACCCACAATTCAGGCCGTGTTGCAACAGGTAGCTCATAGTTTACAGTGTGCAGATGTTTGTTTAAAATACTTTATATTGTGACTTTGGACATGCACATTGTTGTGAGTCCTGGAAAATGAAGCTTAGAAGACGTCAAGGTTGCCATTATCTTGTGTTACTTTAAAGTGGATGGGATTAGTGCAGACAGAAGGGTGCTCTTCATTCATGTGTGTGTGCACTCACACTCCCCCCCCCCCCCCATCATACACAAGTCAGTGTGTAGTTGTAGTTGTGTAGTCGCAGTTGGGCCACCCTAATCCAAAAAGTCTGGACACGTCCCTGCATGCGACAAGTGCCATCTCTGGCAAACAAAAAAGCATACTGAAGCAGTTTCATTGCATGCACAGTTTGTTCTTCTCCACTCTACAGACATGTAAACCCGTCCCGTTAGTCTTGCGCTTTTTCATGGGGATTGTGAGAAACATTTGTTTAGAGATATAAGACGCGGATAAGATTGATCAGTAAAAGCTAAAATGGTCGAAGCCCACTGATTTCCTTTTCATAATTTACATAAATCAACGTGTGTACCCTATAAAACCAAAAAGGTTGCAATGCTCACAGTGTGTGTGACCCTGTTGAGTCTGCTTCAACCTGCTTCAACCTTAACCAACCGTTCACAGTTCCCAATGAAGCATGTCATGTTGTACAGATTTACAGCTGCCGGTTACATCCAGCACATTGAGTTATGTGGCTACTGTGCTCCTTCATAATATGTAGCACTTGCGTCCATGGGTGGCAAATGTTATAGCTACAGGGATACGACCACATCACACAGAGCAAGGAGTTAAACACATCTGGTTTAAAGTGAGAGCACACGCTCCTCCAGATGATCTGTCTGTCTGTGTGTCCACATGGGAGTGATTTTATGTATGTGGCACAGTGAGGCGTCTCGCTCTCTGTTCAAAGGAATAAATAAGAGGTCATTTCTGTTTCTACGGTTACATTTGAAAACAAAAACATATCCTACTCATTCCCATTCTCAAACCCAGTTGTATAAAATAAATCCTCCAATAAATGCAAACTTTCTGATCATTCAGGTCGTACAGTTTGGATGTCTGAAAACTCTGAGGTCGAGTATTGGCTAATGTTCAGCTTCAGCATACTCCTGAAATTCAAGCTGAACACTTTGGCTCCAAAGCCTGCACACGTGGAACATATGCAAATGCTTCAGGCAGGGTCATCATTTTTCTCCTGACAGGTCCTACAGGAGAGTTTTATCACCTCGTACGCCATTTTGTGTTGCTATTTTGCAGTCACCGCTTGCATGTTTTGGTGTTTTGAGCTTTTCAAGACGTTTTTTGCTTTGTGGCTGTAATTTACACAACTTCTACTATACTTTATGATTCTTGTACAACCCCATTTTCTAAATCACAGAAACTGGTCTCCTCTGTTCCCATTGCTTTCAGAGTGTTGTCAAAAGAAGAGGTGATGCTACAGAGCGGTAAACACGACCCTGACCCAACTTTTTTATTTTCTCTGGGCTTTTTTCAATGAAATATTATGTTTTAATTGACACATTCATCCTAAACACATCCCAACTTTTAAGGAAAATTAGGTTGTATACAGATATTTCCATAATTTGAACGATTGCGTGCTCTTTTGCACAAGACACATTTGCATTTTGGACTCACAGGCCACCACAGAAGCTCTTCTTTGAGGCTGTACTTGGTAGAAAGTGGTAATTGGAGCTAAATGCTAACATCAGCTGTCACAAGTCACAAAGCCAACATCCTGATTTCCAGCATGTTTGTTTTTCACCATTGTCACAGGTTTAGTTGGCTAAGCTAGCATGCTAATGTTAGCCAATTGGCAAAAAGTTACAGGAGCAGTTAAAAGTTTGGCAAGGTCTTTAGCATTCGTCCTCAGGGGGTCATAAACTACCAAACAATGCCGTTTGAAAGGCTAAATACCCGGGGAGCAAGGGAACTAAATGAGACGGCCTTGGCTTTTCAGCGTGTTGAAAGTTATGTACAAACCCACACACCAGGTTGAAAAGCATTGTGCTAATTTGCAGTCTTGGTTGTTACAATAAGTTATATAATGTGAGCAAATGTCCCAAAATCTGAGCTTGTGTAAATTGTTTTACTATGAACACTTACTGGGAGCTCAATGATCTAACACATGCTTTTAGGTTGAGCTCAGACATCTAAGATTTATGGAGGTATGAAACATGAGCACAAGGGATAAGACTGCAGTACTCCCTCAAGAAACCCCCGACAGGACTCAAACACACATTCAGTTCTTTCCCACCAGCACTTTGGGAAGTAGGCTTGTAAAAACACAGTATCTTTAGTGCATATGCATTAATGTATTATGTAAGTCAGTGTTGAGTTGAACTACTAACTGAGTGTCAAACATCTTTAAAAAGGGCGATCAATCCCCTGAAGTTCAGAATGTTTCAATGAATTAAGCTAAAAAAAAAGGCAGAAGTCACAGCACAGCTAACAAAGCTAATCTTTGTTTGAACTCATCAGGAAAACTGTGACTAATTAGTTTCCTGTAATGAAAAGTATTTTTTAATTCTCAGAAAGGAAATAATGAACGTTTGCTTTGGGTTAGAAATCCTGATTTCTGAATAATGCAGGACTCGGACACTTGTGGACATTTCTTTGATAAAGAGTAAAAAACAAATCACAGCGTGCTCAGAACCAAAGACAAAAAAACAACAACTATTGACTCAAACTGCGTAAAAGGCCGATTGGCTTTCGTAAACCCCATCCTGGCCTCTTGTACGTTAGCATGGTGTGTCCAAGCCTTGTTTGTGAACTTGCTCCAGCAGACCCTCGGTGTGATCTTCTTATCAGGTAGTATTGATCTGCCTGCTCATGTACGCCAAAAATAACAAACCATGACGACTGAATGTTGAATTTTAAAGATATATACGTAACTATCAAGTTAAGGACTCGACATGGAAATGATCAATAGTTCAAAAGCTCTTGTTACTAGGACTGACTTGATTTTACTTCAGCAGAGGTGAAAGACTAAGACGCTTCAGTTTGTGCTGTGTGACATCATCGTAAAACTGTTGTTGTCATCCAACAGTGAATACTTTGTGTACTTTGTGGGACTCTTCTCTCAGAGAGACCATGACCATGAACCTTGCAGTCTTTGATCATTCAGGGGCCAGTTATGGGGCATTTTGGCGCAGGCTGCGTTTCCGTGCCAACATGTTGGAAGAAGAACAGCTAGATACTGTAACACGAAGCACTGATGATGAAAAGGCAAAATCTGTCGTCATGGTGTCAGACTCTGACGTTTCCGCCAATTATGCAACGTCCTTTTAAGGTCATGTCCTAACTCCTAGACCCGTGACAAAGTAACTAATCGATCCCTCCACCAGAAAACATATAAGTGTACTTCCCAAATTTGAAAGACTTGGTATTTCTGCATTTGACTTACCAAGAAAAAAAGCGGTCCATTTAATGTATTCATGAATAAAAACTTTCTCATTTAACTGACTTGACATCTGAGGGTTTCATGGATCATGGATGAGGCGGCTCACCAAGAGAATCAATGAAATATAATTTAGCATATCTTGTAACCCCTGTTTTCTATAGTAATAACAAGTTGTAAAAAGTTCAGTATAGCGAACAAAGTGGTCAAGCAGCTGTGTCGGCAAACATCCCTCCATGTTTATAGGACATACAGCGGGGCACTGAACCCCTGCAGTTGACCCCTGACCCCTGACCACCATGTGTGGCGAGAAAGAAGAAGGGACTTTCCCCCACGAGAATCAACAACAGTCCATCAAAAGAAAAGAAAAGCTTCATTGCATGTGGTTTCTTTGTGTACAGTTCAAGTGTCCTTAAAGTACATTTCCCGTTATTAAATTATACAATCCTGCAGGTTAAAATAGACCCGTTAATAAATTGAACAATACACCATCTTCTCACATTTCAATTGAATGTGGTGAAAGCATTTTGGAAAACTGCCAACTGCTCTTCTCTGTGGTGGCCGGGCCTAAAGTTTGTCTTTGTGTGTTAGCAATATCCACTCCTTTGAAACTGACTCTGCATCTGGCTCGCAGCTCGTTGGCTCATTCACACTCTAAGTTACATCAGCCAGCACCCGCAGCGCTCCAAACCTGCAGCTGCTCGGCAGGCTTTGACCTACATGTGTCATTCTGCTCTCCTGACAGCCAATGAGGAGCGAGAGCCCACAGCCCAGCTCATCCCTGCTGACAGGTGTTCAAACCCTGTGCTGGTGTCGCCCCTCACCTGCAGGTCTGGAAACTTACATAAGATTCTTGGGTTAGCAGTAAGCGATAAAGCGGACAACCCTAAGCTACATGACAGCCTATTAACTTGTCATTTAGTGTAAAAATCATCAACAGCTGAAAAAGATCCTGAATGCCTAACATTGAGATTCAGTTTGTTGCATTATGGGATATGTAGGATACTTACTCGTCTTTTTGCTGCTTTGACAAATCTTTTTAAATTTGGAGGGTGTACACTACACTAAATGCCTCAATTGGTATTTAAAGCAAAGGGTTTATTTCTGAAGCCAGACACATACTGTATCTGTAGGCTGATATCGTCAGGCTGTTACTGGCCTATCAGGAATATATCAGTGAATCTCCTTAAGAGGACAAAAAAAAAAAAGCCTCTGTCAGGCTGAGGGGTAACAGAGCGTACAACATGGGGAATGACCAAAACAGGAGTAAAATGAATTGAAGAAGATATATGTCCATTTGGACTTGATATTAGAGATGGGACGGATCTGATCTCATATCGGTATCAGATCCGATATTGATGTCATTTACGGACAGCTGTTCAGACGAGATACAACTGAGATTAAGATACAAAGATTTCATTTGAAAACCTGACAGTTGTTGCAGCTTCCTGTTTGTATGTGCAGCGAGCACAATGAAATGCTGGGTTCACTACAGCTTTGTGTGGTAAATGGCCTTACACATAGTTTGGTCTGTAGACCAGCAGGGACGTACACGATGCAAAGCCTGCAGGAAATGATCGCATTAAGTGAACGGGATTTTACCGTTTTATAAACTGTTGATTCGTTACATTAATTTCTACTTGGACCGCTGTCCTTGTCCCTCGTATACAAGCACCGGGGGAGAATTGATTTAGTGATAGAAGTTTGTCCGACTGCTCTAAGGTGGTGATATGCCCCCACTTTCAAACAGTTCGTGTTGGACCTTCGTCCAGTTGACCTTACTAACAAGTTAAGAAGCAAAGAGGTTGTAAGACAAATGGGGGAAACTCTTTTTTTTCTCTTTTAAAGTTTTCCATCATAATTACCTTAAATAGACCTTGTTTATTCCTTAAAAGATCATTATTCTGACAACTATTTTCCCTTTTCCGTACTCGAAATTTGCACATTAGCAAACTCAAAGAATCGATCCAAAAACACGGCACTAAAAGACAAAAAGATCGCACCGTTGTTGTTTCAGCTTACTGTGATAATACCGGCAATCATTTTCTTTATAGTTAATCTAAAACATACTTGAGGCATTTAAGGCTGTATCAGAACAAATCCACCTTAAACCTTTTTTAAATCCCAGCACTACAAACCTAAGTTGTTTGTTTTTCATTCCTATGACGTGCACTTCTGAAAAGAAAACTCTTCTTTGTGTGTGTGTATTTAAGTGTGTACAGATTTATTAAGTCACTATGATCGTGCACCTTTAACTCTTTACCATCACATCAGTCAGCACGCCCACTTGCCTGAGCCACAAGTGTAGAAACTTTAAAAATCCATTTGACAAAGATGAAGGAGGAGTCTCATTGAAGGAAGGCATTACTACATTTTCAGTGTTACATAAGTAAGGTGCATAGGGGGAACTGGGGGGGGGTTGAAAGTGCTCATGCACAGTCACTGTGTGGCAACCGGGTATTTTTAGCAGTCAGAGGAGCTATGAAAAGCGATCTCACTTCAAAAATATGCCGAGGACGAGATCTTCACCTTGTGTGAGTCTATGGCTTTGTTTTCAGTCATTCCTCTGTTTAAGGCCAGGATTAGGCTGTATGGCTTTGAGTGCTTAACTCTATGACAAGTATGAACATAAAGCATTACGGCCATGAAAGTGACAACAACTGAGCAGATGTATGGAGAGCAACCAAGCAGACCAAAAATCCCCCCTTAGGACCGAATGATACCGCTCTGTTTTATCAGGTTTTCTATTTCAAAATTGATTCTGATGGAAAAAAGAAACGAGGAACCTTGTTAAAAAACAAAAATAGGGTCAGAAAATCTGACAGAGAGAGTGAAAACCTTTGGTGGAGGGGAAAGTGTAAAATATAATCAAATCACAATGAATTAGACCTTCCACCCCCCCCACACACATTATTTCCCAACATGTCATAACAACAGTTCGAGTCTGGGATTGCAGTCATAACATATTCATTAGCCCTCAGTGAGCCCTGCAGGACACCCTCAGCATGTCACTGTGTACTGTTACATAAACATATATTAGCCCTGCCATCATATATATCTCATCTGCTTACACAGTCAAACCGTATAAATCTGTTTTATGTCTTTTTATGTACTGTACACACCCTCGCAGCAGACACAGAGCAGCTAAACCGAGGTGCAAACTGCAAACACTAATAGTCGCCTTTGTGTTTTCTGTCAGTAAAGGCGGAAAAGCAGCACGCAGCAAAACACAACATGCAGGAGAGTAGTTTCAGCACTTAAGATCAACTGGTGCCTTCGTGGGGTGAACGTGTATTTTTAAAGCAAGAGTCAGACACTAAATTGTCACCTTGCGCCAAAATAAACGCGTAATTCTCTTGGATAAATAAAGACGCGTGTTTGGCGCTTCACGCTGCTTCCTATTGACTGCAGACAACACCCTCCACACACGGCTACTGTTGCTGCCTCTCTTCAGTATACTACTTTATGGATGCGCTTTAGGAAAAAGTAATTAAAAAGCAGAAGCAAGTCTTTGAGAACTATCCAACTCACGCGCAAAAAAAGGGCCTCTTTTTTTTTTGTTGTAAATTCTCTAACTAGGCAATAAAACCTCGGAGCTGCTTCATCCAAATGCAATTAACAGTCAGAATTAAACTACCCGCTTCCAGAGCGTCAAACACGGTGGTCAGGATTAACCATATGAGCACAGACGGGTAGGAATACGAGTGAAAAGTAAATGAAGGGGTCTTACCGAGGGGTTTGAGGGTGGCGGACAGCTGCTGCTGCTGCAGGCGGAGGAGGAGGAGGCGGACTAGTGAAGACAAGAGTTGGAGACCCTTCCCATTTAACAAGCAAGGAGTCTGAGTGGAAATTTCCATCTGCCATGTGATGATGGCAACTCGCAGAGCGTCGTGTTACAACTCCGAGCACTGCTGGGGGGCTCCTGATTCTCTCAATCAACCCCTCCACCCCTCTTCTTCTTTTTTTTTTAGGAACTCAAAGACAAAACGCGCAAAAACACAAGCTGGGGAAGAATAATAGCCTCAAATTGAGTATTAAAGTGGTTTAATTCCGTGTAATAGTTTTCACTCCTTCCTCTTAAAGGTATGGGTTTAAGGTAGATTCATCAGTACGCATATTTATTCATGCTGCAGGGTGTTTGCACAACTAAAAAAAAAAAAAACGAGTTTATTTAATGATTGTGCGCTGTAGTGACTGGGATCCTTTGTTTACATTCCGCCCGGCCACGTTTTAGGGGGAAGAAAGGAGGCTCCACACTCCGCGTGCGCTGTAATGATGTTTTAAAGGGGAAGTAGGGAGAAAAATTCAGCAGCGTTCGAAACAGAAGAATTTGCCTTAAAATGTAGGTTTCATGGTCTGCGGAGGTCAAAACCTCCAGATTTGAGCTGCTGTTGTAGGCTAATGTTTTGACGGATCAGTATGCAACAGATCATCACAATCAGAAATACTTAATTAATCCCAGGGGGAAGTGCCGTCATTACTGTTGCTCTTAAAAACAATATATTTTTATACAACCTAATATAGCAGTAGGAAATATATATATAGAATATAAAATAGAAATAGAGAAAGCTATAAGGAGCCTACTGAGTAAGATGTACAAGCACAGGGTAATTAAATATGAACAGTATTTACAAATAAATATCAATCATCATTTGTATAGCGCCACTTCCTAACAAGTGTTATCTCGAGATGACTATCTATGCAGTTAGATCAGTCTCAATATTCATGAATCCACTCAGGAGGAATCACAAATGTATTTCAATGCACACACAAATATTTCTAATTCTATAAATGTAAAAAATAAAATCCACAAATAAAACAATAAGGGTTACAAACCTATTTCTGATTCAGACAGAAATATTTGTTTTATAAATATGTAATAGAAACCCAAAAATATATGATGTACATATATATTTTAAAAAACACATTTTTATCTTGTTACATTTATATACAAACTGTTCAGTCTGCGTTTACATTTGTCATTTGTGAACCTCACTGCATTTGTGTGTGGGATTTTTGAGACTCCCCTGCCATGGTTTGATTCACAAATGCATTTTTTTCAGCAGGGAAATGTCTGCAGCCAATCAGATGCCTCCTTCCTATTCAGCCAATCACAGTACACTCTTAGAAATTCCCCCTGTTAAAAAACAGTAAACAACTGGCAGTAGGGTTGCCAGGAAGTTAGTGTAAAATTAACGGTATATTGCTGTTGCTGAAATTTACAGTTTTCTACCGTTTTTGTAAATACAGCAAAAAGCTGTGAAAGAATTAACTGTTTAATACTGTTTATTTGCAGATTTTTACTGTGAATTGTAAATACTATACCTAGCTATAGATTAATTTCCTTCTACCAAAATGGACACAATATATTTATTTTCTAAACCTAGTGATTTGATAAATGATTCCTTGCATGTCAGGTTATAAAACACCATTTTTTAAAATAATAAATAAACAGTGCCTTTAAAATTGCAACTTAAAATGTTAAGACAAATGATAAAACTTCAAACTGTCTTCTCAAACCACATCTGTCTTTATTGAAACTGTAACAAAAACAAAGAAAATACATTTTAAGAACATGAAGGTTAAATAGGCAAACAATCTAGCACAAATATTTACATTAAGACATTTAGCAAAGGCCATTTCCAATGTATAAAAAGTGCATAAAAGAGTTTTGGTGGATACATTTTAAACAGAGAAGTGAAAACATTTCTGTTATAGTTTCATAACTGAATGAACAACCTGTCCTCTGAGGGAAACTGGGTCCCTGGACCTGCACCTCCCTCTGATTTCTCCTTCCAGACTGAAACTGCCACAAGGATTCTGTAAAGGGAAAAAACAACATTAGAACAAAAGCAGCTCCAGCTGAACAGTGAACATTATCATATGGACAATCCTTTCTGAATATTCTCCATATACAAAGAAGTAAAGTAAAAGTATGAAGTAAAACTAGTATGAATAAAAACAAGTCTTGGAATTACTTTAAGTACATGAATTCAGGATGTATGGCAGCAGCTTTATGTGTTAAAAAACATGCTTCAGGTCCATTCTGACAGTCTCACTAAAGTTTCCTTTTATACATTTTCAAATACTGTATATTATATTATTTATACTATGGCCATATTGCCTAGTAGGCCCAGCTAATCATCATTTCTAATTCAGTATTTAATCAATAGTCAGTGTCAGTTGAAGCTGAAACAAAGAAAAGGGGACTGTTTATGTTAGCTAACCTACCATTCTAGTACCACCAGGCAAGCAAGTCAAGTTCATTATAGCCCACTTAGTTAACCACATTACAAGAAAATGTTTTGTTTTTTGTCCCATTTAGCAACTCTTAAGATCTGTAGTTCAAGCTAATGTTAGCTGGCAAAGAATTCACTCACTGCGTGTGTGTCTGCCTGCAGTGTTTCTGTGTAATTTCCAAATCTAGCTAACCTTAATCTTACAAATGACTTCAAACTTAGTAAGTGATGGTTTTTGCCTATTCTAACTAGCAAAGCAGGAAGGCACTCACCTCTTAATTGTCAGGATGGAAATGGATGACAATCGGGTAAAGCCAACTCCACTGTCCTTTCAACCATGTGGTCTCAACTTCTTTTTCCCAAAATGCATTGCAAAACCTATGGTAAATTACTGTTTTGTTTCCTTCAAGCGACAATACAGTAAAATATTGTTATAAACCATTATAATACAGTAATGTCCTGTATTTAAACATAACAGGATCATACTATTGAAATGTCCTTATAAATTTACAGCAATTTCTTAAGAGTGTAGTGTAGATTCAAGGGTATGATTTAATATGATCACTAAGCTGCGCAGACAGCGATTAGCCTAGCTGTCTGATTAAGTCATATTTATTCTGACCAGCACAAAGAGTCTCTGTGATTGTTGTACTATAGATAGGAAGTTGTTTATCGTGGTGGGTATATTGACAGTGTGTAACATGTTTTTTTCCCCCGGATTACGGATACAAAAAACGCATCTGACAAAAAAAAAACGGACTCAGTGTGCAAAGAACTTCAGCCTGTCGTTAGGTTGACTGAAAGTTCGGGTTAGACAGGATTTCCAACATGGCACCGTAGATGATCCTCCATAGCCCCCCGCTGTAACAGATGTGTGACGTCACTCAGGCTTTGTCCATTTATATTTATTCACAGTCTATGATTTTCATTTTGCTTCCATAACAAAGATTTTTATCCACCCTGAAAAAGATTCACAATTGGCTTAATGTTGGCATCGTTACTGTGGTGCCTCCATACATTTATTTTACCTATTTCATGGCAACATCGTGTTCTCCTGTGTAAAGAAGTCATGGTTGTTTCATGTATTTAACTGAGACCTTAGAATACAAGACATTATCTTACAAAGGAGTCATTTTTATAGTGCAGTACGGCTACAAGATGAATGCTAACCTGATTGAACAGCAGGCAATTATCGCAGCTATAACTGTGTTCCAGATTTACAAACCTGTGTGGTCCTGTGTTCATTTCTTTGATTTTCTGTGGCCCTCCGGTCTTTGTCTGTTGAGTCACCGGATATTTGTGCTTTTAAAAAACCCAGTTCCTCCTGTGTTTACTCGCATATTGAAAACACATCACTTTCTCTGGATTGTTCCAAAGACAGAATTCATTTGCCAAACAGGAATTTGAATGGTTAGCCATTTCTGCGCCATTTCAAACATGTGGTTAACCACACATGTCATGGCAAAACACACCATCAAAACACACGTCTTCGGATCACATAGACAAAGCTAAATGAAAAAGTATCTTCCATAATGTGGTGAATAATGTGCAGCGGTTTGGCCATGTAAAAACTCTAAGAAGGACAAAATTCTAAGAGTTAACGACTGATTGGATCCGCTTTGTTGATGCTCAGAATATTCCCTTTTCGTTTAAAAAAACTGAACAAAGAAGATCTAAACAAAGGTTCCCAGTTCAAACAACAACAATAAATTAAAAATCTTTACTCTGTTTCCAATGTTCTGATATTTCCTCCTCGTGTTTTTAAAGGTGGAAAGAGGAAGCTTCTGTTAGCCTGACAACATCCGCCCACAGCTTTCACCTCGCTCAATGCCAACAGGCATTTGGCTGCGACAAACCTCATTTCCTGTAGGATGTACTCGCAGACGGTTGCTCTCTGCGTCCTTTGCCTACATACAGTCTATACATGTTCCGGGGTTAACACGCTGCTCACCGGGCTCTTAATTGCTTCAACAGCCTCTATCCATTCATCCATTATTTAAACCCACTTATCCTTTGAAGGCTCAGTGGATGGATCATATCCCAGCATGCATCTCTCACGATGCACACAGACAAATAAATAAATAAATAAAAATCCATTATCAAATTCACATCTACAGAAATTTCAATTCACATAAAGATTTTCATTTCATTTTATGTTTATTTATTCTCGAGAAATCATTGAGGGCAAGCCCTCATTTACAATGACGTCGAGAGTACAATTAAAACGAATAAGAGACAAAAAAGACAAAAAACAACGAAGACAAAAAACATAGATTATAAGACCAGAAGAATAAGCAGGTAACTACAGTTAATAACATTTACACTCATGAGTACAGTGAACTGTGATAAAGTTTTTAAATTGATCCATGGTAACCATTGTATTGAGTTTTAATGAGTAATAAAGAAAACAGAAAGCTCCTTGGAAATCTTAAAACGTCTCCTCAGAGCATGGACTGTAAATCTATTTTGGGCGTGGTGTTATTACAACCTGTGTCACAAAGTGTGGTTCCTCTGAAGTGCAAACACATTGCTTTACCTCGTCAGTCTTTACTTCCCCCTTTGAGTTTTCTCGAACACTGAAGGTTCGGTTCACAGGTGAAGAGAATGTGTACAGTTGTCTACATCCAATCGGCTTGGCAAACATGTTATTATCTCATTAGAGTCTGCCATGACTGTAAACTTTACCGCAACAAAGAAAAGAGTTGTTTTCACATAGGCCCTTCTGAACATTTCTAGAGAATTTCAGGAGGACTGCCATTGAACATCTCCTGATCTGGTTGTTCACACATGCACCTCAGATGCCGCAGACTATCCCTGTCAGACAGGAGGGTGGGTGGGGGTTCCCCTCAGGCAAGACATGACGTAAAAAGAGAACAGCATGGAAATGGCTGACAAAGCAACAGAGTCCACTATACGACGCTATAACATTAGAGAACATTAGCCTTTATATCAATGCTACGTGTAGTCAACAGATTTACAAAGGGGCGGCTGTGGTTCAGTGGTAGAGTCGGTTGTCTCTCAATCGGAAGGTCAGGGGTTTGGTCCCCAGCTCCTGCAGCAACATGTCCGATGAGTCCTTGGGCAAGAAACTTAACCCTAAGTTTCTCCTGCTGCTTCGTCTGCAGCGTGTGAATGTGTATGAATGGGATTAGTTACCACTGATTGTCACTTTACATAGCAGCCTTTACCATCAGTGTGTGAATGTGTAGGTGTGTTCTGCAGTAAAAAGTTGCTCTGAGTAGTCAGGATAAGCGCTATACAAGCTCAAGTCCATTTATCATTTAGAATATCAAATATAGAGCTAAGAAGAACAAACTGGTGAACAGGAACAGGAATAATGCAGCTGTTTTATTAGTTGCACAGAGATCGCAGCAGTCACATGCAGACAGTCTATGATTGTGCATTGATAGCAGGAAATAAACGTCTAACCCCACCCCCTCCGACTCTCTTGAGGTATATTCTCCTGATCATATCCTGCTGCGTTCTCACATCAGCTCACTGTGGATAAAATACTAGAGGGTATCGTGATACATGTCGTATCGTGTCGTCTGTATCGTGAAACTTGTCATACCGCGGGCTTGTGGGAAATATCCGTATTGGGTAGTTAGCTGCTTATGTCTGCTTAGGTTGGACGGGTGTTTTTGGAAAGGTTAGAAAAAGGAAACTTCTCTCAAAACGTTATGGAGAAATGAAAGCAATCTATTGCATAAAAATGTCTGTTTCCTTTTGAATCTAACGCAGTAAAAAGATGACATTTGGATGAATAGGAATACATTACATTATTGTTTCAATAAGTGACAGAGCAAAATGACTTATGTGTAATGAATGGTTGAAGTATGTGTTTCCTGTACATTTCCCCTGAATGTTTAAGTTGAACAAAAGTGCGCTGTGACACTTCATCTGTGTGATTCTTAATCTATCTTATAAAAAATAGACTATGCCTGAACTTTTAAACTACCCATTTCATGTCCCTGCAGTGTATAGGGCTACATCGCCCTGTTGCTGTCACTGTGAAGTTAGACTCATGTGTTGTTGCCACATGAACATGACATGATCGGCCTCATGTTTTGGATAAAAGCTCAGTAAAGCGTCTCACATGAGGGTGGGCCTCTTTCAGCTGAGATGAATTAAACACCGCAAGATTTGGGGAAATTGGGTTTAGTTTAGGTCGAAGGTAAATAAACAGGTCCGGAGAGCATTTAAGGACACCAGAAATGTTATCTCTGTAACTCACCATTTGATATAGCAGCTGTACAATCAGATCTTCTGCCTTTTAATTTTCTGCCATTTTAGCTACATATCTGTGACTGAGTCTCAAAACCCTGAGACACCAACAGGGTTTCACAGGACACGGACAAATAGGCAGTAAATGTTCACAAATAGACTTACATTTTAAACATGTATTTCAATTAGGGCTGTCAAACTATATAAAAAAAGATAGTTCTTTTGCGATTGATTGCATTTTAATTACGTTAAAAAAAATCCATTATTTAACATTAAAAGTAAAAATTGCAAGGTTTTTACTTTTATACTGTCTTAAATTGAGATTCATTTATTTGCTGTTTGAATTCAACCCTGCTTTTATTTTGAAATAAAGTAAGGACCCTCTGGTAGATTGAAGATTACAACATTGACTTAACCGAGGAAAAAGGAACTTGATAAAGATCACAAAGTAAAAACATCTCAAAAGAACAGTAACAAAGGTAAATGTTTGATGTCATGAGTTGGATATTACTTTGGACTCGTCAGCTGAGCTGTCTGAGAGTTTTTTTTAAGTGAAATGAGACGTTCAAAGATGCAGTAGTGTCCGTCTTTTCCCTCACTGTGACTACAGGGAGACTCTGAGGAGGGGTATCTATGGTGCTCCACAAGGGACAAAATAGCATGCAATAAATTACATTTTAAAATATGCAATGCATTAATTATTAAGTCCTTAATTAATCGTGATTAACTACTTAATGCTGACGGCCCTAATTTCAATCAAGGTAAATTTTTTCACTGCAACTCAAAAGCCTTTAAGAAAATACGTGACCTAATTTACAGAGCTTGAAATTGTGCTCTGGTGGTTGTTTGAGGAATTGACTGGTCAAACAAAAAGAATTTGCATTGGTTTTATGACCCCAAAAAAAAAAAGAAATTATATTTGATTACGATGATTATGTCACCATCATGATATGACTTCCCTTTTGTGCAGTTGTAAAATAATCTTCTCTCTAAACACACAAAAACCTCTAGCTCGATTCAAGGCTTGTTGCAACCAATTATTGTACAAATAGTCACTCAAGTGGTGTCAGTATGATTATTTGACTGCTCCCAGTCGTGTCAGAGCCTCCCCTATCTCTAATTGTCCAGATCGGGATGAATGCCTCAGATGGAGTATCCGCGATGGCCAATGAGAGCGAGTATCCCGCAAAGCTGCACCGGATGGTGCAGCTCACAAACATTGCAGTGAACATAAACACAACTGTGCCCCGAGACAAGAGGAATTTCTTCTTAATTCACGTCTGAGTTTCTGTGAGATCTCGTCAGTGTGGGAACCCAATTGTGAAATTGTTACTCCAAACAGTAGATGTGTGTGTAAGGAGTATTATAATGTTTGGTTCCTTATGTCTGGTCTCCCACGTCTTTAAAATCGGTCAAGATTTGAAAAAATCGTCTACTGTGTAGCAAGTACTAAAAAAGATTGTTGTATGTGCAAAATCCTTGTGTCTGCTTTCACACTTGACACATTGTACCAGTTGAAATTGTGGAATGTCCCTTTAAGACGTATTGTGTTGCTTAGTTACTAAGGGAGAGACGTCACTAGACGGTAGATTATTTTTAGCCTCGAAGTTAGTTTGAGCGGCACTTCTGCCATGGACAGATACCTGTAACTGAGCTCCTACTTTCCTTTTGCCACTCAACTCAACAGTGACCTGAGGGCTCGTGTGGACAATATTTAGCTATGATGAAATAATATGTCCACACAACCAGGCTTTGTAAGGTTGATGTGTAGTTTGTAATAAACGATCTTGTGGACGACCCCAGACACGTGTGGTTGTGTACTTTTGGCTAACTGCCTCAGCACTCTCCAAGACTACTACTAACCAAGAGGCATGAACCCAAGCCGTTCCAACATGCAGCTGGTTTTTGGGGAAAAAAGATACAACGCTCTCTCGATAAAACCCTGAAGGTCACAAGGCAGGCAATTTGTGCCACAAAATGCGTTTGTACAGACGTGGAATTCTTTCAATTGTGAAACCTCAGTTTGAAACATATGTCGACAGACGCACGTCACTGTATTTCACAATTTTTCATTGAACCTCATGTCTGAACTGTGTGGACTTGACTCTGAAGCCGGGTGACCCAGTTCACTGAAATAGAAATGTCACCTGTAAGAAGGGAGACGCGTAAAAATGGTCGTATGTTGCAAAGTCATAACTACTTTATTGACTTTTATTTTCAGATGCATTATATATCGTGTGATGCAGTATACAAGAGGCATACATAATAACTTCAGTCCGTTTCATGCCCTGCTTAGAACTCCTCACAGGAGCTTTAAGGCAGTAACTTAACTTTTCTTAATTACACGGCTCTTATCCACCTTATTTCCAACAGCACTTGGAAACTGTGCATCAAAGTTGGCGTTTTACGTGGCTGAATGTAAGTATCAATACTGAGGTTCTTTTCTTATTGGCCTTACACTGACATGACCTGAGTCTAGTGAGGAAATAACCTGAAAGTGCTCACGTGCGTGTACCTGAGCTATTTTTAGGTGTCAGTCTCTTCATTTTACCCCTTTAACCCTAGTAAAGATAATGGAATCAGACAGGATTTAGGTAGGTATAGGTCAAATGTTACTGACGTTACATTTGACCTATATGATGAAAGTAGCAACAAAGAGGCTTCCGGCCACGTGAGAGTTGATTTTCTGTTTTATCAGGTATGTGAAGGCTGGTCATCTATTTGGTCCTTGGTTGACAAATTTGATCATTGAGAGTTAAGCAACTTTGAATTTAAAATCAACAAGTCAAGTTCCCCATTGAAAGATGTTTTTTTCTATAAAGATTTACAGGACAGTGGATAGAGTCAGAAATCAGGGAGAGAGAGAGTGGGGAATGACATTCGGGAAAGGAGCCATGGGTCGGATTTCAACCCGAGCTACCCTCTTCGTGGACTGTAGCCTCTGGGCATTGTAAATGGTAAATGGACTTGAGCTTGTATAGCGCTTTTCTAGTCTTCTGGCCACTCAAAGCACTTTTACACAGCAGGTCACACCTACACATTCACACACTGATGGCAGAGGCTGCAATTTAAAGTGACCATCAGAAGTAATTAAACCCATTCATAGACATTCATACGTCGCAGAAGAATCAGAGGGAGAAACTTGTGGTTAAGTGTCTTGCCCAAGGACACATTGTACATGTTGCTGCAGCAGCTGGTGATTGAACCCCCAACCTTCCAGTTGAGAAACGATCGACGCTACCAACTGAGCCACAGCCGCCCAGCCGGACATATGACGCCCGAACTGACAACTCGGTCATCCGCACCACCAGAAAGCTATTTTATAACTTCCAGGGCACCATGAGAACTTGCCCCAGTAGTTCCTGGAGTTTAGATGATTTAGTGATAATGTAAAAATGGTGACACACTATCGAACCAGCAGCAGCTACCCTCTTCACACTGATCAAACACTGTTGAAAGCCGATGGTTAGGACATGAGCAGAATGCTGCCAAATAAAAATTACATAAAGTGCAGACTGGAGAGTACGTGTTACTGATAACTCCCATTGGCCAAACTGGTCAAACAAAAGCACTGGTTATGTAAGTGGCACAGAAATGACACAACAATGCACTGAGAACATTTCTGCCCCAGTCTGAATGATCACTGGGAGAACTTGAATTTGATGAACTAAGAATAAACAGTGAAGTTTGCACAGGAAATTGAACTCAAATTTCTGGCATTTCCTTGATCACAGTCATAAAAAAAAATGCATGTTCCAATCACCCATTGATTCCTGGATAATAACCACATCTGTGTTTTTCTGCAGTTTTGATGGACATATGGCACAGGGGGGTTGAATGCACAGACCCAGTGTACATGTTTTTCTTCAATCCAACATCTGTCTTCTTGATTTGAAGGATAAAGAAGTTCTCATCAGTCAGAGGGAAGAGCCCTCACCCCCTACAAATGGATGTTTATCCAGATGGGTGTTATTTTGACCATGAGAGCAAAGACAATCTAAGAATAGCCCCCAGTCTCAAATACTAATAACTGTACTAAGTGGACGTGACTGCGAGACAAAATTAAGTTTAAGCCTGTTAAATAAGAGAGCTAAATAAAACCAACATGTCAACAGAACATGGACAATTATGTAATTACAAGAGTGGACATGGAGTCAACAAATCTCCCTGCTTAGTGCTAGGCAAGCAAATGGTACACAAAGCCAATATCTGTAATTATATGGTGTGTTATTACTCCTTCCTACAGACAGGCATTACGTCATGTGGTGTTCTGTGGTGCATTGTGGGCTACTTTACCAGCACGCCATGAAGTGGGTGATCGACATTGTCCAAGATGACCTGCAATGTAGGACATTTTCACACCTATAGTGTGTTTGCTCTGGTCCAAATCATGTACCAATTTGTTACTTTCTAGCATAATTACCTCATGTTTAGTCTGTGCTCTCACAGGAATTTATGACGGGCCAACATGTGTGATGGCCAGGGAAAACACTCTCTAATTGGTTGGAATTTCTTGTGGGAAAAAACCCGGAAGTAAACAAAGACAAGTCAACTCCTGTCTGGCTGTGGCTGCTCCAAAGCATAATAGATCGACAATTACACAGATTGATGTTGGCTCTGGTCATCGTCATTTTGCATTTATCACTGTACGCAAAACGTTACAGTCTGAAAATGAGGCCATAACTGCGACTTGAAAATAATATGTTGATGTATTGGAGTCGCCGAAGGAGCTATCAGGACAGTCCAGGAGAAGGCTCATGTTAATCCTGCCCATCCACTGAAATTAGAGAATAAAATAGAGAGTGCCCATGGTGGTTGCTTCCTGCAGTTGGTTTTGATTGAGGTCAGTTCATGTTCTTACTTCAAACGAAACGCACCAGGGTAAAAAAATGCGTACCGAGACCCACCTTTTCAAGCGGTCTTGGAACGGTTGTTTGGTCCACCATCCGCACTAAGCTTTGATTGATAGCTTTCACACCACATGGACTGCAATAAAATGGCAAATGGACTTGGTTTCATTCGAAACAAACCAAACAGGTTAGGTGTGAAAATGCCCCTAGACTGCAGCCTCCTCGCTGAATCCACTTGCAGAGACCAGCCCCAACCCCACAACGTCATTGGCATTGGATCATTTTGCTGAGTCTGTTGGCATCAACACATGGAGGTACTTTATGTAACAAACATCTACCAAGTAGCAAAATTCTCCAACAGAACGTATCTGCAAAATGACCATAACAATGTATTTTTTTTTTTGTCAAAGAAAGAAAGGAAGGTTCTGTCTGGTCTTCTAACCACTGATGTGTCCTGTGCTTTGTAGGTCAACCATCATCCCGGACCAATACCATACTATAACACTACACCGTACGTTCATGTATGCTGTCATTTACTTAAGTCCAGAAAGCTGTAACATTTGTCACAGCAACCTAATGACATACTGGAATCCTTTAGTATGAGTACATAGAATTAGTAGCATAGAAAGCATCGACTCAAACATCACTCCAAGTAGGTTAACAGGTCAGTCGAGAGCGTGACCTTTTTTTTATTA
The DNA here is from genome assembly GCF_963584025.1 of Labrus mixtus. Classification (NCBI taxonomy): domain Eukaryota; kingdom Metazoa; phylum Chordata; class Actinopteri; order Labriformes; family Labridae; genus Labrus; species Labrus mixtus. The sequence goes on along the minus strand of NC_083633.1, from coordinate 5,008,816 downwards.
CACACCTGTAAGAGTGGCTTCTTTGTCGACTACATGTCTAACATTTCACACAAATCATCGATTAAGACTATGGGTGATGCAAAGTTACTTCACATGACAGATAGGAACTTCAGCTGAGGCTTATATAGGATAACCTACTTACAAAGATGTAAGATTCAAATAAATGTCTCTAAGTACCAATCTGTATGTCCTGTAGTTCATCACATGTTCAGCACATGACCGTGGTACCCTTATTCTGTCCTGTCTGAGTTGGTCCTGTCCAATTCCTTTGACTGCATCTCCCAGATATAAAAAAAAATACATGAAATCTCCATCGTTAGTCTGTAGCTTATAGTTGTTCGTCCCCCCCTTTCTGTTTCCCTACTTGTTCGCTTAAGAAGCATCTATACTTCCAGGAGTTGATATAAGGAGTCTGAAAATTCAATTTATAACACATGAGCATGCATGTTCTGCACAGCATGAAAACAAGCATGCAGCTTCCTTATCAGAACTAATCACTAACTTCTGTCAGTGTGCTGGAATGCTATTGCTCTTCCACGCTGTAAAAAACGATGAGGACACCAACATGTTAATTTTTATCTCAAAGACACCAGACCAGGTTAAAGGGTGTTTGCAAACACAGATGTATGACATATTTTACCCAAGATACACTTCAAATTTAAGGATATGCTACAAAAGTGACAGTAAAACGATCACTGATCTATGCATTTATTTATTGTCTCCTGCGATGTCCTAATCAAGTGACAACCTCTGATTTTAAAAACAATGACGCCACTGAGAAGTGCAAAAACACTGCAGTTCCTTGATAGTCCACTTGAGGCTAGGCTGAGGAAACCCTGTTAACACCTCAAATGCATATTTTATTGGTACACATTACACTTTATTTTTTCACAACATATCCGTTTACATAATCAACTTTAAGCATAAATATGGGCTTATTTGACTGACAGGTGGGTGCATTGGAGCTGTTTGCCAGGAGGTTTAAGGCCCGCCGTCTCTTTGCCTGTTTCTAGACTCATAGAAAGTTAGTTAGAGACAGCATTACCAATATGGCGACCGTCATCGTTCGGCTTCAAAACTTTAGAAGTTCTGCTTCATAAGACAACACTGATGCTACGTCCATGTTTTTATTCTACGGTCCCAATTGGTTAAAGAACTTCAATCTTTCATTCACAGGAAAGTTAATTATTGAAATTGACCTTGTGTTTTAATCTATTTGGTCAGTGGCAGAAAGTCCTAATAACTAGAGCTGCTCAAAAAGTCTTATAGTCTTTGTCTCCCTCCATAGTTGACATTTAGAGCTCGAGAAAACAATCTAAATGTACTCATTATCATGGTTATCTATAATGTATTGATGCATGTCAACTTGGGGCTTCCATAAATACTGACACTTGTTCTTTCACCACTCCTCATATTGTCATGGCAACATTGATCACATAGTCGCACAATGCAAGTTTTCCTCATATCATTCAGACCTAATTACAACTACCCAAATCTGTCCTATCATTGATGGTGTTATAAGTGTAAAGGGATCTTAATCCATTTCTTTAACTTTAGTTTCGAAGTTATTAACATAAAATTACAAATTAATATTTTCTCAAAGAAAGTTGTTGGTGTTCAGCAGAGCTGGCACCATTAGCTAGTTAATCATGATTAAGTAGGGACTGACATTAATGCATATTTATTTCTTTATCGCTATTTTGTCCCTTAAGGAGCACTGTACTCCTCTTCAGAGTCTCCCTGCAGTCACAGTGATGGAAAAGAAGGACACTGCTGCATCTTTAAAAGTCTCATTTCACTTAAAAAAAAAAAGCTCAGCTGACGAGTCCAAATTCAAATCCACCTCATGAAATCAAACATTTACTTTTGTTACCATTCTTTTGAGCTGTTTGACGTCAGATTTTGATCTGTATCGAGTTCCTTTTTCCAAATGTTAAGTAAGTGTCATAACCTTCAATCTACCAGAGGGTCCTTACTTTATTTCAAAATAAAAGCATGGTTGAATTCAAATCGCACGTAAAGTACTCTCAGTTGAAGACAGTACAAAAAATGAAAATAAAGGCCTAATTTTTTCTTTAAATGCAAAATAATGAAATTTCAAACATGCGATTATAAATGCAGATTAACTATTGAAATCTAGCATCAATCGGGATTAAAAAATGGAATCGTTTGACAGTCCTAGTTTTAAGGTTTTCACTGAGATTCTCTAGCTGTGATAAGTAGATAACATAATCCTGAACCTTTGAGCCCTCCTGTGTGCCCCTCATGCCAGGACGACAACACAATACCGTGAGGCCACGACATAATTTCCCAATTCTTCCGCTTCTCTGCCCCAGCTATTAATTTCGGAGGCTCGTTACATAAGGTATTATGCAATGTGTTTTTCCTTCGTCTAATTTTTCTGGCCCCGGCTCGCTAATGGGTCTGGGAGCAGGTCTTTTGGTGGCAGAGGCTGCTGTTGACATGCACATACTCATGAAAGGAGCCCCCCCTCCACAGCTCTCCTGCTGTCGGGGTCGGGCCACAACAAACCCAAACAGTCCAACGGTCGGCAGGGTTGGAGGGACCACCGCCGTGACTCGCACGTGTCCCAAAAGGTTTCCAGAAAACAGGGGACATGTGCAGTTTGTCAGTTACTGCACAGCTTGAATCGCCATGATGGTCAATATTATCTGCTTTGTTCATATTTTCTGGGGAACATAGCTGAGTATTTACAGGACATCTGGCATGGCATATTTGAAATCTGGATTCAAGATGTTGTTTCTATTGAGAGTTCAAACAGAACTCAGGTACAAACAAAAACGATGAGTCAGGAGACAAAGTGAAAGGACTTTCTTTTAGTCTGTTTATTTGCGTTCATGAAATCTTGACTTTAATCAGTTCCTAAAGTTCTTCAAAAACCTGAATGAAACAACAGCCCAACCAAAGCAACGAGCTAATTTGCTAAATTTGATGTAAAATAATCTAACATGGCTTGTGCGTTTACATTCATAGCCTGGTTTTAGTTCAGGTTAGCACTGTTGCCTCATGGAAAGAAGGTTCCTGGTTCGAATCCCTGTCTGACAGGGCCTTTCTGAGTGGAGTTTGCATGTTCTGCACTCCGGTTCCTCCCACAGTCCAAAGACATGCTTGCTTAGATTTAAATTGCCCATGAGTGTGAGTGGGCCTGGTTGTTTGTCTCTGTATGTCAGCCCTGTGGTTGTCTGGCAAGCAGTCTTGGACATTGGTTCTCAACTGGTGGGTCGGGACCAAAAAGTGGGTCGCAGAACCATTTTTAGTGGGTCGCGAACATGTGAGTGGGGGAAAAAAAGTTTCAGAAAGTCTATGAGGCGCTCTTAAAACATGCTGGTGAAATCAGAAATTTGGGTCACGATTTCATGAAGGAGTTGGTGGTGGGTCCTTTGGCTAGACCAGTTGAGAACCACTGGTCTAGGGTATACCCTGCCTCTAACCCAATGACAGCTGGGTTCGGCTCAAGCTACCAGGGACCCTGAAGGGGATGAGTGCAATAGATAATGGATGGATTGATTGATTTCATTGGTTTTTAATTTTCGTTGATTTGGACAATGCATGGGATGTAACAAAAACATCATAGAATTTTACTAAATACACTCCAGATATTTAATACAGCTAAATTCACGGACCACATGCCCAAACATGAACCCATTACAGCACTTTAAACTCCTTTCCAAAAGACGATAAAGCATGTGATGTTGGTTGAACTCATTTTAATTTCCTGTAGAGTAAAAAAAAGAATCAAGGTCATGTGAGATAAATTCTCACTGGTTGTCCAGTCCATATTTACTGTGCCAAATATTACAGATATTGTCTGTCTGTCCCAGATGACCAGTTTTGAACCAGTACTTTCTATCTTTCTAATGCATAGAGCATTGTGCTATAACCTCACCAGTAGAGTTTGCCTTCTAATTATATAAGACATTAAATATAACCATCCCATTCAAAAATAAAGACTGGTGAAACTGGTGCAACTCAAACCTTGCAATGTTCTGACATAAGACCCAACAGCCAAGCATCTCACTTTCAATCCCCATAATAGCTATGAGCTAACTTTACCCCCTAGTGACCGACAAAGGTAGACTCCAAACCTTCTCTGGTCACATGAGTTTATCATACTTGTCCGTTTAGAGTCTCCTGCCCTACAGGAGCCAGCTTGGGGGATCAATATCTCGGTCAGAATCACATAAGCAGAATAAATTATGTGCCCGCAGAGGAGGATCTGAGCTCATCTGACTTCAGTACTTGCGGTGTCTATGCCATCTTTTGTGGTGAAATTTACATACGCTAAGAAAAGAAGCACGAAAATGTGCTGAATCCCTTGTGGGGGTTAGCAGTCAAGACCATTCTGCCTTTCAGCCAACATATCCTGTCATCCAAACGTCAATCAGTGAGAAGAAACAAACCCGACGTAGCCTTTACTTGATGGCAAACAGTTGCTTATTTACACATCCAGCAGAAAATTAGCATTCTTTTGGAGTTCCCTCAGGGAGATGCTAGACAGCCAGCCTGATGTCATTGTAGCAGACAAAAAGCAGCTCCGCCGAGTTTCGCTGCGACCATATCAATAGCAGAGGCTAATAACATTCATATCAAATAATGCCCTCAGTTTCTAATTATAGTATTCCTATTTTAACTGCTGCCAGAGTATGAGCAGAATTATATTTATATTTCTTTATTTATAAGGCTGGCACTTGACCCATGTAGCATTAACACTGTGTTAACTTTGCAGCAGGGTCAAGTGTCAGCCTCCGCAGTTAAAAAATGAAGCCAATGCCTTATTGCAAATAACTGCAATTTCTCATTTATACAGCTGAAATAAACATGTTTACAGCCTGATTTAAAAAAATAGTTTTGGTCTTTATAGCTCTTATCTTTAAAGGTTAACAACTGAACAAAGGGGGAATTTATTAATGGCTCATTTGCTTTTAATTACAGGTAAGAGTTATGCATAATTCCACATGAGAAAGGGTGTGGCTGATTGACTGACAGGTGGGTGTGTTGTAGCAGTTTGCAAGTTGCCTAAAAGCAACTTAACTTAACTTGAAAGATGATGCTTGAAACATCTGGCTAAAGACCAGGTTGATAATCTTCTCCTTCACAGCAAGCAGCCTCAAAATATGTAGGGCAAAGATGTAGGATACTCTCTTTCTACTGATATTTCAGGAACCTTCCCTATCTTGTTTTTTTTGCTGTGTCATCCCTCATGATGAGAAGTTGTTCCTCGTGAGTGTTTGCACAAACAAGGATTTATCTGATGGAGCGTCATGCGCCAGCCGTTTTCACAAATTGAGTTGGGCTAATTCTACTCACAGAGCTGTGGCTCAGGAGGATGAAGTGCCACCACATGAGCCAGTGGGTGGTTGGTGGGGCCACAGCCTGGTACTTTTCCATCAGGCAGCTGAACAAATGGAAAGGGCCTTTGGAAGTTTCTAAGCGGCGAGCCTTATCAAGGGGGAATCTCTCCCCCCCCCCCCCCCCCCCCCCCTCCCCTCATACTTCTCCTTGAACTTTTGTCCTGGCGGTGAAAGGAGGGGCTGTGGGTGACCAAAAGACGTCTGAGTGCCAGCATGTTTTTGTGTCCAGAGCTGCATATGACACGCTTCTTAGCGAGCGAGGGAGGATCTGCAGAGCGAGAGGCCAACACTTTGTCTGACGGCCCGCCACCTGCATGGGACCCCGCAACCTTCCTGTCAAGATTATATTTTTGGATTTGACCCTTTGACCTTTTAAACCGGCCACAATTTGAGGTGACCTAGCTGGAAACTGGTGGGAGAATAAAAGCAGCAGCAAAAAAAAACAGCTTCTTTGCATGCATTCAGGACAAGAGAGTAAGTTTATAAAACACATAAACTCAAAGCTATTCAAACAACTGAGAGTGTTGTAGCTGTGCGTTTCACTCCTGCTCAAGGACAGGCCTCATGTCCTCTACCTGGAATGTTAACTCTCTAACCTCCACCTCACTACACCTTTCCCCAGTATGTATGTGTGTTTGAGTGTGTGTGTGTCCTAAAGGGGTGTTGTCTTTGTATCCATGCAGTGATGATAGCATGACATATGATGTGCACAGCCCTATTCACCTCCCACGGTTGTGACTGGGATCACACGTGTGTCAACATGGCGGCGAAAAATGATCCCCCAACAGCAAGGGCCACACACACACACACACACACATCTTGACAAACAAGCTCAAAACACACACCTATATATACAAAACTTGCAGCTATCCCAACACAAAACAATTGCACGCACACTGGCTGATGTTGGGAAATGTTTTTGATCTTTGCATTTGGACCAATTTCATGCTAAGACTGAGACAAAGTTTCTATTTTTATTCATTCAGAGTGGTTTCACTCCAACACGTAGTGGCCATCTGACTTTGTGGAAACATGGAGCCCTAAAACTTCAAATAAAGCAAAAGATGATCAGACGAATCAAAAGTGAGGGGCAAATACATTTACTGAATGTGTTAGTTACATCGTTTAAAATATGAGAAAATAAAGCGTTAAAGCCTGATAAAGGCGAATTTAGAAATCATGAATGTTTCATTATTTTTTTATCAAACTTAATGTTACTCGTCTTTCTAAAACGGGTGAGTCTAGGCTTTAGATTTGAGTCATTTCATTATTATTGATTTTGTAATAAATTACCAGCTGGAACCCACTATGGAGCAAAGATTATTCATATTGACTGAGTGATGAATGAATGAATTTATAAATAAAGTAATAGATACTTTATTGTCGATCCGTTTCCCGTTCAGGGTCACAGGGAGCTGGAGCCAAATCCAGCTTTCATTAGGCGAGAGGCGGGGTACAGCCTGGACTGGTTGCCAGTCAATCACAGGTCTCATATTCACATTCACACCTACAGGCAGTTTCAGAGTCACCAATTAACCCAACAAGCGTGTCCACCGGGGGAGGAAGCCGGAGTACCCGGAGAGACACATGCACAGGGAGATCATGGAAACTCCACACTGAGAGGCTGCTGTCAGACGGGGATTTGAACCATGCAGGAACCTTCTTACAGAGAGCCAACAGCGCTAACCCGTCTGCACCACCCTGCAGCCAGATACGTCATTGTTCCCAGGGTAAACTCAGGCTTCAAGTTGCAGCTGACAAGACATATGACATGAAACATGTGACATCTAACAACACCTGCTGCTCCCCAGCTCATCTATAAGTTAACCTGAACACATATTCAAATCAAACCTGTACAAAACTTCAACTTTGGCCTATTCAAAAATGTAATTTTAAGCCATGCAAACATTGAAATAAAACAAAACCACAAATTAGAACTTTGTATGTTTGTATGGAGGGAGTGCAAATTTAACACAAGTCCATGCAAACTTAATGTGAGATTGTGCTTATTCCAGTAGCATTAAAGTATTAAATTGAAATATTTGAGTCCAAGAGTGATCACTTTTCAGTCTGCCCCCCCCCCCATCGAACCCCAAATTAAATTATTCTACTGTCAAAATGTAAAATTAAAATGTTTAAATATTTTTTTTAATTCTGAAGAAAACCAAACCTTTAAATAAAAAAATCATACATACACTATTTGCAGTTATTGAAACGATAAGAGCAGCAATATCTCCAGTGTCCACCAGAGAGCGCTGTTTCTCTAAAAATAATCAAATAGGATGCAGAGGTTGGGCAGATACTTGATAAATGATGTAAGTGTAATTAAAAAAAACCTCCAGAAGACTCGACTGCAAATGTAATCAATTCTGAGTATCCACATTAGTCAGCATATTTTAGGACTTGTATAATGTTGCATAAAGGAACTGTTTCAGGGTTTAAATGAATTCACTCCCGGGAGATTGGAGAGGGATTTTAAATCCTTTCCAATTCCGCCTCATAAAACCAAAATGCACTGTCATCATAAAAAACAAAGCTCCTCTTAACTCCTAAACTTTTTTTTTTTGGCTCTCCCAATGAGACAAATGGCTCAAAATATAACATTAGTTCTCTCTCTCTCTCTCTCTCTTTTACAGAGAGACTTGTTGACTGGGGTATCTCAGCTCACATGTCCTTGTTGGCTGCCTTCAAACTGTTCTAAATCTGTCAAATGTATGAAAATGTACCACAGCAGCATTTGATCCAAAGAAATGAGCAGTCAAGAGAGTCATTGTAACCTCTCCTCATCATGTTTTTACATCTTTCTTCTTCTTTTTTTTTTACACTTCATTAGCTGAAACCATTAAATGTTGTTCTTCTGATTACCATAATCGTTTGTGTGATTGCCCATTATCTCATTTAATAATGATGATAAAGTGTGTTAAATGATGAACAGATGAAACTTCATCTGCAGGATTCTTGTATTTTCTTTGATCTCGGATAATATCTGCACTCTTCGCCTTCGTCAGTGGTTGTTTCAGCGCTACACGGCTCTTCCTCTGCTTATCTGAAAGAAACAGAACGACCAAGACACAAGAACATGCCAATGTTTTAACATCACTTCACTCACTTTCGTTTGGTTTGATATGGTAACATAAGAAATGAAAAGCCGGTCATAAAATCATTCTTTATATCAAGTAAGTTTGAATGTGGGAAAATGAAAATCTAACACTGGGCGGCTGTGACTCAGTGGTTGAGTCGGTCGTCTCTCAACCGCAAGGTCAGGGGTTTGATCCCCAGCTCCTGCAGCTACACGTCCTATGTGTCCTTAGGCAAGACACTTAATTCCAGGTTTCTTCCGCTGCTTCATCTGTGGCATGTGAATGTGTATGAATGGGGTTAGTTAATACTGCTATCAGTATTTGAATGGGTCGGTGGGACCTGCAGTGTAAAAGTGCTTTGAGAAGTCAAATATGCAAGCTCAAGTGCAGTTACCATTTACATATCGCCTAGTCCTGAGCGGCTGATCTTTTCATTGGACACAGTCCGATGGTAGAGGCTGGCCAAGTTTATCAAAAACGACAAAAAAAAATTGTAACCTGCTTAATTTTTTCCTTTTGTGGCTGCCGTGTATAAAATGAAACCAACCCCCACTTAGGTGATTACATCAGTGTTGCGTCATTCCATGTTCCGTACAAACATGTAAAACAATCAACAGCTTAATGTTCTGTGACAGCGATGTGGAGGTGACACAATATGATTATATCTGAAAGTGTTAATAAGTGATGATAATGTCAGCTATCTGTGATTTTTAGCAGCTTACACTCTCACATCTTCCCGCTACTATTCAACACGCCTTCATGACCTTTTCTTTATATCTTTTGTAAAAATTCATTTTATGACATCCAGCCATGCTGTCATGTGAAATCAGCGGTATTGACAACAGAGAGGTGCTGGGAGCTGTCACGAGACATGGGTCAGGCTCATAGAGTAAGTAATACTGCAGGTGGGTGTTGGGTTGAACTTTTTAAACCTTGGTTTTAGGTTACGCTCAAATTCTGCGCACCCTTGAACCTTAAAAAGGGTCAAAGGTTGCATGAAACCAGCTTGCTTGTGGTTGCTAGGCCACTGCAGTTTCTGAGGTTAATTATTGTCAGAGTCAAACACTGCAGTGAGTTTTTTTTTTTTAAACGTTAAAATTTAATTACATACTAAATCATATCAACACAAGGTTTCCAATAGACTCTCAGTGCTTCATTGTAATTGTTATTCTTTATCATTCACAGTGAGAATGTGGGTTCGGACACTCCATCACAACAAAGCAGTTTTTAATGTCACACGGGTCCTGCAGTTGAGCTACATGCATTATTTAAACCCACACGTTATCTTACCCACACTCACAGGGAGTTGGTGGGAGGCAGCTTTTGAACTGAGGGGGTCGTAACACCTGTGTTTCTAGTGCAAAGCAGGAGTGTTTGGTGTGTGAACACAGACATGACATAGAGGCTCTATAGGCAGCACAGCTGTGAGCACTAAAATGTACAAAGAGCTGAAATATACAAGGGGTGTTGCATCATCCAGAGTTATGAAGGATGTGTGTCTTCTAGTTGAGGTAAAAGAAACATTTTGTCATTCAAAATATGAAATCTGAAGAGGAATCTATACATTACAACCTCTCGTTTTGATGCAATAAATACTGTATCTGATATTACAAGAATCAATTCTTATGTTTGTTTTATTATACTGTAGCATCAAATCACAACTAAAGCTATCTCATGACAATTCACACACAGAGCTGCTCTGCACTGTTTGTCATGTTATCCAGACCCAATGCTTTTGCAACACTACTCAGTACGTTTACATGCAGCTATAAAAGGTCAATTTATCTTGTTAGGCTGGCTATAATGGTACTGAATCAAATTTTTGGAAGTCTGACTAACGCACCTAGATAATGCGGTTGGAGGTCGATAAACTGTTGCATGTATACGCCTCAATCCAACCCAAACCGCACTAGGCGATATGCGCATGCTCCACAGTCTCCATACTGGGCTTTAAAAAGTCGAAAGGCATAAGTCTGAAGCAGAGTAGGAGTCGTTGTCATCTGCCTTCGGGTATCCCAATAAGCTAGAGGGATAGCGTTCATCGCATTGAAAGGGAAAGTAAAGTGATGAAATGTACAGAGCTGTAGAGTCTTCCATGTTTTCTCAGTTCGACATACAAACCCCCTTTTTGCCATTTGCTAACTTGTCAACAAGCTAATAAGGTCATCCAGAAGAAGGTCAAATAGCAACTAGCTGAAAAGGGGGCATGTCACCATCTACCAGAATGTAGTCAGCCATTTTTCCGTCAGTAAATCAGTTCTCCCTCTCTATAGTGGGACAAGGACAGTATTCCAGTATAACCCTAGCGCAACATCAACGTGCCTGTAAATGCCTTGAGTAACAAGAAAAACTTACCTTAACGGGCAGCTATCTCGAGCAGAACAAAATTCATTGGTGTGAAGCTGTGCTCCAAAAGAAAAAGCAACAAATTACAAATCTTATTAGTTTGTAATTCCCAAACCTCTTTTCTACTGTAATCTCCCACAACTGTTAGCACCTAGTTTACTTTAATTTACAAAATCTGCTCTACAAGGACATATTGGTACATAGGGGGCATGCCTTTGGAAGCTGAGTGTTGATGTGAAATTATATTTGGACCTATAACCCTAACCCTGCAGTTGGAATACGTCTGTGAAGTCATAAATCCTCTGGGCCCCATGATAGGCGACACCATTCTCCACCCGTGACCTAACTTACCTTTGTGCTGCTTGAGTCCTGCGCACACAGCTGCTCATTGCTTCAGATCTTTATTGTCTTTGGTTAGGCTGAACTACTATGACTGGGCCCATTGTTTTCAGAAGCAGTAACATTGTATGCATGCTTTCCAGCTCTGCTATCTTTAAAAGTTGACAGTTTACATCAGAAAACTTTTCACACCATTATCTGATGGAGTGCACTCCCTCGACTAAGCAGTGAGTACTCATGAGCAAGCCTGGCCTTAAGTCGACATTGTTTCTGCTCATTGTATCTACTTGAACTCAAGGGCGATTCTAGAGTATGTTGGGTCAAAAATGAATTGGGGGGCCCCCCAACCAGCATTCATCACCATCATGTCTGCAATGCTTACTCCTCTTCTTTTTTCCTGTTTCCTTTTTTCCCTCCTATAGACTGATACTTCCTCTTATTTTTTCTTTATTGACTTTCATTGGCAAACTTGGTTTTCACAGCAACAGTGCATGCAACGCTTGCAAAATTTGAACATTTTGGGCCACTGCTTGGGTTTACGTTTGTGAGTCCTCAGGGGCCCCCTACTGGTCTGGGGCCCCAAGCAGTTGCCTGTCTTGCCTGGAGATAAGCAGCACCTCTGCTTGAACTATATTGAATGAATGCCATGGCTTGCTCAATTGCACAACCAATATCACTTTAAACTCCATGAGTTTTACCAAAAGGCACAAATTAGAAAATCGTCTTGAATTTGGTCCCTTCTGCATCAAATAGATCAGTGCCCTATCGTATTGAATCAAATCTTGATATTTCATCACAAATGGGAGTGTATCATACCAAATCCTTGTTTTGCAATGTTTTAAACTGTATGTCACTGTATCGAATCATCATTTATTAAACAGTATAGTATGATATACATTTAGTTTGTATCATTATTGTTTTGTATTAACTTTGTCATATCAAGTGGTACAGTGTAGTTGTATTGATATAGTTTGGAGACCAGGACTCCTGTGCTGGGGATACAAGGGTTGTGCAATATTGTTGTTTTTAATGAAGTATTGAGGAAGAAGCCAAATGTTTGCAGCACTTGGAATCCAAGACAAAATTCCCCCCAATTTTTTAGAACAGAATTCTATTTGTCATACCTTCGGTCTGAGTCATCGATTTAAAACGCTGAAAAGTCGATCCAGTGCTTTGAACTGTTTTAGCTTAAATGCCTCGAGAATTTCTGCCCACTAGTGCCCTTCATATTATTTGCCCTGAGTCACACACCTGCCAGACTCAACCTGCCCTGAAGCATCCCACCATTTTCAAATGTTAATGACTTTCTGTGTGTCATGGGGGAAACTAAGTACTTGAAACAGTTGTATAATGTGTTCTTCATGTCCGAGGAACTTACTCAAAAGAATAAACAAAATGGTATGACATGAGGAGTTTGAAAGTCATCCACATTGAGCAGACATGTAATGTCTAATGAAAAAGGCTGATTCCATTTAAATAAATCCTGCACCTCCAGAGCCCTGTAACAGTTTCAAGCGATGGGATAGTCTTTGGAGCAGACAGTGCTGAGAGTCACCTTGAGCTGGAAAGTAGGAACTATGATTTTTATTTCCCCTAACTATCACACTATAGTGATGGTCTGGGGTCTGCGCCGAAAACATAAGGACTGATCTTAGCATTTTAAAAATTTGGAAACAAAATGGAAAGGCAGTGATCTTTAAAATATATATTTAAAGATATATGTTGCTAAAGGCATGACTTAGGTCCATGTAATGTAAAGCAATGCCAACTCACCCAACAGTTAGAATATTTTCACATTAGCTTTCAAATGGAAGTATTGTCAAATGAAACATGGTGTTAAACTTAATGGTTCCCTGCTGAGTGTTTGCACTCAGACAGCGGATGGATGGACTTCTCTCCCCATCAATGGTTTTATTCATTCTGGTGTTCAAAACCACGGGTCAGTTTCAGATATTCAGCTCTGAAAGTTCAAGTGCTGCAAATGGAGACAGTTAATGCTGGGAGATGCATACTTGATGGCTGGGAACTACAGCACTGAAAAGAGATAAACATTCACAACAAAATTAGATTTTTCTTTATAACAGCAGCTGCTCTAAATGCAACATTTTCACATTTAATAAACTGTGTGGTTTGTATGAAAACTAAAAATTCAACAACACAAAAACAACACAAAAATTCAACAACACAAAAATTATTTTGTTAGCCATAATGGAATATAAATGTCAAGGGTGGATCATAGCTTCTTATGAGGTGTTAAATCATGACTGAGGCAGGTGAATACTAAAGCAGGAATGGATGCCTTGAGACATAATTGAAAGATTTTTTTCTATTAAAAAAAAAAAAAGAAATCCTTGGCTTAGTGCTTGGAGTGTAATGAAGAGAAGAGTTATTGTAGCTGCATGTCCCTTCTGTAAATGGAAACTAGAACCAGCAGTCTGTTAGCTAATGCATGTCTAGCTAACCATAGAAACGGAGGGAACAGCCAACTATACAGTATATAGAGTATTTTATAATGGGGCTTTCATACATGAACAAAACTCCTGAAAGCTTCCTGAAATTGTCCGGAGTGAGCTGCATGTGTGAATGCACAAAGCCAAATTGCCACGTTTTTTTGTTCCGATATTGTCTGGAATTTTTCTTGCCAGCCCCCTAGTAAATTTTATGCGTAAAATTGGGGTGAGCTAATTTGAGAACAAAGCAGGTAATAGCCATGAAAATTCAATGCAAGCAAGCGTTGCTTATTGGCTTATTGCTGCTACTTTTATTCCATTATTAGATTATGGTGATGTACTGTACATGACTGCCTGCTCTACCTCACTGCACATGCTGGATGCTACTTATCATTGTGCGTTAAGATTCATTACGGGCTGTAAATCACTCACCCATCATTGCACCCTGTACTCTAAAGTAGGCTGGCTGTCACTGTCAGCTCGTAGGCTTCTTCACTGGTACACCTTCATTTATAAAGCTATTACTGGACTACTCCCTTCATACCTCTGCACCTACCTCACTTTTAAATCAAATCCATCATACAGTTTGCGCTCTCTGGACTTTCTATCTACGTCAGTCCCCAGAACTCGTACTGAGTTTGGGAAGAGGGCCTTCATGTACTCTGCTCCCTCCGCATGGAACAGTCTTCAAAAAACACTCAAATTGCAGGAACTCATCACTATTAATGATTTTAAAACTCGGCTCACAAGTCTTTTAAAGGCTAATTTTGGAGTGTGTAAATGTTTCACTGCATAGTATTTTATCATCATCACATAATTGTTCTTTTAGTGTGTATTGTGGTGCACTGTTGTGGTGCTCCTTCTTCTTCTTCACCTTCTGGACTGTATTTGTCTCTTTTTCTCATGTCTGTGCTTTCTTTTTGGGTTTGTCTTATATTTCTTTTTTGCTGCTGCCATTTTGGCCAGGCCTCGCTCGAAAAAGAGGTCATTTGAGCTCAAGCAATTCTGCCTGGTAAAATAAAGGTTAAAAAAAAAAAAAAAAGAAGCGGGATCGGGTGATGATGTTTGTGGGACGTGTGCACAGTCACAGACTATATAGCATGCGATCTGTGTAATTAAACTGCTTCATTAAGGATTCTGCTACAACTTCTATTCTACGTTTTTGTATATTAGAGTAAAAACTGTCATCATAGGGTTGGACTGTGTTGCCTCGTCCGCCTCTTCTGCATTGTTCTTTCTACATCACGTCTTGCCACCTGAGAATGCATTTTGTGAAAACAGCTTCAAGTGTCTTCATGACAATGTCTCTTTCCTCCAAAGCTTCTGAAATCACTAACCCACCTATTTCAGGCTGTTTTTTGGATTATCATCAATCTGTACTTCAGCTGTGAAATGCCTGCAGCAGGGCGGATTGATAGGTTGTTGAATTCAGCTAACCTAAAAAAAAGAAACTATCCAGATGGATTCCCTCAATTCTCCTCCTCAGCCTGCACTCAGAACCCTGCTGGCGTTTATTCCATCCATGTAATGAGGGTCTATTTTACACCTGGGATGCAAAACAGAAGCAATTATATGCCTTTAACTGGCAGGTAAGACCAGCAGGCACAAGTGGATGCTGAGAGTTACAAGGAGGACAGAATGTATTTTAAGAGTATGCCTCATATTCCACACATGGCCTAATTGACCTTCAGTTCAGTCCATTACTTTTACCACTTTCCTTTTATCATCAAAAGAATGCTATCTGAAATGAGGAAGGAATTAGAACATTTTCAGTCCATTCACCCTTTGCATAACAACAAACGCGACTGCGTGATCCTGGAGCCAAGATGGACACTGGCAGATTCCCCAGAGGCCTTCCCATTTGATGGTCGCACCATGGAAACATACAGCCATTTGTCCGTCACAGTGTCCTGGGTGGAAACCTCATAATTACAAGAGCATTGTGATTAGACTGAAGTCCGGATGATAAGACAACGGCCTTAATTCTCGCTTCTCTTTAGAATAAATGAATTGACTCGTCTTTTTGAAAAGAGACTTCATCGGATTTTTCAATTCACTTCTGTTTTTTTTTTGTTCCATTTGTTGTTGCCAGGTATTGAACTGGCTGCATGCGAAGATGTAGAAGATTGAACAAGACAGCAAAAGGATGAAAAGAAAAAAACACCTTGCAACCTTGACAAACTGATTAGGTGGAAGAATACTTTCATGTGATTTGAAAGAAAGCGTCTGCTAGTGGCACACACACACACACACACACACACACACACAGAGTGATAAACAGCTTCTGAAACACAAAAAGAAGGCACTATAGAAGATACAGTTTCATGTCAGTCTAAAGGGAACACATAAGGAAGCAATATAAATTCAGTATTCCATCACAATGCAGCACAAAAGTATTTTTGAAAATGAGGGGGGAGTGTGTCGACTCTTTGCCCAGCACAGTCTGAAATATTCTGCCTCAGCAAGCAAATCCTGATATGTTTCTCTTCGTCTTTAAAGTAAAATTAAATAAAAAAATAACAGTATATTTTTTTCTGAGCTGCAGCAGTGTTTGTTTACTTATTTTCTCTCTTGTATAGACCTTCAACAACGCTGCAACCAAGCAACGCTGATGCTGTGACTCTGGAGTAAATGGAAACGACAACCGTCAAGGTCACAGATGCTTAATTGCAATGATGTTATCTCTAATTAAACCAAATTGTCCGTGCCAAGCCACCATTAGCAGTTCAATGCTTTGGTGTACTGCGAGCAGGCTTTTCTTTCTCCACAGAAGCTATCAGCCCTCAGCTTGCAAGCATAATATCTAGACTGTTTAAATGGATATGGACTGTAAATCTGCCCGAATGAACTCACACCTTTCTGTCTGATTGGTCTTCCTGAACCAATTAAAGGGTGAGAGAGTATCAAACGATATCCAGATATATCACACATAACTCTCTGAGGATTAGTTGGATTGAATGCACAAACGATTGAATTTTCCTTTATGTAAAATAACATAAATCTCAGATAGAAAGGCTAATGCCAGAATTTAAAGAGGGGCTGCAGCTTTTTGTGCAGTAACGAAGCATTTCTACAAGGTACCTGGAATTGCAACATTTAAAAAAATTTATAAATTTGAAGCAGCAGAAGATTGATATCACGAAAAAAAAACATGTTTAATCAAGCAACCACCCAGAAATTATGTTTGATTCTTATTTAAAGGTCACATAATATACTCCTTTAAATTTCAAAAAAGGTCCCCAAAACATCTCAAAACATGTCTGTGAAGTTTCTTGTTCTAAATCCACTCTGATCCTGTATTTGATCATGTCTATAAACCCCTCTGTTTCAGCCCTGCTCAGAACAGGCTGTTTCTGTGTCTGTACCTTTAAATATGTAAATGAGCTGTGTCTGACCACGCCCCCTCTCTGGAAGGGCTTGGGCTTTCTCACTCCATGTCCTATTGTTAACGGTGAGAAGGCAGACTCAGAGGGCAGAACAAACACCTAGCTGTGGGAGTGTCACCCACCTGGGGGAGGGGCTACTGCCCTTTGTGATGTCATGAAGGGAACATCTCCTAACTGCCTGTTTGAGCACACATTTTCTGAAAAGACGAAGAGGATGGACTTTTCTCATATGGGGGGGGGGGGGGGGGGGGGGGTGTAGACAGACTAGAGACACATATTAGTGTTAGAAAAAGTAGGTAAAGTGTATTTTGCATAATATATAACCTTTAAGTGCTTCCCTAATCACATTATGGTAACAACACAAACATTGCCTGAATATGCTATGGATATATTTTGGTTTAAATCGTTTTAACATGATCACAACATAATTGAATGATCTTAAAGGCTGTACATAAGCAGAACGGGATTATATATTTTTACAGGGAAATAATTGGCATAAATTGTCAAGGAGTTTCTAATTTCTACCAGACAAGGCTGATGAAATCATATCATTCCAATATCCGCTCACATTGTAGGGCTGTTTTCTATCCCATCAACTTTGAGCGATGTTTCTGGCTCTTTAGCTGTTAAATGGAACACTATGTTCCCTACCTTCATCCAAAACGTGTCTTTCTGTATTTCTGCTAAGGTTTCTTCAAACATTTAAGGTCGAAAATACCTGCCTGCTGCCGCCAAACACTCTACACCTTTGTAATCACTCTGAGCAAAAGAGCACAATATGGCACAAATTCGACAGGTCATAATTCTAGACAGCTGTTGGAATATATTGTTTTGCCTTTCAAAACAAAGAAACACAAATTGAAGCCAAGCCTGGTCCATATGTAACAAGTAGAAGAGTGTGTACATTTTTAACATTAAAAAACTGCTAGCAGAGGAATGGCGTGGTGTTGTCATTCTGCACCTGATCCACCATCGTAGGTAGTACCAAAGGCGTCACGGAGGTGAAGACAGTGGCATGTGTAACGTCTGAGCACAGTGCTGTGTGTGTCTCTCTCTCTCTCTGTGTGTGTGTGTGTGTGTGTGTACAAACCTAAAGGTGCGTGTATGTGAAGCTCCTGCTGTTCGTTTACACACCATGCCTCTCATGCTTCTGCAACACCTTTTTTAGTAACAAAGGGGTACTGTACTGACAGCAGAACTTTGTTACTGCGCTGTTGCAAAATCACAATGTATAACTGGCAACAGTTAATATGTTAGATGCTAAAATGCTCTCTCTTTCTTTTTTTATCTGTGAACAGAAGTTTCAATTTATTTGTGGTTTTGTAATTGCTTGCACGCCTTTTACTTTGCATGCAATGATTTGATACATTATTGATACAACTTTTTTAATGCCGCTTAAATATCTGGCAAACTTCTTTTTTAACTGCAGGTTAAAAAAAGGGTCTCCTTTTTATACAGTATACATCTCTAACTATGCAACAGATGTTTCCACAGCCTTTTGATAAGCATCTTTTTTTTTTCTTTCAACAGCCACCTTTGAGCATCGCTCAGAGGGAGTTTCGTAATGCTGCTTAAAGGCCTGGCTTTTTTTCTTTCTTTCTACCAAAACCATAAGATTGGAAGAAAAATAAATCCACTGGTGTTATCCAAAAAAACTCAAAGACATTAAGCTTTGCGCATTAGGATTTTTGCTGCTGATGCTGCACCTTTTTCCAACCGCGCCTTCTCTCTTTTCTTCTGTTCTCATCATCTGGCATAAAATCGGCTGCTGTCGTGTTCCGTGTTTATTCTCAGGACGACCCCTCCCACTGCTACATGCAACCTGCAGGTGAACAAACCAGCCGCAGCTTCCAGTTTCCTCCCGACACTTTGGGTTGATATTGAAGGTTGGAAAAAAAAAACACACAGAAGAATCCCGAAAACAAGCGATTTAAGTTGCCTTGAGGATATTTGGGACAGAATACGGGACGCGGTCCTGCATCGCGTCTGGATATGAAGCTCAAGGCTGACGAGCTGCTGGATTGAAGAGGAATCAGTGTGGGCGTCAGGGTGAGCTGTCGAATATATATATGCTGTTTGTTTTGTTTTCCTTGTATATAAAAGTCTTGAAAACCTGCTCATTATCGCTCTACAGGAGCAGACTACATGTGAGAATATAACAAAAAAGGTCAGTGTAGACTCACTACTAATAATACAGAGTTGATGTCTCTAACAAAATCAGTTCCACATATGTTGTAATCATCGTGAAACCAGTCTTTGACTATAAGAAACAATTTATAGCCTATATATCTCATTTTAGAGTGAATTGTCATTATTTGTCATTAGTCAACCAGGTTTTTGTCAATGAAATCAGATACACCTGCTACTCTAACTCTCTTATTTTCTTTAGTGATCAATTAACTGTTGGGGAAACAAGGAGTCAGAAAATGATGAAAAATGGTTCTCAAAATCCAAGTGACCTCTTCAAAAGTTATGCTTCGTTAAAGAACAGTTCAATACGCTAAGATATAATTAATGCCCAATTGGACACAGAGAAAACACAACAAATCATCTAATTAAAGATGCTGCAACCGCATAATAATAATAATGGGCTGTTTTGCTTCAGGAATGACTTCAATGAGAAACCATCAAATTGTTGATGTTTAATGTTGTTTAGAAATGAATCTATTTGCTAATCAATGCAGCTCAAAACTTCAATACATTATCTACTCAGGTTTAGCAGACCTTTAAAAATCTTAATTTGAATATTTGAGAAGAGTCTGATACGACTTTTGGAGTTTACATTTTGGTGTTCTTACTTGGTGCAATATCCTACTTAAAGCTAAAAAGCAATTAGGCTATGTAAGATAGATAGATTTAGATACAATAGACAGACAGACGGATAGAGATACAGATAGATTGACGCCACATGTTGAGAAAATTCAGCTGGTCTTTCTAATAAGAAGAGGTGTCAGTCTAATGAAAAATAAAAAAAATAGAACAAAGAGAAGAGATAAAACTGACTTAAAACTTTAATATAAGAAAAGGAAACTTGTGAAATAAAGCTGTAAAAAAATAGCTAGGACTGTGTGTTGGAAAATACGGAGGAAGGATGTGGAACATGTTTGGATTAAGTTACTTTGTTCCAGCAGTTTCTGTAACAGTTGTCATGTTCAGACGATGCCAGTGGCCATCATTGTTGAATTTGAAAGTGGATTATAATTTATTTTTAGTGACATGCATGTAATGCCTTCATCTGTGCTACGTGATCTCATATTCTGTTACAGTTTTTTTCTTGTTTTTGTGTGTTTTTTTTTTGTTCTTTCTTTCTTCACACTTCCCTTTATTTGAAAATTATTTTTTTTCTCCCTGTGATCTTTAAGCTGTTTGGAAACTTTGTTAAATGACAGTACACTGCAAAAACTCAAATCTGCCAATCTGATGAAGTAAAAATAAATCTGAGCAATGCAAATTCACATGTTGAGTGTCCTGAAAAGATATACTCACTAATTCTTCTTACTTCAAGACACTTAAGTACATTTTTCCTGCCCCTTTGGTAGAATTTTATTTGTACTTAATACAAGCAATTCAGGCATGATTTTGCTTTTTGCATATTGTAATATGAAATATATCTGGACTGTCGTTAGATATTTGTGACTAGAATTAAACAAAAACACTAGCTTACTTGATTTTTGAGGAAAACAAATACCCCCCCCCTCCCCCTCCTTGATTCCTGTCTTTCTCTGTCTCTCCTCAGTTAAGTAAAAGCCTGCCACTATCAGAGGTTTGTAAACCTGACATGTGTACACCCAGTGAGACGGTAACCTGAGATCCCATCCTGAGGGAACAGGATGCATCCCGCTGTGTCACACCTTCCAGGCAGGACTGATATTGGAGGAAGCCGCTGGAACCCTGGTTTTGTAGCCTTTCTGCTCTCACTGTGTCTTGGCGCCCTGTCCTCCGTGGCTACTTGCCCACTATACTGCCTCTGTGCCAGTGATATTATTTCCTGCAGTGGCCGCAATCTGTCTGTTGCACGCTTTGATTTCCCGAGCTACGCCACACGGTTAGACCTGAGCCACAATGCCCTCACCGTCCTGCCTCTGGACTGGATTTCCCAACCGTTTGATCGACTCTCAACTCTGGTTCTCAGCAGGAACTCCATAAGCCAAATCGAGACGAATGCCTTTGCTGTGACGCCGCATCTCCTCCAACTGGACCTCTCTTCCAACCAACTAACAGTTTTGAACTCGTCCATCTTCACTGGGCTGACGGAACTAAGAGAACTACTGCTGTTTGGCAACCAGATCATCCAGATTAACCCAGAGGCCTTCAGTGATCTTCGCAGCCTGAAGAGGCTCTACCTCTCTGGGAACAGACTAGAGGATTTTCCCTATGGGCTTTATCAGGAACCTGGAGGGCCTCTTAACCTGACCTTTCTGGATCTTTCAAACAACAGGCTCTCCAAGGCTCCTGTCCAGAGCCTTCTGTCCTTCAGCCGACAAAGTGGAATTTATTTGCAGGAAAACCCTTTTGTCTGTGATTGCACATTACTTGCCTTAATTGAGTACTGGATGTGGAAACAGTATCGCCCCTTGTTGGATTTCAGAGTTAAATACCCATGTATGGACAATATTGGTCAAGGATCTCAATGTAGCAAGCAGGTATCGTCCAAAATGCCCCTAGAGGAAAAGACTTTCCAAGTAGAACCTGGAAAATGGCTACAAGTACCATGTCCAGGGTTGGCTTTGCCAGTCCAAGAAGGGTTGGTTGTGTTCTGGGTTACCCCAAGTATTGTGGTGAATTCATCAACCAATGATTCAAATGCCCGCCTAACGGTTTTCCCCAATGGTACCCTTGAAATTCGAGGAGCACTGATAGAAGATTCTGGTACTTTTGGATGTGTCACAGGGCGAGGGCGCAGCTACGAACCCAATGAGTTTCCAGAAGTCATTGTGGTGGTGGGAAACTCGAGCACGACATCTGTGAGTGGCTTGACACATCGCAGTGGTGCAGAGCATTTTAACACAGCATTCACCACCCTGGCTTCCTGTGTGATCAGCATCGTACTGGTGCTGCTCTACCTCTACCTCACTCCCTGTCGATGCAGGGATGCTCGAGGTGGGGGGTCCACGGGGTGTGGCGGACGAGCCTTCATCCTCTGTTCAGATCCCAGAGAGGTAGAGTCAGGAGATCGGCGGTCAAATGGAAAGAGGGTGGCTTTCTTAGAGCCTCAGGCAGAGGACTTGACTGACATTGGAAGCCCAAAGCCACCAGCTTTGAACTTGGGTCATGTTACCACTGAGGGAATTCTTAAGAATGGAAGTAGGACAGTGGGACAGACCCTCACAGACCCTGCTCAAATCGCATAGCAGGATATTTTTGCACATTTCTGCACTCTTACAGTCCGAACCCAAGTATTTTTCACTGTCGTTCTTTCAGTACACAATGAGAAAATCCATTTAATGTGAAGTAGTTCTTGTGAAGTAATTCGTTCTCTAGGTGTTGGGTTTTGGGTGTCTTATTCGGCAAATGCAGTCCTTTAGTAAACTGAATTTCAATTATGTCTCAACTGTAAGTGGTGTCTGTTTTTTATATTTAGAGTTCATATGGAAATGTCCCTGTTGACGTGGGAGATTGTTACTGATCATATACATGTGGGTGGTGTTTTGCATTAGACTGAGAGGAATATCAACACCTGGTTAAACCACTGATGGAGGCATTGATGGTTATTATTCAGTATATTTATTGTGAATGCTGCTATCTGTGACTCTTGTTATTTAAAACCATCTGTCTTCGTAATGTGTTGCATATGTTTTGCAAAAATATGTCTGTCCTGTGTGTGAAATTATCTAAACTTTAATACTTTGTGGATCAAGCTGTGTCTACGTAATCAATTATATACCTGCAAAAGTTTCCCTATAAAAACCAAAGAAACAATATGAACTAAGACATTGAGACAATATTCACTTTCCAGAAAGATTTCAAGACTTATGATTATTTAGACATTCATTTAATTAATTTAAAGGGTCGCCGGTTCAAGTCCCGGCACGCACCAAGTCTGGAAATTGGGCTGGTAGCTGGAGAGGTGTTGTATTGGATGGATTTAAATTTTGTTCATGCGAGTCAATAGAGATAAATAGGATTTTGTTTTTTGTTGTTCTTGCATCAACAATTACGTTAAAAGCTGCTTAAATATTTTTAAGCCCTCTGTTTGAGGGTTTTTCTTTTAAATGTATTTCTGCCAAAGTAAATAATCAACATAAAGTACGTTTAAAGTACGTCTGGATTATCAATGACGACATGAACAAATGTTTCTGTAACAACACGTTGCCGATCTAATTCTTGCATTTTCAATACAATGAGACAGCATTCAAGAAGTCCATTGGGTGGGGCGCTGGTGGCGCAGTGGTTAGTGCGCGCGTCCCATGCATGGAGGCTGCAGTCCTCAACGTGGGCAGCCCATGTTCAAATCCAGCCTGTGGCTCCCTTCCCAACATGTCAATCCCCACTCTCTCTCCCTGATTTCCAACTCTATCCACTGTTCTATCTCTCCATTAAAGGCATAAAAGTCCATTGGCGTTCATTGTATTAAAGCAACATATTCTTACCTCAGATTCATTCAAAATGGAGGTATTTAGTGACATTTTGTTGCAAAATTTGATGAACCTGGTACCCTTCTATTTTAGAACGACTTTGAGCAGAACCAGACTCATGTTGAACAGCCATCTGCCGCAACTGTAATGGACTTGGAAAGTGGGATAGAGCGACAACAGCAATAACAACAATATGAATAAACCAGATTTATAGCTACAATAACAGTAATAATTGCAGCATGTGCAGTATGGTAATAGACTGATCGGTCTAAACGAACAGTTACACTGAGCCCAACAGCGGGTATCCAGAAACCGAAGATGCCACTGTTGAATGAGTCATTTATGTGGGAGTGATGGAGTTGAAGGTGATCATTAGAGGGGCAGACCAAGTCCAAATTGTCAGAGTAGTAGAACTTCACCTTGAGCGAGGAGAGAGAGAAGTACAGTGCAGCTGCAGTCTTGGGCTTGCAAAGCAGACAGTGACAACATTCTTTGCCCTCACCTGTGTTTAACTTCACCCTCACAGCGGGCTGTGCAGCTCTCTGGTGATGAATTTGTGTGCATGGCTGTTGAATTTTTGTTGAAAATAAAAAAACAATACGCTCTTGATTATAGTTTATCACGCTCAACTATTGATAGAAATAAATCGCCATACTCCCCGGCAGATGTAAGATTAGTGTTCATACCATTAAGTAAATGGTACATGAATATTTGAAGTTATTGAATGTATACACATTTAGAGGAAGAGAGAGAGACAGGAGCTCAATGTGCCAGGCCCCCGGCAGTCTAAGCCTATAGCAACATAACTGGGAGCTGGTCCAAGCCTGAGCAAGTCCTAACTATAAGCTTTATCAAAAGGAAAGTTTTAGCCTGGAGAGGTTGTCTCTACTGGTAGATGATTCTAAAGGAGAGGGGCCTGATAACTAAAGGCTCTACCTCCCATAGTAGATTTAAAGACTGTAGGAACAGACATGTTCTTTATGTGACCAGTTTGGATGGTTATTGGATATAGGCTGAAATGCAGATTCAACATATGACATGGCTAAATCCTGCTAAAGTAAAATAGCTTATTTTGGAATTTGCCTCGACTGACTTTAATCTGATGAGCATGTTCTGCTATATTTTGTCAAAATTATCCACATTTTTACATCAAATGGTATGAGGAATAGACCAGGCAGCACCTTTATACTTCACAACCACCCTAAATTGAACTCATCATCAAAAATCGTTTTCCCTGTTGTAACAGCTGTAACAGTCAGTGCACATGCATCCTGGAGCTGATATATATATATATTGACACTTCATCAAAGTAGACACATGTCAAATTGATTTCTGTTGAATCCTGTTATAAATGTTGTCTCCTGCTCAACCTGCACAGGTTTGCTCCACTGCCCCCTGGTTTTGCTAACAGCAGATTTACAGAGGAATTGATTCTTATTGGTTTCGACAGGAAGAGGAGTTTGAGCTCGGCAATGAATTCTCAGTCAGCCCAGATAAATGTCACAGAAAAAGGAAAGTTTGCCAGCTGCCCCTGAAAACCTCTGTGACCCACATTCCTCTGTCCTCCTCTTCTTAGATCTTTATCGGTGTGGAGTCATTTCCAAGGAGCCAGGTGGCTTTTTGAAGCTTCCTTGTTCGTACATTTTCATGCTATCACTGTCTGAATATTAACTTTGTGTTTCTGTTCCGTTAGATGCTGGATGAATTTTTCAAGTTCAGCTGTGAAGGGAACACTTTGTGATGAGTACAACGACTGATATTTGTTAATGGTTTGAAATAAAACATTTCAATTTGGAAGATGAGTTTGTGCCTTCATCAGTTGAACGGTAATATTCATATTCGATTAGTTCATCATAGTTAATCATCAGTATTTTCATCATGTTTGGCTCCTCTCTGGGGATCTGGTGGTCAAATAATTTTTTGGAGGGAAAATGAAAAGAGGCAGTTAGGGTAAAAAAAAGAAAAAGAAAGTAGGGTTACATCAGAAGGATTTAAGCATGCCGGATAACCTCTTAGTGAGTCAACAAATCATATTTTCAGAAATCCTCTTACATGCCTATTCATATCCAGCAGGAATAAAAGTAAAACCATTTTCTTGTGCACTATTTGGCTGGTACTTTTTCCCAGAAAGACACTAGATATGATTGTGTACTAATTTAAAAGAAATGTGACGGTGGTGAGGACCCGGGGAGGCTGTAACAAAGCTTTGGGAGGCTAGAGGCCACAGGCAGGTGTTGAATGGAGGCTTCAGGTAGCGATGAATCCCACTGGGACTAATTTAAGCAGCCCTCGACGTTCACTGTGACAAGGTGCTTCTCGCAGGTCAACGCAGTGACACGTGGAGTGTTGCAGGTGTGGTTGGTTCCCTCCAGAAAGGTAGCTGCTAATTTATCCATTCCAATTAGTCTGCATTTTAATTCATGATAAAAATAACTCTACAGTATTTCTCGTAGGAATAGTACGTCTGATAACATGTAGCCTCGTTTAGTTTCATTTCTATGAGATGGTTTTGAAGGGGGACTCAGCTGTACACATATTTTCCAACCATCCTGCCAATTTAAAGGGTTTGCAGTTGTCCAGGTTGTCCCCCTGGAAGGCAAAGTGCCTAAAGTCAAAACCAGGGGAAAGATGTGATATCATTGAAATTACACCTGGAATTACCTGGGAAACAATGAACGGTGGTAGATGTGTAAAGAGCATAGATAAAGTTCAAATTCAGCGGACATTCTCACTATGTAAACACTTTATATCAGCTTTTTTCTCCAAGGCGGAACACTCTCTACTCATTGAAAACAATTGAAAAAAGAGAGAAAAACGCTAAATGGACACAGGACCTTAGACTAAAATGTTATTTGAAAAGTACGTTAAATAAGGGTTACTATATGAACCTTTTGCTTGAATATCATTTTGCGGAGGAAATAAAAAATAATGTTATTTTTCTCATGCCATTCAGTTATTCACATAGATGTAACATGCTTTCATACTGGCAGCTACTCTTTATTGTCTTGGATACTCTAATGATGTTTTCACACATGCACAAAACTTCTGAAAATTTTAGGGTGGGCTGCTATGTGAATGCAAGCGACCAAATTTGTCACCCTGACTTTATCTGGACATTTTCCTGACAAGCTCCCAAGTAATGTTCCTGCATGAAGTTAGGGTGAGCTGCAGCAGGTAATGGCAGGCAAATGGTACACGTAATAAAGCTGCTTCATACTCTTTTTTTTGTTAACATTACATTATGTTCTTTTTCATCCATTGGTTGACACGACATGTAGAATTTATATAAAGGCAGAAATCTGTCATTATAGTTGTCCTATGTCTGTCCTATGTGCGATCTTAACGTCTTTTGTACGCCATGTCCTGCCTACGGAGACCCCCCACACTCCTGTCCGACGTGGAAAAGTTCCCGATGTGAAGGTCAAGTATGAAAAAGCTATTCTGGAAGATTTCCGGGGCAGGCTGTCTGAGATTCCCAAGAGTGCATGTGTGAAAACAGCTTAAAAAGATTACTAGGAAGCATTGGTTTCCTTCCTGTCTAAGATAATGTTAGGTCTGTTTTAAGGTACCCTTTAAATTCTGTTTCCAGGACCCCCGTGTCTGTTTTAAGTACAGACTGTAAAAAGTGGATGAAGCCTGAGTGAAGTCAGCCATCTGTTACTGCAATGGGTAATGGAAGCCTGTGGATGGCGGTCACCATGCTGGAAATGCTGTCTCAGCCTAACTGTCAGTCAACCTAACACCAGGCTGAGAGCTGGAGCTGAGGTGGTCCTTAGGCTTCCTCACAAATAGCAACACCCCGCCCACCTCTCAGTCAGGTCAGCTACATGCCTTATTGTGAATAACTCTTATCCTTCAGAAAATCAAAACAGATGAGTCATGTGTTTTGTTCACCCTCTGTACAGTGTGTGCCGACTGAGACATGAGCGATCAGACCTCTTTCATTTTTTCAACCAGGCTGTAAACATGTTCATCTCTGCTGTAAAACAGGCTTCTTTGAATGGGTGTGTATGTGACTTCCAGCGCTTCTACAGTCAGCTTCAAGTGGACACTCGAGGAACTGCAGGTTTTTGCACCGGAATTGTCGCTTGGTTTAAAGTTCTGATTTGTGTGTCTTGCTGTACATGTAATATAAAATCATGTGGATGGGTCTGCACTGTAAATATATCTAAATAATGGATTGCTTACAATTCTGATATATATTTCGGTTTTGTAATTAAGTAGCAGCATACAATAGGAGAACTATTGTAGAAACCATAAAGTTTGAATAACTGTACTTCAGTTCATATAATAACGAAAGTTTTGAAAATTCATCTGAAACCTTAAAAAAAAAATTCATATTCATACAATTACATCCCAACACCACCGAGGCGTTTCATCTCCTCTGTGCCTGATATAAATGTAGTAATATCCTGACTATCCATAATTCAAATGCTGGAGGAGTGTAATGGATGTGTGGGTTGCAGCTGAAATAGGAACCTTAATGTGAACACATCTATGACAATGGGACCATTTAGCAATTTTTTTAATTAACAGGATTATATTAATGTTGGCCTCTTGGCTGTGCAGTCCATCCACCATGCTCTTACAGTTCAATCTGAAACTATGTAATGTGAAAAGCGATATTTAAAAAAAATATTTAGGAGCATGACCTCTGAAGATCTACTGTTTCAAAGACAAAGGTTTATTATAACTTCAACCATGAGTTGTCACGTTGCAACAAGTTGAAAAAAATGTTCTTTTTCATCGGTTTATACCTCATTTTTATCGTAACCAAACTCCTATTGCAGCACGTACAGTACAAATGTTGCATTAAAAATGAATGCATGTTGATGGAAACTCTATTCCAAGCACATTACAGAGCCACAGGTGTACAGTATGTACCTGGAGCATGTGTAGCACCAGTGGAATTTATTCTATAACACTGGTAGCTCTTGTCCAACACCTTATACTGTACACGCTTTAGATTCTAACTACTAGATTAATGCTGTAATCCCTAAAAAAATTGAATTATTTGTGTTTTCACTTCCATTTTTCAAACACGTTGAGTGAAGACACTGAGCATACCTTTTTTTTCCTGTTAAATAATTGAAAAAAAAAAAGCACTTTCATGTCCAAATGTATTCATACCTTCAGTTTCTTACGGGTGTTCTGCAGAGCTTGTTCCATATGGATACAGCAGAAAATAGGATAACAGACCCTTACCTGCAGGATAAAAAAAACATAATGTCCTGTATGTAACCCAGCACTTTGGCTTTTGTAATAACTGTGGAAAGCTTGGCATGAATTGGCAGCATGAATGAATCGAAGGACGTGTTTCAGGATTACAGAGTGAGGGATTATTACATCATGCCGTGCTGTAAAGTATTCAACATGTACTTTCTTTGTGATGCTGCAATTTCCTTTTCATTTTACACAAAGCAATGACTTGCACAGTGTGTTTTCATGCCACAAATATTTAGCATCCTGCTCATTCCGGTGATGCATTTGTTGTGATTACTGTACATATAATTGCAGATGATTTGAGGAGTGGATGAGCTCTTTCTCTCAGAAAGTGCTCGGAACAGCTCGGGGAACCCTGTCCATTACACAAGAAGCTGTGTGGAGGTACGGAGGGAACCAATTACTGGACCCTTACTTTTCATCCTTTTACAATGAATTCTTTCACTTTTCACATCTTTGAGTGCAGAGTGCAACAGTATGAATGTACTCGAGCAGGGACTCTCCTACATATGACAGCCAACTTTTCACTCCTCCTTCAAATGTGCCTTTTGTAAAAACTATCATGCCATTTGATTTATCATTGCACTTTCATTTTTATTACATGTATTGATAGGCAAAAAGGAACAACAATATAGTTTGGAAAGTTACCATCAGAAGTAACTAATCTTATTCATACACATTTATATGCCACAGACAAAGTAGTAGTAGTAGGAATTTTAAATTACACAGGGTTAGGTTATATCCTAGAGAGCTTTTAATCCATTTATTCCAATATTATGTAGTTTGAAATTGCAGTCAAAATGATAGTTTCTCCATATATAATGTGTTTCATTGACAACAGCAGTTAGTGTTGTAGTCAAGCCCAAACCATCCGAGACCAAGACATACCCAAAACCATAGTGCTGCGAGACCGTGACAAGACCATGACATTTAGGGTTCCATTCCGAGTCAAGACCAAGACCAAGGCAGGGCGAGACCGAGTCAAGACCAAGACCATAAATATCACAGAAAAATCATCAACTTGTGTGCATTGGTCATGTCACTCATTTAGACCGTAACACAGGGAAGTTTGCGGCCTTAACGGGGGATAAAAATCAAACTACATATAGTCAAAGTAATGACGTGGAAAGCCAATCAGTGGTGGTTTTGACTGGTCTTGATTTAAAATCCGGAGTCCGCCCAGTCCGAGGCCGAGACAAGATGGAGTAAAAATTATTTTGAGATGAGACCGGGGCCTTCAAAAAGTGGTCTCGAGATTGGCCTTGAGACCAAGACCGATTTTGAGTCGTAGAGTAGTACTAGTAGCAGTCCAGTTATCCTATGTTATGTAGCAAGTAAGGAACTACAGTATGCCCCCCTTTATATCAAATGTTCTACAGTAGATATGGTAGATGGTTTTGTCTAAAGATCAGAAAAGGGCCTGACCTGGGCCAAGCATACGGACTCAATGATAAGAATGGCAAGGCTTTGACTATTTGACCTTGAAAGCTTGAAAAAAAATCCCTCAAATGTTTAGGAAGTTCTGCTTCTAGATCTAAAATGTCCTGATGGAGGGCTCGTCTTACTGGTTATGAAACAGCACTGACAATAAAACGGCATGGCCCTGCATAAAGTGGTTTGTTCAGTCGAAAACACAAGAGTATTTCACTGAGTGTTCCCTTAGGACATGTTAACTGGATGCTGCAAGAATAAGACCTTGACCTATCTAAAGACTCAAAATGACAGCATAGCCTAATATATAACATTGTGGTAAGACTGTATGTAGACAGTGTTGTAGCAGAATCTGCAATCGACTAATACCTTGAGTGATTTTATGAGTGCAAATGTCATAATCAAAGCACTTGAACATTATTTTGCAAGCTCAGACTGATTATGTCCTTGAGCTTAGAACAGGAGAGCTTAGAGGAGAGGGATGCAGTTTCATCAACTAATATGCTTCAGTTTTAAGGAGTGTATCAGCAAGAGAGGAGGAGGCAGACAGAGGAGGGACCGTGATTCAGTGCTGAGTGATGTGAGTTATTTGTTGAGGGGATGAGTGTGCAGCCAACAGTGAGATAGGGACCAGCGGTAATATAATGACTTTAAAATGGAAACCAGACTAACTTGATTTTTGTTGGTTTTGAATGATGCACTCACAGAAGCTAAAAAAAGATGAACTTTGATGAGATTGCGGCTACGACAGGAAGAATGGTTGTTACCGCGGTAACAACTAATGGGGTTCCAATGCAAATAAATAAATGTAAACACATTTCCAACGCCATTTTAATGTACAATAGCATTTTTTTGGGGGGGGGGGGGGGCATTTTTGCCTTTATTGGAGGACAGCTGACGAGAGGCATGAATTGTTGGGAGGAGATTGTGGGGGATGACATGTTGGGTCGGATTCAAACCCACGGCCGCTGCTACAAGGACCATGGCCTCCGTATAAGGGGCACGCAACATAACTGCTAAGCTATCCGGAGCTCCAGCATCCTAAAAATTTTAGTGTATATACACCCTAATAACTATTGTAAACCATACAGTATAGTTTAAAAAAAACAGTTAATTCCTCTTGACCAATCCTCGTGATCACATTTTAATGACATCTTCCAGCCTTGTATGCTTAGTATAACACTTGTGTGACAATATTTGTAGTGTAGCCCTGAACAGTAGTATTCCAAAGCCTTGATTCTGTTACCATTTCTAGTCAATTTTTTAATAGGAACCGATAGCCAGCAAGACCAGCCAAAGACAGACCAGCAGACAGGAGAAAAGGGGAAAAGGAGATTTATTGCAGGAATGATAATGACTTGCGCTGGAAGACTTGGGTTAAACTGAGGGCTGGCACTGACAGGCTGGCAGAGTTTGGTAGAGACGCTGAGGGGTTGGCTGTGGCTGGTGGCACTGAGGAGGCAGATGGGGGAAGTTGTGTGGCTTACGGCGTTGGAATGGGAAGGCTGAGCGATGTGGGTTCCAGAACAGGGGGAGAGAGGCTGGATTTGAACCAACTATACCACATGGAGTGTGGAAACAATCTGGCATCGTGGGAGAGTTCAACCAGGGTAATTCAACAGCCACTGGTGAGGGTGAAATGATGAGCAGGTGCGCCAGTAGCTCCAGCAGCAAGAAGCCACGCCCAGCCTCTGAAAACCCAAGAGAGGAACCAAACAGGCAGCACACTGTGAAAAAAATAAATATAATAATTCATTAATCCTGCGAGGGGAAATTTGTTTTTACACTCTGTCTAGTTAACATGCTACACAAACATAGGCTGAAATACACACACATGCACAAACAAGATCATATGGACATGCACTAATGGAGAGGTCTCAGAGTGAGGGGGCTGCCCACACTGGGCGCTCCTGGGCTGGTGGTTGGGTGCCTTGCTCAAGGGCACCTCGGCAGTGCTCAGGAGGTGGCCTGGCACCTCTCCAGCTACCAGACCAATTTCTGGACTTGGTCCGTGCCGGGACTTGAACCGGCGACCCTCTGATTCCCAACCCAAGTCCCTACAGACTGAGCTACTGCCGCTCACAAATATATATATATATATATATATATATATCTATATATATATAGATATATATATATTTTGTTTTTAGTTTTCGATGCCTCAAGCTGAACAGAGCAGATGACTTGGCCTCTGACCACACCTCATTTTAAAACGAACACACCCAGTGGCGCTTACAGGAAAGCTTTTTCATTTGCAATTCAAACAACATGAGAGCTGGACGTTCAGGAGAAGAGATGCTTTGGGTCAGGCGTAAGATAGGGCCCAATGATTGCAAATGGACAGATGGAGTCAATATTAGTTTTTTTTTTACCATCACTATATCAACATCATAAACCTCAGAATGGAAAGGTGACCAGCTGTGTGTCTGTTGTTATTGCATAGCCGTGCAATTCCATTTTCATCTTGTTCTTCTCCTGTGATCTTATGAAACCAGCTGCTCTGAGCTTCGCTCCGTGACACTACGCTTCAGGAACGGTTCCAGCAGGGTATGGCGCGAGCGGTCGAACAGAGTTGAACCAAATTGGGTGATGGAATGCTGTGGAATCTACAGGTGAGTCACAATCAGCAGAAGAGGCAGAAGACAAGCTCACGGAAAAAAGCACTGGTCACTGAATGCTGAGTTAGCGGTTAGCATATTGTGCAATGTAAGCTAAGATGCACTAGCTTGTTCTTTCAGCTTTAAATAAAAAGTTAAATGATAGATCTGGAGCATAAGCGGCGCTGTATTATTATGGACATAAACAACCCATGGTAACACACCTGCTGCTGAACATTTGCTATTGAAATAATAAACTTCTGAATTAGATCAGTTAGCAGAAACTGGCCCTGATCCTGCAATTGGTTTAGAGGACTCCAGTTTAAAATGAGGCAATTTTAAACTGGATTTACACCTTCAATGGAAACAACAAAAGACTGCAAATGGATTGTGTTGGCTTGACATTCTATTGATGGTCTGAGGATCCCACACAGTCCCTCAGCCCGAACTCAATGAGGTGTGTGTGTGTTTTCCTATAGTCATGGTAATGCGACGGTGCTGGAAATTTCCTCTATTAGAAGAGAAAAGGTCAGGCACTGGGGCTAATGACTGCCATGAATATTATGCGAGTTAAAATGCAATCTCCATGCACTAATGATAGCAATGTAATGAAGTGTAAAAAGAACTCTACAGAATCTGAGGAGCAGGAAGATTCAAAAGGAGAGCATTCATTTGGGTTCATTTCAGCTCAGGCTTCCTGGTTATAAAAGAAAAGAAACTGACAGAAACACCATCTTACACTCGACAAGTTTCCATCCCCATCATATGGTTAATAACAGTCCATATGGTCAGACTCACTCAGATAAACTCACTGAAAACATAACGACTTTTGTGTCCGAGTATTCTACAGCGTCCATGCAGGTCAAACAGATCATCAACAAACAATCGAAAATCCTAGAGAATGTGACCCAAGCCTGAATCACCTTACGTCTTCCAGGCCTCGCTTCTGCATCAGGAGAGGGAGGAACATCCGAGATTCTGTTGTCAGCTCTTTATATAAGGAACCTACACAAACCATTTGGCTTTCTGAACAAGTGTATGGTAACTCCAGATGTGGTAGATGTGCGTACTGTTCAAACACTCTTGACACTAAAACATTTCATCATCCTCAGGAAGGAAGGAAATATGACATAAAAGAATTCATTAACTGCCTTTCTACCCATGTTGTCTTCACCCTGAAAATGCTCATGTGGCCTCATGTATGTAGGCCAAACCAAGCGAAACTTAAAGCTAAGAATCGAGCATAAGGCTGCCATCAGAAATGGGAACATGGATTATGCCATTGCTAGGCACTATAAGGAGAAAAACCATGGGTCTGCTACCACCCTCCAAAAGAGTGAGGCCTTAACCTAGAGGGGGCAATTTGATTAACCTACTTTTAAGAAGGGAGGCATTTTGGATTTACAAACTGAACACAATTCGACTCATAGGGAGAGTTTAGCCACTAGGTCCCTTCTCCCTCCCCCTTCCTGTTAAGACGGAGAGGGACAGGTACAGTATTGACCTCAACTATAGTTTTTTGCATTTAATTCATATTTTCAGTTAGACATAGAAAAAGACACTGACCACTAGATTTAAACTTGATATACATTGGTAGTTGTCTTGTTCCTCTTGTAAAAATATTTTATGTGAATATGCTTTGAATTTGAAAAATTATTTTCCTCACACTGTGTGCACCTTGATATATTGTGTTTGCACATCAAGGTTTCCATTTGTGGCTGTTTAATGTGATGATTGGTCATGTGACCACTTGCATTTAACGCACCTGTGTAATGTATGCCCTGTGTTTGTGCTGAACCTGAGGAAGCTACAGGTGAAACGCGTTGTTCGCGCACAATAAAAATACAGTAAAGTTATTTTCAGTGTGCCACGGACTTCTGATTGTTTTTTTAAAATAAGAAATGACTTGAGGTGACACCTGGCAGACATGTTGCAGCACCACCTGTCAATCAAAGAGACCACGCCCCTATTTGAGCATTTTTACAAGAGGTTAAGTTGTTTAACGATCAAACTACTATGTAGAAGTAATAAATGGGCAAATTAGCTTTCCCCAAACTGTAAGAAGTGTATAGTTTCTGGTGAAGTTGAGCATTTTAACATGGGGCTTTATGGAGATCGACTCACTTTTGGAGACAGTCTCGAGTGACCATTTTAGGAACGGCAGTTTTCAAAACTTCAAAGTTGGACTTTGTCCATCGTTGCTTTTGCATGTTACACGTCTTGTTGTTCTTCCCCTTAGGATTAGGAAATCATGTAATTCAGCTAAGAAGCAGTTCAATCAGGAGAGACAAGTGAATTAAGAAAATCTTTTATTACAATGGATAACATGGAAATATGACTTGACAGAAAGACTCTGGCACTTGGACTCAATGGGGTGGCTGAGAATGACAATTCCGAGCGTCAACAGTATAAACCCATCTGGAACCCTTTAGGAAGAACTGTTGTCACTCTGAATCTAGCATTATCCACGGTGGAGAGGTTGAAATAGTGGACTCATATAAATACCTTGGGACAGTGTTCGACTCTGAATTTAAGGAATTTTGAGGCCAACAGAGAACTCATTTGATGCGGAGGCTGAACTCTTTTAGTGTTTCACCAAGCATTTTATGTAGCTTTTATCATTCTTTTATCTAAAGTCTTTTAACATTTTCTTTTATCTGTTGGTTCAATGGGTTGTCTGTGAAGGACAAGAACAGTTTGAACCACATCGTAAAAGTCTGCTCTGAGATTATTGGAGTCCAGCTGAAAGACTTGAGCTCCCTGTGGAAGGAGCGTGT
The DNA here is from genome assembly GCF_963584025.1 of Labrus mixtus. Lineage (NCBI taxonomy): Eukaryota > Metazoa > Chordata > Actinopteri > Labriformes > Labridae > Labrus > Labrus mixtus. The sequence goes on along the minus strand of NC_083633.1, from coordinate 4,973,240 downwards.
GGTCCAGAAAGCCAAAGGGATGATAAACCAACCTGAACATGTTGTCTCATCGGAGTTTTCTTTAATGCCCTCTGGACGGCGCTATCTTGCCCCTCCAAGGAGGACAAATAGATACTCCAACTCTTTTATCCCTTCAGCTATCAAGCTGTTGAATGCTGAACAAGTCTGTCATCGTATTAGGAAATTGTAGATTGATAGCGCTGGCTTTCTCACTTTACGACCTGTTCGTCTGTTGAATTGTTGTTACTGACATGTGAATGTAACTGTTTGAATGCTGTGGTGATGTGTTTGTTTCCTTTTATGTTGTCTTTACGTTTTTCAATGGCTCGGTAGGCTGTGAAACTGAATTGCCCTTCTGGGATAAATAAAGTTTTCTGAATCTGAATATCTGGTCTTCCTGACTGAACTTACGCTAGAGCTTAATTTTTGGTGACTTGTTACAGTTTACAGGTTTACTCAGCATGCCACCACAATGGATAGAAATGGTAATGGTAGTTCCAAAAGCTTTCATTTATTCTGATTTAGTGTTGCATTGTAAGGAAAGCCACATATTGCCCTTCAGAGGACAATTAAAGCTAGACAGCTCAGTTTAAGGAGCACTACGCAACCCCCCCCCCCCCCATCCTGCATCGAAGAAAGTGGGAGATAAAGTCTTTATACTTGGCATGTTCAAATGTATGTCATTAAAAACAAACGTTTACACTTAGACAAGGTGACACATTTTAAACCATTAAAGACACTAAAATAACACAACACAAGCCTGATAAACTAATAGACACAATAGATTTACATTTAGGGAGGGCACCAGGTTATAACTGGTGGATATTAGAGGGGTGTTTGATGGTAATATAAAGTGCTATGCTCAGTATGAAGGTGACTTTAAAGTGTCCTCACAGATTAAGTTATTTTTGGCAACGAGGACAACAATTTGTCTTCATACAGGGGGCTGTACCTTTGTCCTGACGGCAGCAGCAGAAAGCGATGATTTAATTGATGGCTGTGGTGGTATATATCTTCCCCCATTAGTCGTTGGACGGCCTTACCATGATGACGAGAAGGTTGACAGCTTTGTATTGTCTTTGGAGTTTGTAATCCTGGCTGACATTGGGAAAGAGGCAAGGTACACCCTGGACTAGTGGCCAGTCAATCACAGTGATTACGTTCAGAGACAAACCACTGCTCCCACAAAATCAAACTAGGGGTCAAATTCAAACCTGGTTTAAGAGATTTTTGTTTTGGGTCGGAGCTGCACGGTGGTGCGTTGGTTAGTGCTGTTGCCTCACAGGAAGGAAGTTCCTGATTTGAATCCCAGTCGGACAGGAGCCTCTCTTTGTATGTTCTCTGTGAAGGCTGGGGTTCCCTCCAGGTACTACGGCTTCCTCCTACAGCATAAAGACATGCTCGTCAGGTTTTTTTGATGGATATACATGCACCGTTAGTTTGGCATTAAAAGTTAAAGGAAGAATGTACAACTTTTAGATCGACACCACACCACCAACCCTTCTCCGCTCGCGTTTTCAGGAGTTATCAAATTGGAACGCACCATAATTAAGCGCTAAGCGCAAGCGGTGGACAACATTGTCCTTGTTTCGAGCTGCATTGTTGTGTTAGCATGCTAACGCTAGCGCTCTTTAGTTTGTTTGTAGCTTCACATTGCAAATTTCATAAAATTTAAACGGAATGACCATTATCTAAAAACGTTTAAGTGAGTAGTGAGTACAGTATGTGGTTCTTCTTTTCTCTAGTCCTCACTTAAACAGCTTTTATACGCAAGAGGATGACCCGACTGGCCGTCCCATCCATGTAAACGTGACAACATCACAAACAGCGCAACTCACTCTTCGTAGACGGTCATGACTCAGAGAGATATTTACAGAGGATATACTAGATTTCTGCTGTACTTATGTGTAAAATGTCACACATTCTTCCTTTAATAGGCGAAAAATTCACAAAGTCACAAAAAGCAAGTGAAGTAATCAGAGCATTTAATGTGTGTAAGTATTTACTGGATGATTTTGATTTTACAGTTCACATGTGGAAAACAGCCTGTAAGGAAAAGGAAAGGAGAAATAAAAGGAGATACAGTCAGACTAAAACATAGAATCAAAGCTTTGAAGACAAAAAAAAAGGGGAAAAGAGATTAACTTGTCAGCTGTATATCCCTGGTAACAAGAGAAAGCAAACAGCAGGAGGGTTTTTTTTTTCATGTTTTTTTTCTCCATGGCGTTTCCAGTGATGATCCAGAATGTGACATCAGTGCTCGCTCTCTAATGTCTGTGTTCAAACAAGCTTCAAGCAGCTTTTAAGCAACGCTCGTTATCTGGAATTTCAGCAGCAGGCAGCTTGAGCGCTGATATTTAAATGAGAGGGGGGTTCAGGCATGTGAGGGATTGGGATGTGTTTTACATGTAGCTTAGGAGGGGAGGAAAACATGTATTGGACGACATGGCATCCTGTCTGTGCATTTCAAACATTCTGAGGGATGCAATTATCCTGTATGTGAGTGATTTGCACATAAAACTGGACCTGACGTGTGTTTCATGAAAAAGGCTCATGGTAAAACCATGCATACAGGAGGTCTTAAATAATAATAATGATGCTAGAACTTTTTTTAAATAAGGCACAGGTTAATGTACCTGAAAGGAAGGGACAGACAAAGTAAAAATATATAGTATGTTGAGTATGATAGTGGATAAACTGACATTGTAGATTCAAATCAATTTTAAAGGACTAAAAAGTAAAATTAAGAACATAAATACTTCAAAAAAGATTGTTAAGTTTCAAAGAAGAAATAAAAACTACAGGAGCGAATATAAGCAAACACATGGCTGCCTTTCAGTCGGGCTGTACGGAAGCCCGATGAGGACACGTATCAGCACATTTGATTAAACTCTGTTTTCAAGTGATTCGGTTGTTTTCTCAAGATCTTAACTTCTATATTGCACACTGCACTGGTGTCCCATGATAACTTAGTCATTTCAGCAGTTTTCTTGAGATCTGAGAAATTTACCTAGATACTTACACATTGCATTTGCATTTGAGTAGCTTTGGTTTCCACTTGTATGGTTTCACATTGCGTTACAGCGTTGGAGATGCAAACACTAAACTTTGTCATAATACATGTAAAAAAAAACGTTTACACAACAGCAAACGACAAACTCACAGTATAAACTCTGTCATCTGTGACACGCTTTGGATGTGGGCTAGTGCACGCAAGGGGTAGAGAACGAGCAGGGAGGTGTGTGATTGGTTTATCAGATTGGTACCTCGTGGCAGACATTGGTCAAAGTTTTTACAGGCTTACAGCTGCTGCAGATGATGGATTTTCTTCATTCCTTTTTCAGAGAACATGAGTTATTAATGTCTGTCAGGACCTAAAGACAATTTCAACCAAAATCTTAAAAAGTGAATCTGGAGAAAATTACCAACCCTGCCTTCAAGAATCCTCAAATCCTAGTGTGGCGTTCCTTGTTTGCCCGGTTCATCATACACTCTGCAGGTCAAAGCTGCTAAAATGAGTCATTAGAAACACATCTGTCTCATTAGTAAACATGTATGGAACAGCAGAGTGTCCCCTCCCCCACTGGTGCAGATGTGCAGTTTGTATGTGACTGGGCACCTGCCAGGGGAAAATAAAAAAAAGTCAAAAGTGAGGAGAATTGTCTGGTATGTTTAAGGATGTGCTATAAATCTGATCTATTTTTCTGTGTGTGTTTTTTTGGACTCCTCATAAAGTATATTCTCCAGCTATAAGATGATGGATTTGAAAATATATAAGACATCTGATTTTATTTGTGGCAAAGAAAGCGCATATATTCCTCTCTTTCTTTTGCACTCCTGTGTGCTACAACAAATGAGTGCACCACATCAATTTCCCAGAGTGCCGGTCTGCCAAAATGCAGGATATGAGGAAATGTCAGATATTATCCCCTGACAGCCTTACGTAACCCTGACTGAGCGTGTGTCAGGGCTAATCCTCTTACAGACGAGTCGCCTTAACAGGAAACAAAACACAGTTTGCCTCCTCTGTCCCCGGCTTTTAATAATCAAAATGGAGTTTGAGCAAAGGCCCCCACACCAGGGTAATCCAGGCTGCAGGGGAAAAGCCTCTGCTCTCTAATCTATGATTATTTGTCCGTTCAAAGAGAGCAGATAGTGATCGACGCTGGATAAACAGATGTGTTTGTTTATTAAAATACAGCTGCAGGGACTTCCAGGACAATTCTAGTCCCAGGGGTAATGTGATGTGGCATGAAATTAAAGGCCGTAGAAGGTGATCTGAACTCATTTGCATATTTAAATATTAAATATTGACTCTGGCATTTGAACGCATTATTGATTTCCCCTGATTTCCAGCTTTTAAACTCATAAAATGGCTCTGTCGTGAGGGCTGTGTTGGGTTTAAACATACGACTGTTACAGCCCACTTATCTGCATGGAGACAAGCTGGTCAGCCTTCAAAGTTAATTTCCAGATTCAGCTGTAGGATGTTTGTCAGTTTTGCTTGTTTAATGTTTGCAGTCATGTTTGTCTTTATATGACTTACATAGCGTTCTGAAATGTTTATTATTTAATGTAATTACCAGAAGTATGCAAATAAATCTCTTGTGAGCTGTAGCTGATGTGCAACTTAGCTCGCTGGCGCCCTCTGGTGGTGTAAAAGATAATTACTACCCAGGACCAATCTACCACTGAGCACACCAAGGGCTGGATTCACGAAGAATGGATAAGTCAAAATGTTGCACAAAATTTGCGTATTTTTTTTGCAATTTTCAGGTGAAAACTGTCCCAAACATGTGGGGGGGGGCCTTCAACCTGCGTTCAACACGTTCATGTCTGCCAGTGTCCCGACTCTTAATCCTCTTTTCCCTGTTTATTTTTTCTCTCCTATAGACGGATAATTCCTCTTCATCCTTCTTTGTCGACTTTCATCAAAGAAATTTGGTTTTCACCGCAATAATGGGAGCGACTATTAATTGGGAAACGAGACTGAGTGCTGTCAGATGTGGCCCCCTTAGGGAGGTTTCCTACTGTCATTGCAAAATTTGCACATTTTGGGCCGCTGCTTCGGTTTAAGTCTGTGAGCCCTCAGGAGTCCTCTACTGGTCTGGGGCCCCAAGCAGTTGCCTGCCTTGCCTGTTTACAAGCAGCAACACTGGTCATGCCAAACAACTCCAGACCTCTCCACTGTACTGTAAGTGAATAAAGTGTTGAGATGGTGACAGACCCGGACTGATTTAACTTCTGGTTATATATAAATAATAATAAAGTCAAAGAAATGTTTACAGACTTAACAGGTTATCCAGAGGTACAACTGTTGTCCCGATTAGTGAAAAGTTGGCATGTGACATCTCTCATAAATACTGCTGCCCAGTTACCAACAGATGGTAGTTTTTTTCACTCTATCTGTGTCTGGCTATTTGCAACTGTATGAGTGAAATAAATGCTTTTTGCAATGACGCTCAATTGCATTTAAAAGGGCAGATTTTCCCCCCAGATGAAGCATAATGGCTCACTTAAATTGACGCTAAGAGCACCGGTAGACAGACTAACGACTTACGTAGAATTATGTAGAAACGTGGAATTTGTTTTTTCGTTTTTTTTCTTTGCTGTTTGGAAATATGTTTGTGATTTCTCTCAGATATAAATAAACAGATGAATGTATCTCTTTAGGAATGTTCAGAGGGTTTAAACTCATCTCAGTGCTGAAGAAAGCAGGGGCGGGTCTAGAAGGTTGGCCAGGGGTGGCATTGGCCCGCCTTGAAATCTGATTGCCCCCCCCCCCCCCCCCCCAAAAAAAAAAAATCCTAAACAATGATTGGCTGTCTGCCTTGTAAGAAGCTGGACGTTTGCTAACACAGCAGTTCTGGCTTTTCCTTTCGCAACATGCTGCAAGTAGTTTTCTTCAATGTAAATGTAGTATATTATTTTATGACCTTTAAATACCGTAAATAAATACCCTGCATATCAAAGAGAGGTGCATACTACTGTATTGTAAGGAACTAACAAGAATTTTTTCTGTACTGAGACATTGTGTTTAAGTGTATTTGCATGTCAGTGTGCAAGAGTCTGAAATCAAGTTTTTGATCAGTTCAAATTGTAACTTTGAACATCCTTGTTTTATAGTTCTAAAGGCTAAAGATAAATGTTGCCACTCTTGGGTTGCATAAAAGTAGATTCGCGTTGGCGTTAGAAAGGGTAAATAAATTGGATTCTTGTGTATGTGTGTGTGGACGTAACACGTAAGGCCACCCCTGCATAAGTCAGTGCCCCAGTTGGGCCACCCCAGTCAGAGAAGCCTGAACACGCCCCTGTAAGAAAAACACACATAGCATCAAAGTCAGACTTCTTTACAATAAATATGTTTATTACTGTCTTAATTCAAAATGGAAGCATTTCCAATTCAAACCCAGTGTGAACACAGTCACAGCTTGGACTGAATAGATCTCTAAGTTACTTTTATTTGTGAGCTCGCTGAGCAAGAAAACCCATATATGTTCATCTCAGTTTCTCTCCCCGCTGGACAACAGCTGCGTCATTCACACTTTCATTTGAACGCTCTATCCCTTTGCTGCGATTTCCAACTCAATGCAGTTTAATTACCAGCCATCTATCAAGCAATACTGTCCAGGTTTCATCAAAACAATCAAGAATTACAGTCCAGCTTTCACCAGCCAGAATCCCACTGCGATTTCTGAGATGACATTCTCTATTAGTTATTGCACTAGACTTTAGCAAAGCGGATATCCTTAAACATCTGTATTTACAGTAAAGCAAAATGTCGACTCCTTAAGAAAGGAGAAATGTAAACAGGGTTTGTCATTCAGTAAGCTTTGGAGAGTGTGCCCCTCATTTAAGACAAGAATTCGTTAAACGTTGAGTCTGGTTTGAAGTCTACATTCAGGATCTGAAGACATACACTGTTAAGTCCAAAGTGGTAGAAACCATCTGAAAAACTAAAGTAGCAAAACCCACTGCCAAATGTTCAAGAGAACATCTCGTGTGTGTTCAGAGGAAAGGGACTCAGAGGTAACCACCAAGCCCATGAAGGGTGCAGTTCATCAATAGTCCACCAGGTGGTGCTGGTCTGACATGGTGAGAGGCTCCAGTATCATGCAGGAAACCCAGCACTCTTCTCCGTCCTCCACGGTGCAGTGAACACCAAACACCAGCTGAAAACCTGAGAACAAGAGAGAGACACATTTGCGGACGAAGCTGTACCTTTTATTTCTTTAATTTTATCCTGTCCATATGTTTTAACTTTGAAATGTATCACTCATCATGAATATTTGCTGTTACTCATTTCATCTGACACCTACCCCCGCGGCAGCAGATTCAGGCATTAAAAATCACCAGCTAGAAAAGTGAATCTCTATGCTTATGGTCTCATTTGCTCTTAAAGCTCATAATGAAAGCTCTTCCTACATGCACTATCAAACCCCTGCAGATGATATAAAATTGAGCAGCACGACTGGTCTTCAACCTTCCTAAAAGAGCACATGTCACTCCACTGTTCATCTCCTTACACTGGCTCCCAGTTACTGTTCGCATCAAATTTAAAACTCTGCTGCTCGCTAACAAAACAGCGACAAAAACGGCTCCTTCTTACTTTAACTCTCTCATCCAGGTCTACACTCCCTCCCGCCCACTACGCTCTGCCAATGAAAGGCGTCTGATCCAACATTCACAACAGGGTCCTAAGACGCTGACTAGACTCTTCTCCTCTGTTGCCCCCCGGTGGTGGAATGAACTTCCAAACTCCATTCAATCTGTCCCTCTGCACCTTTAAGAAAAAGCTAAAGACCCAGCTCTTTCATGAATACCTACTAACTTAATGATGATGGTCTCCATATTATTGATGATGATGATGGTAATGACGATGGTTTTTGTTTGATAACGACGACTTATAAGATGGTTTCTATACTGATTAGAGCTCTCAAGAACTGCCGTCAATGTTGTGCTTTGCCTCTGGTCACTTCCTGTCAGCACCTGTGTGTCCAATCAGACTCAAAGCTGATCGTTTGCTCTTACTGACGTTGTTCCCTTTTTTCTAGATCCTTGCTTGTGTTGTACTTACTCTCTGATGTACGTCAGATTTGTTCCAACATGATAAATAAAGTTACACACAACATATTCCATGTCTATACCTGTCACTGCGTTCAGGGCCACTCCTTGTGATGGGTCCTGTCTTTCCTCTTTTTCTCATTTTTCTCCTTCTGCAGTCTCTCCAGCTCGGCCTCATACATCATCTCCTGGATCAGATATTTCTCTCTGCGCATCCTGTCCCGCAGGTCCTTGGGGAGGTCGGGGATCAGGTACGCGATCAGGGTTTTGATAGCAAAGACCATATGCTGAAAAAAACACAGAATCAAACCTTTGAGATCTCTTTTATTTATCGTTTATTGTTGCTAAAGATGTAGAGGAGGAAAGTAAATGTAATGACCAAGAATTTCAAGAAATAATTTCAAAATCAAACCATCTGTCAAAGGTTAAACACAGACCTCAAACACAATAATGAAAGCCAGACGGGCTGCCAGTACGTGCCAGAACTGTAGAGTGTACGAGTACGGCTCAGCAGAGTCTGGAGGCTCCCTGTAGTCACGATACCTGGTGGGTCAAACAGATGAGTGCAAATGTCACTTCTAAAAGATATCTGGTCGTTCGATTATTAAACGGATTCAAACTATAGTTGAGTTACAGTTGTCAAAAATGAGACTTTTTGATGTTTTTCAACACTTTTTGATACCACATGTTTTAACCATACAACCTTTGTTATTTTAATGATTTCAATTGTTCATTTAAAGAAACTTCAGATCTTAAGTCATATTTTTGAACCAAAAAAGCGAGACAGATTCTGTAGTCTATTTTGCACTAAACGTTACCAACCTATGACTGCAATATGTAGAGTGTGCAGGAGTTTCTTTTAAATCCAAAAATGACCCAATATTGTGTTTCTACTAGGGCTTTCACATTTGCAGAAATGCCAACAGAGTCCCACTGGTTGGTCTTGGTTTACCAAGAAAACAGAGTCAAATAACATGTATGGATGCATGTCCTCTTAGGGCTCCCATACCTTAAGCTGGGTTGACCTAATTCTTGTGTGAAATATATTCTATGCTGAGCTCAGTAAGAGGCTGCATGTTGGCTAAAAGGGATCATTAATAAAGTGATGGATGAACACACATGAAAAAAACAGGTTATACAATCCATCCTCGCACAAAGGCTTCCAGCCAAACCCTACTACAGCTGAACAAGCTTACAATGAGCAGTTTGGTTTTTTGTGCAATGGAAACTTTGGAAAACTCTTCTGGTGGCTTTGGGTCACAAAAAAAAGACGATTACAGTTAACAGTTATATTTCAAGCTGCACTCACACACACACCTGCAATAGTTGACCGCTTCTCCATTGAGCTCAGAGCCAGACATCTGCGGCTCAGATCTCTTCTCGAAGTCGGACACTCGAAACACCGAGAGACTGGCGTTAACGTATCCCATCATGCAGCTGAGGAGCAGAACAAAACAAAATGATCCACTGCTACGGAACCTTAACTTCAAAACAAGTGAACTAAAAAGACGAGGAGTCCCGTTTACGGCTAATTCATTTTACCTTGAACTAAACTAATCCTCACTCACCCCTCTCCTGCTCGGCCCTGGCCAGCACACGGTCCGTACTTGTAGGCGTAAACGAGGCGAGGGATGAAGTCTGAGGTAACAGCGATGACGAAGGCATTGGTGATGACGGACAAGATGCCGATTCCCTCCAGGATACCGTACCAGATCCCTAAACACAAGTAGAAATGACATCACACCTACAGTCCATATAGTCAGGAAGTCAAGCTACGGGAAAGATCAACAAAATACATCTGTTAGTTACCGATGTCTTTGGCTTGCGAAGGCAGAGGTCGTCTCCACTGTGTGACAAACTTGTAGGCGTCCAGGCGGATCTCGATGATGTTGTTGAGCAGCGCTAAGAGAGGAGCCAGAGGGAAAGCTGCCACAAAGATGGTGGTGAAGCCAAACTGTAAAACTGAAGCAAACACAAAAAAAACACACCTTTTCAGGTCCAATGGTGACTTGCTAATCATAGCCCTAAAGCTTTTAATGCTTGGAACCAAATACAAGTTCAGGAAGGCATTTTCACAAATTGCCATGTTGTTTTTTTTGGAGATGAAGCTGTCAATATTTGGATGATAGTTTTAATGACACATTAAATCTTATCAAAGCCATGGCCAAGACTAAGTTATTAGTTTGATTTTTGTTTGTGGTGGTTGTTTCAGATTCCTGCTATTTAGAGCTAGCATGTCAACAAACTACAATTTCACTCCGAGAAAAAGCTGTAGCACAGACTTCCTCTTGTCTTATAGAACCAATAACTTCACAGCAAAATCTTAAAAGCCGAAAGGATCACAAGCAAATCATCCTGTCACAAGAGTTCTCTTTAATGCCCTCACAACAGAGAGGAAAACAAACCGATATTGCTTCTGCTATCAGGATGCTTGAAGTTGACCTATGATGCTGATCCCCATTTTAAAACTCCCCTTTATAGTTACAATGCTGGATTCTCATAATAAACATGGGTAAACATAATGTTGGAGTGATCCCAGGATAAGTCCGCAGAGTGCGCTGGACGGCTTGTTCTGCAAATCACACGATGCTTCCCCCATATGAAACCTGGAACTTAACGAGACTGCTTCAAGCCTCTACGTAAGCCATTGTACCCTCGTACATAGACTCTCTTCTCCCAGCACTGGAGAGCAGCCCTCACCTGGCAGCCCTGCAGTGTTCTGCCCCAATGAAAGCTTCCAGAGAGCTGGCCAATCAGAAGAAAATGGGCATGACAGTTTCAGGCAGAGGCTGAAATAATGGTTTTTAGTGAGTTTTTTTTAAACTGCAAATCATGCAGTGCTTCTCTATAGGTTTCACAGACGGACAAGATGAAATGTGAAAATGAGAAGAGTATGGGATCTTTGATGCTGACAGCAATGTAAATTTGTATTATTTATTAGGGCCCGAGCACGAACCGTGTGAGGACCCTCTTGAAACCCTAGCGATTCTTCTTATTTTTTATTGTTCCTCCTCTTTGCGGCCACTTTTGAGGGCCTGAACGTGCCCGAAAACTCACCAAACTTTCCACGCTCATCAGGTCTCGTGAAAAATTAGATATTTTGGTGGTGTCGTAAAAAAGAATTCACAACATGGCTCAGTGGCGCCCCCTTGAAAATTTCAAAATGGCCTCCCCATAAAGGGTTTTTTCACATACACTCATGAAAATTGGTATGCATATTAAGCTTGTCGGGATGGACTAAAAATCCTCTTGTGGCGTTTCAAAAAACCTGACAGGAAGTCCACAAATTAAAGTTGAATTTCACGATAACGGCCCAAAATGCCTCAAAATGGCCGATTTCAGCCTTCCTATTTGAACGCACTTGTCCGAGGGCTCTCATCCGATCGGCGCAAACTCAGTGTCAGTGCGTTCTAGACAGGCTCAACATATCTTGTTGTGCTCCGCATGTTATTTCGTCAAAGGGCATGGCCGTGGCATGTGTTTTAAGTTTTTTGAGCGTTTTGGCAAGTTGCCAAAAAAGTAAATGCTTATATACTGCTTCTCAATTAGCATTAGCCATTTCTACACGGTAACTAATTTCCCCTCAAAATTGGTGTGGACCATGCTAACACCTTGGCCATACAAGACTTTTAAGGTCAAATGCCTATGTCCAACGCTGTCGCCATACGGACGCGTCGCTGGCCATCAAACAGGAAGTACTTTTTTCACGGGCTTAACATAGTCGTACTGTCCCGAAACTTCATACATATAATCCTGGTAGTAAAGTCAAACATCTTACACCGTTTAAGTGAGTGGGCGTGGCTTAATGGCTCAGTGGCGCCCCCTACAATATTTCAAACATTCAGCCCCTGCAGCACGTTGAACCTACAATTCTGAATTTTACTATGCATTTCTAACATGACAAAATCTACAAAAAAGGCTCTTGCACCCACACCCAACACTCAACAGGAAGTCCACAAATCACATCGCCATCAAACAGGAAGTGGCTGTAACTCTTACATACTTTGTCTAATCTTCTTGAAATTACATAGGTATGATCAGGGTTGGCCTCTGAACACAGTGACACAAAACAATAATAAAGTTTAACCATAGCGCCCCCTACTGCAAGGACTAAGTACTACATCATACATACTTTCTCCCATCTGCTTAAAATTTCCCAGGTATGATCAGGGTTGGCCTCTGAACAGATTGACATAACAATAGTCAACTTTAACCATAGCGCACCCTAGTGCAAGGACTAAGTACTACCTCCCATATAAAATCTCACATTTTATTCAATTTTCACTCGAATCATCTCAGTACTGGCCTGCTCACATCTAACCTAATACAATTGGGCCACTGACATAGCGCCCCATACTGGAAAGACACTGTACTACATCTCATATACTTTGTCTGATCTGCTCCAATTTTCACAGGCATAATCAGGGTTCGCTTCTGAACACCATCCCAAAACAATAATAAAGTTTAACTATAGCTCCCCCTACTGCAAAGTATAAGTACTTTTTCCCATATACAATGTCAGATTTGCTCCAAATTTCACATGTATAATCAGGCTTGGCCTCTGAACACAGTCACATAGCAATAATAAATTGTAACCATAGCCCCCCCTACTGCAAACATTAAGTACTACATCCCATATACAATGTCAGATTTGCTCAAAATTTCACATGAACAATGTCAGTACTGGCATGATCACATCTAACCTAATACAATTATGCCATTAACATATCGCCCCCTACTGGAAAGAGGTGGTACTGCATCTCAGATACTTTTTCTGATCTGCTTCAAATTTCACAGGTATGATCAGGGTTGGCCTCTGAACACATTGACATAACAATAGTCAACTTCAACCATAGTGCCCCCTACTGCAATTACTAAGTAATACATCCTATATACTTTGTCTGATCTGATTGAAATTTCACTTGTATGATCAGGGTTGGCCTCTGAACACATTGACATAACATTAGTCAACTTCAACAATAGCGCCCCCTACTGCAAAGAGTAAGTACTACATGCTATATACAATGCTCAATTTCCTCAAATTGTCATAGCTATCATGACAGTGCCAGCCTGAACTGCTCTACGTCAAAATTTTACGTGATCTTCATTGAGTTGCCTATTTCAACATGTCAGTACTACGACTTTTACACAAATCGAACTGCACAGCCTGCTGCTTAGCCACGTTCCGCTGCTGCTGCACTCCCGCGGTCGCGACGCACCCCGACATGCACAGGGGTGCGAGGTCCCTTCATTTTAATTACTTTTGTACTTGCAGTTATGTTTTTACTGACTTGTCTAAATATTCCTTTTGTTTGTCTTTTTTTCAAATGTAGTGTACATATATATATATATATCTACACAACTCGGTGGGCTGTAAACTGAATTGCCCTTCTGGGATAAATAAAGTTGTCTGAATCAGATTTTTTCTCTCAAAGCCTTACACCTGGCTGAGATACTAAGTCTAACTTATTGCTCAGGTAACACCGAGCAGATAGTGAGCAGCAACAATCTATCCCTCCATACAGCAGGGTCGTGTTCTCGTAAATGTGACCATTTCTGCAACAGCGCCTTGTTGGCCAACAGAGAACTGGCGCCACTTTTCGACCTGGAGTATCCTGCGGCGTTCTCACATCAGCCCACTCGTTCAGTCTGTGAGTTTTTTTTTAAGATCCATTTCAGAAATTGTCCATTGTTTTCATAAACATTTTGAGATTTAAATTTGTTTCTTTATCCTAGTTTTACTTGTCTGGTAGTGGAGCTTTTTTAGAGAAAAGCGGAGGCTTCTTAGGTTGGGTTGAATCAGTTAAAGGCTTACTATGGGATTTTTTGATCCAGCAGATGTCGCCCTTGAGCACCAGCATGAAACCAAAACAACTTGCGCTGCATTGTTGTGTTAGCATGCTAATGCTAGCGATCTTTATTATGCTCGTATCTTCACACTGCATCCAAATTTACCTGAAATGAGCGTGATCTAGAAACGCAGTTAAGCAGTGAGTACAGTATGTTATTCTTCTTTTCTCTAGTCCCTCAATTAAACAACTTTTATTCGCGAGGGGAGGAGTCAGCCGGCCGTCCCACGATGTAAACAAACTGAAGATAGGACTCGGGAAAACTCTGAAAGCAACACAGACAGTGGGACTCGGGTGTCACCCATTGTAGACAGTCATGACTCAGAGTTATTTTCAGAGGATATACTTGATTTCTATTACATTCAAGTGTGAAAAATCGCACATTAAGCCTTTAATATATCTGCACTAGTTGTCTTTCCAGCTTTAATCGCTGAAACACCTGTTGGTTTGACATATACCTGGTGAACCGAGGGGAGAGGGGGAAAAAAACGCTGAGTGATGGAAGGCTGTTCACTTTTCATGAACACCTCTTCCATCCGTGCCAAGGCCAAAGAAAAGAGCACAGAGTGGAGCACTCACTAATCAAACGAACAGGGGCCTTCCGGACAGGAATCTAAACTTAGAAGGAGGACATACTAGCTGCCTCGTTGTTGACAAAGAAACCAGCACTTCAACTTGCTTCTTTAATGTCTGATGATATAGTATGATCATTTACTCATTTAAGTCAGTAGATATCTTACAGATTGGACCTTTACATAGTAAAACTGGAAACAACATTGGGGGAGATTTTTACTAAGATTTCTATGCTATAAATGTAAAGAATTTTTTTTACCCAACATACTCATTTCTAAGTATTCATCAAAGAGTCCGTAGGCATTCATTGGCTGTAGGTTGTAGTCTCTCTCCCACTGAGGGAAGCTGGCCTTGGCAGTCTCTCCGTGCTCCCTCCTCAGCCTCCGCCGGGTCCACCAGTTCTGGATCAGCCTGGAAAAACACAAAAACAACCAATAAACAGAAAACAGGAGACATGACCGATCCAGAACAGAAAAGAGGTGCATATAATTATATCTGCAGTTACCACTACTATCAGGAACACAGTCGACTGGCACAATGTCTGACTGAGGATGAATACTGAACACATTATCCTGCTGATATTTCTCATTTATTTTTAATTAATTTACTGTCGTTTTGTCTGTAGCTTTGAACTCACGGGTAGCCGAGCTCCATGAAGTTGTTCCAGGTTTGTTTAAGCACCATAATGATCCCCATCTGCATACAGAGGTCAATAAGACAACCACTGGGGTGACACTGCAGAAACATGAAGGGGGAGAGAGAGAGAGAGAGAGTGGGAGAGAGAGAGAGAGGGAAATGAAAGTGTTGCTCTCTCTTACAGTACAATAGCACCCTTACCATGTAAGCATAATATGGAATTAGTTGACATTTTTGTAGAAAGAGCCATCGCTGCTTGACTGATTTTGTTGCATTTCTCTCTGTTAGTGTTCTATGTAGCTACATCAAGTGAATATTACAGAAAATATCATGCATAGAGGTTTTTATCAACACATGCAGGACACAGGTCCAGGCTTTACGAATGGTAAATCACTGATAGTGTGTAATACAGCGGAGTGTTAAATAGAGGTTTTCATACTTTTCCCAAGACAAATATTCACCGTAGAAGTGTTAGATGCTCATCTGACAAAGGAAGGGAGCAGATCTAGCAGTGTTTGGTAACTTTGATTGTGGGCTAGATCACACAAGAGGTGGAGAATGAGCAGGGAGACAGGGAGGCGTGTGATTGGTTCATCAGATTGGTACCTCGTGGCAGACATTGGTCGAAGTTTTTACAGGCTTACAACTACTACAGATGACAGATTTTTGTTCCTTTTTCAGAGAACATGAGTTATTAATGTCTGTCAGGACCTAAAGACAATTTCAACCAAAATCTTAAAATTACCAACCCTGCCTAGGACTCACATATTTTTAATACATCGTCTCTCAACCATAATGTCAGGTATTCGATCCCCAGCTCCTGCAGCCACATGTCAGATGTGTCCTCGGGCAAGACACTTAACCCCAAGTTACTCGCGCTACTTTGTTGGCAGTGTATGAACGTGTATGAATGGGATTAGTAAATACTGATGGACTCTTTACAAAGCAGCCTCTGCCATCAATGTGTGAATGTGTAGGTTTGACCTGTGGTGTAATTTGAGTAGTCAGAAGACGAAGACGAAGTTTCAGGTTTTATTCGTAATCTATCCCATGTAAGGGAACATCGTTGGTGTTGTTGTCAAAAATCCATTGGTGGTTACTTTTTTTAAAGATTTATTTTTTGGGCTTTTTGTGCCTTTAATGGAGAGACAGGACAGTGGATAGAGCCGAAAATCAGGGAGAGAGAGAGAGAGAGGGGAATGACATGCGGGAAAGGAGCCACAGGCTGGATTCAAATCTGGGCTGCCCACTTGGAGGACCACAGCCTCCATACATGGGGCGTGCACACTAACCACTGCTCCACCAGTGCCCCAGGTGGTTACTTTTGTTTTATCTTCATCATGTTTCCTCTTTTTTTATTCAAGATATATTTTACAATCCTGATAAAGAAAACCTGTAAAAAGAGTTGTTTATGTTTTTATAACTTTATGTGTCAGCGTAATTTGCCGCTGTAAAATTATTACGCAACATTTATAAATGACATGGTCATTAAAGGCTGACTCATGCTGCACTTGTTCTGTACATGTCACACCACAGATATTTTTTTTTTTCCTGTTTCCATTTCAGCAGCCGCGGGAACAAGCAGGAGAGCATGAGCTCAGCGCCTTAAAGTGCCAGCTCAGGCCTTCCGTCCCCTCAGACCACCTCAGTATGTGTTTTATCCCCACATGTTCCCATAAGTAGTGCTGGCAGCACCGCTTACTGCTGATGGGGGATAAACGCCTGGTGGTTCAGGCATATAGTAATAGCTTAATGTTCAATTTAGAAAGACTTAAAGGCAAAGTGATTTGCTGTTATTCCCCCATGGGAACGCAAAGTAATTACTCACTTCTTCCAGTTTCCAGCGATTGATGAGGCGTAGATATGCACCAGGCCGGCCTGTAAATCTGCCAACCAAGAAAAACACATTCTTTTGAAAATAAAGTCTGCTTTTCTAACCTCAGTCGACACTGTAATATCATCAGCCGCAGACGCTGCAATGGTCAACGAGTCATTGTAGTTATTTGCTGTGCAATTGATCCGTGTGTTTGTCTGCAGTTGTAAGTGAGATGCATTTAACACAATGGTCTTTTCTTTTTGTTGAGTTGTACTGAAATCCAAAGAGCCCAGTAATTCTACTGGGTTCTGATTGCAGATAAACTCCTGGAATCTGTGCTCACCCTAGCTCCATTTTAGGGAACACTCACACTAAACAAGCCGGACGGTGGCCAAGCACGCTTCACCTTCAAAGACAAGTTCGTTTGATTAGTGTGAGTGCTTCCGATTCCGTGCTCACTTCCTTGGCCTTGGCACGGATGGAAGAGGTGTGCGTCAACACGGTACAGTTGCTCATCCACGAGCACAAGCACGGGGTACGAAAATTGGACAGCCTTCCATTATTCCATTATCGAGAAATCTCCAAGTGTTCTGGCTGTATCTGACTAAAATGACTCAAAATAAAGCCTTTGTTTTGCAGTCTTGGTCTAGGATCATGATCATGTGAAGCCATCATGTGTTGTATAACGTTACGTACAAGAAGTAACCGAGCTCAGGCCTGGTTAGTCCCGGAGCAGTGTGAGCGTAGCTAATTGGGGAATGGGGAATGGGGGTGGGGGGTTGAGGGGGGATACTCGTGCTTCAGCACAGTACTGGGCAACTGGGCGTGGTGTGAGTGCGCCCTAACTGTGCTCACTTCATCTTTGAATTCTAGCTTTAAAAACCATCTTTATCTTGACAGTTTCCACTTGACTTACAATGTGTCCTCTGAGAGGTTTGAATATGAGATTTAAAGTATTTTTGTTCATGTTTTCACAAATACACAAAAATCCTGAGGAGCTGCAAGTGTTGCTAAAGAAATCCAGTCTTTTTTTTTTTTCACCCAGACTTAATTTTTACTGCAAGCCCCCATGTGAAGTGTTTGTGTGAAGCAGCCTGAGCCCGAGGTGGAAATGTAGCAGGACATATGGAGGAAATACACTGTGAGCGAGCGGATCAAGCAACCAATGTGCGGACCAGTGCGACCAACATGCACATAGTGAATCTGCTTTATACTCTTTTACTGCTTGCATGTATGCCCCTAACCTCTCAATTATTGATTCTGTGAATATGTCCAATTACATGTAGCATTGATATAAAGGCTAAATCTGTCCTCCATCCTGAGACCCCGCCCCCCTATCCTGTCTGACAGGAGCATGTGTGTATGAGCGTATCAGGAAGGGGGCATCCAGTCCTTAAATATTGTTGAATATTGTTGACATTATTGAGTGCATATCTGAAAACGGCTTCTGTCTGCTGTTATGCAGATGACACACACCTTTATGTTTACATTTCTATTTTTATCGTTTCAATGTTTTCTTAATGGTACTTAACTTCGGTTGTTCTTTTTTGGCTGTGTGTTCATAATCAGTCTATTATTATGACTGTTTTATACTTTGTGCTGAGTGGTTAGCTTTTTTTGTAAAACATTATAGTAACTGTCACAAAATGTATCGATTGTTGCCGTGGAGACGCTTGAAAAACCAACTCAGTTAAGAGAAAAACGTGTTTGTTTCAGTGAGTTCAGCGCGAGGTCCTCACCTTCCCAAAAAGAAGGCAATGTAGAAAGTTGAGCTGTTGAGGTTGACAAACTGAAACAGGAACATCTTGAGTGTAAAGCTGTTCTCCCACTCCGACTCCGTCCTGGGTTGTTCTGTCGCAGCATGGAGAGAAAAGAGAAATGTTGATAGAGCAATTCCCTAATCAAAGGATGTAGACCTCACATCCTATGGCGTCACTTAAAAGGGTTTTAGTTTGCAAGATGACAACAATTTGTTTGATAAAAAAAGAAGAGTTGAAGTCTAACAAGTAAAACATCATCATACATGAATGTAAGAAGTTGTGATTTGTTCAACTTACCTAAATTAGTGAGAAGAAGAGCAACCTTTTCATAGAGCTGGAAAACAAAGATTGGAACTGTTTAATTAAGGAGGAATGAAAGATAGAGCCTGATCGATATTTATCAGTGTGTCAATACTATCTGGCTTTTCTGTGCCTTTAACCGCGACACTTTGATGACAGGGTGTTTTTCCATTAGATCCAATAAACTCTCTTTTACAGAAGATAATGCCGAAAACAATTCTTGGGTGATCCAAAATTGGTGTCAATTCAATTATTGGTGTGATTCTTGCCCTAAAAATCTCTGGATTTGCTGCAATATTTGTAATTTTTTTAAAACCTAAAACAGCTCTTGGTATCACTTAAATAAATACCCCATATCGGTCAGGCTCTATTGCGCATTTATCATGTCTCAACTGTAACATAACATTAAGCCTTTAAATACAAATGTCCTGAGCTTCTTGTTTGTTTTGCATCTTTGTACATTGATTGTCATGTGTCCTATGATTTGTCATATGATCATCTCTGCCTTGTATGTCATTATTGAACACTTCATCTCTGGTACAGTAGCTACAGATGAACAGCATGAACTCACCACGTTGAGGAGCATGATGATGCAGAAGTTGATGCAGACTGCTGTTCCCGTGGTCGCCACCTGAGAGTTGTTCCTGATCAGAGCCCAGCCGAAGGCCGCAAAGGTGCTGACGGTGATCACGCGGTAGATGACGATGCCAAACACAGCGGCAATCACAATCAGGATCTGAGGAGATGTCAGAATAACAATGCTAAAGGCCTTTGTACACTGAGTCCAATTGTTTCCTCCGGAATTGCCACATGTATAAAAAGCTGCTCAACTGCTCAATTGGTGGCCTCTCTTTTTTGTTGATTTTTTTTTTTTGGCTTTTTCTGCCTTTATTTTTTAGAGAAAGGACAGTGGATAGAGTCAGAAACCGGGGAGAGAGAGTGGGAAACGATATGCGGATAAAGGAGCCACAGGTCAGATTTGAACCTGGGTTGCCCGACTCTCGAGGACTTAAGCACATGTCGCTAGGATATAGGTGCACAATTCAGTGGTGGTCTTTTCTGATGTGGGGTTCCAGTATGACAAGCAGCGTATCAAACTGGACCACTGACATTCTGAAATACACCTGGAAGCGATCGCAGCGCCTTTATCAGCAGGTGAAACTCTCCTTGCTCTGGTCTTATTTTTCAGCTGTGGATGGACAGTGTTTATTTTCTCTTTTTAAAGCAGTGACAGAATCATTAAATCTTGCTTCACTTCTTGATGAGTACGAGATGTTTTGTCGTGTACTACTAATTTGCGCAAATGGGTGTGCAAGGTTTCTGTGTATAATGTTTTTTCAATGGATTATGGATGCAAAAACATGGATCCAGAAAAACAGATTCAGTATGCAAAGGCCTTAAGAAAGATCAAACAAAGCACAGCTGCTACTTCACATTTGTTTAGTGAAGAAACTCACCATGAAGAAGATCCCAGACGCTGAGACGATGAGACGGCTGTATTTGTCGGTGAAGTCTTGGTGAGGCTCCGGCTTCCCAGAGATGGGATTCATCCTCTCCTTCTTGGAGTATTTTGCCTCAAATTGGGGTCGAATTTCCTCCTGAGAGACATGGGGCAGAAACATGAGCAAAATCCAGCGGTATGTGAAACTAAGTTATCAGGTAATGATACATGTTTGGGCAATACTGAGGAAGAGTATTAGTTTTAGTCAGGCGGCTCAGCAAAAACACCAAATTGAATGACTTGATGAATGAAATGAATTAATTAATGTCCAACTGCCTAGGAACCAAGGAAATTATGTAATACTTTTCCGAAATTAACATATGTATTTGATCTTGGCACAAATAATTATCAAATTATATTTTAATGCATTCCTTGACCCAGAAAATGTATATATTGACACCAAGATTGACTTTCTAAGTGGCTTTGAAGACATATTGGCACTTTGCGATTTCACATGGAAACGGCATCTTGATGAAGTCCCAAAGGTAAATATCCAGGTATCAGTGCAAATCTTTAAAGAACACATATTCATGTCACTAAAGTACATTAATGAACATTTTTGGCGGCAGTAGCTCAGACCATAGGGACTTGGGTTGGGAACCGACGGGTCACCGGTTCAAGTCCCGGTGCGGACCATAATATGGCAGTTGGTCTGGTAGCTGGAGATGTGCCCTTGAGCAAGGCACCAAACCCTGAAAAGTAGTGTGTAGCAGCCCCACTTTGACATCGCTCCACTAATGCATATCCTCAGGTCCTCAGGTGTGTGATTGGGGCCTATGTGTGTGAGAAGAACGTCTCTAAATAACAGAGTGTAAACCAGGATTTCCCCTCGGAATAATAATGGTATAAAAAAATCCATAAATAAATAAATAAATAATCTAATAATGTTGTTTTAAGAGTTTGTGGTAATTTCATGCGTTTCTGCGATCCTGTGTAGAGCTTTGGCGATATATAAAATGAAATGCATGCGATTGTGGTAAAGAGACTTCTGGAAAGGCCATTGTGACATTTCAGTAATGGAAAAATACTTTTCAGACTGAATTATTTATTAAAGGTCCTTCCAGGAGGTTTTAACCGGTCATGAAACAGATTTAAATGAATAGTAATGCCTGTATGTGATCTACAGAAGCAAACAAGGCCATAAGTGATGAGATGGTTAATTTCTATTATTGGGGTTGTATCAAGTCAACTTTGGTTATATTCTTTAATAATTATACTTAATTATTAATAATATAAATAAAATATCATTAAACTATGTTTAATCTCGTTTTGGGGCACCACCCTGTACTCAGGGAAATATAACCAAAATATCACTCAAATCAGTCTCAAATTAGTTATTTAATTACTAATATTATTAATAATTAATAACTATATTTAATAAATTGAAGGCGTGAAATCCGTACACAAAGCCTTCGCACCCAGCTTATATCACAATGCAAATACACCAGTAATCACAAACAACTGCTCTCTCAAAATTACTACAGAATTTATTTAACAAAGTAACATCAATCCAAAATCAATGAACTTAACCAAACAAATAACTATCATAAACTAATCTAAGCAAACAAACATTATCAAGCAAACCTTGTGAATGAGGTGTAAATGTGTTTGTGTGTGTGTGTGTGTATGTAGATGAGAGAGAGAGAGAGAAAAAGAGAGAAAGAAAACAAGATGGTGGAGAGAGACAATGCACCATGTGGCTTCGTCACATGTGGACAAAATGGTGGACAACAAAGGAAGCCGTGTGGCTGCCTTTTGAAATAGTTTGAGCTCTCTGAGCTGAGTTCAGTAACTGTTACTTAAACACCAGAAAGCCAGTGGCCGGACTTTGATTCAACGGCGGGTACACTGGTCTTTCTGATTGTGAAAGCCGTTGACTGAAGGTAAACTAGCATAGCATTACACACATAGGTGAACACAGCAGTTCATCACAATAAAACAAATGCAGCAGCTTACAACAGATAATAAACAGAATGTGACGTCTCGTCAACAATGATGCATAATTATCAGTGGTTATAAAAGAAACATAACTATTTCTGAAACAATTTCTGCCCAGACCAAAGCTCTTACTTGGGGTAACTCCTGGTGATCGTTGCAAAGCTGGTTAGATCGTCACTCTGTTGAATGTTGAATCATCAGATTCAGGCAGGGTTCCTTCGTGGCAGATGTAGGAGGAGGGTAGCGGGATTCAGATCTTCGACCAGAGCGCTGCTCTATAGGGTCTTCTGGTTGCAGGAGCCGAGTTCTTTATGTGTCCTTGTGGATTCAGGGATCAGTGGGCTTCCTTCAGCGCTCCTGTCCAGCTGCGTTCAATGACGTCTTACGAAAAATCAAAGGAAAGAAACTCTTCTTTTTGCTCGAACCTGATAGCATCTGATTGCGCCCAAAACTCCTAAAAATATGCCATGGAAGTAGTCAGCTGAATCCTCTGATGCTTGAATTCAGCATGTGAAGAGCTACCTATACTGAGCAACCTCAGCTCTGGAGTTTAACCTATGTAAGTCAAGAGGAGGAAAGGCTTTGTCTCGAATGCTGGAGTCCATCTTGTTGGAGAGGGTATCCTCTGGTGTCGGCAGACCACACTTGAAGAGAAGGAAGCAATGCCTGGTGATTGCTTTTAAAGACTGGAATTGCCTGTGGGTTTACCTCAGGCCTCCTCCAATGAGGATAGAGAATTCAGAAGCCCCCAACCCCCCCCACTTTTCACACCTATTTGTTAGTTTCTGTTGGGGGTTGCTGGGCTAAGACCCCTTTGTTTAGTTGCCTTCAAAATCACTTTAGTCAGGCTCGAGACTGTAACATAGGCCTGAGTCCTTTGTCCCAACCACATGGCTGAGGCCCAACATCCCCCCTTGTCATGAATAGCGAAATGCAGGTTATGATCTTTAGGGCAGCTCACGGACCAACCATGTGTCTGGGATGGAGACACATCCCAGTTTTGCAGTTCCTTAGGGAAGCAGTCCATAGGGTTAACAGTTCAGAGATATTAGAGGCATTTTGGTCTGGGCAGACACTGAGGCAAAGTCTGGGCAGACTGTCTAACTATGTCTAACGCTAGGCATAAAACATAAACAGGCACTAGCAAAGCTTTGCTACTCAAGGTGCATTCTTTAACCAAACAAATGAAACAAACAGACAAGAGGAGGAGAGAAAGAGAAGAGTATCAGGTGTAGATTTGTGGGCTAACTCCTAGCCTAGGCAGGAGTAAGTCTGTGGGATGGTGTATGTGGCATGTAGGTGTGTAAATATACATGTGCATTATGTCTCACTACCACTGTCAGGTCATAAAACAGAGACTAGAAAGCATTAATGCTGAGTGACTTTGGTGGGTTTTACAGTGGAGGCTACTCCCCCCTCCCCACTTTGGAGTCACCACCTTGTTCTTTGTAAGGGCTGGAGGCCTCCAACTGTCTAATCACCTCTGTCACACACCTCCGGATCATGTTCTCCATTCCCTTGTCAGAACCTGCATCCTTGGGAAGTCCATGGGAACTCCGGTTATGCCTACCCCTCTGTCTGGGGCTTCGGCCATCCCGAGAGTTCTGTTCGGGTCTGGTGGTGATCAGTACTTCAGGTTGGGAACTACCCTGTGGCTGGCTCCTTCCTTCACCCCCCTGGTTCTGTTGTCTATTCTGCCGGTGATGCGGTTTCTTATATTTATTCATAGCATAAGGCAATTTGTTGCCTTCTAGTGCTAGGTCACTATTGTGTCTCCAAAACCCAGGACGTATGCGTGTTTCCCAAGCCACCTGTGCAAATTTCTTGATTTCTGGCATACCAAGCTGATGTGTTCGGCAATGCATGGTGACATCGTAACGCACACAGCCATGCAGATTGTGCAGGAATAAGGACTTGAAAGTCTGGTCCTCTTCCAAACCTGGACCATTACGTCCCTGGAAATATGCAGATTTTAGGCGCCGGTAATAATCTTTGGGTGCCTCGTGCTTCTGGTGCCAGACACTAAAGGCTCTAAGAGGGGCAGATACAGGGTCGGTGTAGGTGGAGAATTCCTTGCACAAAGTGTTGCAGAGTGCTGAGTACTGGTCTCTGATCTCAGGCAGGAGGGTAGTCATGAAGTCATGGACACTCTTGGAAGTTGTCTTCCAGATCAGCTTGAGTTTTTCTCGTGTGGATGCATCAGGTAGATCACAGAGGTGCAGGTTGATCTCTCTGAGGTAATCATCAATGCTGAAATGTGGGTTACCTGGGTCAAACCGGTCTACATCCTTCGCCAGGGATTCAATGAGCCTTATGCGCATTATTTGATCTCTGGGTGGACAGGAGCCATCTGATTCATCTGATGTTTTTCGGAACTTCTCAGCTGTGGACCATGTGGTGTGGACTTGCAGGTAGAAGGAGGGGCGTTGGTGTTATCTCTGCCTCTGGGGCTGAGAAGTCACCCCCCTCCCTATGTGGTGATTCAAACCTGTGAAGGTGTGAAAAGGTGTCACAGCTGTCGGGGGACTGGGGCGTTTCCCCAAAAGGGAGGGGCTCCACAGTCAAAGTCTTTGTTTCCAGGAATGGCAGGGAAGACAAGACTAATTTTCTTAGTCCTTGGGTTATCCTGGCTGCTCGGTTCTTTATTGCGCTTTTTCAGCAGGGTTGTTTGATCTCTTGAGGGGCTTGGTTCAAGATCAGAGCCATATTCTGACAATATGTCTTGCTCCATGCATACCTGTGCCAATTTCTGAATAACATCAAACACATCAAGCACTTCCTGCTCAGCAGTTTTGAATTGCTGACGAATAAATGTATTTTCTGCCAACAGGGATTGGATGTGGTTCTGCAGGGCTTCTTTTTCTACTTGCAGCTGGGTTTGCTGCAGGAAGGACTTGCGTTGGGAAAGAAGGAGGAGTTGCCCAAGAACATTCAGGATTATGCTTTGAGGTTTCCTGGCTCGGTGGTTGGCCTGATCAATGAGCTCCTTTAACTTCTTATCACAAATGCTAATTGAATAGCTATTTAGGTCGGCTATCTCCTCTAAGGAGAGGTGCGTCAGACCGGCAACAGTTTCTTGCAGTGCTGCGTCGTCTGATCCAAAAGGAGTCTCAGCTCCCGGCTCACCTAGGGTCTTGGTAGACAGTTTTACGTGATAAAATGGAACCACAGTGGATTACTGTTAAGAAAGCCGCTAAGCTAAACAAAGCTAGATCAACACCAGAGCAAATCTTATCTAGGTTTCCCAACTGATCACTGCAGTCTGTCCTGGAAGCTAGGAGAGGGGATTCACACCTCAAGTCCTCAAAGGATGGGAGGAACTCACACCTCTCGGACAGCTGGCTATGCAACAATTATGAGGTTACACTCTCAACTAGAAAAATTGCTAAATTGTTGTCTCAAACAACAAAGAGCACACAAAAATTAAAACTACTCAACTCACCAAAACACAACAACACAACTAAACACAACTTGATGTCTACTTTGCTTAAAATGAGAATGTTCACAACAAATACATTTCTTTAGAAGAATTACTTCAGGATAAAACTCTGGATTAAAGCAACAAACTAGTTCATTAAGAAATTCGCCCTGGCTGCATCATTATGTTCAACAACATACAACATAAACTAAGCCACAGCTTGCTGTCTGTTTTGAATAAACAACAAGCAAGAAAAGTAAATCTTCAAAAGAAAAGACAATTTTTCCTCACAAAAAATCTCTTTTAGGATTAAAAATTCGGATTACTGTGCATTTACAGGGCAATAAAGCTGGTTTATTGAAGGCCTCACACGGGGCACCATTTGTTGGGGTTGTATCAAGTCAACTTTGATTATATTCTTTAATAATTATACTTAATTATTAATAATATAAATAAAATATCATTAAACTATGTTTAATCTCGTTTTGGGGCACCACCTTGTACTCAGGGAAATATAACCAAAATGTCACTCAAATTAGTCTCAAATTAGTTATTTAATTACTAATATTATTAATAATTAATAACTATATTTAATAAATTGAAGGCGTGAAATCCGTACACAAAGCCTTCGCACCCAGCTTATATCACAATGCAAATACACCAGTAATCACAAACAACTGCTCTCTCAAAATTACAACAGAATTTATTTAACAAAGTAACATCAATCCAAAATCAATGAACTTAACCAAACAAATAACTATCATAAACTAATCTAAGCAAACAAACATTATCAAGCAAACCTTGTGAATGAGGTGTAAATGTGTTTGTGTGTGTGTGTGTATGTAGATGAGAGAGAGAGAGAAAAAGAGAGAAAGAAAACAGGATGGTGGAGAGAGACAATGCACCATGTGGCTTCGTCACATGTGGACAAAATGGTGGACAACAAAGGAAGCCGTGTGGCTGCCTTTTGAAATAGTTTGAGCTCTCTGAGCTGAGTTCAGTAACTGTTACTTAATTACCAGAAAGCCAGTGGCCGGACTTTGATTCAACAGCGGGTACACTGGTCTTTCTGATTGTGAAAGCCATTGACTGAAGGTAAACTAGCATAGCATTACACACATAGGTGAACACAGCAGTTCATCACAATAAAACAAATGCAGCAGCTTACAACAGATAATAAACAGAATGTGACGTCTCGTCAACAATGATGCATAATTATCAGTGGTTATAAAAGAAACATAACTATTTCTGAAACAATTTCTGCCCAGACCAAAGCTCTTACTTGGGGTAACTCCTGGTGATCGTTGCAAAGCTGGTTAGATCGTCACTCTGTTGAATGTTGAATCATCAGATTCAGGCAGGGTTCCTTCGTGGCAGATGTAGGAGGAGGGTAGCGGGATTCAGATCGTCGACCAGAGTGCTGCTCTATAGGGTCTTCTGGTTGCAGGAGCCGAGTTCTTTATGTGTCCTTGTGGATTCAGGGATCAGTGGGCTTCCTTCAGCGCTCCTGTCCAGTTGCGTTCAATGACGTCTTACGAAAAATCAAAGGAAAGAAACTCTTCTTTTTGCTCGAACCTGATAGCATCTGATTGCGCCCAAAACTCCTAAAAATATGCCATGGAAGTAGTCAGCTGAATCCTCTGATGCTTGAATTCAGCATGTGAAGAGCTACCTATACTGAGCAACCTCAGCTCTGGAGTTTAACCTATGTAAGTCAAGAGGAGGAAAGGCTTTGTCTCGAATGCTGGAGTCCATCTTGTTGGAGAGGGTATCCTCTGGTGTCGGCAGACCACACTTGAAGAGAAGGAAGCAATGCCTGGTGATTGCTTTTAAAGACTGGAGCTGCCTGTGGGTTTACCTCAGGCCTCCTCCAATGAGGATAGAGAATTCAGAAGCCCCCAACCCCCCCCACTTTTCACACCTATTTGTTAGTTTCTGTTGGGGGTTGCTGGGGGTTTGTTTAGTTGCCTTCAAAATCACTTTAGTCAGGCTCGAGACTGTGACATAGGCCTGAGTCCTTTGTCCCAACCACATGGCTGAGGCCCAACACTATACAGATATTTGAATGCCTGTAAACACTGCTGGGGGGTAGGTGTCGCTCGAGGAAATCAGCAACATGCTTTAAAAACAGCCTCTGTTGCCTTTTTCAGAGGCAAAGATTTACGTCAAGTGAAAGGGAGAAGACAACAGGATGAGAGTTTGGGTCATTTTAGTCAGATACAGACATTACAGTCCAGGATTTCTCGATAATGAAGGCGGTCCACGTTGTGCATGAACTGTACAGTGCCGAAACACACCTCTTCCAAGCGTGCCAGGGCAGAGGAAGTGTACCGTGTTTGAGCACAGAAAGGAGCACTCATACTGGTCAAACGATCTGGACTTTTAGGGGTGAAGCGTGCTTAGGCCCGGAACAGATTGCCTAGTGTGAGTGTGGCCTAAAAGAACATGTTTCAGAGTATGATATTGACTGACAGATGAGGGTTGTAGGTTGAGTCACTAGAGAGGCAAGAACATTATCAAATTGCAGCGTGACACTTGTGAAAGGGTTTAATTTTGTAATAGCTCTCTCTCTCTCTTTGAAAGGTTGATACTGAACATTTCCAGCAAGTCATTAATAAATTAGACACAGACTCATGCAAAAACATCTTTGAAACCTCTTTGAATGAAGCCAGCGAGCAACAAGTCTGATAATCAAGCTACGAAGAAAAAGAAAACAGAAATGGCTGCATCTTTGCGTCATTAACTTTTTGATGTTCTTTTAACAGAATCATCTACATCTTCACAGAGCCTTTGTAGCTGCAGACACAGAAAATCAAAAAACTGAAAAGACCAAAACGAGGATATACTTCACCTCCTCTTCCTCCCAGTCGATAAGGTCCCAGTCGTATGCGAGGACGGCTCTGCGTCTCTTCCAGAACTCCAGGAAGACGGTTGCTGAATGATGGGAATAAAACAGCATCACATATTTGTAAGACTAATGATCCCAATTGGAGGAATTGACCTCCTCATTAGGTCCATTGTTGAACCTAAAAAAAACTATGAATGTCAGGTGTCTCTTTTAGGGGACTAAACCCTGATTTTAGTCTTTAGAATTATGGGAATGCCACCTGCAGAATCATTAGTATATACAGTATATCACGTTTAAAATGGATTGAACTGAAATTCACCTTACTTTTTAGCGGCTCTCTACTCCAATAGCTGTTATGTTTTATCCCCAAATTAACTCTCAGGAAAAAGCTTTGGCAGCAGAATTGTCCCTCATGTTCACCACCTACTGGGTCTTTAATTGTTTTTTTGCCATTAGGAGGGAAGGTACTGTACAGAGGGAGTAATTAGGTTTTGTTGTTGCTGCTTGAAATGGGGTTGAAGATTGACGAAAGAGGAAAACGAAACAGTAAAGCTGCAAGATATAAAACCAAAAACAACCGGCTGAAATACACTAAAATGCTCTATAAAGCTGAGGGGAACTTGGATGATTATGACACAGATGGAAATGAATACTGAAGTCTCTGTATGACCTACACAAGCAGGCATAACGATCGATCATATCTATGAAATCATTTTCAATGCTTGAAGACGTCGGGTAGTTTTCAGACAAATAGAGTTACAGAGTCAGCTTTGTTTACATTTTCCAATGAGTGATATATTTGACAGTTCAAATATAGAAGGAGGAGATTTTTCATCGGCTACTTACACATGTACAGGACAATATAAACAAATAGTTTAGAGGTACTATTTTGTCCACAGGGGGGCGCCAAAGTCAAAGCAACCCGAGAGCACCTCACAGGAGCTTTAAAGTTTGGTGATATTTCTCTAACATTACATATTAAAAAAGCCTCTGGATAAAGAAAGTGGAGCCAACGTGAACGTGCCTTACTCCTGCATTCTTTCTAATGGACAGCAGGGGGAGACTTCACTGGCAGCTTTGTTGAGTAAATTACTAAAAGTAACGATGTTTAGCTACACTTTCACAACCAACTCCAGCACACATCACCATCCCTTCACCTGTAATGCTCTCCTGCATGTGCTGCAGACAGTGCTGAGAGGATAGTAGATTAGGAGCGCGCCCTGCTGGACAAACTACATAATGACACAATAAATCACGCGACACATTTGTTCTCTGTGTTATGTCCAGAGAGTAGGTTTGATAATCGGCACATGTTGGGGAAAAAAGGGGGCAATATACATTTAAATGTAAAAGGCCGCCAAATGTTATCGATAACAGACTCTATCTTAAATGTACTTTGAAATGTTATTATCGTTTTGTCATATATAGAATCAGGGGATTGTGGCCACTAAATGCATCAAAACATTGTGCAGAGTTTGCGTCCCATTATCTGCTCTATGACAAGTTCTAATTTGCAAAGCATATAGCACTAATGAAATTCAGGTGCCAACGTGCCCAAAAAGTTGTCCTCCTTCTCCGTGCTGTTTGGTCCTGTTTTACGACCTAATGCGGAGAGAAGCTCTCTGCCCAGAGTTGTGCTCTCATGCTGACAGAGCACTATTTCATCCACATAAAGATGATGAGCTGGGAGGGGAGGGGAACGCTTTCAAGTTCATTGTGAGGCCAGAATCACAGAATGTGAGACGAGTTTCAGAACGAAGCTTACTCCCTGCGTGGAGCAAGCAAAGCACAATTGGAAGAAAAAAAACCAACAACACTTACATACTCGCTGTGCATAATGACTCCATAGATGTGGATAAACGGCCGAGCAGCTGACAGCCAAAATTGATGAAACAATTCATAGTGACGTCAGAGTACTACTCACGGACTGTGTTTCCAGAAAATGTATTTTAAAGACATACAGAGGCGGAATTATTTTCCTGATCACTTAAGCGTGTGCATGGCCTCCTTTGTTAGTACTGCAGCTCAGTCACCACCAGCTCTCAGCAAATAGTATTTTTTTCGCTGTAACTGTGCGTGGCTATTAGCACCGCGGTTTGTTAATCAGATGGGTTTTTGCAACAAGGCTGATTTGCATAGAAAAGGGCCAATTTCCCCTCGAATTACTACTGGTTCATTAAAATATGTACAAACAGCACCAGCACACAGAGACACTTGACCAGTTCTGGGTGCATTTAACCCTTTGGGGTTTTTGTGCACAGGTCTGTGCAGGCGCAGAAACCATTCAACCCTTTTGTGACGACGGTCCTCAATTTCTTATAGCACACCACACAAACCCCAAGGGCCAAAAACAGTCAGTAACAGTGTTGGATATCATTCATTGTACACCACCATTTTTCCTAAAAAGGGACAGCAAACAAGACCGCTCGTGAAGCACAAAATTATGTAAAGGTGAGTCTGGACTCACCAATGACTCAGCTGGTTTGATGCCATGAATATGACTTCAGACTGTGGTGGCATTATAACAGGGCAAAGTGTCAGTGGACTGTATTTAACTCAGGTACAGTACAAATAATGACAGTCATTAGGGTTAGGGTTATGTCGGCATGGATGGCAGGTAGTCCTGAACAAAGTCCTGTGGATAGCTTACTTATTGCACAAGGGTTCACCTGCCTCTCCACTGCAAAGAGATCCAACATGAGAACACACAGGAGGCTTCACACTGATCACAAGCTTTGACCTCCAGCTTTTAAACTTGTTTCTACAGTTGTATTTCTCTTTTGTGTCCACTTCCCATTTTGAACGCTAACATGTTTTGAATGTGGAGCTGTGGCTGACTGAGGCCGAGGGCACTGCTTCCCATGTGAGGGCCAGCGGGGAAACACACTTCTGAGAAACCTTAATGAAGTGATTTCAGCTGTTTCTCCGCTGCAGTCGAGCTGCAAAAATACATTCACTTGGACAGCAGCAGCAACACGGAGAAGTTAATACTGTAAGGTCAGTACAATACTGTAAACCTTTCTTTAAACTACATAAAAAAACAACTTCAAATGTGTGTTTTTTAAGTATTTGTAGGTATCAGACTGAGCTCTGGCATGTCTCTGCAGCTGTGAAAACATTGTAACGTCAGGGTAGAGTTTATACTATTCATCAAAGGTGCCTCGATCTTATAAATAAGAATTAACACGGGTGCCACTTTAGTCCGAAAATTACATTTTGTAGCAATGTCTACTTATTTGAATGTGTGCTTTGTTGGATGTTTTAGAATACATTAAATCCTTGTCTTGTTGTCAGCACTTTATTCAACAGTCTGTGTGAGCTTAAAGTTCAGCATGTTTGCATGGTGCTGATAGGTAGGTCTGTATCTTATTAAAGGTTGTTAAAGGTAGCTTGATGTCAAGATAAGAAAGACACTTGAGCAATTCAAGTTAACAACTGCCCTTTTTTTAACCATAGAGTAAACATTTAGCATCAAACGTAAAGAATGAAATTGATTTTAAATCATAAAATACTAGCTAAAAGTGTTTCATACTGCATACATGTCATTTTTGTGCCATCACATCAAATGCATACTCTCAGTCAAAGTAAAATGGATGTCCATGTGTTCACACAATAAACCTACTGTATATCACTCACAAAGAGACAGAACAAAGACAGACAGACATCGTAGCAGCATGTTAGGCATGGCTAACTATGGAACTATAGTTTGTATAAAACATGGACATAGTCTCAGTGACATCACCCATTGGTTTCTGAAAAGGTGTTTTGAAGCCAAAGGATGGTGGTCGCCATATTGGAAATGTTGACTCTATCCAGCCATCCAGACCAAAATCATTTTGTTTCCGAATGTTAACATGTTTATTAATGCTTTACCACCAGGACTTTTTTATATGGGTTGTAATAAGGATCCCCCCTCTTTTGCTGCCAGCCTCAAGTGGCCACCTGGGGAACTGCAGTTGTTTTCCCACTTTCACTTTGGCTTTATTTTCAACCTGGAAGTTTGGACTTTGTATAACATGTCATCCCTTTTCTGTACAGGACAACAATGATTATATTTACCAGGATGTAATTTAAAAAAAGCTTATTTCTCTTTTAATGCAGCAGTGCAGGAGCTGACCAATGGGACTCCTCCAGGAGCAAAACCTGACTCTGGGTTCCTCTCAGCCAGAGATCACCCAATGGGAGTCAACACCAGAAGTATCTTCAGCTGGTACTGTAGCTTTAAGAATGTTAAATAGTTAGCCTGTCAAAGTGGTCAGACTTGTGTTAAAGATTATTGCAGATTTAAGGTTTTAAATAAATAATAAATGCTGACATTAGATTTACATTTCATAAAACATTTTTCTTTACACTGAAGTGAGCTGCTCTCACTTCAATGTATCTGCAGTTCAATATAAAACATTTATAATATGTGTGAAAGGGATAGGGTTTCCACCACAATAGACACATTGTCTGAATATGTCTGAGAGTCTAAATTATTAACACACACTTATGCAACAGGGCCGGCACAGCTTCCATTAGTAGGTTTACTGTACTGTGAGAGATGCAGCATACACTGACCACAATTAAAAGATTCATTACGTCTTTACTTATAAGTTATGCATTTTCTATGAACGTTTGTGGCTACTATACAAACCCTCTCTGTCTCTCTTCTTCACCCTCAACAGTTAACAACACCATCATCGTGCTGGGCGTGTTGACCTTTGCCCTGCAGCTGTGTTTAGCTCTGTTCTTCATGCTGAGATGTTGGCGATTGGACAACAGAGTTCGAGAGGCTCTCAAGCAACCAGAGACTCTCAACAAACTAATGGGTGAGCCTTCACAATAGATTTTGTCCTTTTTTATGTTTTCATTTACAATTTCACTGTTGAAGATCTTTTTGTAAATAAGAAAGTTAACATGTTTTTAGGACATGAGTATTTGCAATAAGCACATAGCAATAGTGTGAATTTATTGCTATAAATAAGATTTTAATTTCCAGGAAACCAGCAATGCTTTCTCAGTCAGCGTGTGTACATTTAGCCCCTTTTGGTGGAGGCCTGAGTATAATGGTCCTTCACACCATGTTGGTGCAGTCACATGAAGCCCAAGCTAGCAATTTAGTGTTGAAAAAACACAGATTTTTGTATGTATTTTATATTGAAATGACAATACAGGTATAGTGTTAAACTTGAAGTATATGACTATGAGACTATGAGTTATAGCTTGAATGAACTCTTTCATTTTGGTTTATTACTCACGATTAATATCCTTATAGCATTAGTGAACAATCTTATTGTATCTTGCAGACCTTTTGCCCATATCATCGAGCAAGTTGAGTTATTTTATGAATAATTTTGGCATGAAGAGGTGACATGAGGCAATAACAGTGATCATCACTATGAACTGACTGATAGGACATAGTTCATTAACAAAAAAAGGTTATACATTAGTGATGTTACCAGGAGACTAATTCCAAAGTTGATTAAATGCAGCTTTAAAGGCAAACTAACTGGCTAGTTTAAAGTTGAGAAAGCTCTCCAAAAATAGACGAATAGAATAAAGTCAAAACAGCGTCTCCAGAGGTACGATGCCAGATTGGTTTGCAGCGTGGTATACTGAACAGTGCTAGCACTGCTTGTCTTCAGTCCTTCCTGCCGGTTAGCATCCACATGCCCATGTTGAATGTGGTTACTAATTGCTCTGTTTGATACGCCAGTTAGATTTTTTTTTTTAGATGTCTTTATTTAAAAGGGACAATGCACATTAATTAACAAGAGCAACAAAGTCACACATGTAAATGTGCCAGATTTAGCCATGCAGACTCATTTGCATGTCATGTGTGTCCCTGGCAGATTGATGACATTTAAGAAAACATTAAAAAGCATACAGGAAAATGCAGCACAAAAACATAAAAACATAAAAACACAAGAACACATAAGCATAACAAATTAAACAACACATACGCATGGAAGCAATTGATAAAGCAGCACACAGACGTAAAATTAAAATGTGTAACATATAGCACATTTAAATACATTTAAATACAGACAAAAGCACCATGCACAGACAAGGAGCATATATAAGCACCTGACACAGCCTTCATACAGCTTGAGCAACATTTTCTAGATCAAAAAACGGCCAAACTGCACTGTGCCATGAGATTATGAGATGCCATCGGTCCACTTAGCTTCTTTACATCCAGGTAGTTGAGCCGAGAGAGAAAGCCCATTAACCAGAACAACAGCCAGTCTTTGGCTACAGCCTTTGTTAGTGACGAGTGTCTGCAGCACAGCTTGAATATAATATTTGACTGACGTTGACGGCTAACATATAGACATATTGGTAATGGGTTAACTGGACCAGTAATTCTGGTGAAGGACTAGTGAGGGTGACAACATTTAATGGTTTAGTAGAATAAACAAGCACATCCTTATTTATGCTTGAATACCATTAAGGGAAGAATGTGCAACATTCAGGACAGCCAGCTGTTTTAGTCGAGGACTAGAGAAAAGAAGTATAACACAGCCTACTCACTGCTTATTTGGATGTCACGTTAGCGTTTTAAGATCACATTCATTCCGTGTCAATTTATGTGCAATATGAAGCTACGAGCTAACCAAAGTGTGCTAACATTAGCATGCTAACACAACAATGCAGGACACAGGAAATTGCAGCTCGAGTAAAGGATGATTTTGTCCGCCGCTTGTGCTTAATGGTGCTTAATGGTGGGTTCTAATTGATAACTCCTTTGTGCAAACTCAAGTGGAGAGGGGTTGGAGGTGTGTCGCTGGAGGAGAGCGGAGGCTTCAGAATAGCAGAGGTGTCGCCAAACAGCAGTTTGTTTTGGTTTCATGCTGGTGCTCAAGGGCGACCTCTACTGGATCAAAAAGTTGTACATTCTTCTAATAAAGTTTATATTAAATATGTTAAGATAACACAGAATAAAGTGAGAAAAGCAGAACGCGATCTGTCTATCAACAGTTCTGTTAAAAATTGCCTCACCACTTCTCTTCTAAAGTTTGAGAAGTCAGTGCCAATTCAGTAACTTTTCTCTAATGCATCCTTTTTCTTTTGAAAGATGATGATTGGTTAATGTTCTGTTTCTTTTCGTTGTCTTTAAGCTCCCTCATCTTGCCATCTTCACATTTATAAACAAGCCACCTATCAGCTACATGACGATGGTGCTGCTGCTTCATCACCTGCCGTGTGGTCATCAGGTGAACAATATGAGCCAATCAGAAACTCTCTGTTTGGACTTTCTATCCCCTGGGACCTCGTCCAGCGCTGACAGGCTGCTCATCTGCCTCATCCCTTTTACAAAAATGTTTTAAAATGTGGCCTGTTCATTTTCACTTGATGATTATGATGAATGTAAACTTCAACAAATAATATGCATTCAAATGTGTTTCTGTTTTAAAATGTAGTTATGACTGCTGCTTTCTTATAATGAGAGATTGTATTAAAGTAAAAGTATTGTTGCACCTATCAGTAATTTAAATGGACACTGGGTCAAAGCTCATTTTGTGATGTGAGAAGTGCTTATCATTATGATGTACCAGCAGGAAATGATCACACAATTAAACGTATTCAGTGATGCCTTTTAGACTCTTTCAGAAAATTATTTTCAAATCTCTCGGCCTGCATCAGTCATGAATTGGTTCAGTCACAGGCTGTGTCCCAAACCACATACTACATCCTGCCTACTACATACTCCAAATATATACATGTATACTGCAGGTTATATATACCAACCTGATTGTTAGTATGCCATTAGCAATAGGATTGTGAAGATTAATCGTTAGGCAGTTCAAAATCAATTCAAAGGAGTCAAGATTCACATTCTCTGGAAAAAGAATCACAATAATATGGTAAGCGTCAGCAGCTGCAGAGCAGAGGCGGTTGGCAGCCGCAGAGCAATATTTTGAAATTGAGGATGCACCACCGTGTTTTAATTCGGAGGTGTGGAAGCATTTTGGCTTCCCTAAGACAGAAAATGAAAGAGGTGAGAAGATAACAGACAAGACAAAAACTGTGTGCAGATATTGCATGAAGACGGGGAGCTACACAAACAGCACGACCAACATGATGCAGCATTTAATCGACACCAAGGCCAAACCCCACTGACAAGCGGGTTTGAAGCCCCTGCTCGTCCAAACGAGTGCAAGAGCCAAAGAGATTACGAGCACCTTGGTGTTTTCATGAAAAAATGAAAGCAATCTTTTTCAGTCATCTCCTACTTTGTCTTCGGTCTCAGACGAATATAAATAAATCGTGGCCCGAGCTCGGTTCAATGAGCTAGCACGAGCTAGCTAGCGCGACTGTCAATTCAACTACACACAAGTAATTTAATATTATTTGGCAACATGTCAAATGTATTTCAGCGTGGAGCTTTTATTTGAAGCCACTAGTTGGCGAGTTCTGCGTTCGGGCAGTTTGAGAGCTGCAATGCATTGTGGGGCGGTTTAGTATGAACAGCATGTTTCTGTTTCATACTTAAAGATTCTGGCTGATCTAGTAAACATCCAGGTAGTGCTTTCATATACAAAACACCACACTCTGATTTTGGATCATACCTCCTACTCAATGTGACGTCGTTATTAAGTATGAATAGTATGAAATAATGCGGTCTGGGACGCAGCCACAGTCTTACTTTAAGCAGCAGAAGGCGACTATAGCTATCTGTAAACCACGGCACATCAAGAAAACTGAAACGACTTCCTGGATAACAAAGTGGATTTATCGGGTACAGAGTCTGATATGTTTGACCCAGCAGGTGGAGACCAAAACAGAGTTATAAGGAGAGTAACTATTGGATTCACAGCCACTCGGTATATTAATAACTTAAAAATAAATGCAAACTTTACATTTATTGGGAGTCCAAAAAGAAAAGGTTTTGTAAGTACATCCAAATAATTGCACAAGAAACACCTGGGACATACAGGAGGTACATAAACGTAACATGTTACTCACCCCAAACAGCCATGAACACAGCAAAGAAAACAGTTGCTCCGTTGTCAAAGAGATGTGTGACCTGAGAAGAAGATGGAACGCTCTTTACATCACGTAAAAATAAGACAGAAACAATATTCATCCTGATCGCAACAACAGCATTTCAGCTGCACATTGTACAGGGGGAAAACTAGCAGAGTCCAGAGATGTGAACATTTTGTGTCCTTGTCTTGGCGACATTACCTTGGCGTAGATGCAGCTGTCCGACAGCTTCAGGTAGGGGCAGTACTGGTCGCAGATAGGGCACATGATGATGTCAGTGGCCTGGCAGATTTCTTTACTGGAGAAAAACATTCAGTCAATCAGACTGTTGAATGGTTTACATTAGATTTCAACAAAACAAAACCTCTAAACCTGTTGTACTCAGATTTCTAAATAATATAGTACACTCTTTTTTTTTATGCTCCAACAAACGATAAGTGGAAAAAAAGTGACGACATATCAAATTTGCATTAACATTTATTTCAAACACATTTCTTTACTTCATCACACAATCACCTAATTCCATTTTCAAAGGGGACATTTCACACTCTGCTGCCTTATCTGTAATACCAAATGAGTTCTGCTATAAGGAAGCTGACTTTTCATTCAATGCACTGAATGTCTAATCTGCACTTATTGTGCATATGTGCAGCCTGTACAAGCAATTTAAAGCAGATAAGGCTTTCTTTCTCCACAGAAAGAAAATTCTATGAATACAAGCAGCAGCTCTAGGGACAAATACTTTTTTTTTTATCAGAGAAGAGAGGAGGTGTGTTTACCTGACCTGGCAGTGCTCCAGAGTGAAGAAACCGTACAGGAATACCAAGAGGCCGACCAAAGCCGCAGGAAACAGCATCCCCGTGTACCAGCCGAGCCAGGCGAAGTACAGACCGATCTTCTCCCCAAAATACCTCCTGGAACATCAGCAGAGCACAAGAGGAACAGGTGTGAGTTCATTAAAAGATGTAAAAAAAAAAAAAATCAAAGGAGCAGCAGTCACAGCCTCATGTGTTAGAACAGTTTGTTCAGGCGCCAGTAGCCTAGTGGTTACTACGTGCACACCATATACGGAGGCTATAGTCCTCCGTAAATGTTGCGAGCCTAGGTTCAAATCCGACCTGTGGATCCCTTCCCACATGTCATTCCCCACTCCCTCTCTCTCCTTGCTGTCTGACTCTATCCACTGTTCCACCTCTAAAATAAAGGGATGAAAAGCCCAAAATGAAACCTTTAAAAAAAAAAAAAAAAAGACAGTTTGTTCAGATCCTGAGAGTCTGCATCAATTGTGTGTTCAAAATCATTATTGTTTCTACAACCTGTTATGCTTTGATTTAAAATGTGTTATTTAAAAATCACTGACTGAAGGTACCTGATGAGGTCCAGGGGTTGATATTTGTACCATACCCCCCACCAGGCCCAGCACTCGTACAGCAGGTGTCGTTGGTTTTCTGCTCCGTGTGTTCTGATGGAGTTCTTGCTGTGGTACCTCCCCTGTAACAGGTATACACACACACACACACACACACACACACACACACACACACACACACACACACACACACACACACACACACACACACACACACACACACACACACACACACACACACACACACACACACACACACACACACACACACACACACACACACACACACACACACACACACACACGGAGAAATGTTATCCCTGTACTATTCCTCGCATGGAGTCAGTTAAAAAAACAGGAAGCAGTTGACACGTCGACATCTCCTCGCGACGAGCATAATTACCTCATGAAGAGGAAAAGCTGCTTCATACGAGTTATTGCTCAAAAGACGATTAAGCCCTGGAATGAAAAAACAGAGAAGTGTGAATCAAGAGCAGCAGATGCCTGATGCTGTCAGTGAAAGATCAAAGATTCAAGGGATTTTACTGCTCATTAAAATTCAAATGCTGTTAGAATATGTTTTTTTTGTTGAATTCAAACAGCATGCATTGCAGTCTGAGCAAAGGGCATTTGTAATAATACGCTCCGAGTCTGACCCATTCTACGCCCTGCTGCTTAATCTGTTTTCTAAGGTACTGATCCTCTCTGTGCAATCGTAAATTGGAGAAACCTCATTAGTCGTGCTGAGCTGAAAAAAAACAAAAAAAAAAACACATGGGACCTAATGTGAAAAAAGATTTAGAGTTAAACTCCGCTGAGGTTTGCATCGTGGTACTGTAAGCTTTTTTTTTTTTTACTGTGTAAACTCTGTCAAATTATTATTATTATTGATGATTATACATACTTGTTTTACACACTGTTATTGAGAGACATGCTTCACACACACATACACCTGAATCACACACATGCACAAACACGGACCTGTGGACATGCATGAATGGAGGTGTCAGAGTGGGGATGCTACACGCTGCGTCAGGGAGCGCAGACAGAGATGTTGGGGGTTCGGCAGGACTCGGGAAGTGACCTGGCACCTCTCCAGCAACCACACCAACTTCAGTATTTTGTTCCACAGCGGGTCTTAAACAAGTGACCCTCTGGTTCCCACCTCAAGTCCCTACAGATGTTATGTTAGCCAGTGGCAATCCTAGAGTCTGTTGGGGCCCCAGGCAAGGGATAATTGGGGGCCCTACAACCCGCATTAATTACCATTTATGTCTGCCATTGTCTGAACGCTTACTCCTCTTCTTTCTTGTTTCTGTTTCCTCTCCAATAGACGAAGAGGAAACACAACGCTTAGCAAGGCAACAAGAGTGAGAGGGCCCCCTTAGGGAGGTTTCCTACTGTCATTGCAAAATTTGGACATTTCGGGTCACTGCTGTGGTTCAAAGTTTGTGAGCCCTCAGGGGCCCCCTTACTGGTCTGGGGCCCCAAGTAGTTGCCTGCCTTCCCTGTTGACAAGCAGCGCCTCTGATGTTAGCCTGATACTAATGTGTGGCAAAGATCTCAGGTGGGATGTGATGTCTGCTCTTAATCAAAATTACATTTGCACAAATTAACCAAAATCATGATAAAACACTTACTGGATAGTTTATACAAATGTGTACCTATTCCTTTGGGATTTGATATTTACATGATTTATGTACATTTTTATCAGCCATGTATCATTTTTTCCCCCAGTCGGGTCCTTGGGGTCCCCGCTTTTCTTAGACACAGAGAATATATACTGTCATACGTGTGCTCCAGTATTTTCTTGGGATCCTGTCTGAAAGAAGGTATCCACTGAATTATACTTTTTGTTCATCTTAAGTCCTTCTCTGAGAGCACTGACCTCCATTTGTGGAGTGGCTGAAGCCCAAGAGTTTCCTTCTACTTTACAAGTAGGGGGGGCTCCCAGGAAAACAGGTTAGAAACACTGCTCAAAATGGGACCTTGGTTTACAAAACTTGCTTTGCCAGCATTGCTATCCAAATTAGAAAAAAAATCATGTTTGCATGGTACAATTGTATTTGGCCTCACTTTCAGACCAATAGCCTGCATCCCCTTGTTACAGGCAGTCTATGGTATTAACAACAGAAATATGATTTGTAGTGGAACAGAAAGGCTTTAAACGCAGTTCATTTGTGCAAATATTGAATGTCACATTCAACATTTTC
This sequence comes from Labrus mixtus, assembly GCF_963584025.1. NCBI lineage: Eukaryota > Metazoa > Chordata > Actinopteri > Labriformes > Labridae > Labrus > Labrus mixtus. Next base: position 4,931,982 of record NC_083633.1, on the reverse strand, counting down.
CAGAAGCCTTTTCTAGGTCAGTTTTCTTTCATTTCAAATATGTCTAGAATTTTCATAGTGCCTCTGGGAAAAAAAACTCACCCATCTTATTTTTACCCTCCTCATATTTGACCCGCTGGAGGATGTGGTGGACGATGCGGCTCCTGGTGGCGTTGTTGAAGAATGTGTCTTTGTTGTGGATGATGAAACTGCGGTGAAATGAACCAGTTATTACAAATCTGTGTGCTGTGACTGATTGTATGTGTAAAGGCCTATATGTGAGTACGAGTGTATGTGTGTATGCGTAAGAGGAGCAACAGAGAGCATTCCAAGTAGAAAAAGTGTGAGAGAGGAAATAGAAAATGTGCAGAAAAAGATAAAGTTTAAGTCATTTCTTGGAGTTCTTAAAGGACAGTTCTGTAAAAACGTACTGATGAATTCGTGATCGACTGAAGGGGGCGGTAAAGCTCTCGTTCTCCTCCAGGTCAGGCAGAGTGTCGCTGTCAAACTTCATGGGTTTGCGGGGAAGCCAGCCACGAAATTTGTTGATACGTTTTTCCATCCTGTGAGTAAAAAGTCATGTTTAATCTACACGAGGAGAATTCATCAAGTAATCCCATGCTGCATCTTCGACTGGACACTCACCTGCTCATGAACTTGTGCCGTCGGTTCATATAAAATATTTTCCTCCTGAAATAAATTGTGAAAGTTAATTTTGGAATTTACTCACGAAGCAACATAAATTATAAGCATGGCACAGCAACTATTCCTACTACTATTACTGTAAGTGTTTATGTATGCCAGGTATGCCTGTTCCCAGATGTTACCATAAAAAGTAATACTGCTGATAATAAAAAATGATCATGCTATAATTAAATCGAACATTTCAAGCTCCTGCGAGGAACTTTTTGTTTTGCGTTGACTTTGGCGCCCCCCCTGTGGACATTCCTCTTATTTCTTAGTCTATTTTCTCTGGTACATTTGTAAGGAGTGCCATTTCAGAAAAGTGTCATCCTGCTTTTTTTAACTGTCGAATGTATAACTCATTGGGATTGACACAGTCATATTTAAAAATGTGTGTCGTGTGCCATAAATCCCCTCTTACTAACCCCCCCCATAACAACACCTCACAGGAGCTTTAAGTTAGCAACTGAAGCTCTTTGACCACTTGTAGCGCTGTAGAGTACATTTTTTTATGAATGGATCCTTGTTCTTGTCTTAATTGGGCAGGAGCATGCAGGGTTGATTGACAGTTGGTGGCTTTATCACCCAAATAAACATAGCAATAAATCCAATGCAAGAAGAACATGACCATAAGCTAGATAACTTGAATGTATACAACAGAGGGTTCAAATATAATTAAATGGAAAAGAAACACCTTTAAGCAATGTTGAAGAGCAAACTATTAACTCTGAAGGGCACCTTCGAAGATCACAAAATGCAAAAAACACGTTTCCATGTTTTTTTCAAACACTAATGTGTCCGTAGTCTTTCAACAAACCCCCAAATTATGAGAAAAGTCCATCCTCCCTGTCTTTTTCCTGCTCTACTTTTCAGAAAATGTGTGCTCAAACAGGCCGTTTGGAGAGTTTCCCTTCATGACATCACAAAGGGCAGTAACCCCTCCCCCAGATGGGTGACACTCCCACAGCTAGGTGTTTGTTCTGCCCTCTGAGTCTGCCTTCTCACTGTAAACCATTTGGCATGGTGCAAGAAAGCTCAAGCCATCCAAACCTTTCCAGAGAGGGGGCGTGGTCAGAAACAGCTCATTTACATTTAAAGGTACAGACACAGAAACAGCCTGTTCTGAGCAGGGCTGAAATAGAGGGGTTTATAGCCATGATCAAATACAGGATCAGAGTGGATTTAGAACAAGAAACTTCACAGACATGTTTTTGGGACCTCTGGGACTTTTTCAAACTGGTTGAAATGGAGGATAATATGTGACCTTTAATTTAAAAAAATAATTAATTTATTATTCTGTTGTCTCACCTGAAAGGCATGCGAATGTTCATGAGCTCTGCATAGCGACAAAGAACATCCCATGGAGCATGAAGCTTCAGAAAAATCACATCACTGTTTGTTATAGAGGCCTGTAAGGAAACAAAAGACACACACACACATAATTAATTTAATATGATAAAGGGATAACATAGTTAAGATGAAAAGGCTGCATAATGCTCTGTGACATAGCATATCAGCAACAACAACTCAGCAATATGTTGTGAATAATACTTTCTTTTCAGAGCATTATGCCTTTGTCTTTCCAGCCGTACGTCAACATACATTCAACAAAATACATCTGTTTGTTCGCTAGGATCTCCTCTCTTCCTCACCTGTATGTCCCAACAGAGTAGGAGTGAGTCTAAAGGTACATGAATCAGGAGCTCACAGGACAGAGATCTAAAAATAACCGAATGACTCCACACAACAAACTAACATAAGTGGGCTGCTGAAGGGGACAATAAGTATTGTCTTCCCCTGCATGTTCTACAGAATGATGACCTTGATGCCTCAGCATCAGCATATACTGCAGAAGGAAAAAAAAAACCCAGAACAAAATAATCACATTTGCCATTTTTTCGAGTGACAATAGGATAGCAACAGGGGAGCAAATTGCCATCAGCACATTTGTTTTGGCTCCCTAGTCAGTCCACCGACAGACGTCATCATAGCACTTAGCTTTCAGACCTTAAACAACCAAGCACAAGGGCTCAGAGAGTTTTAAAAGTCTGCAATCTGGCCATTGAGATTACATGCATAGTAGGACCGGGCAGTAAATTGCTTCTTCACACAAATTAGTCTCAACAGATGTCATGTTGCACACTCTGAATGCAGCTGCACGTTGGCTAAAAGAAGGCTCCTTGTTCAGTAATTCCAAGATGCCGAGCTATTTCGGGGATGGCAACTCGACCAGGGTTGCTTTCACTGCTCCAACACTGAGCAAAAACATTTTTTTCAAAACACGCACATGGCATAAAGAGATTACAATAGCCATCTAGAAGTTTCTCTTCTTGCTGATCAGCAGGTTAAACAATTAAAAGCTACCTTCAATTTGCATGCAAGCCAAACAAGAAGGATCAATCCAGATCATGTTGATAACTAAGCCTCTTTTGGGGAGTGAGGAGTTGCACACAAATTCTTGTCAGACATTAATCATATACTATCGTATTGAAACATTGTTCACCTCCTTTTCCATTTGTAAGCCCTCTGCACGGATGTTCCGCTCAAACACCTCCCTCTTCTCTGACAGGGAGCTGGACTTCCTGTAGACCAGGATGTAGTCGATACTGCTTTTTCCATCGCTGAAACAAAGGCCGCTGGATTTACTCCTCGCCTGAGAACAGACAGAGTCAGAAAAGAAAAGCGTGAGTTTACCACCTTGATTTAAATGGATCCATTTTTATCATGTATTGTATAATGAATGGATGACTACCTGGATGTTAACCTAACTGCTACTGTCTAGAATCCCTGTATAAACTACTCCTTTCTCATTTTGGTTTATACCTAATCTTCAGATTGGATGAAGGGAGCAATTACTTTGTTTTTGTTTTTATCACTGACCTCTGGGAGCCCAGAATTAGACTTTGAGTTTTCGTCGAGGATGCTGCTGGGGGTCCCCGGGTTCAGCAAGGTGGAGTCGTCATCCCGGGACGGGCTGCTGGTGTCGCCAGACCTCACCCTCTCAAGCAGCACATTAACATCCTTCACATCTGGAGGGAACAAGAGCACACTTCAAAAATGTGACAGGATATGTTTCCGGGACTAAGCCAACTTTTGAGCAACACATCTGTCTCCTCAGGAGCTGGTCGGCCATCTAGGGTTTTAAAAGAGACGGTGAAGTTGGAAGCAAACAACAATGGAAAAAAATATTTAAATTATATGTCATTATCTTCTTACACGTAAAGCAAAAACCGATGACAAGTTACTGACAAACCAACAAAATTTCAAATCGAAGTTCAACTAAATAGACCAAACCAAAGTCGCCAAACCTGAAACCAAAACAATGAGCTGGAATGAGGCTAAAACAACCGTTAGATCAGGATGATTTGGCTGAATTTGGTCATAAATCTTTTTGGTTCTTTCACTCGCAGTTTGTTGCGTTTGTTAAATAATTATTGTTTAACTGTATAACAGAGGAGGGTTAATCGAAACAATAAGTTTCTATTGTTAATAAAAGTGTCTTCCTTGATGTAGCTGTAATTTAGTCAACTAGATTGGTGACATGAGATAATAAAATGTCAGGTTAAATCTCAAAACCAACTTATTGCTGTTTCTTTTAGTATGAATTATAGTGCCTTAGGACCTAAATGCCATTGTTGAAGAGAAACCTTAAGGTATAGATACTGTAAATAAATGTGGTTGGGTCTCACCAAGGGGAGGCACATCGTCTTGAGTGCTGGAGTCCGGGGCTTCAGCCGAGGATTCCTCCATGATGATGTCTGCCTCCTTCCCGCAGGAGGAGAAGGCGAGGGTTCTCTCCGCTGCCTTGAAGCCTGAGGCGGAGGGCTGCAGCGGGACTCTGCGTTGGTGGGGGCTCTGCTGGTGGGGCTCAAACCCATGTAGAGATAAACTCACACCTGTGGGACACAAAATTATAACTACTTGAAATGATTTCAGGTGGAAGTTCATTGAGCACTGAGAACCACCTCTGTCGGTGACTGGACGAGTATTGAGTAAGCCATTACCATTGGTCAGCAGCTTCAGACATACAAAATAACTGGATTGAAATAATTGATCTTTAAGCACATAGTCCTGTTTGCCTTTAAAGTTCATAAAGTGACAGCAATATTAAATTCAACTCCTCACAGGAGATTAAAATTGATTTATTTATGCACCTCACATGCCTCTCAGAAGGGAGGACCATATGGCGTACAAATCAACAGTCCAACGCTATGATGATGGTTTGTACCTTTATATCACTGCTGAGTGTAAATGGCGTATTCACAGTATCAACAGATGAGTGGTAAAGAATATATGTGCAAACAGAAAAGAGTATTAAATAACTTCACTAAGAACATATTGCTCACACCCGTCTCTCAACAGTCGCTCACTGGTTGGGTGATATAAAACGTCATCATACCTCATCATCCATCATAAAATGTCATCATACCTCATTAGGGAATGTTCCTGAATATTACTTGCTGTGATTACACATCAGCTCACTCCAACTTCAAATGGACATTTTACTTGGAAGCTGGCAGGTAAAATCTAGGTAACGTCTGGTTGAAAAATTCAGCTGTTTCTGTTCACACATGCAGCTCCCTACTATAAATTTGGAGAGATTTTCAGGAGTTTTGGGTATGTGTGAAAACACCACTAGACTTTGTTGCTTATTGGATCAAAAACCATTCAGCTATGATCTAGGGCTTCTGTCGGCCATCTCCACAAAACTCAAGGCGCTTGGAAGATCAGTGCCAGAATGGTGTTCAAAATGTGGGCAGTAAATGCAACAATTGAGGAAAAGAACTGGGTCACAAAGCCACTCATAAACTTTTTACCTGCAATGCTGCTTTAGTGTTAAAGCAAAATAGAAAGTTGGAATGAAAGAAAAAGCAGGAAAGTGAAAGAAAGACACAACTAAGTCCAAGAGGAAAGAAATATAAACAAAAAAGTGACAGCTCAGCAACTTTCATCTCCTAAATAAGAAACTAACCTTGAAAGACAAGCTGATTGTGTCCATTTGTCAACCAAATTGGGGTCTTCAGATTGAACTAATTATTCAAAGATTAGCAAAAGAGCTTAAATCAACTCGATAGGTCTGTATCTTTTACTTCAGTTCTCTGGGGAATAAGAAGACTTCAGGAGAGGTGGGCGGCTGTCTCAAAGGGTTTACGTGCTGAGTCTTCGTTTGTGACATAAGAGGTGACTCAGCTTAATTTTTCTGCTGAGCCATAGTACCAGGGACAGAGATAGAGATTGGGGAAGCGTCTCGGCTCTTAATCAGCCGTTGATGCTTCGGAACATTGGAGCCGATGAATGCAGCAAATAGAAATGTGATGGATTTCAGAGTGAAAAAGAAAACAGTGCTCAGTGCTCTCTTCCTTTACTTGGAGTTGCAGTAAATATTTCTTTACACAAGGGTTTCAGCTATTCCATCAGGAGATTTAGTCGCAGGGCAGCTGGGCTTAGAAAGAGATACACTTGATAAAACATCCAGTGGATTGTCCTTTTTCTGAAGAGAATAGAGTCCTATAGTTTTTGTAACTGCTGTAGCAAACTCATAAAATTACAAGGCCAATTATATTCAGCTGTTAAATACCAAACTTTAAATATCCGGTTCTTCTTTTAATTACGTTGCCCATAAACAAATTCATCAACCTGGATCAATCAAAAAAATGTACCTGAAAGAAGCAGGTTTATCTGTTTCCATTAAGGGCCTACTAGCTAGTTCGCTGGACTTAAAAAAATGGCCAGCTACTGATCTAGACAGAAAAAAATAAGGGGAAGGAGCCAAAGTGACGTTGAGAACTTCATTTGTTTGGGATTTAGTTAATCAACTTTTTATGCCTTTATAGGAGAGACAGAACAGAGGATAGTGTTGGGGAGAAAGAAAGTGGGTAATTACCAAGCGACAACCTCCGGTCTGGTGTTGAAAAATGAAGCCGATGCAAAAATGCAAAAACCTGCAGTTCGTCGAGTGTCCACTTGAGGCTGGCTGCAGAAGCACCAGGAGTCACAGACCACATTCAAATACAGCAGTTTTTACAGCAGAAATTAACATGTTTACAGCGTGGTACAAAAAAGAAAATAGGACTCATAGGCCCACGACTTGATCTGCACACAGTAGGGGGGGTGAATTTGTTGATAACGCATCTGTTTTGATTTTATGAAGGATAAGAGTTATTGACAAAAAGGTGAGTGCGATGTAACGTAAAGTTAGGCAGCATTTACCAGCATGTAAACAGCCATCCATGGGACTACAAAGCCCCCTGCGGTAACAGGTGGGTGATGTCACTCAGGCTTCGTCCATTCATATTCACAGTCTATGGGAATGACATGCATGAATGGAGCCTTGGGTTTGGCACTAGAGATTAGCTATCTTTTTTGTTTTGCCAGGAGTGACCATATTTTGATGTTGGGGGCGAGGAGTAAACATTGCAATGTCTCTAACTTTATTGAGAGGTTATATAGTGCAAGTGTTCCAGCATTATAGCGATTAACATCACACGAGAATAAAGAAAAACAAAGGTAGTGAAAGCCTATAGCTTGCAACCAAGGGGCAAGAAAATGAAAACCAATTCAGAAGTGCAAAAACAAAACGGCGGTTCCTCTAGTGTCCACTTGGTGCTGGCTGCAAAAGCCAAGGAATCCCAATAGGTCCCATGTTTCTCTTGTATTGCTCTGTGAACAGTTGTACAGCCAGAAAAAGTACAGAGAATCTTTGCAACAAATTCTTGGTTTACTTTGAGTCTTCACAACTGATCACTGGAGAAATCCAATACTAGGGGTTGGCTGTTGTTACGAACCTTTGCCACATGTTCAACAGATTTGAACAGATAACAGATTTTAACGATAGTCAATATTTTTACAAATACATAATTACTATTGGGATCAACAGCTTTATCTTCTCTTCCCTGTAAAATAGTTGCTCATTAATTTGGTCTCCTCAGCACCCACACCACACATTTTGTTCTCATTAGAGGCAGAGAAAAGTGCTTACTATAAATATTGCCTCTCAGAGAACTGACACATTTCATATTAGTCTCCATGAAGCTGCTGGGTCGAGTCAGTCAAAGGCGAGTCAAAAAATATATCCATCAAACTTTAACGGCCCTTATCAGTAATGCAAGCCACAACTGAGTTCACATGGTCCAGAGGTGTAACAGACTGCTGTTCAGAACTCTTAATTCACAGTGTTTCAATGGCTATTTGACATAAAATTGTAGTTGCCACACCCAGATCAAATTTAGAGGAAAAATAAGTCGCCAGAGACCCAGGAAACATCCACAAACTACGAGCTAATGAACAGTTATTTAAGATGTTCGGTCAAGTGGGAGCTAAGCGCTAACAGCAGCAGCAGTAATGTTAGCTAACAGTAACTTTCCCTGTTCTGAAATGTTGCTGACCTTTAAATATTTAACAGCAAACTGACATGTGCCAATATTTTACAAAATCACTACAAATAGTGTTATTACCCACTTAATGAGTTCTATTTTCCCAATTATGTTCCAGGAAAAAACTGTCAGTAACGTTTAGAATATAAGAATAAATAAAGACTGCTTCCCCATTGGCTAACATTGGGACAAAGTGGCACAAGGGGATTAATCTCCCCTAAAATTAAGGGGTGACTGGAGATTTTTGCATATTAAAGCAAAATATAAAATAATTTCTTTCTTTTTTGTTACTTGTGGGCAAAAGATTACTCCACAATGGCCGGAAGTTGCCTATTTACACAAATCATGTGCGGAGCAACTAGAAATGTTTCTAGGCAACTAACTTCAAAGTCGATTCAACTCAAATATCAGTTCAGACTGCTATTCTTGAGGTAAGAAAACACTTGGAAAAAAGTCATAATTGAGCAATTTATTTAACTTAACTTAACTGTTGCAATCCCCTAGCTAATGTTAGCAGTGCTATAGCTGCTAGCGTTCAGCCCTCCTTGCAGGTTTACGTCTACATGCATGCATGGTTACCCATTGCTCTAGACGAGAGGTCATGTCAGTTTAACCTGACATAGCCTATATACAACATATCTCCATTTTCTAGATCAAAATACTGCCAAACTGCTCTGCGCTGTTCTGGTTTACATCTGGTATGATGTCAAATGGGTAGAAGAGTATTGCAGTATGCCGGTATTCATCATCCAGAGCTACAGCCCTGGCCAGTGGTGGGTCGCTGCATTACATCCTAGAGATAATTTACCTGCCACTGTTAACCTGAACTTATAATCATATCGATGAGTTTACTCGACAAGTAATCCTGGTGCTTTAAAATCATTTCAGTCCATTCAGTTTAAAATGTGTGTCTTTGCAATTCATCCATTCAATGTGTTGTTTACAAAGATCAACAGAGTGGTGAGTCTTCCGTCATTGGCTGATTTCATTGTATCACTATCCCTAGACAGATTCTCTTTTCATGAATGATGTCAAAAATGAAAAGTCATCAACCCACTAGTTGCGAATCGGGACCTTGTGTATTTGGAGCAAGTAGCTCATATAAATTAATACATGCAGTAGTAAGTAGGCTAGGCTTATTATTTCACTGTGTCAGATGCATATTTAATAAGCACTTCATATCTTCAGCTCCTCTCATCGTCAGGCTGTACACTAAATGTTCTTACAACTGTTAAAATGTATACTTAAAGAGCATAGGAGAGCAGTGCAGGACTTGTAGGATCCAGTGTTTTAAGTCAGGATATCTAAGTTCCTGATTTACAGACTTTAACCATTAGAAAAAAACAACAACAACAATAAATCTTACAAAGATCTGACTTTATGTGCATTATTAAACCACAGGAAGATCCTTTGATTTATAGATTCAGTTTGACTTTTATCACGCAGTGTGCCTTTGTAACTGTAATAAATGCAGCAGAACATTATGTCCAAATCTGTCTCCAACCTAGCACTACATAAAACGTGGACGTAGTGTCAGTGAAGTCACCCATTGGTTTCTGAGTAGGTGTTATGAAGCCCAATGTTGGCAGCCGCCATATTGGAAATGCTAGCTTAACCTAACTTTTGATCAATCAGGCCTTCAGCCTCCTGGCAAACAGCTCAGCCCCCAGTTTTTAACATAAAAGAAATGAGCTTTAGATTTTATTATTAGACCTTATGGGCATTCCTTGACTTTTGCAGCAAACACCAAGTGGAAACTTGAGGAATTGCAATTTTTTGCACTTTTTTCAACAACAGGTTGCCGCTTGATTCAGAGCAGCCCAACATCCTTGCATAACTTTGACTGATGACACATTAGTGATTATTCATGTGGAATAACACTAATGTTACTGCATTCAGGGTCTTCATCTGAAGCAATTCCCTGCTTGGAGTGTTTAAATATGACCAGTGCTGAGTTTATTGAACTGAGAGGTATGTGAGCTCAGTTATTATTTGTTGATTAACAACCACTGGTCTGTCCATCTGTCTTCCTGTGCAGGGCAATTGAACTGTGTTACACCTCAATTAAAATCTGGTTTAAATTAAAGGGATACTTCACCCATTTGCATTAAGCTTTGTATCATTAGAAACCTGGTAGTATTTTTGAATGGTCGTGCATCCCGCCCTAATTTTCCCCTGAGATGGGAAATCTTAGTATTTCTAAAGCCGTTTTCACATATGCACTCCGGATAATATCTAGATATTTACAGGAGGACTTCTCCGGAGATTCTCCCGACCTAGCCGTTCACATATGCTCCTCACAGCGGGGGACTATCCCTGTCAGAGGGGAGGGGGCGCGGGGGATTTCTCGACGTAAGACATGACGTAAATAAACAACGCAGAAGTAGCGGCCGAAGAAACAGAGTCCGCTACACGACATTATAATGAGAATATTTGCCTTTATATCGATGCTATGTGTAGTCCAATGGAATGACAACATCCACAAAACAGCGGAGAATAACATACTGACGAACAGAAAACATAATGCAGCCGTTTAATTACGTGCACGGAGATCGTAGTGGTCGCGTGCAGACATTTTAGCAGGTCACTGTATATAAACATAATTCTCTTTCCATTGGCTGAAATGGAAATCTCCGGAGTATTTGCTGCCGCGTTCAGACATCAGCTCACTGGGATTTTCTGCGGATAAAATACTAGGGGTCTGGCCGGAGAAAGTCTGCGCGAAAAATGCGGCTGTTTGCGTTCTCACATAGCCTAAAGAAGAGTTTTTCAGGAGATTTCCCGATGTGTGAAAAGGGTTTAAGCCTGAAAAGGAGTCTCCTATGACGCAAAAATCATAATTTTATGGCATAGCTGTTGCGGTCAGTGGGGTGAAACTACAACGCTAGTTCCTCATATTTTTGACCACTGAAGCTACAGACCTATGACAGATCAGTGGGTAGGAACTCACTCCCAGAATCCAAACTTAACATCCGCCATATTGTTTGGAAGCTATGCTAACAGGCTCTATGGAGAAAGCTGATAATGCCGAAAAATTATAAATATAGCAGCGAGACGGCTGCTGCCGACAGGCCGGTCTTGTGTCTTGGCTGATGCGGACGCCAGCCGCCAGGGCCACCGCTGGCCGCAGGCTATATTTCTGTATTACTGGCCAGCTCAGCAGCCGAGGCATAAGGCCTGCCTGTCGGCGGCTGTGAGGACTAGGAGCTGGGGCGGACTGGTAGTGTCGGTGCTCTCACTGTTTGCCTATGGACACAGACATAGAGTCTGTTTACTGTCAGGAATTTCCAAGATACCAATTCCTTCTGGAAGAAATCTCAGAATCAGTTGAGGAAACGGCCTTATGTGTTGAAGTAAATATATCTGTAAACCTGACCTTAGTGGGAGTGGCCTGTGGTGCTGTGCATTCTGGGATTTGGTGTCTTTAATCCACATGAGCCAAAAAGACACTTTCTGCCTTTTCTCGGCCAAGAAGGCACCAACTTCAAAATGTATTTCACATTTCTACTACATATATGACCCAATGTCAATACAGATTCATGTTTCAACGGGTGAAGTATCCCTTTAACTGTAGTGCCCAATTAAAGAGTCAGAAAACCAATAAAATAGTCAAAAGGGTAACAAATCTACAACATCACTATGCGCTAAAAGTTTGCTGCGCTGTTGGTTTGAACACACCTTAAGCTACTTTGAAGAACTTCATTTAGTCTTGGTGACCCCTGTGGACAAAGCCATGGCTCTTATCTCTTTGCCTGTCCTGTCCTCTATACATGTAAGTAGTGTTTTCTGACTTAAAATCTTTTTGCATTTTCAACTGAATAATGGGAGAATCTGATTTAGACTACCTCAGTAAAAACAAAGCCTTTAGCGCCCCCCCTAGGGGGCCCAAACCCTAAGTTGGGAATCAATGGTACAAAGGAATAAGTTAAAATTTTAGTCTGTAATACGCTTTAATAAATCCTCACAAAAGCTTTAGGTAAAAATTTAATTATTCATTGCAAATTTGTGAATTTTGATTATTGATTTGATTAATTAATTGTATCCCTGAATTTTCAGTGCACAAAGCAAACCTGCTGAAGTTTTAGGACTTTGCACTGCCTAGCACTTTGCAAATATTTACTGTGCTTTTGGTCTGAGACCATGATTTTACAGATACAACAGGACTACAGCATGAACATTTTTTCTCCTCAATTAACAATTTTGAAGATACAAATCTCAAGGTTTTTATTTGTATTCAACCTTTCATACAAAGCTCCAGCTCAAAGAGGTTGACAAAACAATATCAGATGAATAGACTCAACGTATCCATTCGTCAAATAACATCTAATTTGGGTTATTTGATCAATTAAGACCTTTTAATTTGCCTTTCAGGCAACAAAAAGTCATTCTCAGCGAACAAACACCCCTGAAGAGCTTGGTTCATTGCATAACAAAAAAACTCAGCCTGCAGACGACAGCTCATACTGAGAGGAGAATAAAAGATTTCAGGGCGGAAAGGAAAGGAGAATGGGAAGTGGTGGGTGTGTGTGATGTGTTGCTAAGGGATCAGGTGTCAGTCACTTTTGAGGAGGAAGTGTTCATACCGCCTTCATGGCTTAAATTGGATGGGGGTAGCATGTTTGTCCAGAATGGAAAACATGCAGGTGAAAAGTCTGTATGCATCTGATAACCTGCTACTGGTACATGAAAGGCACACACACACTTACACACACACTCCGACACAAACTCCTCTCAGTGACATGACCCATTTCTGTGTTTTTACAACTGATGCGCCATGGAGGATGAAGAAGAAAAGATTGTGAGGAAATTGCAGGAATTACTGCAGGAGAACGGGAGCAGGTTGGCGAAAATATGTCAATGTGTATATGTGAAGGTCAAATGCTTGCATGGTCACTGTGTGAGACAGATGAAGCGTAAAGAGGAGTGTGAGTAGGACACGTACAACACATGAGAGAGAGAGAGAGAGCTGCGTAAAAAAACAACAACCATCGGCTCTTTTGAGAACAAGCTGCCCTCGCTTCAAGACAACTTGCAAAACACTCACCGTGCGAAGGAGGAGCAAGGTAGAGAGACTGCTTCACCCCTCAGAGGGGAAGAGGAAGGTATGGGGAGGGGGGGAGGCTTCCAAGCAGCCGCAGCAGACGCCAAAACAGCCGGAATAATTCCCCCCATACGCACACACATGCACACACACACACACAGCAGTCACCCAAGCAAGCAAATAACCTCACTGAGGAAAACGAACAAGCACGACGTCCCATGAGGGAAACCAGCATCCCCACTTTTTACCCCTCATCACTGCTTTTGCCGTCCAAACACAGCTTTACATCCAAAGCCACACACACACACACACACACACACACACACACACACGCACACACACACACACACACACACACTCACACAGACAGATCAGTCATATCGGAGATGCTAAGACCAGGCAGCAGGGAAAAAAAACGCACAGAAGCTGTCAAAGATCTTCTCTGGCGCAAAAAAAAAAACACACACACACAAGCGTGAGCAGGATGTTTACAGTGAGAGGACGAGCGAGGCAGAGAGAGGGAGAGAGGAGGTGCGTGCTGCTCATCGCACTCTTAATCAGCCTTGCCCTGGCAGCCAATCAGAGGTCTAGCTGCTCCGACAGCAGCAAATCAGAAAAGAGGGCTGGCTTTGTCAGTGTTGCTGTAGCACAAAACAATGACAGTTGGCACTGATGACAGTGTCAGTATGATCCTCTGATGGTGACTCAAGGGCACACACACACACACACACACACACACTAACTGACAAGTAGGTATTAAAGGAGTCGTCCACATATTTTTGTCTGCTTAAAATAAGTCCTTTGATGTAGAGAAAGAGTACAATTTTATGCTGTTTGCGGTGACCCTAAAGAGACCCATTCATAAATCAGATTTCAGTGTGAGTTATGACGTACAAAATGCACCATCTACCATCTATCACAACCCTCAGTCCAGGTAGAGCTAGTATGAGACAGCTGATGTCACGAAGATTAAGCAGGTCTTTCCCTCTTTTCAGTAGAAAATTCTGTCTTTCAGACTCTGTCGCTCCTCTGCAATTCAGGAAATAAACTGGAAGTGCAGCTCTAGAAGAAAATGAAGACCACTGCAAAAATGTTTCTCTAGTTCCACTATTTATAGTTGTGAGTTTGTGTACCAGAACCAGAATCCACATACTGTCTACACACATACACACGGATTACACAAAACGTTTTTTTGTTTTGTTTTGTTGTTTATAACATTTCTCCCGACTTCAAAATATTCTCACTTGGGTTTCTTTATTTCAATTAAATGACAACAGGCTGAGATAACAAAAGGTTGCCGCATTTCTGAGACCTCAAAAGATGCAGAAGAAAAAGGAATGAACGAATGTTTTTGAATGAATGAATATTTTCATTTTGGTCACTCATTAAAAAATAACAAGAGTCAAAAACATTTGGGTAAATTGCCCACTTACAGATACAAAAAAACACTTTTACTTATCCATTTCACACAATAAAATTCAAACAATCAGGGCTGTTGCTCCGTCTGCTACTTCGCATATTTAGATGTATAGATATGAAAACGAGTTACTTTTTTTGACATGATTTGATTTAGAAAGAGTTCAGAAATCAATATCTGTTGGAATAACTCTGATTTTAAATCACAGCTTCAGTAGAGATGCTGATTAAAGATACGTTTGAAGTGGTCTTGTGTTTTTCTAGAGCTGTGTATCTACATGTACCTTGTTTTGCTAGACAAAGAACAGGGACGCTTCATATTACAATGTTTTTCCACTGAGGTCCCTTCAGTTAAACATCTATAAAGTGTCGTGTAAGAACAGGAGAAACATCGACGGTGACCTGTTTCTATTTGGGGTTACACGACTTTGAGATGTATTTAAAGTCGACCGTCATGAGATAATAGTCAAGTCGAGGCCGACTGGTCGCTGATGATGTTATCAAAATAACCTCGGGAGAAGGGAATGCTTTGGAACCCACACATTTTTTTTTAAGTATGTCCAGAGTGCCATCTCTTTTTAATTCAAATATCAGATTTTGGCACAAGCGATTTAATAATTCCATCCCACGAGTCAGGTATTTTGTCCCTCCTCTAGTATAGGTTATAGTATTTATTTGCATCTAAGCTATCAAGGAAATGTTTTTTTCTTCCTATTGATTATTGAGACATCCAGACAGTTAAACAGCCATGTAAAACATACCCATATAGTAAGGGCTCCTCTGACAATAATTTCGACCAATCAGAGCTCTTCTAATCACTATTAACTGTCGATTTGTCAGTTTGATCTCTTCTGCGTACGTACTTGTGCTGCTGTCACAGAGCGTTTCCTGGCTTGCACTGAAGGTGGGCAGCGGGCTGATGGACAGCGACGCCGGGCAGGACACTGGCTCCAGGTGCTCGCTGCTGGGCGGGACTGCAGAGGCCTCAGAGTGAACGCAGTCTGGACTCGGAAGGTTCTGGCTGCTCCCAGGGAAAGGACTCTTCCAGTGGGAGAAACCAATGGCAACTTGACCCCCCAGGTCAAACCCTGTGGAATGAGTCAGACCACAATCATTACAAAGGTTTTATACATCTTTTCATGCATTAGACTCTTACATTGTCTTACAACACATTTTCAATGGTCGCAGTAGAATTAACTTTATTAGACATGATGACGTTTTTATGGCCTCTCCGAGCACTACTCAGAGCTAATAGTAGGTCTGAAGTTTTGAGTCTTCAGTAACACAGTATTATCCTCAGTCAGGTTGCCCTCTAGTGGTGGAAGCTTTCAAAATCATTAAAACATTCATATTCAACTGTCAAAATCAAAAAAGACTCGCTGACTCTCTGACAGGGGAGAAGGGATGCTGTGCACTTAAATCTTTTTTTTCCCACGTCCAGCAAAAGCAGTGAGTCTGATCAGAATCAGAATCAGTCAGGTATAGGTGTACAAACGGACTCCAGTTCGCTCACAGATGAAGAGAATGTCAGAAAGAGAATATCGCAGGAGGCAGGACATAACAACAACAAAAACAACAACAACAACAACAGAAATGTAGGCTGAGTGAGAGACATGATGATTTAATTTTCTAAATCATTTAAACGACACGTAAATGTATACATAAAATGTCTCAACACAGCATGAAATGTGGAGACATTAGATACAATGACTTGCACTTAGGATGTTGAATGTGGTTTGTGTGTGTGTGGCTGTGTTTGTGTTTTGCCGGTTTTCATGTACACACTGATGTTTTTTTACACAACTGAAGTTCCTGACGGATATATACAATTATTTGAATTTGAAGTCACTTATTATGCAAAATAAACTTCACCATGTTTTTCTAACTCTATCATGTGCCCCTAGTCCGTCTTCAAACCCCCGAAATATGAGAAAAGTCCATCCTCTCCGTCTTTTGCCTGCTCCACTTTTCAGAAAATATGTGCTCAAACAGGCCGTTTGGAGATTTTCCCTTCATGACATCACAAAGGGCAGTAACCCCTCCCCCACTTGGGGAAACTTCTATCGGTTTAATAATGTATTTATTTATACATTACATATAAACTTGATCATCACTATATATGAACTGTGCAGAAATTAATTGATCCCTGACTGTATATCAGCATTTTATTAGCTATTTCCAGGTTATGATTAACCATCACAGCTGACCATCTTCACTCATTTCTTTCTCTTAACTCTGTTTTCATTGTAACTGACCATATGCTGCTTTAGTTCAATGTAAATATCCCCTGAGCATGAAAAAAAAAACAGTCACATGTAATTCTAATGTAACTTTTTTTGGGAGGAAGGACACATTTTTAAATGATTACTAAATAAACAAAACACTATCACAAAAGGGAACACCATCCTTCAGCTTCCTTGTTTCCTGTGAATCACACAGCCCAGCTAAATTCAAATGTTCATCAGCAGTGAACAAAAAGATCCTGATCAATAGCAGAATAGTGAAACGCCTGGCAGTCTCTGAGCAGCTAGCTCCTCACGCAGCACATTCAGCTGGAGGATACATTCTGAGGAGGTAAATCCAAGCTACTCTACATAATTCAGCTCATATACAGCCTCAAACGCTCTAAAAAGAGAAAAGATAAAGGGGTTTTCACATGACAGTGTTGGACTGCATTCGTGTGAAGGTCCCCTGGAATAATGCTTGTGCTTCAGTCAGCAGTTTCAACAACTAGAACACAAAGAAGTTATTGTTTTGTCCCCGTGGGAATGCTGTCAGGTACATCTGACTTCTTGAACAATATAAGAAAATATTCCAAGGTGTTAATGTCTGCGAACCGAAACAACCAAAGGAGTACAGCAAATATACATTATAGTAACAATGTACTCATTTCCACTGTAGATACTGTACTCCTAACTGTGCAGGCTGAAGAATCACATTAGTTTACCCAAACACTGATTCATGGAAAAGAGAGCAATATGGCTTTTCTTTTTCTAAAGCCTTTTCCACACATGCACTGGATGGACGTGAGCTTGTTTAGCGCTTTTCTAGTCTTCTGACTACTCAAAGCGCGTTTACACTGAAGGTCACACCTACCCATTCACACACTGATGGCAGTGGTTGCTATGTAGTGGGACCATCAGAAGTAACTAATCCCATCCATAGGCATTCATACACCGCTGATGAAGCAGCGGTAGCAAATGGGGGTTAAGGGTCTGGCCCAAGGACACATCCGACATGTTGATGGGGATCGAAACCCTCGACCTTTCGGTTGAGAGACGCCGACTCTACCAACTGAGCCACAGCCGCCCACACTGCGCTCCTGAAAATGTCCTGAAACAGTTTGGAATGAGCTGCGTGTTGCAACGTGGCTGGTGCAGGTGGAGAAGCTAGCAGCAGGTAGCAATTAGCAGAAGCCCCAGGTTAGCTGGTTAGCTTCAGATGGTTGACAGACAACAGAGGGGGGATTTCCACACTGCATTTTTATTCTACAATACTTAATATCGAGCATACAAAGCCAAGTTTCCACAGCGCTATATTCACTGATGATGCGTGAATACTAAAGCATAGATAACCAGCTCATACTCATCACTTAAGTTAAGAGCTCTCTGACGGTCTTACACACAAACAAGATGGCTGTCAGAGATCCACTTTCTCTCTTACAAACTCAAAACATAACAGAGGCACCACATGTCCAATTACACGTAGCATTGATTTGAAGGCAAAAACAGACATCAAAGCATCCAACTCTGTTGTTTGTCTGCCATCTCCTGTATTTGTCTTATGTCCTGAGACCTCCTACCCCACTGTCAGACAGTCAAACTCTCCCGCTGCAAAGGACATGTGTGTCCAAGGAACTCAGGAAGACGTCACGAGCATGCTGTCCTGAAATGTTCAAGCAATCTTCAGGAGTGCATGTGTGAAAACGGCTTTAACTATCTTAAAATTAGGCCTCACAGTTGTATGCCTCCGCCATTCAATCTGCAGTTCCAGTAATGTTGCCCACATAATGACAGTATCAGGGTTACTGGGACAGGGTATGTTGTACACCTCTCTTTCTGTTTCTGTGATCGTCAATAGACCCCTCTTGTGACAGCAGAACTAACAATAAAGGCGATAAGAGTAAAGCAAGAAGATATTGTCTATAAATCAATACATTATCATCTGGGATAGATGAGAAATGAGAG
This sequence comes from Labrus mixtus, assembly GCF_963584025.1. Lineage (NCBI taxonomy): Eukaryota > Metazoa > Chordata > Actinopteri > Labriformes > Labridae > Labrus > Labrus mixtus. The sequence continues at coordinate 4,913,302 of NC_083633.1, read as the reverse complement.
ATTTAAAGAAGTTGCCTCCAGGCATTGCTGGATTGTAGCTTTCCCATAAACAGGGCAAAGTGAGTTCATATTGACATTGACTGTTGTTGACCCAATCAAATCATCTTTGAGGCCAAGTTGTGGTTTGTGCCATGTTTGGAGACGCTCCCTTCAGTAAGTCCTGATGCAATGCATTCACAAGAAAACATCCCTGAAATAATAACGCTTTAGGCCACAGCTGTAGCCCTAACCCTAACAGAGTTTATAGTTGTCATTTGACTGCTGGAAATATATTGATTGCATTTTTCAAGAGTAATCAAATCTAACAAATTAATGATTTGTACAGGAAGTTGGTCAATGTATTCAAAAGAGAAACAATTAAAGACAGTAATTATATGAGCCAACAATCATCAACATCCCATGAAAGTCACCTGAAAAGGCAAGAGGGGCGGAGGAGGTAATCCACACCTGGCATGTATCCGAACGACCTCCAAAACTTGAGGTGTACGCAGCCTTTGCGGACATATTGTGTTATAAGCAAGATGTATGTCGCAGTCATCAGAAAAAAGTGCCCACGAGGCTCTCTGAGGAGAGGGAGGCCCAGATATGTAGCACCTACACTTTCTGACACCGGCAGAGGTGAGAAAACAGATGCAGGTGCAGGTATCTGGGCCACACGCTGTATTATGCAATGACAAGTTGGAGCTGAGTGTCTGTGATCATCATAGACAGAGTTGCAGTGGAGGTACTTCTGTGGATGGATGGCCGATGCGGTGTAAAAGTTTGTAAGTTTGCTGAATGAGTGTTCATGTAATGTGTAGGAGTTTGTGGTCTGAACTTGTTTAAAAACAGCCCTTTACATATTGCCATTTCAAGGTGTAACACACAGAGGCAGAATGGTGGGGCAAAGTCATTCTGCCCCTGATCTGCCATCAGAAGAAGTAACAGAGACATAGCAGGGGCTAGAAGGTGGCAAAGTGCACAGTCAGAACTTGCTTGGTACACACACACACACATAGTGCTGTGTGTCTTGGTGGAAAAGAACATGAGTGTATGTGAAGCTCTCACTGTTTTCATTGTGTCTCATTTGTTTCCAAAATGCCATAAGATAATGTGAAATATTACTCTGCTGCGACTCCACTGTACAAGTACAGAAGGGGTAATGACAGGGAACTTCATTACGGTGCAGTTGCGTAATCGACTTGTGTTAAATCTATATTTTTCTGTGAAAATATTTGAAAATGTATTAGGGTTTTATAGTAGTTTGTGCACTGCATATAAATATGGACAGCATGTCTCCAACTCCTACAGTTGTGCAAAAATGAAGCTAAAATATCACCCGTGATGTCTGTGACATGTTACACTGGTGACATCATTTGAAGTCAGTAAAGATTGGCTATTGGAGCAAGGGAATTAATATCCTGTACCTCTGCTAACAGAAACAAACATTTAACCAACCGATAAAGCGATTCACCATTTTTTTTAAACTCCCAATCCATGTTCGGAAAGGAGCAGGGAGAAGAATACATCTTATTTTGCCTGCCAGTAACTCAAAAAGAAAACAAGAAATTTCTAGATGGTCTGTCAAATTACAATCACTAGGCAACTAATACCATGGCAACATGAAACAAATCTGACAATTTAGGGACTTCACTTCCACACACACTAACTGCCATTAGTTAATTATTATATTTTTTCATTCAGTCTAATAACTTTCTCCTTGTACATTTTCTTAAACTGAAATATATTCACATAGCTCTTCAAGTCATTATTTAAAGAATTCCACAATTTGATTCCTACAACTGAAATACACATCTGTTTTTAAAGTTGTCCGTCCAAACTGATGCTTAAAATGATATTTTCTCCTGTGGTCTTCATCTTCTGAACCAACCTCAAGTCGGTACAGTCCCTTTTTTTTTGCATCAAATAAGAAAATAAAACCAAATTTCTCAGCATGTTCACATGTGATAAGAATTATGTTTAAGAATTTAAAAAAAAAATATAATCTATTATGATGTTTGTTTTGATTTTAAAGTATGACTCGTGTCACATCTGAGCCAGTCGGTCAGCAGAGGGAGCTCCAAATATTTTGGCTTAACTCTTTGGCAGCTGTCGTCTGTCTTTTTATACAGTCTGTGGTTTGTTCTATCGTCTTGTTGTTTGTCATATTGTTGACTTTCCATCTTGCTAGCATACTGTTAGCTTTACAACTCACAGTTAAGCAGAGGCAGTCATTGAGATGCGCTGGTAACTATAAATACCTCCTGATGCTAAGTCGTAACTAAGACTCATTCTACATACTGTGAAAGACAACACATTTTTCATTGCATTGGACCCCTATGTGGTTGGAATAGCTTTTCCAGGTATTAGTCAGACCCCTTGACTTTATGAGGTAAACACTGACAGCTTCTTTAAAACTTCATATTTTGATTGCAAAAAACATTTTCTGTTTGTAGTAAGTGACTACAATATAAGCGGGACAGAGCCCTTTGGGGTGTACATAGTGACATTTTTATGGACTCTGTAGGCAGGCCTCCATGTTGTCCACAAAAACCTGACATTTGGACACCTCCTCAGGGATTATCCCTTATGTGTATAGCAGTGATCAATTGATGCAGAAGTTTCAGCAGGGTGCTCCTGATTTTCTCCACGTCATCCTCTTTGAATCTCCGCCTCAGGCTGAAGACCAGCTCTGTCTATCAGCTGCACAACCACAGTAAATTACTTATACAAAGGAGGAGGCTGGAATAAATGGGAGATTATAATCGATTAGAACTTTAAAGAACCAACGATGATGCTGACTAGGTTTTTCTTTCCAAACAAAGGCCAGGGCTTTTAAATCTCAGCAGCACACTAACTCTTTTTTTTAATGTCAAGAGTGCCGGGCAGCACTATAGATCTTTCCCTTTGTAAAACCAAGAGGGTGAGTCTCAACAGTCCAAAGCTCCCCCTCAGCACTTCATTCGTTTTTTTTAATTTTATTTAGCCCAGAGAGAGGAGAGGAACACCTGCATGCAGCACAGCCTGAGCTGAACCTAAAATCTCACCTGTCACAGCATTCAGCTCACAGCTTGTCTTTCTAACAAGGCTCTAATATTCATCGAAAACATGTCAAAACGTAAGGTCTGAATATTGCAAACAGCAGCAGCTTGCAGTTTTCTGACAGACAAGCAAATTATTTCAGACAACTTGGTCAACAATGCACTATTTCCTGTCTACAACCCTCAGCAGATAAAGAAAGTTAAACTCCAAGGGAAATCTTTCATTTGCTTGCAGCTTAGCTAACAAAACATTTACCTCGCTCTCTTTAGGCATCCTGTTAGAAAGCTCACTGAAACAGCACCACAATGCATTCAGTAAGTTCTCAGAGGTGTTGCTGTTATGAAGGTTGGAATTTGTTAAATATCATGAGTAACACCCATACTGTACAGATACCCCAAACATTATCTTTGTCAATACCATCCGTCCATTAACAACAACACTTATCATCCTGCGGCAGTGAAGTCATATCTTCTTTTTCTCACTAGAGCTTTGCATAACACCGCCCTTCAGTGCTATGATAAGCCAAATATATTTTGTGAAGTGACTGACAAGTACTCACTTTCCCAAAGCTTGCCTGAAGGGCCTGCTGTTAGGAGGCTTCTTCATAACCATGTTATGTAAGCATGAGTCTCCCCTGAGTACAGGAGCCCTCTGTTTGGGGCCCATGTGTTTCAGGCAAAAGCTGTATGAATCAGTGATCGTAAACCTCAATGCAATCTGTGAGAAAAACTTTCAAAAGTAGTTTGCTGTTTGCATTTTTAATGTTGTTGATTTTTTACTTTGGGAATATATCGGGATCCTGTCTTCTCACCACAAAGGCACAACCGCACAGAAATCTGCTCTTCCTTTTTCACAGAAGTCAAGAGCTTGTAAAAGGAAAGCCTCCATTAAGAAATGTAAGTAATGTTTTTTATATATACGTTGAAACACATCAAATGAATAAAAAAGAAAAGGCTCTGAGATAAAAGCGACAATATTTACCTTTTTAACCATAAAATAGTCTTTTCAAAGTCGATCTAATAGTTCAATAACGTTTGACATGGAGAATAGCATTCCCATTTCCACAAAGAAGCAGAGGATTTTATGGCACACCTTCACCAACGACCAAGGTGCATGAAGAGTGAGGTCAAAAAGCTCCAGCAACACTTGCAGCACGAAGATCAACTTTATTAAAGGGATACTTCACCCGTTGAAACATGAATCTGTATTGACATTGGGTCATATATGTAGTAGAAATGTGAAAAACATTTTGAAGTTGGTGCCTTCTTGGCCGAGAAAAGGCAGAAAGTGTCTTTTTGGCTCATGTGGATGAAAGACACCAAATCCCAGAATGCACAGCACCGCAGGCCACTCCCACTAAGGTCAGGTTTACAGACATATTTACGTCAACACATAAGGCCGTTTCCTCAACTGATTCCAAGATTTCTTCCAGAAGGAATTGGTATCTTGGAAATTTCTGGCAGAAAACAGACTCTATGTCTGTGTCCATAGGCAAACAGTGAGAGCACCGACACTACCAGTCCGCCCCAGCTCGAGCCGGCCCCGGCTCCTCGTCCTCACCGCCGCCGACAGGAAGGCCTTATGTCTTGGCTGCTGAGCTGGCAGCGGCGGTCAGCAATATAGCCGGGAGACGGTTGCTGCTGACAGGCTGGTTTTGTTTCTCGGCGGTCCCGGCGGCCAGCCGCCAGCGGCCAGATTTCCAAAAGGAGCCTGGGTGCCCTGCTTTCAGCACTATGTAACTTTGGCAGCAGTCCAAGGTTCTGGTGAAAAGTGCAAACAGCTTTACAGCACAAGTTCACAGAGCAGCTTTCAGCCATAAAGTAACAAAAGTTCTCTACAGTGCAGTTGCACTCAGCGACCTTGGATGGGAGCCAAAGCGCACCAAACTGAATTCCCCCTTAGAGTTGCTTTAAAAAGGAACTTAAAAAGAGATAACTGACTTTGCTGACCTGATTTGACCAGATACAATTTTTTATAAAAAACAAAATGTGTTACACATAGGGGTGGCTGTGGCTCAGTTGGTAGAGTCGTCGTCTCTCAACCGGAAGGTCAAGGGTTCAATCCCTAGCTCCTGCAGCAACATGTCCGATTTGTCCTTGGGCAAGACACTTAACTCTGAATTGCTCCCGCTGCTTCGTCGGTGGCGTATTAATGCGAATGAATGGGATTAGTTACTTCTGATGGTTTCACTAAATAGCAACCACTGCCATCAGTGTGTGAATGGATGTGAATGTGTAGGTGTGACATGCAGTGTAAAAGCACTTAGTCAGAAGACTAGAAAAGCGCTATATAAGCTCAAGTCCATTAACCATATTGAGATAGAAAAAAGTAGCTTACTTATTTATTTTCTATGACAATTATAAAACAAACTCAACTGCATCAATAGATTCAAAATAACATCACTCTACATATGCTTTAACTTTCAGATACAGATTACAGTTTAAATATAAGTCAATAGCAAAATGTACAAAGATTTTCCTTTCATGTTAACTTTTTTCCTCCCCAAAGTGCACTTACCGATGGTGATCTGACTGACGCAGCTGTAGAAGGTTCCTGAAGAGACATTGTAGCTGCCACTGCTGGGCTCACGGTCTATGACAGAGGCAGACATCAGGTAAACTCTTTACATCCAAACCACTTATGATCACCAAAATCATCACAGTCATACTTTCATGTACTTTTTGTTCCATTTTGGATCTGTAGAGCAAAAACTGTTTCCCTGGTTCGCAGAGTGTCAATAAAGTGTGCACTAAGCCACTTACAGTACTGCTCCTGGCAATTTGAGGAAAGTCATGACCCTGCAGCGTTACAGGAATAAAACCTCCAATCCTGCAATGTTAGTGCCCTGCTCCACACATCGAGCCACACAGGGGGAAAAACCCTTGACCTTGGTCGGAGTTAAGGGGATAAAATCCATGAGTCTGGCAGCTTTAGTGCTTTGGTCTACCAATTTATAGAGAAAGAAATGAAGTTATCCATTGTAGCAGAACATGGTGAATAAAACTCAATGAGCCCATCACTCTAGGGGATATTATATGACACAATTATTCACAACATTGTTAAATGAATATCTCAAAGCCTGACAAAAGAATGTTTGGTGCTTATTGATCTGCAATGATTCTAGTCTGAAGACCTGAGGCACAGCCTTTACAAAGTTTAAATACTTCAACCTCAAACTCTGGAATAAAAACTTTGTATCGGGGTAACTACATTCTCTGACGTCAGTGTACAGCAGGGTTGTGTCCAGACTTTTTTCACTGGGGTGACCCAACTGGGGCACCGACCTATTCATGGTTGGCTGAAAGTATGTGTGCGTAAAAACACAAGAAGGAATTGCCTTAATTTACTCAAAGAAGAGATGAGAAATTAGAAACCCATTGATGAGGTAAGAGTAACCCAACATTGAAAATAAAATGAACAAACATTGGGGTAGGAATAAACCAGAAATACAGTTAAAATGAATCAGGAGCTTGGGTTGAATATATGACCCATGTGGCTGGGTTAAACAGGTAACACATCTTGTGTGGTAAAAATAAACCGAGCAGGTAGTTGGCCCTTATTTGACCTGATTTGTTTTTTTTTAACCCAGCAATTTTGGTATGTAATTTACTACTAACCTTAAAGAAAGATGTCATATTCCTGTGTATATCTTTTTGCAGTAAAAGGGTAACAACATATAAATCTTTTAAGCTTAATTCTCAAAAATGTACTGTATGTGCAAAGTCACAATTTAAAGTAATGACAAAATGAAAAGCGCTATATTGAAATGCAAAATTAGCTACTGCCAGCCTTCAATAGCCCAAATAATTTAATTTAAAATAGTTTTTTGGCCTCTGACAAAGGAATAGCCAATCACATTTCAGGATTATTAGGATGCACCAGGGGTGTCAAATCAGATAAAAAGCCACTACATTTTGTTTGAACCTCACAACAAAATAATGAAATAGGAGTTAAAGATGTATACAACTTTACATATGGGAGCAACTGTGACAAATTAAAGTTTCAGACAACGTTACTAGTGTTTCATTGGTACACACTGTATTAAATATACATATAGAGCTATCTGAATATCTTGGTGAGAAACACAGCTTGCAATCACTGAGGTTCTGTGGTCAATTAAAAAAATAGCCTTTGACACTGGAAACTGGAGGCTTAATTTGGAACTCCATTATCAAGGGAGATAGAGGTTAAATCATTACTCTGCAGCAGAGGGAAAAGACTCTGTGGCAATGCAGTCGCTACTTGAAGGACACCCCTAGCAGTTTTGCATCAGACCAAGAACTGAATGTAAACACTTCTGCTCATGCATCTATTAAGAGAACTTCTGTGGAAAAGCGCTCATGTCCTAATTCTCTAATCTAACACCTACAGTCCACAGTACAGAGAAGCAACTGCATTTATCACTGACCGATGAGAGTCTGCTCAGCATAAGCACTCGCATGTGCTTCTATCTTTAGAGGGAAAGCTGCAGGTATCATTTATTACCGAAGTTGTGGAAAGTGGGGAGAACCATATCAGCCTTTGAGCTGCTTTAAGTTACATCCATAATTTATCACCAGGCTCAGTCTTAAAGAGCTTACATGTAAATAATGCTTTGGTTGCAAAGGAATTCACTGAGGGCTGAAGGAGTTCTACTTAGTAGCTTTTTTTTGGTAAAAGCTGCATCCAGGAGTTAAACTATATTATGTAGCTGTGATAACTACTTCTACTGCTCTATAAATAAGAGGCCATAGTCTTCCATTAAGCAACTGTTTTCTAGTTTCATTATTTCACGATGATGTTTTCAACCTAAGGCAGTTGCAACTTAAAAATAAAGAGCACTCTAATAATCGTGTTTCCTTAATGCATAAGGTGAATGAGTTAGATTTTGCCATGAAAAATCAAGAGATAGTGATACCAGTCTGTTGTGGCAACCTAAAAAAAAAGCTCCAAGCAAGAAATATGATTCGTTTTGTAACATTGCATCCATTTGGTAGACAATGAAAACTAGCATGACAGTCCAAGGGAACTCCTGCTGAAAATGTTACAAGAATAATTCATATTTCTTATGTGGTCAACTGACAGCACCATCGAAGAAAACTCACAACCAAGTTTATTCATCCTCTTTTTTTCCCCCTTTTTTTAACTAACGGTGGGATAGCCTGCACTTGTGCTTTATCTGCTCTGTATGAATAAAAGTTGTCCCAAGCAGTGATTGAGATCACATTGGATCGCCAAACCTTCATTTTAGCCCAAAGTCAACAAGGAAAACAGAATAATAGGAGAAATTAGCAACACATGATGACATATCATAGTTAAAAGTATCCTCTAGCAGATGTTTTTTTTTTCTTTTTTAGTATCATACACTGCAGAATGCCTTTACCTGCGGATCCGGAGGAGAGACGCGTCGCGATAGCGCGGCGAGGACTGCGCGGACTTCCCGGACAGACCCTCACACCCTCGTCCTGACATTGGAGACAGATGACCTGGCTCTCCTGACCTTCTCCGACTCCGCCGCACCCCATGTGCTCGCTCCCCGCCTGGATCTTCATACCTGTGTTGATCCGATGGACCAGCCGCATGTCTGCCGCTGCTTCATGCTCGAGCATCCTCTTCACAAGCGGAGGTCACAGTTATCATAACGCATGGCTTGGAGTAGTGTGACGGAAACTATCTTTCCTCTACCTACGGCAATCTTAACTCCACCCACTTTTGTTGTATTCAAGCGCTTATTTTCCAGACTTGTCCCCCAATATCAACTCACCTCCGCTCCATCATGCCAGCCTATCTCTGCGGCTTGGGGGTTGGTTGCGGCTCCTTACGCACGGCTGAAGGCGTGGCTGCTTCACGTGGTTGGTTAGGTCGCAGTGTCAAGTTGCCGTGGGAGTTTTAATTATCAAAAATTAAGCGTACATAAAGGAAGGTCTCTACTAATTACAGAAGAGACTCCTCACTTTAAAAAGTAAGTCATTCTGCAGATTTTTTTGAATAGCAACTAATAAATTGACCTGATGACGTACCAGACCGGTAACTAGGAATTTCTGACTTCCAAGTTCAAATTGAATGATCCATAACTTATGAAGGGGGACCTGAAGTGTTAAGTGAATGCACACACATGCACATGCTCACTCACTGCGGTATTGCACATCATATTCTTTATAGTGTTTGGCTGTAATTTAAGTTTGGGTTAGAACCCTAACCCTGATTTCTCAGCCTATGTGAATACAACATGTTAGCATTTGAGTTTACTTTGTAGGTATTTGTAAAGTTTTCCTTTACCCTTTTTCCTTCTGCTTTGTACTTCTGCATGACATTTACTCGGTTTCTTACTGGTTACTTTTTTATCTATGGTTACATCCGTTACAGACATTTGACCAGTTTGATAAATCTTGTTAAAAATAGTCCTCTATTTATATTTTTATATATGAAAGAAGTAGTGCCATCAAAACATATTTTAATGCCCAAACTTAAGTGTAGTCATTTGGGAAGAATGACCTATTTCAACAGTTTAAATTAAACACATTTTAAATTAAATCTAATTTTCAGAGGTGGGACATATAATAAACTTAATATAAAGCCTGTATAAATATCAACTTGATGGGTTGTGAAGCAACAAGCTGTGAGGAGCTTTTTCTATATTTTAATGTAGCTAAATTTAGTCCTTAAAGATTCAAGCTGAAAAGATGATATTTCAACTCATTTGTGTTAGTCTCGTGAAATATTACACATTAAATAACATCTGTATGATACTATATTGTAAGTAGTAATTAAAGAAAATGTGTACTGGAGACAGACAGGGTAAATGCATAAATGACATACACACATACTTGATGCCATCCCTGCATACGTTGTTGCACCAATTGGGCCAAACCAGTCACAAAAAGTCTGAACACGCCCCTGCTTACAAAAGACATCAACGTAAAAAAAAATAAAAGGTCACACATTTTTACATTATTGAGCAGTTAAAAGGTCAAATGTAAATTCAGTTGGACATTAAAATACTCTTAAAATGTGACATTTGACTCTGCATTTAAAGAATTATTGGTACAGTCAATATGAAGTGCCTTGTTGTGTTTGATACTTGAAATACCTCCTGAACCATCTGCCTCACTCTACCTCCATATCCCCAAGATGTTATCCTTTAAGAATTATCTGAGCCCAGTTGTTTCAAATGAATCCAGATAAGAATGATCTGGATTAGGTAGTCCAATTTTTATTTTCATATCCAGGAGTCCAGTTCACTCTTTTTCACTTTTACCTACCCAGGATCACTAGCCCAACTCACTTTCATCCTTGTTTAAAAAAATAAAATAAAATGAAAATGAGCTCAATCTGATCCAAGCAGTGACTTTTATGGATGAACCAAAGTATTCTATTGTTTGGCCTAAAAGGTTCAGCAGTGCTCTAAAGAGGACCTCACACTGCATACTTTGTCCACAGGGGGGCGCCACAATCCACACAAGTTGAGAGAACCTCTCAGCTGCAACACATTTGATATGTAATGTCATAGTTGACATTTTCTTGTAATCCAGCCTGAATCCAGCACTCTGCTGGTATCACCATAATCCTGAGTTTTTGGATTAAAGAAATCCTCGTCAAAAGTTTAAACAACAAAAACTGAAGGTTTTACCAGTGAACAAAACAGGATTGGATTGGTTTTATCTGATTATGTTTTCCTTTTCTTTTTTAAACAACCTGATTTCAAGATTTGATCCTATCCATATCTTTAATCCTGTTGGATTACTACCAGGACCTGATGATATCAGGGAAGTATGATGACTTTTTTTAACGTTCATCTGATCTTCAGAAAATACTTTCTGGGTGCATAGTGCCTCATAATGGTTCATAATGCAGAACAAATGGCATTGCAAGGTTGTGAATCATGCAGATAACTTCTCAAGTCGAGTATTCATGTTGTTAATTATTACAACCCTGATTCCTAAAAGTTGGGATGTTGTGTAAAATGAAAACAAAAATAGAAGGTGATGATTATTTTTTTTAAAGGTTGAAACACCATATCTGATTAAAAAATTGCACAAAGACAACATATCAAATGTTGAATCTGAGAAATTCTATCAATGTTTGAAAAATGGACTCCTATTTTAAATTTGAGGCTGAAAGCATGTTTAAAAAAAGTTTTGAAAGTTGCAACAAGGGGACAAAGAGTTGAGAAAGTCTTTCAATAACAGCTAATGGAATATCTCACAGTTAATAAGGTTAACAGGAAAAGGTGAGTATCATGATTGGGTATAAAAAAGAGCAGCAGCAGAGTGGCTGAGTCTTTGTGCAGTCAAGATGGGGATGTGTTCAATGTGTTTAAATTGATGAGGTTTAATTACAGCTGTTTCAAATGACTGTGGTACAGTCATCTCCCCAGTATAACTTTAACCCCTCATACAAGAACACGTATACCTTCACCTGAACAATGAACGAGCACCACCCTAAACAGTCTCACCTTTCAATACATTCAAACGAACCATGTTGAGAGACCACATTCCTGTAGTTCAGGATGTTCTTAACATGTCATTCTCAACCTTTCACCATCTGCTCTCATCATGTTGTGTAAGGAGGTGTCTGTTTGTAGCTGAGGGATTATAGAGCATCATGTATGTAGTAAGTAGTAATGATCAGTCTGAAATAAAGGCTACTGTTTGTTTTGTGCTGATGTGATTAATATATTGTAACTAAAATTCAACAATGACATATGATCTGATTTAATAGTGCTCTGGCCAGAGTTTTCAGATTGTGAAATATAAAGCACATGTTGTAGGTATGCAAATTATGTAACAAGATCATTCTCTGATGTTGATGATCACAGTAGGATTCAAAAAGGTTTTTTCAAAGAGTTATATACATTTCATATTACAAAAATGGATTCTGGATCTTTTACTTGGTTTGACTGTCATGCACAGGGGTGGGCAACTGGTGGCCCCATCAACCCTCAATGAGGCCCTCAGGTCATTTTTTACATATCAGTTAATTGGAAACATGAAGAAAACATGACAAAATCTGCCATGAAATCATGAAAATCAGAAATATTGCCCATCCCTGTCATGCGTGTATTAAGTTTCAGATAAAAGTTATAAACATTTAGTAAAACATTTTTATTTCTTTTCCATATGGGTGTCTCCGCCACCTTGACATATTTCAGTACTCAATGGAGATGCTTTGTTTATGCAAAGTTTATGCTACAGGCCCATACTTGAGTTACTGTCAAACTGGTTTTCATCTGTTCAGTTGTTGTTCAGCTGGTGTTTTTAATATATGGATGGATACGTAACCAAAGGTTAAATGTAAGGAGGCAACATTCTTGGGAAGGGCATCATTCATCTTGATAATAGAACTTCTAACCTTGATGACTTTATGAAGCTTCTTTATCACTTTTTTGACACTTCTTGTTATGACAAGTTGTTTTGATTTCTGAGTAAAAGGCTTACTTTTTTTAAATTTGGATTTCCATCACATCACAGAGATTTCACCACTGTGTTCACTCCAAATTAATGTCTTCTGAGGTAAGCCATAATATTCTTTATTTTGTTTGGGTGTAACTATCCTATCCTATTATCACATTCTCGATTGACTAGATTTAGTTTGATGTTGAAAGCTAGACATGATGACACTATAAATATTCAGAGGTTTTTATGACTGAGTTAAGTGACTTCCAGAAGAATTCATATGATAAACTTAACACAGAGTCTGTTTCCCCTTTTTGTTGTTTTAGTCCAGAACCAGAGGAGGACTCACCATGTGGCTAAAATGTTTTATAAGTAACCATGTCAACATGAAACTTCTGAAGACCTGTGTCATCCTCCTCCTTGTGTATATGTTGTTGTTTACACTAAGAAATATGGACCTGCTGCAGGTGAGAACTGGGATTATTGGTAACACTTTAAAGAAAGCATTTGTATGTTTTTCTATGAGTCTGATTACAGGAGACTATTTACAACAGTCTCTTTCGATGTACTCTCAGATAACATTAATCTTTTTGTTGCAAATAAACACTACAGGGGCTGGGGGGTGAGGGCACTAGCATGGGCCCTACTTGAAAATGATGCCCACCTGCTGCACCCCCAAAATCCTAACCAGCTATTCACCTTGTCAAAGGTGGGACAGATGATAATATAACATTTATGAGGGGAGCATTTTTAATTCAAATATTTCACTGCTTTATTCCTTAAAGAGACAAACTTAGAAAACTTGTGTTTTCAATTATTCCATGTAAGTGTTTAATGTTATGACATTTTCACAGAAAATAACATCTTAATGATACTTTATTGTTAGTAGTAATTAAATTAGGGCTGGGCACGTTAACACGTTATTTTCGCGTTAACTCATTAATTAATTATCGCCGACAATTATTTTATCTCGCATTAACGCAGTTTTTATTATTTATTTTCTTATTGTAAAAGTCTGTTGCTCACTGGCTTTTATTTTGTAAAATTCCATCGTGAGCGAGCCGAGTATGTTGCTTACTGCTGCGCATGTCTGCTGCGGCGCTCACAGGAAAGAGGAGAAACAATGTTGCCAACTTGGCGACTTTCTCGCTAAATCTGGCGACTTTCCAAACCCCCTTGGCGACTTTTTTTGTCAACAGCTACTAGCGACAAATCTAGCGACTTTTTCTGGTGTTATTGGAGACTTTTTTGGTGTAAGAAACTGACGTGAAAGCACGTATTGCTCTGCAGTTACTGTCCCCAACAAGCAGCGGGTGCTGCCGTGAGCCCCTCCCCCTTCCAAAAGCTCTCACAGGCTGTCAGTGTAGCCTCGCGCAGCAGACCCAGCTGCAGTCAGAGAGCAGAGAGGAGACCCACACCACTCTGCGTCCAGACTGCAACGAATGCAATAAGCTTTAGTTTTGTATTTATTTGCTTTGACTACATTGTTTAAGTTGAGAAGTACATTTACAATAAAAGTGCACTATACACTACTTTTTAATTCATTATTGGATTTTGCGTATAACAATGCGATTAATCGCGATTAATCACAGGAACTCATGCGATTAACGCAATCAAAACTTTTAATCGTTTCCCAGCCCTAAATTAAATAAATGCTTATTGGAGACAGCAGGGAAAATGCATACATGACATGCACACAAACTTGATGCATGCAGTGAAAAAAAAGAATCACAGGTGTTTACATGATTAAGCAGTTAAAAGGTAAGATGTGATTTAGTTGGACTTTAAATACTCTTAAAATGTGACATTTGATTTTGCACTGTGACTTCTTAAGACATGAAATGTTTAATTTATTTTTTAAATTTTGTTAATATGAGTAATTCTGAAGTTACAGGAGTGTCCACTAGAGTGGACATCATGCAACTCTATAATGCAAAAAAATGTTTATTTATTTATCTTGTAGTGCATAAACAAAGATCAGAATTCTTCCCCTTTCAAAATCACATTTGCAGTTTTCACATGTCAATTGGGGTGGAGAGATCCATTTAAATTTAACTTTTGAAGGATGAACGTCTTTGAGTTTTTGAGTGTTCCTGTTTAAAAAAGGAAAAACATGTTTGATGAGCTAAAATTACCTGCTCAATTTTTGCCTGAAGGCTGCCTGAACAACATTTATTGGGAGAAAATCAATTTATGAAGAGTAACCAAAACCATCCCAACATCAGTTATTTTCACGATTAGCAAAGTCTCAGTATTGTCATTGAAATGTAGCCGGCAATGCACGATGTCCAACTAGTGGACAGCTGATAAATCATGATTTTCTCCAAAACTAAAATCAATATTTGATCCTTTCACAATAACATTGCTCCTTAGTTTTTACTTGATGTTAAGAAAAAAACATCACCTGCAAGTTATATGGGCCATCTACATTTTGGTACACTTACAACAGCTGGCCAATGGATGACAGTGTATGGGCTGACTTGCTAAAGTCCACTGGAGTGGAAAACAGCTTTTGAATAGCTGTCCATTGTAGTGACCAGTATGCGTGAAAGGGATAATTATTGGTACAGTCAATATGAGCTGCGTTGTTGATTTGATTTAGATTTATTTATTTGGAACGTAAAAATGTAAAAAACAAAATAATAAAATAGCTGTAATTAAAAATATGTAAAAAAAAATAAAGTGAATACACAACATAAGAAGGACAAATCATCGTTCATTCGTTCTTTCATGCCTGAAAAGGAGTAGGAAGAATGATTTAATCTACCCCTTTTAACTCAATTTAATGAATTATACCATAATATGTAATATTAAAAAATTACTTGTATACCATAATGTAACTATTCTCATGACTATAATTATTTACAGTGTGCCATTACCAGTAACAAAACCCACAAACTATACTAAACTAAATCATAAACTAAATAATTACAAACACACTCCAGTGATTGTATTACCCTTCCTCATGTACTATATGTTGGAGGGTCAGGTTTTAACCATTTAATTGTGATACATGTGAGAGCTGCTGTTATCACTATTTCTAAAAGGTATTTTATAGCTCTACCATCAACCTATCGGTTTTAGGCCCAGTATTTCCTCATTCGATCTTTTGATGAAATATTGTTTCCTGAGCCTCAGAAACCTCCTCCCAAAATGTTTTTAATGTCCAAAATATGGACTGATTTCTCTACCACTATTTATCCAACATGTATCACAGTATGCTGAGACCATTTTAACCACTATTACTGGTGTCCGTAAGTATCTCATTATCTTCCACTTCAATTCCCTCCATGTATTAGAACTGGCTACAAGATGTGCTTCAGTTCATATTTCTACCATTTTCCCTCTGGTATGTCTACATTAATTTCAGTTTCCCATATTCCTTTTATCTGCTTTGCAATTTTCAAAGTCATACCTGAAAATACATGATAAAAGTGACTTGTAATTTTCTTACCCCCATTTCCTGTTTCCTCAATTCAAGTGGGCTCCAAGACTTTATTCCATTCTTTATGCTTAGTGGAAAATGTCCTGAACTGTAAATATATAAAGAAATCAGTGTTAGGAAGTGTGAATTCCTATTTAACTGTTCAAATTTTAGACTTCTATCCTTGTGGAGTTGCTGTAGCTTAGTGAGTTTATATTCTGACCATTTCCTAAATCCTGCATCTGTATGGAAGGGAGTAAAACCCTTTATAAATTCAATGTAAGTTAGTCCCGAGATTGCAAACCAAAAGATGCTTTTACTTTCGTTCACATCTTTGGTGTGACTCTGGTCCATTTAACCATTTGAATGTCCCCTAATAGGACGTCTATGAAAGCTAAGGCCTGTAGGGGAGTAACAAAAACTTTTTTCAATGCTGAGCCAGAGTGTGTCTGACGGCCAAATTCCACCAGCTTCCACTGTCTCAGCTCGGCCAGTTACACAAGGCTTCTATTTTTACCAGATGCCGGAGCACGGTGCATCAATTTACCACAGAAAAGATTGAGTGGGAGGGGAAGTCATTTTCCATTTAAAAATAAATTGTACTTAAATTTGATGGTGAAGACATGTTTAAAACAGTTGGGACAGTGGCAACAAAATAGTATAAACGTTGTAAAATGCTTTAAATAACAGCTGATGGAACATCTTACAGTTAATAAGGTTAACAGGAAACAGGCGAGTAACATTTCTAGGTATAAAAAGAGCATCGCAGAGTGGCTTGTCTTTGTGAAGTCAAGATGCGGTGGATGTTTTCTTGTCCACTGACATCCACATATTAAATCCCTTTCAATCCTGTAACTTTTTTTTCTTGTGTAGAGATCATGGCAGTATATTTGAAAGATCTTCCATCCTCTTTTAGTTTAATTTAGTCCATTTGTTTGATACATCGTTGTAACCATCCTTCTTTTTCGACCCCTTGCCAGATTCATTTTGAAGAAAACTCTATCATCTTCCTGAAGAAAGTGACCTCCGCTCCTTCCACTAGTCCTGCGTCGGCTCCTTACATGCCTGACAACTTCTGCACCATCAAGCCACTGTCTTCTGCAGAAGCTGAGGAGGAACGTCTCATATTGGACTCCATTGCTTGGCCTGAAACTCCTCCTCTGCCAGCTCCTTTTTCATTGAATCAGACAAGTAATGCCGCCCACAGCACCTTCATCATTCTCCCAGGGGGGGTTGGAGACGAGCGGCATGTAGGAGACCAGCTGGAAGTTATTATACAAATGTACAACTTCCAAGGTAACCCCAAGAAGTCTGGAGGAGATGCAATTGTTGCCCGGTTGCACAACAGGGCACTTGAAGCAGGTGTGGCTGGACGAGTGGTGGATCTCCTTAATGGCTCCTACTCTGCTGTATTCTCTTTACTCTGGGAAGGAAGTGCACAGGTTGAGGTAAAGTTCAAGGCTATATCCTTAAATATTAATATACAATAAGTAATGCCAAAAGAATTACCTATTGCAATGGTATTGTCCTGTAGGTAGTTATATAAGGAAAGAAAACTCTCTGTGCTCGACCAACTAGTTGCCGACTACGCACCAAGACTCTTAAAAACGTGCTGTGGAAGCAGGGAAAGTGATACAGACCTGTCTTCGGAGGAAGGCCAGCACTTGAGAGACGAGGAGCAATGGGAGACTACAGTCTTTGATTCCCTGCTGTTATCCCCCAGATCTACTCCAATGAGGGAATTGAGTCTGACTTCCCCCTACACTTCACACCTGGGCCACAGGCCTGAGTCTGTCCAACACACGGCTGGTCACAACACTCATAACACTTTATGTTTACACTTTTTAATGGTCTGATGCTCTACAGAACACTACAGCAACTCTAAAATTGCCTATGGGCCAGAGATGGTGTCAGAATTGTTGGGTTAGATAGTTGCAAAACTAAGGGTCCGGATATTATGTTACGAGCCAATTTACAGAGTACTTGTTGCAGTGGCCTGGGATTAGAATCCGCTGTTGGCCTTTTGCTGAATGTCACCCCCCACTTTCTACTCCCAACATTTTCTGTCCGTCTTCAGCTGATATAACAGAGAGAAGAAAACAAGTTCTACTGGCCAGCTAGAGAGTATATCATATCAACCAATCTCTTATGTTTAAGAGAGATTGTTAAGTTAAATAAATTAGCAACTTCAGTGCACTGAAGCAAAAAAAAAATAGTTATGAACTATCTATTTATACAGGTACTGTACATGGGGTATTTCTTGTATGCTATAAATTTAATCTGTTGTTCTTTGTTTTATCAGGTGACCCTTGTCCACTCAAGTGAGGCTGTCACAGTTCTACGTAGGCTAAACAGAGATCATCCTGATAGGGTTCGCTTCCAAAGCGTCTTCCGCTCAGGCTCAATCTCTGAATCTACCATCTGTAATGTTTGCCTACGCCAAACCAGCCAGCCACAGTGCAACTACACTGACCTCCATACTGGTGACCCGTGGTTCTGCTACAAGCCAAAGAATCTGAGCTGTGATGCCAGGTTTAACCACATGAAAACAGGATATAATAGTGTACTCAAGACCGAAGAGTTGAAGCTCTTTCAAAGGTGATGAGCTTAAAAAGCTACTTTTTTCACTTGATGAATACATACAAATATTAGAGCTTACTATGTATCTCCTGGTTTAAATATGTCTAGTTAATAACAACGGACATTTATGAGTTAGTCTAAAGGTATTTATATATCTTTAAAGCCCAAATATGGAGGCAGAGTAACTTTGCAATTAAATCTTTACCTTTTGGTAAATCATGTTTTGACAGTGATTATATTAGTGTGTGTAAAGTACAATATATAATGTGAAGTTTTATACAGGAATGTCAACCTGAAAGTCTTCATTCCGGCTTCAGGACCTGCCAGTGTCACTGTGTTGCCACGAAGGAAAGGTAAGCATGATCTTTCCTACTCTCACCAATAGAAATTGAAACTGAATGAGCTTGGGGGGGGGGGGGGGGGGGGGGGGGGGGGGTAAAGGGTCTGTTGATGATAAGTGATACCTGAAATAACCCAATCCTTTTTTTTTCAATTATTCTCAGGGCAACCTGCGGTCAATCAAGACAGTGGGAAGTCTGGACTCTCTGGGTATTACTACCAGGGTCTGTGGCAATCACTAGGTGGCTTTAACGTTCACCAATTCAACAACAACTCTGCAATCAGCCAGTGTTTGAAAGGCAAGGTGGTCCACATGTATGGAGACTCCACCATCAGGCAGTGGTTTGAGTACCTCGACGCTTCGCTTCCAGGTATCTGTTCCACAGTTATTGTAGGCAAAATTTGGTTTATTAATATTGCATCTTAATCTGTTCCTTCTGTCACACTTGCAGAGGCTAAGGCAGTAAACCTGAACAGTCCGAAGCCAGCAGGACCTTACATGATATGGGAAAATACAAACAAAATCATGGTAACATACCGCATTCATGGTCTTCCTCTTCGGATTTCAATAATACCAACCAGTAAGGAGTGTTACGTTTCCAAAGAACTTGATACGCTGGTTGGTGGTACCAACACAGTTGTAGTTTTAGGAATCTGGGCCCATTTCAGCACTTTTCCAATTGAACTTTACATCAGACGGCTTCAGAGCATCCGCAGGGCAGTGGTCCGTCTGTTGAATAGGGCTCCTGGCACACTGGTGGTCATCAGAACTGGGACCCTCCAAGCTATGCACGTTGGTAATGTGATAAGCAACGGTGACTGGTTCTCGTTTCAGGTGGACAAGGTGCTCAGAGCCATGTTCAAAGGACTTAATGTCCAACTGGTGGATGCATGGGATATGGTTCTTGCTCACCACTTGCCACACAACATTCATCCAAAACGTCCCATCATTAAGAATATGGTTGATGTTCTATTGTCCTACATATGCCCACAAAAGAAGAGATAGCTGTTCATTTAATGAAGGAATTTTATCAATTCAGGAAAAATGCAGCTCTTGTTGGTAAAACTGAAACTGAAGCAGTTTTTCTGCTTCTTGTGTGTGTTTCTATCAAATGATTTCTTTTTCCTAAAGCAGACTATACAGACAAAGCAAGTACTACTTTGATCCATCTTTTTAACAGAGAATTGTGAGTAAAAAAAACGAGAGCAAACCGGATTGCAATCAGTTTGAAGTCAAATAGCTCTAATAAAAACAGGCGTGTGAAGATTCACATTAACCCACACAGCTCATTGAGCTAGGTACTTAGTTTGATGAAAACATTCCTGGAGTTGTAGGAAAATACTAGGGATAATTTAGATATTTGTTTAGTGGCCAATGTCAGATGTATTAAATGGAAATTTAAATACATCTGAGCTCAAGTCTAAATTTACCATACCACAATAAGCTAAATTTACCATTTAGTCCATTTACTCTACAGAATTGTATGAGAAGTTACTATCTACCCATTAACTAATGGCTAACTAGTAGTTAGCTATGCAACAATTTGTGTAGTTACATTATCTGTTAAATTATAATTAGCTACTCTAGAACATGTAATGAAGAAGTACTCACTATCTACCCATTACTAAATACCCATGACATGAATTTCTTCAGCCAATTTACATGAAAAATAAAAATAAAAAATAAAAAAATCCATTATGCCATCCAACCTTTGGCTGCTCAATTGAAAAAGAAAAAAGTCAGGAGAATACCTTCGCTTGTGAGGGAGCATCTCCTATTCGCCTTAACAATCATATAACTATCTTATTAACCATTAAGTTGACAATTTATTTTTTTATTCGATGTGTTAATCAGCTAAAGTATGGATCCACTGTAGTTAAATTATTCATGAGCTTAATTTATTATGAGTAAATGTGTTGTTGCTTTGATTATTAATCATGTCCTCTCTGAGGTAAAATTTCTGTTGACAGAGAAGCATAGCATGTTTCCTTGATGTCTGATGATATAGTTAGGTCATTTTTATGATTTCATTCAGTAAATATCCTACATATGGGACCTTTAAACTTGATCCTATCCTGAATGGTTGGATAATGGACTTTTTACCAATAGGTGGCAGTGCGTGACAGTAAATGGTGTTCTTTCTATCCTGATCTTTTTTTTATATGCTGCAGCTGGATTGCTCCTATAGAGTTTTGTTTTATACATTTACAATGACAATAAAGATCAATCGATCTATCAAAAACAGACACATTGGGAAATGTGTTGATGATACTTTGATTGTCAGCCTTCTTGATGGGGGGGAGCAGGGTTATGAGGCAGTTGTGGATGACTTTGTGGCTTGGCATGATCAATCTTTTCTTCATTTCAATGTGTCATAAATAAAATACATGGTTATTGTTTCAAGCAAATTTTCACTTTAAATGAGTAGAACAATTTGTCCATGGAGTAAGTGTTTTTTCTTATTACAAGCAAAAAAAACTAACTCCATGGAGTTTCTTCTTAGTTCAAGTGAAAATTTGCTTGAAACAAGTAAAACATGTGGAAATCAAGTGTCATGATTCACATCATGGCAGCCCTTCCTTCCCCTTTTGTCGTGTTGTTTGTCATTCCCTGTCTGTTTAATCCTCATGTGTCTCTCCCCTGTCTGTGTCAGTTTGGTGGGCGGGGCTCATGTGCTTAGGCGGCGCCAGGTGCATCTAGTTGGTCATCAGGATCTCGACTACAAAGACTTCCTTCTGCTTCACCTCGGCGACAGATTGTTTCAGCTGCTCGCGTGGTATTGTACTCTCTTGGCTTCTCTGGATTCTAGTGCTCATTGTGATGGTGGTGAAACGTGTTCTACTTAAGTCAAATATTCCTTTAACTGTGGTTAGAAAAATGTATATATAGCACTTTAAATTTGACACTGACAACATAGAACCGTACTGGCAATATAAACTCTTCCAGGTTTGAAGATCTGTATAGCATTACAAACACTGTAATTTATGAACTATGTTTAGGTTTAATTTTAACAACAATGGAAAAACATCAACCACAAACAGTTGGCCAGTTTTTACATACAACTTTTCCAAGAATACAGTGTCACATTTCTATTTTTTGTAAATAAATTGTCTTTATTGAAATATTAACTCAAGTGTGACTTTTTTTCCACAGTGCCTTCAGCTGTCATATTTGAATTTTAAAGAGATCATACATTTAAAAGAAAAAATCTACCTTCTACTACAACGATGCACCTGCCCTCCACATGTAGAACTTGTGGATTATATAAAAGATGACGCTGCTAAACTTGTGTGTGCGCGTGTGTGCAGTTTTCATTTGCTGTCTAAGCAAACAAAGCCGTTTTAGGCCAAATCCATTACCCACACTCCACTCTTCAACACAGAGATGAATTCTGTTCTAAAATCTGCATAGTCTTTGTAGTTAGATGCCAGTTCCAAAGAACAACTGCAGGTGTGAGCCAAAGGCGCCCTGAGAACTGTGGCTGTTCTGCTGTGAATGTGACTTTAATGGTCTTAGATAAGAACAAGTCAGACCCTGTGCAGTACCTGAGGAATAGGCCAAGCTCCTTCTGATCTCTTTCTCTTACAAATCTCAAGAGATGATTTGAGGTAGTTTGTTCTTCCAGTGACATAGATCCTGGTAACTTGATGGTTTTGGTAATGTTTCTTGCCTTGGGTTTGAGATCATCCAGAATGTTCTTCAGTCATTCCCAACTCATGGATTGTCCAATAGACCTGAGAATTGGCTTCCAACACGTTATGATAAATGCTGGTTCTTGTACCATCTCTTTGTGGGCTATTTCCTCCACCAGACTTGGCAGATTTTCTTCAGTTGGGAGTACACAGCAGTTGTGACTGCTGAGTATGCTGAGGAGTTCATCCATATCTGCCCCTTTGAAGTTGCTAATTGCCTCAGTTAGCACATTCTTCTCAGTTGCACTGATATGGTTGAAGAAAGCCTCTAGTAGATTGTCTGAACAGGAGAGAGATAGAGCCTCTGTAAGGAATGGAGGGGCAAGTTGGACTGGAAAGAACTGAAATTTCTGCCATCCAAAGGCCATGATGCGAGCAACAGCAGTCCACTCTTTCTCTTGGAATTTGTGGTGCAAAATTGGGATCTTGTAGTTCAGTGATTCTCAAACCATGGTACGCAAAGGAATCTCCACAATATTAAAAAAAACGTTCAGCATAAAACGTCATTTTTTTTTTTTGTCGTACTCTTATCTTATCTGGCTTGTATCTATTGGGTTGTATTTATATCAAATGTGTTTTCCCCTCTAAATTAATCTAGTTTTTGCAACAAACAACTTTAATCTTCTCAATTTATGATCGCACGCGCACAGACATAAACACCAGGAGTACGCCTCGCGCTTTGAAAAGTTCCACTCGATATTCCGTTATTTATAAGAGTTCGGTACTAAATCAACAGAAAGCAGCTGTAGGCCTACATTAACAGATATTCTGTGACTTATTGGAGTTCAGCACAGAATCTGTGGCAAGCAGCTGTACATTAACATTTTTAAAACGGAGCCAGGAGATGCTTCCGTTGTGATGCATTTACAAGAGTGTACAGACAGTCGCTCACCCTCTATCTCTCTCTCTTGCTCTGAAGCTGATGTGATTCTGCTCTATTTTGCTGTCTTAACTATGCGCAGGAGTCGAGAAGGATTTTTTTTGCTATGTTGAACGCAGAGCCTTATAATTCAAAGGCCCCTCATAGCATGGAGCCTGCAGTCTCTCACGCGCTCTCTCTCTCTCTCGCGCGCACACACACAGCAATTTTATGCTTGGGCCCAGGTATCACCTTTGTGTGGGAAACACTTGAGACTAAATATTCTCAAACAGGTTGTTGGTATAAAGTTGTCATTTTTATTGTGCTGCACTTCTTTTAATTGTCAGCGTTGTTCTAGCACTAGCCTTTAGTAGGCCTATAGTGTGGCTGCCAACAGTCAATAATAAATAATATTCTTTTTATGAATATATTTGCCTCCGGCGTAAAATGTGTGTAGAACTAGACCTACAGTATATTTTGACATCTACCATAATGGTGGTACTTGGAGAACCAAATATTTTCGGAGGTGGTACGCAGTCTAAAAAGTTTGAGAACCACTGTTGTAGTTGGTTCCACAGGTCTTTGATGCAGAAAACATATCCCAGAAATCAGTGAGGCAGTCTCTGGTGACCCCACTCCCAACTCCAGCCTCAGCCTCGCCACATTCAAGCAAACGCCTGATTGAAATATTAGCATCCAGTATGCAGTTGTCTGTAAATGCTTAAATCATGTCCACAAGACAGTGTGCTTTGTGGATCACAATGACTTGCTTCTCCACTATATTCTCTTGATTTTCAAAGAAATCAATGGCAATCGTGCTGGTGGAACTTGAAGCCTGCTCAGAATCCACAATGTGAATAATATCTTCTTCCATCTCAGCTACCACAACTTCTTCTATTTGATTTTCAAAGACTGTGTTTGCGCCGCTTTCTTGTTGGCTGTTAACTAGCCAGGAATCTAGACTTACTGTGGTCTTGACGTGTAGAGGTGAGTATATCAGAGTGTCAGCAAGACCATCGACAAGTTCACAAGGCATGTTGGTGTCATATCCAAGTACAATAACGTCATCATCACTGGAAAGATCTATAAGAGGCTGGCCTGATGTTTGAGTAGAAGGAGTAGCTTGGAATGTTGAGGTAGTATTGGGACTGCTCCAAGAGAAAGGCCTACTCCTGTACTGAGGTCTTTTGACAGGAGTGGGGGAGAGCAGTGATGGGCTGGATGAGGATGGAGATGCATGTGTAGCTGGCCCAAGTGTGTTGGATGTGTCAGGTGAAAATGACATGTCTGTTGTTGCATCACTAAGCTCAGAATCATTACAATCTTTTGGCTTTGTACAGAGGTATAGTCTGTGGATCTTGTAATTAGTTTGCTCTAACAAACTTCAAACTGTGACACTACCCTCAAGGGGCTCCTCAGAACCAATGACATAAAGTATGCACTCAAAGTCCTCTAATTTGCCTTTCGTCGATGTACCGTTGGGGAAAGTCAATGTACCATTGGGGAAAAAAAGTGTTTTCCCTTTTTCAAGTATGGTGGATACAGTATCATCTTTGCTTACAACTATCTCTCTTGTCCACCCCCAGTAGGCCTTCTTACTTGTTTGTACATAATCTTGGTAGTTCAACCAGCCAAGTTCTATTTTCATTGTCTTCTATTCAGCATTCTTATTTCCACAAAGTGTAGGCTTAGAGTTAAAGCTTCTGGTTGCTGTGGCTGAGGTGGTGGATGGAAGTTTCATCTTCTCTCTGAGTCTATTTATTAAAGAGTTTTTCCTTTGCTCTGTATTGTTTGGCCTCAGCCATGTGTGTTGGACAAAGGACTCAGGCCTGTATCGCAGTTCTCAAACCTGACTAGAGTTATTTTGGAGGGAACTAAACAAAGGAGTCTTAGTCCAGCACCCCCCAACAGCAACTAACAAATAGGTGTGAAAATGGGGGGTGGGGGTGTCTGAATTCTCTATCCTCATTGGAGGAGAACTGAGGTAAACCCCCAGCAGTTCCAGTCTTCAAAAGCAATCGTCAGGCATTGCTTCTTTCTCTTCAAGTGTGGTCTGCCGACAGACACAAGAGGATACCCTTTTTGCACATGATGGACTCCAACATTTGAGGAGGCAATCTTGCTGTTCTTGACTTACATAGGTTAAACTCCAGAGCTGAGGTTGCTCAGTATAGGTAGCTCTTCACATGCTGAATTCAAGCATCAGAGGATTCAGCTGACTACTTCCACGGCATATCTTTAGGAGTTTTGGGCGCAATCAGATGCTATGAGGTTTGAGCAAAAAGAAGAGTTTCTTGCCTTTGATTTTTCGTAAAAAAAAAAAAGTAAAGTGGTTTATTTAAAAAACACTTTTCTTTTTAAATCCATTCTAAATTTTATCCTCATGCTCAAGAAAAATCCTTCTTAAGCTAAGAAAGAAAAGCAAAGGGTTTTGCATTTTACAAAGGAAAGGCAGGAGTTCAGATCTGGACAAACAGTCCGGGTAGAAAAACAAAAAAAGCAAGCTGGAGTCATCAGAGGGCCGTCCCAGACAACAAGGTGTTACAACATTGACCTATCATAAGGAAGTCTGCAGAGAAACAGATCCCACACCAGGGTCATTCCTGAGACACCAGAGACGATGAAGATGACAAGATCAGGGCAGACCATAAGAGTCCTGCTCAGAATGGAGTTATAATATAACCAGTCTGAAAATATACCAAAAAAAATGATTCTTGGCCTTAATAAACAATAAGTTATATTTTTGGGTAAAATGTAACTAAATTAGACCAAATCCAAAGTTTATATAAAATAATAACTAAACACAATTTAAATATGCACTAAATAAATCCAATCAAAACAATTCAAGTAAACTTTATGTGACCAGATTAATTATACTTTAGATTAAACCAAATCAAATTATTAGTTAATTTATATTATTGATTAAACACTACATAAATGTAATTTGAATACATTTAATTAAAACAATTCAAGTAAAGTTAATGTGACCAGATTAATTGTACTTTACATTAAATCAAATACAATTTAAGTTAATTTATAATATTAACTAAACACAACATAAATTTACTTTGAATAAGTTAAATGATAACAATTCAAGTTTATGTGACCAGATTGGTTATACTGAAAGGCGGCTAAGCGCATGTGCAGGAGTAAAGGTAACGTGATATCCCCAAACGTTGAACGTGAGGTTGTTTGGTTTTTCGCAAAGTTTTCGCTGAGCGAGACTACGCACATGTGGTTACAGGTGAGTGAAATTGTTTTCAATCTGTTATATTATGATGCAGGGATACTTTGTTTTATTAAGTACATTTAATTAAAACCAGTGAAACGTTGCTGCTACTATAGCAGTTGTATTTGCTAATCGGACTACTTTACTTGCTTATCCGTCTTCAAAGAAACCTCGCGTTTCAAGATGTTTTGACCCTGCTGTATTGTATTAACATTTGGTTTTGTTAATGTGTTTTCTATTCTTAAAAGTACACTAGATCTCTGCCTGTAACCAAAAAACATGACCATCAAGGAAACTGTTTAAGACATCCCTGCCCCGAATCCAACTATCAGTTTTTGGCGTATGCTTATCAATAGCATGTCCAGATGTTGTTGTGATTGTTTAGTCAACCAGGAGCCATACACACCACTGAGTCACATTATGAAGTGCTGCGGTGAAATTCACACTAGTTTGATCAGCCTGTGATTTATAATTTTAACTTTTTTTTCTTAACAAATTATACAATGTACATCTTTCAAGATTTTACAATCTAGTGTAGAGTAAGTAGTAAGAGCCGATGCAGACCTTAAGTGTTCCCTTTATCATTTCTAAGAGTATATTCAACTTGAATTATTTGATTGGGCTCCTAGATTCATACGTTTTTGAATCTTAAACATTAACAATTGTTAAAAATGGGCTTTGCACTTTCAAAGTTGATTTTGACCCGCTGTAATGACGGCCAACCTATAAGATGGAAAAATAGGTTTTAAAAGTGCGTCTTATACACCAGATTTTATGGTAACACATTTGACACTACATTCACAAATGTAACTAATTTCTTAATATCTACAGCAACTAATATTACAAATTAGGGTACTACATTGTTCAATACAGACAGCTCCCCATTTAAAAATTGTATTATTTTTTGTTGCAATTTAAAGGCAGAATATGCGATTTCTTGATCCAGCGGATGTCACCCTTGAGCACCAGCATGAAACAAAACAACTCGCGCTGCATTGTTGTGTTAGCATGCTAATGCTAGAGATCTTTATTATGCTCGTATCTCCACACTGCATGTAAATTTACCCGAAATGACCATGATCTAGAAATGCTTATGTGACATTCAAATAAGCAGTGGAACTCGGGTGTCCCACTCATTGTTGTTACAGGTTTAAGAATGAAGCAAAGCTCACTCTCGGTGCAACACATTTATTTCCTGTAAGAAATATGAAAAATACAGTTTTGATCAGAAGCTCTCTCTCTGTATCACATTGAAACTCATTCATCACGTACTGACTACTACTTCTGCTCTATCGGCGTCAGCTACTGATGCTCAATCAAGTGTACAGCTTAGAGCGCCCTCTGCTGATGAAGCTGAGTTTAGCAGGAATACCATCACCTATTCGAAGCACATTCACTCAAAATACTCTGTGATAAAATAATAATACAGGTAAGTGGAACAGTAGTTTGCTTATGTTTTCAGAGTTTAGATTTCAATCAGTTCAAAATTTAAAGGGGGGAAACTATTTAATCTTTTCAAACACACAGTGCCACATAAACAGTCATGACTCAGTTATTTTCAGAGGATATACTTGATTTCTGCTACATTTAAGTGTGAAAAACCGCATACTCTGCCTTTAATGTGCTCAAAATTGCTAAAATGCCACAGTGCCTCATCTAGTCCAGTGTGTTTATGTGTGCTCCTGCCCTTTTTGTGCAAAGTGTTCCCTTACAATATACGTTTTCGTCACTTTTTCCTTTTCACGGTTTCATAGATCAATGCAGAATTCATGCGAATAAAAACTTTACCGCTTCAAGCAAAGTTCCTGGCAGAACTCGACAAATACACATACCTAATCAAAGCCTTCAGCAACAAAGAAGGAGCAGCTGGATGAAAGATCCGACTCCTCGTGGCTCCCACAGCAACGATGTGTACGTAATACTTAAGATAATTAATCCTTGTAGCCCACTTGACTATGTTTTGGTCATTGACCTGTATTTTTCTGCTTTTATTTTGGCTGTTATCAATCCTCAGACTATATACAAAGTAGAGGTTGGTAGTTTTTGTTTAAGTTTGGATTTCTTAAGAGTTTCTAAGATTTGTGCCACAGGATGGCCAAGTGGTGATCGAGGGTGTAGAACTTCTAGGCAATCGCAGAAGCATTTCCTTTGGCTGCATCATGCTGTTCGTCCTCATTTACACCCTTAACTTGAGCTATCCTCCGGAGCACAAATATACATTCACCTTGAATTTATGTAATAAAAATACATGGAACATTTACATGTTATTAAATCATGTAAAGTCTATGTTTTGGGGTTAATTATTTTTATGAGTGAAGGCTGTGGTCATACAGGGCAGAATAATCCCTTCCACCCTGACCCCT
Organism: Labrus mixtus; assembly: GCF_963584025.1. Lineage (NCBI taxonomy): Eukaryota > Metazoa > Chordata > Actinopteri > Labriformes > Labridae > Labrus > Labrus mixtus. Next base: position 4,884,420 of record NC_083633.1, on the reverse strand, counting down.
AGATATTACAGGACATTCTTAGTTCAGTAGTCAATGTTGTGCATACACACTAAAAGAACAAGAGAGGTTAATCAAAGTTACTAGAAGGGTACACGAGTGTCTCTTGTCCATTATAAAGGACCATTAAATAACATGTTACACTCATGTTGGGGTTAACAATAGACCACAACATTTGTACTTAACATAGTTGCTGCATGGCCCGCTTCAGGAAAAATGCAGCATTTTGGAGCAGCAACTCTATCATTGACCAAACACTCTTCTAAATGCACTATTGGGGACACATGTGGGACAATATAATGTCAGCCATATTCTTAATGATGGGAGGAGGTGGGTGAACGTAGTGAGGCAGGTGGTGGGCCAGAACCATCTCCCAGGCATCCACCAGCTGAACATTAAGTCCTTTGAACACAGCTCTGACCACCTTGTCCTGTTGAATAGCATACCAGTCATTAAAGGCAAATATATAGGGGTTTGTACCTCTGAGGTTTGGAGTCCTGATGACCACCAGCGTGTCTGGAGCCCTGTTTAACAGACGAATCACCGCCCTGCGGATGCCGTAAAGCCTTCTGATGTAGAATTGCATTAGGAAAGGAGTGAGGTGGGCCCAGATACCAAAAATTACAACTGTGTTGGTGCCACCAACTACATCATCTATTTCATTGGCAATGTAACGCAGCTCACTGGTTGGGATATGGACGGAAATACTAAGAGGAGGACCGTGTAAGTGGAACTTCACCAAGGTGTTTTTTGCATTGTCCCATATCATGAAAGGTCCTAATCTCTTCGGATTATTGCGGTTTATCTCCTTAGCATCTGAAAGTATGAAAAAAGGAGCAGATTAAGCTGTGATATAAATACAATTAAACTGTTGCCTGAAATCACTGTGAATCAACTACCTGGAAGTGAAGCATCAAGGTACTCAAACCACTGCCTGACGGTGGAGTCTCCATACAGGTGGACCTCCTTTCCTTTCAGACACTGACTGATGGCAGAGGAGTTGTTGAATTGGTGGACTTTGGTGCCACCTAGTGATCGCCACACACCCTGGTAGTAATACCCAGAGAGTCCAGACTTCCCACTGCCTTGACTATCCATGGGTTGCTCTGAGAATTGTTTATCAAAATAAGCATTTGGTTATTAAACTCATTGTTGTATCATTTGTCCACAGATCCCCTAAAAAGGCCAAAACAAGGTCTCTGCTTTACCTTACTCATTTTACTTTTCTCTTCTTTTTTACTTCGTTTGGACAGTTTGTTTAACACATATCTGACAACATACATGGCTTGCTGTGCGGTTAACAGACCATCCAACAAGATGCTTCAGTTTTTTTTGATAAGTGATGTAGTAGTGTTATATTTACTGCTTACTCATGTGTCGGTATTTATATTTACGGACCTAGCTTGTTTAGCGTTAGCTTGTAAACCAGTCGGCTAACTGTACTCAGTGTAGTCCATTATTTACAATAGTTTAGAAATGTTTGTTGTTAAGATGTTGAAAATAATGAGTTTGTGTGATGTTAGAAGCTAAAGGTTCAGCTCGGTGGTTAACCACAGACTGTAAATATGGTTATCTGACGTTATGATGACGTAAATGTCGACATTAAAAAACAAACTTTGTGTAGTAATTATCCGTCAGTACTTAACATAAACTTAACTGAACCTCATGCTGTGTAGGTTATGGAGGATGAAAAAAAAATCACTTTGTATGAGTTCAGAGAACTGGTTATTAATATATTTCAGTTACAGATGCTCTTATAAAGAATATAGCAGTAGAAATATAAAATATAAATAACATATGGAATGAAAATGAGATATAAAGCAATAAGTACAAGAAATAGTTTGAAGAATACAGCCATGTACTGAGCTCATGTTAATAATAAATGAGCTACTGTATGTTCTGTACTAAAGCACAGAGAGTTGGGACCTCTTAATGATTTAAATAATTCAGGTAGTATTTGTTTCATGTTAAGATGAAGTACTATCCACAATAAATTGCTTTATCTTTCCTCACACAAAATCTGAGACAATTTGATGTAGAATATCATTGTGCAAGTGAGTGAGAGAGCTGAAAATAGCATGATTACAATAAAGTTTATCTTCTTAACTTTGAATAGATGTTGATTACCTGAATACTGTACCTTTGTTGTCTGGGTAGTACACTGTTGAATTTAGAAATGTGCTCTTATACACAGATGAATACAGAAAAATAGATGAGAACAAAACAATGATTTAATGAATAACTGATATTTTCTCTCTTTCTTTGCCATCCTGAAGACCCTGCACTAAAAGTCCATGTTCTCCTGGATCCATGTCACATGCTCAAGCTTCTTCAGAATGACTTTTCAACAGTCGAAGTTCTGGTGAGAGAAGATGGCCAGCAGATAAGACGGCAGTACATCAACAAGCTCCACAAGCTTCAGGAGAAGGAGGGTTTGCACCTTGGAAGACTGTATTCATGCTTCAGCTGTTCAAATAAAAATAGATTTCCTCCTAACAACTTGAAATCAAACCATTTTCTTCCCATTTTAAAACACTTTGTCCAGTTTAGATGGGAGAAGTTGATATTATGTGATATTGATCTGGGAAGACTACATTTCTAAATAATTCTTAACTGTGTTTTTATTCACAAGTTATTGATCTTATTTACTCTCCATGTATCTTCATTTAAGAATGGGGCTGTGTTTAAGGACAAATTTTGAACTACATTTACATATTTGGTAAAAAAAAATGTCAATAGAATAAAAAGTTGTGTAAAAGTAGACTTCCTTCCCTAAGCTATTGAGTTGAGCATTAATGCACATTTTAGTCTTGTCAATTCAAATCTGAAATGTATACTCATAAGTAGACATAAAGGAGTGCATTTATATAGAAATGTTTATTTAATCTGAAAAACCACATTCAAAAAGCCTGTTTTTACAGCAGAGATTAACATGTTTACAGCTTGGTACAAAACAAACAAATAGGTCTGATTAGCTCTCGATCGACACACACTGTACAGGGGTCGTTTGATTTGATGAAGGATAAGAGTTATTCACAATAAGGCGTGTAGCTGACCAGCTTGACAGGCGGGTGCGGTGTAACAGTTTGTCAGGAGGCTTAAAACCCACCTCAGCTCTCAGCCTGTGGGTGACATCACTCAGGACATCCGGGGGAGACCTCACTCGCAGCGAGCTGTTGAAGAGAAGCAACCGAAGTCCACCCTAGAAGAACCAACACATACAGATGTTGTTGAGGCTCAGGTTTCTTCCGCTGTCTCTGCAGCTCTCTGGGCACCTCGACGGACCAGTCACCAATAATCCACACTGTGTCTATAGCAGAAATACAAAGGTGTTCAATTAATGCCTCAGATAAGACAAAATGTACAGTTAACTACATGTAACAGCTCAGGCTGTTTTTTTGTTATTAGCCACATCTGCAGGAATAATATTGAACAAGGTAGCTGCAATAATAATAGATGCCAGTCTTAAACACTATTTTTTCTAATACTTAAAGTTTTTGGTGTGAAGCTGATACTGTCCACAGACTCCATGACTTCACAGGGTTCTATAGAAAACAAATATCTTATAATAAATACTAAATATTTATTTTTCAATTGTCATGTTCACCCACATCACTGTTGACATCAGTAAATATAAGACACAGACATTCCTCTTTTTGTCAGAACAGTAACATGAACTGTATGCTTTGTAATATTGATTTCTTCTGGATGTCTCATTTATTTACAGTCTATGGATAAAACTTTGCTAATGTATTGCTCTGCTAACACTGACAAAGTCTAACTTCTCTGACAAATAACTAATAACCATAGTTGTATATTTAAAAAAAGTGTAGTTTTAAGACTTTAATTAAATATTTGGGTTGAATATAATTCGTTGTAACTGTGTTGTAGAAAAGTTAACTTACTGTTTATAGAGTTTTCTCAGGACGAGCAGCAGTAGGGGATGATAGCAGCCTAGCTATTAGCTATGCTGTGAAGTGGACTGCTAACGTCGAGCTGGATTGGCGGAGTTAAGTCCCGCCGGTCCCGCCTTACTGCTGTGCTAGGTTGATCAGAAGTTAGGTTGAGACTGCAAATCCAATATGGATGCGGCCCTCGATTGGACTCATTTGCTGCCTATGTAACAGACAGGTCAGGGTTCGTCCAGTAATATTTACAGTCTATGGTTCTGACCGGTTCATTTCAAGGGTGCAACACATGCCTACTAATTATTAATTGAATAATTAGAAAACAAAGTTGTATTTTTGGTGTCAGCTGACTGAAGTTGTTCATTTATTTTAAATTAAAAGCTTAAGAGACATTGATGCAAATGGTCAACTCCCCACTAGCTGGCCAGTAGAACTTGTTTACATCAACATGTATATTTTTGGACCTGTCTCGTCTTAATTGGATAGGACAGCTGACAACAACAGGAAATGTTGGGAGAAGAGAGTTGGGGATGACTTTCAGCAAAGGGCAAAGGTCAGATTTGAACCCCATACCGCAGCAAAGGGGACTATACCCTGTGTAAATTGGGTGCACATCATACCCAATAGGCTATTGGAACCTCCATAGAATTAGTTTTCTTACAATTATAGACCCTCCACTTGTCTGTGGAGTAAAGCATTCAACAATCCTCACACCATTCTCTGGCCCACAGGAAACATTTTTACATACAGTCACATCAAATGACTAACATTTGCATGAAAATATCTCCAAAAGGATCCAACAACACCAACCTCTTTAGTTCAGTAATTCAACTCAACAAAAAGGTTCATTAAAGTGTTCTACTGATGTCTTATGTAAAGGTAGAGTCAGTGGCATTGTTTGTTGCAGCTTGTGAACACAACATCCAAATTGGGCCCCTCCTCCTGGGCTCACCGTCCCCAGAAGTGCACACTCACTGCAGGTGAGTAGTGTGTAAGTTTCCTGCTTGTACATACACTGCAATACTGCTACATGCTAGCACAAGCTAATCACCGATGTAAGACATCTGCATGTCCAACAGAATGCAGGCCAATTCTGCAACCATGAGTGAGAGACAACCCTTGTTTTTGAACAAGGTTTATCCGTGTAGCGTTTCGTCTCACCTCACTATGATTATATTTTAAGTTATTGCTGTTACTTCCACATCAATCATATTAGCCGGAGGTTGAATCACAACCAATAACTGAATTGTATCCACTCCTAAACACACCTTCACACTGACATTGGCAGGGGGAAGCACATCCACTCCACACCCAGAAAACCAAAACATTAAAATGCAGGCAAAGGATAGGGTGTCTGGAGACACAGTCACCACTACAGATGTATGGAGGCCCACTCAAGTGATGATTGAGTATTACTTTTGTCTAAAGTCTATATTTTATTTTTCAGGTAAAAGCTACTGGCTTGATAATGTTTAACCGTTGTGGTAAATACATTTCCTCAATGTTAAGTTTTCCAGAATAGAAGAAGAAAAAAACATTGTGGTCACTGCCTTATCAGGATGTAACTAATTGATTCTGTCCCCCCCTAGTTCTAGTAGAGGAGTTGGATGGTCCAATCGAGGGCCTGTGTCTGGCAGGGCTTAAAAGCCCCACCCCAGGGTGGGCTCTCCCTCTCTCTGGCCTAAACTTTGACTCGTTTGTTTGTGCTATGGTTGTGGCTGGTTGTGCAAATAAATCATTGTTTCTTCAAATTGGGCTGTTCCTTTTGTATTTGTCATGGCCATGGAGCCAGGTTATGACAACATTTTGTAAAAGCTGGAAACACGTTTATTTGTGTTGTGAAGTTGGGCATTTTAACAACGGGATCAAAGGTGAATGACTCATTAGAGACCGTCAGAAGAGGCAATTGGAGGAACTGCAGTTTTTAAAACTTCCACAATGTCTTTTCTTTTTTCTTACTTTTTATGTTGCTGTTTGTTTGCAAAAGTAAATCGGGGGAATGGTTTAGATTTCATGAACTAAATGACCTACAGGACATTGCATTAGGTAATTATTTTGGCATCACTTATTGTACATTAACAATTTAAAGATATAGCCTTGAACTTTACCTCAACCTGTGCACTTCCTTCCCAGAGTAAAGAGAATACAGCAGAGTAGGAGCCATTAAGGAGATCCACCACTCGTCCAGCCACACCTGCTTCAAGTGCCCGGTTGTGCAATCGGGTAACAATTGCATCTCCTCCAGACTTCTTGGGGTTAACTTGGAAGTCGTACATTTTATCATAACTTCCAGCTGGTCTCCTACATGCCGCTCATCTCCAACTCCCCCCTGGGAGAATGGTGAAGGTGCTGTGGGCGGCGTTACTTGTCTGATTCAATGAAAAAGGAGCTGGCAGAGGAGGAGTTTCAGGCCAAGCAATGGACTCCAATATGAGACGTTCCTCCTCAACTTCTGCAGAAGACAGTGGCTTGAAGGTGCAGAAGTCATTAGACACAGGAGGAGCAGTGTGGGGAGCAGTGGGAGGAATAAGTCAGAGCTCCGATGAAGCACTGAACGATTCTGTGAATGAATCTTTTGAACAAATCGTTTTAATAAACTGATTCTTCTGATTCAGTACACTGAAAAGAATTGCTTTTCACATCACTACCTCACTCTCCTCCTGCAAGAACAAATGCCTCCTGGCTTTATAGACATCCCCATTAACAAAATGGCGGCAGCTGGGTGCAGCACAATTTAAATAGCAGGTTTACACTTTTCTTTCAAAGCAGAGAAATGAAAAGAAAAACCTTAAATTAACCTCAGATCATTTACTCAACTAAATGAACTTTAAATAATGACATGATATTCTAACAGTGAGTTAAATGTTAAAGAAATGATTAGAAAGAAAACATTTCTCAGAAATAAAACCCCTTCAGTTGGTCTGCCCCAGTGATGTCAGCGATGACATCATCAATCTTATAAATACCCAGGAAATGCTGAGCCAGACCCTTTTAGCTGCAGGGGACCACATGGGGAACTGAACAAAAGAACAAACAAAGGTAAGTATGGTGTAGCCGATATTAGTGATGGTGAAATGAGGCTTTGTGAAGCAATGAGGCTTTCCAGCCAATTGTATCGCAAATAGATTCATTACTCGAGGCCTCATTTAACACAGTGTACACTAGTGACACCTACTGGTCAAAACAATTTAGAGCAGCCAAATGATTATTGATCACATCACATGCCATTGCATTACTGACATGTTATAGCAAATTGTTCTACTGCGGTAACCAATAAGGATTCACGTGATATTACTTTATAACATACCTTAGTTAATATAATCATATTATCATTCGGTGATCTTATTTTTTTATGATTTCCTATCAAGATATAGCCTATGAAACAATAATATATATAAATCTATTGTTCAACAAGTTTGAGGACTTATGTTAACTACAAGTCCAGGAAAAAAGGAAGATTGAAAGAAAGAGGGACAACATTATGGGGTTTGATTGGGCAGTAAAAGTGCTTCTGTAGGCTTACTGGGAACAGAGTGCTTGTGTAACTGGGCAGTGAAAGTGAATGTGCTTCAGTGAGAGCAGTGAAAGTGAAGGTGCTTTTGCAACTGGGAAGAAAAGGGAAGATTTTTTATTGATTTTTATTTAAAAATAAAAGTTGTTTCACAGTTTTTGGGCTAGTCGATTCCGTTTTTTGGAAACAATTTCCCCAGCCTTGGAGAACACCCTTTCACATGGTACAGAGGTGTGCACAAGAATTGTAGTGCCAGCTGGTAGAGGTGGGGGTAGACAGACTTTTGTCTTTTCCAATAAAGCAGTACGTCATCTGATCTTGGGAGGTTTGTTTCATTGAGGTAGCGCTGGACCTCAATTGTAGCATCATCGGTGGCATTGCAGCTTCTTCTGCTCTGGTCCACACTGTTGTCCAGCAGGCACCACAGGTTTCCACCTAATAAATGTAGAAAAATACATTATTGCCAGTAATTATACTTCACATGATACGAATATACCAGGACTTATATGTCAACAACAATTCACAAACTGAGCAGTAAACATAAAAAATTACCAGAGGTTGTTGCAGACCCAGCAGCCTGGGTTGAGGTTGACGGTTGTGCTGGTGTGTCTGATGGCAATAGAGGAACATCTGGGGTTTTAATAATGCTGGCACACTCCGCTTTCAGTCACCTAACTGCCTCACTGGCCTTTGACTGTCTGAGGAACCCAAGACTTTTGAACCTTGGGTCCAGCATGGTTGCCATTGTCATTATGCTCATGGACTCCACATTAACCAAGATTTCCCTAACACGTCTGACCAGGTTTTCAGCCAGTCGGACAGCCATGTCATTTTTCATGTTCAGTGCTTCACAGTTTACAGCATGTTGCAGCATTTTCAGAATTGGTATAACCTTAGAGGCAGACACTCTTTTCTCCTCAGAGAGTTCCACTGTGGCCTGTTGAAATGGGGACAGCACAAGCAGGCACTCGCTAATGGCCTCATATTCCTGTGCATGAGGCGGGGTGAGGTCTGTATTTAGAGAGGCCAGAGCTGCCCCCATTGGCTCTCTCTGACCATACAGACGCTCAAACATGCATATAGCATGCCTCACTTGTAGGATTTTGCCTGTAGCAATCATGTTTGCTGCAGCATCAGTTACAAGGCATCTGACTTTATGCTTAATGCCCCACTCCTCCATGAGGTTGGTTTTCACCTGAGCTATGTTCTCTGCAGTGTGGCTATTGGGAAATTTCTCCACTCCCAACAGCACAGTGGCAAGCTTGTCATTCTCATCGATGAAATGACACGTCACGGCAAGGTAGGCGTCCATATTGATGGAAGTCCACATGTCAGACGTGAGACTGACAGCCACCACCTTCTGCACCTGGGCCTTGGCCTTCTCCTTGGTCTCCTCGTACTTAGCAGCCACCATGGCCTTTAAAGCCTGAGGAAGAGAAGAAGTGTATAATTGTCCAATTTAAATAGTTATGTTGTCATCTGCCCCACACACACACACACATATATATATATATATATACACACCTGCCTTGTAGGGAGAATGTAGGTAGGGTTGAGCTTTTGGACCAGCTCCCTAAACCCCTCATCCTCCACCACCGTGAAAGGCTGAGTGTCCTTAATGACCATGTTGACCAAAGCATCATCCAACACATGCTTTCTGGAACCTAGGACAAAACGAAAATGTTAATGTATTTTAGTCAACATGTTTTTCGGTATGATTGTGATGAAGCAAAGCAAATTACAGGGAAAAAAATACAAACCTTGCCTGGTTCCTGGCCTATTATCAGGCTGTACATTCTCATGGACAGCTCGATAATGCCTTAGCATTGATGAGGTGTTGTTGCTATAGGCAAGCTCCTTAAAGCACACCAAGCACTTCACCTTCAAATCAAAATAATAAGCCATTGATAATAAATACAGAAAATGATGACAGTGACAGAAATAATAACAACTAATTCAAGCGTTTCAGCACAGTAATACATGAAAGCTTTGTAGCACAATGGTTATGGCATCGCCACCTCAACATAGAGGCCTGAGTTCGGTTGCTGGTACTGCTGAAGAAATGTTTTGTTTTAACGCTTACCTTATTGGGAGTTGACAACTCAAAATGCTCCCAAACAGGAGACGTTTTCCTCTTTCTCACAGGCTCCATTTCTCCAAAAAACAGAACCAAAACTCCAACTCTCAACCACGAACTCTCACTAAACAACCAACCAACTAACACAAACTCACAAGGAGACATGACAAGTGGGTTTCGCTTCCTTTTATCCGAAACACAAACAAATCAATGACGTAGTTCTACTCGAAGTGAGGCCTCGTTTGTCATCGATGACGCACTTCTCTGAAAATGACACGAGCCTCGATACGGGGCCTCGGCTAGAAAAGCCCCTCCTACTCGACACGCTTCAAAGCATCGGTGTCAAACGTAACATCACTAGCCGATATTAGCAGCCATGTTTTAAAACCTCTCTTCCTGCAGGATTCAGGATTGTGGATTAACATGTTGGTTACTTTTTACCAAGAAACAAAGGAACTGATCAATGATTTAAGTCTCCCACTCAGACAGGCTCTGGAGGACAGGATATTATAAACTTTTACAACACATTGAGTAAACAACAAAGCGGACACAGAACACTCTGCTATCTACGAATTGACCCCAAAGACATGAATTATGACCGAAACCAGTCTCTGCAAAGTCGTAAAATTGACCATCTGTGGAAATGCTGCTGAAGAGCTGAATTAAACCACAGCGTTCAATTCTGCATCAAATTAACATTTATGTCTTTCTTCATCTAGATATTTGTAATTGTCACATTGAGTGTATTATAATCATATTTTTAAACTCAAAATCTGATCTTCAGAACACAAATGAGAGTTATAATAGTTTTAATAGGAATTTGACTTGGAGCACTATTGCCATCTAGTGTTAGAATATCCATGAATACGTAACCTTCATAATTATAGTCTGGTCTGGTCTGGGCCTGAATTGAACCACTTGCCAGAGACTGAAACTTGGGACCAGCCGGCTGAGTTCAATCGAACACATCTCATAGTGAGACTGCTGGTGGCAAGGGGCGTTGGAAGATTAAGTCATGAGTCGTGTCTATTCAGAGCCCTCCTTTAAATCCAAATAGAATCCCAAAATTTGTTTATAAACTTTTCCTTTTTCTGATAATTTTCTGATTAAGTAATTCAAACAATACCGCGTTATTAACTGTCTATAATTAATTAATACTTTGATGTGAACGTTAACTTAATGCTAACACAAACAAACACAGGATTGTAAATGCTGTATGTTACAAAAGCAAAAATAAATTATAGCAAAATACACAACTGTGATTTAAATGGTGAATAAGAGAAGAGCGTCTCACCCACTTTGTCACAAAATTAATTTAACAAGCAAGTCATTCAAGCAAGCTCGGGTCACCCCTCTGCTCAAAAAACCCACACTAAACCCAGCCCAGGTTGAAAACTACAGACCGGTTTCTCTTCTGCCCTTTCTATCAAAAATACTTGAGCACACAGTCTTTAAGCAAGTCTCTGAGTTCCTGTCCAGAAATGATCTGTCTGACCCAAATCAGTCAGGCTTTAAGCGGGGCCACTCTACTAAAATGGCACTACTGTCAGTAACAGAATCGCTACGAGCTGCCATAGCTGCGGGTCAGTCCTCAGTTCTATTACTGCTAGACCTGTCTGCAGCCTTTGACACAGTCAACCATCAAATCCTCCTATCCACGCTCTCTGAACTTGGCATCTCAGGATCTGGCCTCTGCTGGTTCATGTCCTACCTCTCTGGGCGATCCTTTAGAGTGTCGTGGAAGGGAGAAGTGGCCAAAGGGGTACCTCAAGGGTCAGTGCTTGGTCCCCTTCTCTTCTCCATATACACAAGCTCACTTGGTTCAATAATCCGCTCTCATGGCTTCTCATACCACTGCTATGCTGACGATACCCAGCTCTTCCTGTCATTCCCGCCAGATGATGTTACAGTCTCTGCAAGAATCTTGTCATGCCTTGCTGATATCTCTAAATGGATGAATGAACGCCACCTTCAACTCAATCTTACAAAGACTGAGCTCCTTGTCATCCCAGCCAGTTCCTCTATGCAACCACAGATCAATATCCAGCTTGGAACAACCAAACTCATGCCCACAAAGTTCTTTTCAACTTTCCCTTAAGGTACTTGTCGACTATCGGTCTCGTGCCTGGGTGTCATGATTGATGACCAGCTAACTTTTAAGGTTCAAGTAGCCTCGATTGCCCGGTCATGTCGATTTGCCCTGTACAAGATCAGACCTTAACTGTCAGAACATGCTACACAGCTCCTGGTACAGGCTCTTGTGATATCATGCATGGACTATTGCAACTCCCTACTGGCAGGTCTCCCTACATGCACTATCAAACCCCTGCAGATGATACAAAATGCAGCAGCATGACTGGTCTTCAACCTTCCTAAAAGAGCACTCTTAGCAATTATCTTTTGTTGGGGTGCTATGGTGGGTCGCTAAAGACTCTTCAACTAGTCCAGAACGCTGCAGCTCGTGTACTGACTAGAACTAGGAAAAGGGACCACATTACTCCTGTGTTGGCTTCTCTGCACTGGCTGCAATTGAAGATCCTTCTTCTCACTTACAAAGCTCTAAATGGCCAGGCACCATCTTATCTTAAGGAGCTACTAGTGCCGCACTGCCCCTCGAGAACATTACGGTCCCAGAATGCAGGCCTGCTAGTGGTACCTACAGTCTCTAAGTGTACTATGGGAGGTAAAGCCTTCAGTTATCGGGCTCCTCTCCTCTGGAATCGTCTTCCAGCCGGGGTCCGGGAGGCAGACACAGTCTGCATTTTTAAGAATAGACTTAAAACTTTCCTTTTTGATTAATCTTATAGTTAGGGCTGGTGCTGGTGTAGACCAGCTCCTAGTTATGCTGCTATAGGCTTAGACTACCGGGGGAACTGGCACCTTGAGCTCCGCTCTCTCTCTCTCTCCCTCTCTCTCTCTGTGCATATACAGTACATCATATTACTGCATTATATTACATTATAACACAGGCTGTCCAGTCATATAGAGGTCCACTGGTTTAGCTGCGGAGCAGCGCTAAAATGCTCCTTGAATAAGAACTGACTGCCATACTCATATTAAAAGTCGTTTAACTGATTTTACTTAGTTGAAAAGGTGGAACTCAACACAGAGCTGATCAGACTCTAGAGCGCAACGCTGAAGCGCACGTTTGGAAACATTTTATCATTTTATAATGCCGGGCACTAAAATACCTGAAGATGACAGTGTTTCCATCACAGACACATATATTCATGTGAGCAGGTTTTGTCTGTGATGAACCTTAACAAGTGAAAACTGTGTTGTGGCCTGACACTTCTCTCTCTCTCTCTCTCTGAAGCGTAGCCTGTGTTGTTTGCAAGGTGTTTTCATACGATTTGGTGTGTGTGTGTCTCGTTGGGTAGTTGCGGAAGTGTACGTTAAATCGGGGCTGTTACGGTAACCATAGTAACGAGTAAGCTAACGTTTGTGTTGGCTGTGGTGCGGAGGCTAGTACGGTTAGCGACTCTCTGTGGTGACTTGTTTGCCGGCGTCCGGCTGGTTATAGGTTTGTATGGGCATGTACGTAGCTTGAAGGTTTTGTGCAGGTCAATAGACTGCATTTGTGTGGTGATTTGTTCCTTCTCCTATTACGCCTTTACTGTGTTCTAATTTTTGGGTGAACATGGCCGAGCTTAAACCAAAGGACTTCTTGGAAAATGACGTGACACGTTCGCAGTTGGCTAAACTGGGTAAAACTAAACTATGGAAACTGATGGAATATTTGGAGTTAGATGCCCCGGAGGAGGCTAAAAAACCTGAACTCATGCAGAGTATACTGGTAAATTGTAACCCCGAGGAGAAAGCCAGAGAGTGCGAGCGACAAGAACGAGAACGAGAGGAGAAAAAACGAGAGAAACAAAGAGAGAATGAAAGAGAGAGAGAGCTTGAAAAAAATAAAACTTGAAGTCGAGAGAGCTAAACTTGCTTTGGATCGTAGATGTCAGGAGCAGCGAGAGGTCTTTAATGTTAATAAGTGTGTGTCTTTGATGCCGAAGTTTGATCCTAAGAAGGTGGAATCTTTTTTTGAGAGGTTCGGGAAGATCGCTTTGCAGCGTAACTGGGCAAATAAGGAGTGAGTTACACTCATACAGGGCTCCCTAACAGGGAAGGCCCAGGAAGCATATGTTGCGCCAGATAAGAGTCAGATTGATGATTATGATGTGGTTCGACAGGCTGTCCTAAAATGTTATGAGTTGGTTCCAGAGGCCTATAGACAGTGGTTCAGGACCGACAGACCGCATCCAGGACAGACTTATCTAGATTTCGCAAGACAACAGGAAGCAGCGTTTGATAAGTGGCTGAGAGCCAGCGAGGTGTATGATTTTAAGAACTTAGGCAAAGTAATGGTGCTGGAGCAGTTCAAGCTGAGCCTGCCAAAGGTCATGCAGACCTACTTCAATGATCTTGAGGTGAAAACAGTGTCAAAGGCTGCTGAGGCTGCCGATAATTATGTCTTTATTCATAAAGAGTCATGGCGTGATAAACCTAGCAATCACTCTAACAGGACAGAAGACTTCGCGACACGTCCCAGTAATAAGAGTAGTGGCAGTTGGTGTCTGCCTGAGAATAGTGGGCGACCACACAAGCTGCCTATTTACTCAGGGGACCGATCTTCTCCTTTCTCTGGGGAGATTATTTTTCATTATTGTCGAAAACCTGGTCACATAAAGTCTTGTTGTCCGGCCCTACAAAGAAAGGGGCCCTCCAGAGCGGAAGCCGAACTCGGTTGGAGATCAGGCAGAAAATGTTGATAAAGCAGATATGAAAATGTTTGATGGTTTCCTCTCTGATGGGACGGTCGCTGTAGAAGAGGGCGTAGCTGAGGCTTCTGTTATGGTCCTCAGGGACACCGCCTCAGGGCAGTCTCTAGTGGTAGAGGGTGCTGTAGATCTTCCTGAAACAGCTGCTTTAGGGGTTTATGTGCCTGTGAAAGGTTTTGGAGGTGGTTACAGTGCTCTTCCCCTGTACAGGATGTTTGTTCGAACAAACATTTTTGTTGGATATGCTAAGGTGGGAGTGACACCTGAGCTACCAGTGGAAGGTGTTACTTTTCTTTTGGGAAATGACTTGGCAGGTGATAAGGTGGTATCAACCCCAATCCTGTCTCCTTGTGAAGTTGCTGAGAAGGTTTTAGAGGAGCAGTATCCAGAGGCTTTCCCAGTTTGTGTTGTCACCCGATCACACATGAAAGTCCTTACAGATATGACTGCTAAGGTTGAGGAGGACACGGTAGCCAAAGTGACTTTTGACTTAGCAGATACAGTCTTTGCTAAATGGTGTGGCGTGGACCAGCTTCCTGTGTTGAACAGAGACATGTTGGTTACAGAGCAGAAACAGGACCCCACTCTGCGCTCTCTCAGGGAGACAGCTGTATCTTTGGAGTACAAACATGGTGGAGGGATGTTATTTACAAGATGATGTGCTGATGAGAAAGTGGAGACCCCCGAACTGACCTGCCACTGAGGAGTGGAGTGTGATTAGGCAGATAGTCCTGCCTCAGGGCTATCGTAGCGAGGTGCTAGGTTTGGCCCATGAAACACCATTAGCTGGCCATTCAGGTATTCAAAAGACTCAGGCTAAAGTTATGAAGCATTTTTACTGGCCTAAACTCCATAAGGATGTGGTATCTTTTTGTCATTCTTGCCACCCGTGTCAGCTGGGGGGGAAACCCCAGCGGTCAGCATTCCCACGCATTTTCCGCAATGCATTCAGTAAGTTCTCAGAGGTGTTGCTGTTTTGAAGGTTGGAATTTGTTAAATATCATGAGTAACACCCATACTGTACAGATACCCCAAACATTATCTTTGTCAATACCATCCGTCCATTAGCAACAACACTTATCATCCGCCGGCAGTGAAGTCATATCTTCTTTTTCTCACTAGAGCTTTGCATAACACCGCCCTTCAGTGCTATGATAAGCCAAATATATTTTGTGAAGTGACTGACAAGTACTCACTTTCCCAAAGCTTGCCTGAAGGGCCTGCTGTTAGGAGGCTTCTTCATAACCATGTTATGTAAGCATGAGTCTCCTCTGAGTACAGGAGCCCTCTGTTTGGGGCCCATGTGTTTCAGGCAAAAGCTGTATGAATCAGTGATCGTAAACCTCAATGCAATCTGTGAGAAAAACTTTCAAAAGTAGTTTGCTGTTTGCATTTTTAATGTTGTTGATTTTTTACTTTGGGAATATATCGGGATCCTGTCTTCTCACCACAAAGGCACAACCGCACAGAAATCTGCTCTTCCTTTTTCACAGAAGTCAAGAGCTTGTAAAAGGAAAGCCTCCATTAAGAAATGTAAGTAATGTTTTTTTTCTGTCTCAAATACATTGAAACACATCAAAGGAATTAAAAAAAAAAAAAAAATCAGAAAAGGCTCTGAGATAAAAGCAACAATATTTACCTTTTTCAACCATAAAATAGTCTTTTCAAAGTCGATTTAATAGTTCAATAACGTTTGACATGGAGAATAGCATTCCCATTTCCACAAAGAAGCAGAGGATTTTATGGCACACCTTCACCAACGACCAAGGTGCATGAAGAGTGAGGTCAAAAAGCTCCAGCAACACTTGCAGCACGAAGATCAACTTTATTAAAGGGATACTTCACCCGTTGAAACATGAATCTGTATTGACATTGGGTCATATATGTAGTAGAAATGTGAAATAAATTTTGAAGTTGGTGCCTTCTTGGCCGAGAAAAGGCAGAAAGTGTATTTTTGGCTCATGTGGATGAAAGATACCAAATCCCAGAATGCACAGCACCGCAGGCCACTCCCACTAAGGTCAGGTTTACAGATATATTTACTTCAACACATAAGGCCGTTTCCTCAACTAATTCCAAGATTTCTTCCAGAAGGAATTGGCATCTTGGAAATTCCTGGCAGAAAACAGACTCTATGTCTGTGTCCACAGGCAACCAGTGAGAGCACCGACACTACCAGTCCGCCCCAGCTCGAGCCAGCCCGGGCTCCCCGGCCAGGAATATAGCCGGGAGACGGTTGCTTCTGACAGGCTGGTTTTGTTTCTCGGCTGCTGCGGCCAGCGGCGGTCCCGGCGGCCAGCAGCCAGCGGCGGCAGCAGCCAAGACACAAGACCGGCCTGTCGGCAGCAGCCATCTCGCCGCTATATTTATATTTTTTCGCCATTATCAGCTTGGCGGACGTTAAGTTTCGATTCTGGGAGTGAGTTCACCCACTGATCTGTGATTGGTCTGTAGCTTCAGTGGTCGAAAATGAGGAATTAGCGTTGTAGTTTCACCCCGCTAACCGCAACAGCTTCCAATGATGCAAAATGATGATTTTTGCGTCATCGGAAGCTCCTTTTCAGACATAGAAATACAAAGATATCCCGTCTCAGGGGAAAATGAGTGCTGGATGCACGACCATCCAAAAATACTACCAGGTTTCTAATGATACAAAACTTAATGCAAAGACTGTGGCTCAGTTGGTAGAGTCATCATCTCTCAACCAGAAGGTCAAGGGTTCAATCCCCAGCTCCTGCAGCAAGATGTCCGATTTGTCCTTGGGCAAGACACTTAATCCCGAATTGCTCCTGCTACTTAATCGGTGTGTGTAAAAACACAAGAAGGAATTGCCTTAATTTACTGACAAAAGAATGTTTGGTGCTTATTGATCTGCAATGATTCTAGTCTGAAGACCTGAGGCACAGCCTTTACAAAGTTTAAATACTTCAACCTCAAGCTCTGGAATAAAAACTTTGTATCGGGGTAACTACATTCTCTGACGTCAGTGTACAGCAGGGTTGTGTCCAGACTTTTTTGACTGGGGTGACCCAACTGGGGCACCGACCTATTCATGGTTGGCCGAAAGTATGTGTGCGTAGAAACACAAGAAGGAATTGCCTTAATTTACTCAAAGAAGAGATGAGAAATTAGAAACCCATTGATGAGGTAAGAGTAACCCAACATTGAAAATAAAATGAACAAACATTGGGGTAGGAATAAACCAGAAATACAGTTAAAATGAATCAGGAGCTTGGGTTGAATATATGACCCATGTGGCTGGGTTAAACAGGTAACACATCTTGTGTGGTAAAAATAAACCGAGCAGGTAGTTGGCCCTTATTTGACCTGATTTGTTTTTTTTTTATCCTAGCAATTTTGGTATGTAATTTACTACTAACCTTAAAGAAAGATTACATATTCCTGTGTATATCTTTTTGCAGTAAAAGGGTATAGCAACATATACATTTTTTAAGCTTAATTCTCAAAAATGTACTGTATGTGCAAAGTCACAATTTAAAGTAATGACAAAATGAAAAGCGCTATATTGAAATGCAAAATTAGCTACTACCAGCCTTCAATAGCCCAAATAGTTTAATTTAAAATAAGTTTAGCCTCTGACAAAGGAAATAGCCAATCAGATTTCAGGATTATTAGGATGCACCAGGGGTGTCAAATCAGATAAAAAGCCACTACATTTTGTTTGAACCTCACAACAAAATAATGAAATAGGAATTAAAGATGTATACAACTTTACATATGGGAGCAACTGTGACAAATTAAAGTTTCAGACAACGTTACTAGTGTTTCATTGGTACACACTGCATTAAATATACATATAGAGCTATCTGAATATCTTGGTGAGAAACACAGCTTGCAATCACTGAGGTTCTGTGGTCAATTAAAAAAATAGCCTTTGACACTGGAAACTGGAGGCTTAATTTGGAACTCCATGTTGTCAAGGGAGATAGAGGTTAAATCATTACTCTGCAGCAGAGGGAAAATACTCTGTGGCAATGCAGTCGCTACTTGAAGGACACCCCTAGCAGTTTTGCATCAGACCGGGAACTGAATGTAAACACTTCTGCTCATGCATCTATTAAGAGAACTTCTGTGGAAAAGCGCTCATGTCCTAATTCTCTAATCTAACACCTACAGTCCACAGTACAGAGAAGCAACTGCATTTATCACTGACCGATGAGAGTCTGCTCAGCATAAGCACTCGCATGTGCTTCTATCTTTAGAGGGAAAGCTGCAGGTGTCATTTATTACCGAAGTTGTGGAAAGTGGGGAGAACCATATCAGTCTTTGAGCTGCTTTAAGTTACATCCATAATTTATCACCAGGCTCAGTCTTAAAGAGCTTACATGTAAATAATGCTTTGGTTGCAAAGGAATTCACTGAGGGCTGAAGGAGTTCTACTTAGTAGCTTTTTTTTGGTAAAAGCTGCATCCAGGAGTTGAACTATATTATGTAGCTGTGATAACTACTTCTACTGCTCTATAAATAAGAGGCCATAGTCTTCCATTAAGCAACTGTTTTCTAGTTTCATTATTTCACGATGATGTTTTCAACCTAAGGCAGTTGCAACTTAAAAATAAAGAGCACTCTAATAATCGTGTTTCCTTAATGCATAAGGTGAATGAGTTAGATTTTGCCATGAAAAATCAAGAGATAGTGATACCAGTCTGTTGTGGCAACCTAAAAAAAAAGCTCCAAGCAAGAAATATGATTCGTTTTGTAACATTGCATCCATTTGGAAGACAATGAAAACTAGCATGACAGTCCAAGGGAACTCCTGCTGAAAATGTTACAAGAATAATTCATATTTCTTATGTGGTCAACTGACAGCACCATCGAAGAAAACTCACAACCAAGTTTATTCATCCTCTTTTTTCCCCCCTTTTTTTTAACTAACGGTGGGATAGCCTGCACTTGTGCTTTATCTGCTCTGTATGAATAAAAGTTGTCCCAAGCAGTGATTGAGATCACATTGGATCGCCAAACCTTCATTTTAGCCCAAAGTCAACAAGGAAAACAGAATAATAGGAGAAATTAGCAACACATGATGACATATCATAGTTAAAAGTATCCTCTAGCAGATGTTTTTTTTTTCTTTTTTAGTATCATACACTGCAGAATGCCTTTACCTGCGGATCCGGAGGAGAGACGCGTCGCGATAGCGCGGCGAGGACTGCGCGGACTTCCCGGACAGACCCTCACACCCTCGTCCTGACATTGGAGACAGATGACCTGGCTCTCCTGACCTTCTCCGACTCCGCCGCACCCCATGTGCTCGCTCCCCGCCTGGATCTTCATACCTGTGTTGATCCGATGGACCAGCCGCATGTCTGCCGCTGCTTCATGCTCGAGCATCCTCTTCACAAGCGGAGGTCACAGTTATCATAACGCATGACTTGGAGTAGTGTGACGGAAACTATCTTTCCTCTACCTACGGCAATCTTAACTCCACCCAC
Organism: Labrus mixtus; assembly: GCF_963584025.1. NCBI lineage: Eukaryota > Metazoa > Chordata > Actinopteri > Labriformes > Labridae > Labrus > Labrus mixtus. Next base: position 4,864,693 of record NC_083633.1, on the reverse strand, counting down.
TTTTGTTGTATTCAAGCGCTTATTTTCCAGACTTGTCCCCCAATATCAACTCACCTCCGCTCCATCATGCCAGCCTATCTCTGCGGCTTGGGGGTTGGTTGCGGCTCCTTACGCACGGCTGAAGGCGTGGCTGCTTCACGTGGTTGGTTAGGTCGCAGTGTCAAGTTGCCGTGGGAGTTTTAATTATCAAAAATTAAGCGTACATAAAGGAAGGTCTCTACTAATTACAGAAGAGACTCCTCACTTTAAAAAGTAAGTCATTCTGCAGATTCTTTTGAATAGCAACTAATAAATTGACCTGATGACGTACCAGACCGGTAACTAGGAATTTCTGACTTCCAAGTTCAAATTGAATGCTCCATAACTTATGAAGGGGGACCTGAAGTGTTAAGTGAATGCACACACATGCACATGCTCACTCACTGCGGTATTGCACATCATATTCTTTATAGTGTTTGGCTGTAATTTAAGTTTGGGTTAGAACCCTAACCCTAACCCTAATGTGTTAGCCGATGTGAATACAACATGTTAGCATTTGAGTTTACTTTGTAGGTATTTGTAAAGTTTTCCTTTACCCTTTTTCCTTCTGCTTTGTACTTCTGCATGACATTTACTCGGTTTCTTACTGGTTACTTTTTTATCTATGGTTACATCCGTTACAGACATTTGACCAGTTTGATAAATCTTGTTAAAAATAGTCCTCTATTTATATTTTTATATATGAAAGAAGTAGTGCCATCAAAACATATTTTAATGCCCAAACTTAAGTGTAGTCATTTGGGAAGAATGACCTATTTCAACAGTTTAAATTAAACACATTTTAAATTAAATCTAATTTTCAGAGGTGGGACATATAATAAACTTAATATAAAGCCTGTATAAATATCAACTTGATGGGTTGTGAAGCAACAAGCTGTGAGGACCTTTTTCTATATTTTAATGTAGCTAAATTTAGTCCTTAAAGATTCAAGCTGAAAAGATGATATTTCGACTCATTTGTGTTAGTCTCGTGAAATATTACACATTAAATAACATCTGTATGATACTATATTGTAAGTAGTAATTAAAGAAAATGTGTACTGGAGACAGACAGGGTAAATGCATAAATGACATACACACATACTTGATGCCATCCCTGCATACGTTGTTGCACCAATTGGGCCAAACCAGTCACAAAAAGTCTGAACACGCCCCTGCTTACAAAAGACATCAACGTAAAAAAAAATAAAAGGTCACACATTTTTACATTATTGAGCAGTTAAAAGGTCAAATGTAAATTCAGTTGGACATTAAAATACTCTTAAAATGTGACATTTGACTCTGCATTTAAAGAATTATTGGTACAGTCAATATGAAGTGCCTTGTTGTGTTTGATACTTGAAATACCTCCTGAACCATCTGCCTCACTCTACCTCCATATCCCCAAGATGTTATCCTTTAAGAATTATCTGAGCCCAGTTGTTTCAAATGAATCCAGATAAGAATGATCTGGATTAGGTAGTCCAATTTTTATTTTCATATCCAGGAGTCCAGTTCACTCTTTTTCACTTTTACCTACCCAGGATCACTAGCCCAACTCACTTTCATCCTTGTTTAAAAAAATAAAATAAAATGAAAATGAGCTCAATCTGATCCAAGCAGTGACTTTTATGGATGAACCAAAGTATTCTATTGTTTGGCCTAAAAGGTTCAGCAGTGCTCTAAAGAGGACCTCACACTGCATACTTTGTCCACAGGGGGGCGCCACAATCCACACAAGTTGAGAGAACCTCTCAGCTGCAACACATTTGATATGTAATGTCATAGTTGACATTTTCTTGTAATCCAGCCTGAATCCAGCACTCTGCTGGTATCACCATAATCCTGAGTTTTTGGATTAAAGAAATCCTCGTCAAAAGTTTAAACAACAAAAACTGAAGGTTTTACCAGTGAACAAAACAGGATTGGATTGGTTTTATCTGATTATGTTTTCCTTTTCTTTTTTAAACAACCTGATTTCAAGATTTGATCCTATCCATATCTTTAATCCTGTTGGATTACTACCAGGACCTGATGATATCAGGGAAGTATGATGACTTTTTTTAACGTTCATCTGATCTTCAGAAAATACTTTCTGGGTGCATAGTGCCTCATAATGGTTCATAATGCAGAACAAATGGCATTGCAAGGTTGTGAATCATGCAGATAACTTCTCAAGTCGAGTATTCATGTTGTTAATTATTACAACCCTGATTCCTAAAAGTTGGGATGTTGTGTAAAATGAAAACAAAAATAGAAGGTGATGATTATTTTTTTTAAAGGTTGAAACACCATATCTGATTAAAAAATTGCACAAAGACAACATATCAAATGTTGAATCTGAGAAATTCTATCAATGTTTGAAAAATGGACTCCTATTTTAAATTTGAGGCTGAAAGCATGTTTAAAAAAAGTTTTGAAAGTTGCAACAAGGGGACAAAGAGTTGAGAAAGTCTTTCAATAACAGCTAATGGAATATCTCACAGTTAATAAGGTTAACAGGAAAAGGTGAGTATCATGATTGGGTATAAAAAAGAGCAGCAGCAGAGTGGCTGAGTCTTTGTGCAGTCAAGATGGGGATGTGTTCAATGTGTTTAAATTGATGAGGTTTAATTACAGCTGTTTCAAATGACTGTGGTACAGTCATCTCCCCAGTATAACTTTAACCCCTCATACAAGAACACGTATACCTTCACCTGAACAATGAACGAGCACCACCCTAAACAGTCTCACCTTTCAATACATTCAAACGAACCATGTTGAGAGACCACATTCCTGTAGTTCAGGATGTTCTTAACATGTCATTCTCAACCTTTCACCATCTGCTCTCATCATGTTGTGTAAGGAGGTGTCTGTTTGTAGCTGAGGGATTATAGAGCATCATGTATGTAGTAAGTAGTAATGATCAGTCTGAAATAAAGGCTACTGTTTGTTTTGTGCTGATGTGATTAATATATTGTAACTAAAATTCAACAATGACATATGATCTGATTTAATAGTGCTCTGGCCAGAGTTTTCAGATTGTGAAATATAAAGCACATGTTGTAGGTATGCAAATTATGTAACAAGATCATTCTCTGATGTTGATGATCACAGTAGGATTCAAAAAGGTTTTTTCAAAGAGTTATATACATTTCATATTACAAAAATGGATTCTGGATCTTTTACTTGGTTTGACTGTCATGCACAGGGGTGGGCAACTGGTGGCCCCATCAACCCTCAATGAGGCCCTCAGGTCAATTTTTACATATCAGTTAATTGGAAACATGAAGAAAACATGACAAAATCTGCCATGAAATCATGAAAATCAGAAATATTGCCCATCCCTGTCATGCGTGTATTAAGTTTCAGATAAAAGTTATAAACATTTAGTAAAACATTTTTATTTCTTTTCCATATGGGTGTCTCCGCCACCTTGACATATTTCAGTACTCAATGGAGATGCTTTGTTTATGCAAAGTTTATGCTACAGGCCCATACTTGAGTTACTGTCAAACTGGTTTTCATCTGTTCAGTTGTTGTTCAGCTGGTGTTTTTAATATATGGATGGATACGTAACCAAAGGTTAAATGTAAGGAGGCAACATTCTTGGGAAGGGCATCATTCATCTTGATAATAGAACTTCTAACCTTGATGACTTTATGAAGCTTCTTTATCACTTTTTTGACACTTCTTGTTATGACAAGTTGTTTTGATTTCTGAGTAAAAGGCTTACTTTTTTTAAATTTGGATTTCCATCACATCACAGAGATTTCACCACTGTGTTCACTCCAAATTAATGTCTTCTGAGGTAAGCCATAATATTCTTTATTTTGTTTGGGTGTAACTATCCTATCCTATTATCACATTCTCGATTGACTAGATTTAGTTTGATGTTGAAAGCTAGACATGATGACACTATAAATATTCAGAGGTTTTTATGACTGAGTTAAGTGACTTCCAGAAGAATTCATATGATAAACTTAACACAGAGTCTGTTTCCCCTTTTTGTTGTTTTAGTCCAGAACCAGAGGAGGACTCACCATGTGGCTAAAATGTTTTATAAGTAACCTTGTCAAAATGAAACTTCTGAAGACCTGTGTCATCCTCCTCCTTGTGTATATGTTGTTGTTTACACTAAGAAATATGGACCTGCTGCAGGTGAGAACTGGGATTATTGGTAACACTTTAAAGAAAGCATTTGTATGTTTTTCTATGAGTCTGATTACAGGAGACTATTTACAACAGTCTCTTTCGATGTACTCTCAGATAACATTAATCGTTTTGGTTGCAAATAAACACTACAGGGGCTGGGGGGTGAGGGCACTAGCATGGGCCCTACTTGAAAATGATGCCCACCTGCTGCCCCAAAATCCTAACCAGCTATTCACCTTGTCAAAGGTGGGACAGATGATAATATAACATTTATGAGGGGAGCATTTTTAATTCAAATATTTCACTGCTTTATTCCTTAAAGAGACAAACTTAGAAAACTTGTGTTTTCAATTATTCCATGTAAGTGTTTAAAGTTATGACATTTTCACAGAAAATAACATCTTAATGATACTTTATTGTTAGTAGTAATTAAATTAGGGCTGGGCACGTTAACACGTTATTTTCGCGTTAACTCATTAATTAATTATCGCCGACAATTATTTTATCTCGCATTAACGCAGTTTTTATTATTTATTTTCTTATTGTAAAAGTCTGTTGCTCACTGGCTTTTATTTTGTAAAATTCCATCGTGAGCGAGCCGAGTATGTTGCTTACTGCTGCGCATGTCTGCTGCGGCGCTCACAGGAAAGAGGAGAAACAATGTTGCCAACTTGGCGACTTTCTCGCTAAATCTGGCGACTTTCCAAACCCCCTTGGCGACTTTTTTTGTCAACAGCTACTAGCGACAAATCTAGCGACTTTTTCTGGTGTTATTGGAGACTTTTTTGGTGTAAGAAACTGACGTGAAAGCACGTATTGCTCTGCAGTTACTGTCCCCAACAAGCAGCGGGTGCTGCCGTGAGCCCCTCCCCCTTCCAAAAGCTCTCACAGGCTGTCAGTGTAGCCTCGCGCAGCAGACCCAGCTGCAGTCAGAGAGCAGAGAGGAGACCCACACCACTCTGCGTCCAGACTGCAACGAATGCAATAAGCTTTAGTTTTGTATTTATTTGCTTTGACTACATTGTTTAAGTTGAGAAGTACATTTACAATAAAAGTGCACTATACACTACTTTTTAATTCATTATTGGATTTTGCGTATAACAATGCGATTAATCGCGATTAATCACAGGAACTCATGCGATTAACGCAATCAAAACTTTTAATCGTTTCCCAGCCCTAAATTAAATAAATGCTTATTGGAGACAGCAGGGAAAATGCATACATGACATGCACACAAACTTGATGCCATCCCTGCATGCAGTGAAAAAAAAGAATCACAGGTGTTTACATGATTAAGCAGTTAAAAGGTAAGATGTGATTTAGTTGGACTTTAAATACTCTTAAAATGTGACATTTGATTTTGCACTGTGACTTCTTAAGACATGAAATGTTTAATTTATTTTTTAAATTTTGTTAATATGAGTAATTCTGAAGTTACAGGAGTGTCCACTAGAGTGGACATCATGCAACTCTATAATGCAAAAAAATGTTTATTTATTTATCTTGTAGTGCATAAACAAAGATCAGAATTCTTCCCCTTTCAAAATCACATTTGCAGTTTTCACATGTCAATTGGGGTGGAGAGATCCATTTAAATTTAACTTTTGAAGGATGAACGTCTTTGAGTTTTTGAGTGTTCCTGTTTAAAAAAGGAAAAACATGTTTGATGAGCTAAAATTACCTGCTCAATTTTTGCCTGAAGGCTGCCTGAACAACATTTATTGGGAGAAAATCAATTTATGAAGAGTAACCAAAACCATCCCAACATCAGTTATTTTCACGATTAGCAAAGTCTCAGTATTGTCATTGAAATGTAGCCGGCAATGCACGATGTCCAACTAGTGGACAGCTGATAAATCATGATTTTCTCCAAAACTAAAATCAATATTTGATCCTTTCACAATAACATTGCTCCTTAGTTTTTACTTGATGTTAAGAAAAAAACATCACCTGCAAGTTATATGGGCCATCTACATTTTGGTACACTTACAACAGCTGGCCAATGGATGACAGTGTATGGGCTGACTTGCTAAAGTCCACTGGAGTGGAAAACAGCTTTTGAATAGCTGTCCATTGTAGTGACCAGTATGCGTGAAAGGGATAATTATTGGTACAGTCAATATGAGCTGCGTTGTTGATTTGATTTAGATTTATTTATTTGGAACGTAAAAATGTAAAAAACAAAATAATAAAATAGCTGTAATTAAAAATATGTAAAAAAAAATAAAGTGAATACACAACATAAGAAGGACAAATCATCGTTCATTCGTTCTTTCATGCCTGAAAAGGAGTAGGAAGAATGATTTAATCTACCCCTTTTAACTCAATTTAATGAATTATACCATAATATGTAATATTAAAAAATTACTTGTATACCATAATGTAACTATTCTCATGACTATAATTATTTACAGTGTGCCATTACCAGTAACAAAACCCACAAACTATACTAAACTAAATCATAAACTAAATAATTACAAACACACTCCAGTGATTGTATTACCCTTCCTCATGTACTATATGTTGGAGGGTCAGGTTTTAACCATTTAATTGTGATACATGTGAGAGCTGCTGTTATCACTATTTCTAAAAGGTATTTTATAGCTCTACCATCAACCTATCGGTTTTAGGCCCAGTATTTCCTCATTCGATCTTTTGATGAAATATTGTTTCCTGAGCCTCAGAAACCTCCTCCCAAAATGTTTTTAATGTCCAAAATATGGACTGATTTCTCTACCACTATTTATCCAACATGTATCACAGTATGCTGAGACCATTTTAACCACTATTACTGGTGTCCGTAAGTATCTCATTATCTTCCACTTCAATTCCCTCCATGTATTAGAACTGGCTACAAGATGTGCTTCAGTTCATATTTCTACCATTTTCCCTCTGGTATGTCTACATTAATTTCAGTTTCCCATCTTCCTTTTATCTGCTTTGCAATTTTCAAAGTCATACCTGAAAATACATGATAAAAGTGACTTGTAATTTTCTTACCCCCATTTCCTGTTTCCTCAATTCAAGTGGGCTCCAAGACTTTATTCCATTCTTTATGCTTAGTGGAAAATGTCCTGAACTGTAAATATATAAAGAAATCAGTGTTAGGAAGTGTGAATTCCTATTTAACTGTTCAAATTTTAGACTTCTATCCCTGTGGAGTTGCTGTAGCTTAGTGAGTTTATATTCTGACCATTTCCTAAATCCTGCATCTGTATGGAAGGGAGTAAAACCCTTTATAAATTCAATGTAAGTTAGTCCCGAGATTGCAAACCAAAAGATGCTTTTACTTTCGTTCACATCTTTGGTGTGACTCTGGTCCATTTAACCATTTGAATGTCCCCTAATGGGACGTCTATGAAAGCTAAGGCCTGTAGGGGAGTAACAAAAACTTTTTTCAATGCTGAGCCAGAGTGTGTCTGACGGCCAAATTCCACCAGCTTCCACTGTCTCAGCTCGGCCAGTTACACAAGGCTTCTATTTTTACCAGATGCCGGAGCACGGTGCATCAATTTACCACAGAAAAGATTGAGTGGGAGGGGAAGTCATTTTCCATTTAAAAATAAATTGTACTTAAATTTGATGGTGAAGACATGTTTAAAACAGTTGGGACAGTGGCAACAAAATAGTATAAAAGTTGTAAAATGCTTTAAATAACAGCTGATGGAACATCTTACAGTTAATAAGGTTAACAGGAAACAGGCGAGTAACATTTCTAGGTATAAAAAGAGCATCGCAGAGTGGCTTGTCTTTGTGAAGTCAAGATGCGGTGGATGTTTTCTTGTCCACTGACATCCACATATTAAATCCCTTTCAATCCTGTAACTTTTTTTTCTTGTGTAGAGATCATGGCAGTATATTTGAAAGATCTTCCATCCTCTTTTAGTTCAATTTAGTCCATTTGTTTGATACATCGTTGTAACCATCCTTCTTTTTCGACCCCTTGCCAGATTCATTTTGAAGAAAACTCTATCATCTTCCTGAAGAAAGTGACCTCCGCTCCTTCCACTAGTCCTGCGTCGGCTCCTTACATGCCTGACAACTTCTGCACCATCAAGCCACTGTCTTCTGCAGAAGCTGAGGAGGAACGTCTCATATTGGACTCCATTGCTTGGCCTGAAACTCCTCCTCTGCCAGCTCCTTTTTCATTGAATCAGACAAGTAATGCCGCCCACAGCACCTTCATCATTCTCCCAGGGGGGGTTGGAGACGAGCGGCATGTAGGAGACCAGCTGGAAGTTATTATACAAATGTACAACTTCCAAGGTAACCCCAAGAAGTCTGGAGGAGATGCAATTGTTGCCCGGTTGCACAACAGGGCACTTGAAGCAGGTGTGGCTGGACGAGTGGTGGATCTCCTTAATGGCTCCTACTCTGCTGTATTCTCTTTACTCTGGGAAGGAAGTGCACAGGTTGAGGTAAAGTTCAAGGCTATATCCTTAAATATTAATATACAATAAGTAATGCCAAAAGAATTACCTATTGCAATGGTATTGTCCTGTAGGTAGTTATATAAGGAAAGAAAACTCTCTGTGCTCGACCAACTAGTTGCCGACTACGCACCAAGACTCTTAAAAACGTGCTGTGGAAGCAGGGAAAGTGATACAGACCTGTCTTCGGAGGAAGGCCAGCACTTGAGAGACGAGGAGCAATGGGAGACTACAGTCTTTGATTCCCTGCTGTTATCCCCCAGATCTACTCCAATGAGGGAATTGAGTCTGACTTCCCCCTACACTTCACACCTGGGCCACAGGCCTCAGTCTGTCCAACACACGGCTGGTCACAACACTCATAACACTTTATGTTTACACTTTTTAATGGTCTGATGCTCTACAGAACACTACAGCAACTCTAAAATTGCCTATGGGCCAGAGATGGTGTCAGAATTGTTGGGTTAGATAGTTGCAAAACTAAGGGTCCGGATATTATGTTACGAGCCAATTTACAGAGTACTTGTTGCAGTGGCCTGGGATTAGAATCCACTGTTGGCCTTTTGCTGAATGTCACCCCCCACTTTCTACTCCCAACATTTTCTGTCTGTCTTCAGCTGATATAACAGAGAGAAGAAAACAAGTTCTACTGGCCAGCTAGAGGGTTTACCATATCAACCAATCTCTTATGTTTAAGAGAGATTGTTAAGTTAAATAAATTAGCAACTTCAGTGCACTGAAGCAAAAAAAAAATAGTTATGAACTATCTATTTATACAGGTACTGTACATGGGGTATTTCTTGTATGCTATAAATTTAATCTGTTGTTCTTTGTTTTATCAGGTGACCCTTGTCCACTCAAGTGAGGCTGTCACAGTTCTACGTAGGCTAAACAGAGATCATCCTGATAGGGTTCGCTTCCAAAGCGTCTTCCGCTCAGGCTCAATCTCTGAATCTACCATCTGTAATGTTTGCCTACGCCAAACCAGCCAGCCACAGTGCAACTACACTGACCTCCATACTGGTGACCCGTGGTTCTGCTACAAGCCAAAGAATCTGAGCTGTGATGCCAGGTTTAACCACATGAAAACAGGATATAATAGTGTACTCAAGACCGAAGAGTTGAAGCTCTTTCAAAGGTGATGAGCTTAAAAAGCTACTTTTTTCACTTGATGAATACATACAAATATTAGAGCTTACTATGTATCTCCTGGTTTAAATATGTCTAGTTAATAACAACGGACATTTATGAGTTAGTCTAAAGGTATTTATATATCTTTAAAGCCCAAATATGGAGGCAGAGTAACTTTGCAATTAAATCTTTACCTTTTGGTAAATCATGTTTTGACAGTGATTATATTAGTGTGTGTAAAGTACAATATATAATGTAAAGTTTTATACAGGAATGTCAACCTGAAAGTCTTCATTCCGGCTTCAGGACCTGCCAGTGTCACTGTGTTGCCACGAAGGAAAGGTAAGCATGATCTTTCCTACTCTCACCAATAGAAATTGAAACTGAATGAGCTTGGGGGGGCGGGGGGGGGGGGGGGGGGGGGGTAAAGGGTCTGTTGATGATAAGTGATACCTGAAATAACCCAATCCTTTTTTTTTCAATTATTCTCAGGGCAACCTGCGGTCAATCAAGACAGTGGGAAGTCTGGACTCTCTGGGTATTACTACCAGGGTGTGTGGCGATCACTAGGTGGCTTTAACGTTCACCAATTCAACAACAACTCTGCAATCAGCCAGTGTTTGAAAGGCAAGGTGGTCCACATGTATGGAGACTCCACCATCAGGCAGTGGTTTGAGTACCTCGACGCTTCGCTTCCAGGTATCTGTTCCACAGTTATTGTAGGCAAAATTTGGTTTATTAATATTGCATCTTAATCTGTTCCTTCTGTCACACTTGCAGAGGCTAAGGCAGTAAACCTGAACAGTCCGAAGCCAGCAGGACCTTACATGATATGGGAAAATACAAACAAAATCATGGTAACATACCGCATTCATGGTCTTCCTCTTCGGATTTCAATAATACCAACCAGTAAGGAGTGTTACGTTTCCAAAGAACTTGATACGCTGGTTGGTGGTACCAACACAGTTGTAGTTTTAGGAATCTGGGCCCATTTCAGCACTTTTCCAATTGAACTTTACATCAGACGGCTTCAGAGCATCCGCAGGGCAGTGGTCCGTCTGTTGAATAGGGCTCCTGGCACACTGGTGGTCATCAGAACTGGGACCCTCCAAGCTATGCACGTTGGTAATGTGATAAGCAACGGTGACTGGTTCTCGTTTCAGGTGGACAAGGTGCTCAGAGCCATGTTCAAAGGACTTAATGTCCAACTAGTGGATGCATGGGATATGGTTCTTGCTCACCACTTGCCACACAACATTCATCCAAAACGTCCCATCATTAAGAATATGGTTGATGTTCTATTGTCCTACATATGCCCACAAAAGAAGAGATAGCTGTTCATTTAATGAAGGAATTTTATCAATTCAGGAAAAATGCAGCTCTTGTTGGTAAAACTGAAACTGAAGCAGTTTTTCTGCTTCTTGTGTGTGTTTCTATCAAATGATTTCTTTTTCCTAAAGCAGACTATACAGACAAAGCAAGTACTACTTTGATCCATCTTTTTAACAGAGAATTGTGAGTAAAAAAAACGAGAGCAAACCGGATTGCAATCAGTTTGAAGTCAAATAGCTCTAATAAAAACAGGCGTGTGAAGATTCACATTAACCCACACTGCTCATTGAGCTAGGTACTTAGTTTGATGAAAACATTCCTGGAGTTGTAGGAAAATACTAGGGATAATTTAGATATTTGTTTAGTGGCCAATGTCAGATGTATTAAATGGAAATTTAAATACATCTGAGCTCAAGTCTAAATTTACCATACCACAATAAGCTAAATTTACCATTTAGTCCATTTACTCTACAGAATTGTATGAGAAGTTACTATCTACCCATTAACTAATGGCTAACTAGTAGTTAGCTATGCAACAATTTGTGTAGTTACATTATCTGTTAAATTATAATTAGCTACTCTAGAACATGTAATGAAGAAGTACTCACTATCTACCCATTACTAAATACCCATGACATGAATTTCTTCAGCCAATTTACATGAAAAATAAAAATAAAAAATAAAAAAATACATTATGCCATCCAACCTTTGGCTGCTCAATTGAAAAAGAAAAAAGTCAGGAGAATACCTTCGCTTGTGAGGGAGCATCTCCTATTCGCCTTAACAATCATATAACTATCTTATTAACCATTAAGTTGACAATTTATTTTTTTATTCGATGTGTTAATCAGCTAAAGTATGGATCCACTGTAGTTAAATTATTCATGAGCTTAATTTATTACATGAGTAAATGTGTTGTTGCTTTGATTATTAATCATGTCCTCTCTGAGGTAAATTTTCTGTTGACAGAGAAGCATAGCATGTTTCCTTGATGTCTGATGATATAGTTAGGTCATTTTTATGATTTCATTCAGTAAATATCCTACATATGGGACCTTTAAACTTGACCCTATCCTGAATGGTTGGATAATGGACTTTTTACCAATAGGTGGCAGTGCGTGACAGTAAATGGTGTTCTTTCTATCCTGATCTTTTCTTCCACCAGCTTGTTGTCTGTCAGCCCTTCTGTACATTATGTACACTAATGAGTGTTGCAGCATTTGTGTGCGTGTGCTGTTGTATGTGTACATATTTTATATTTTATATGCTGCAGCTGGATTGCTCCTATAGAGTTTTGTTGTATACATTTACAATGACAATAAAGATCAATCGATCTATCAAAAACAGACACATTGGGAAATGTGTTGATGATACTTTGATTGTCAGCCTTCTTGATGGGGGGGAGCAGGGTTATGAGGCAGTTGTGGATGACTTTGTGGCTTGGCATGATCAATCTTTTCTTCATTTCAATGTGTCATAAATAAAACACATGGTTATTGTTTCAAGCAAATTTTCACTTTAAATGAGTAGAACAATTTGTCCATGGAGTAAGTGTTTTTTCTTATTACAAGCAAAAAAACTAACTCCATGGAGATTCTTATTTCAAGTGAAAATTTGCTTGAAACAAGTAAAACATGTGGAAATCAAGTGTCATGATTCACATCATGGCAGCCCTTCCTTCCCCTTTTGTCGTGTTGTTTGTCATTCCCTGTCTGTTTAATCCTCATGTGTCTCTCCCCTGTCTGTGTCAGTTTGGTGGGCGGGGCTCATGTGCTTAGGCGGCGCCAGGTGCATCTAGTTGGTCATCAGGATCTCGACTACAAAGACTTCCTTCTGCTTCACCTCGGCGACAGATTGTTTCAGCTGCTCGCGTGGTATTGTACTCTCTTGGCTTCTCTGGATTCTAGTGCTCATTGTGATGGTGGTGAAACGTGTTCTACTTAAGTCAAATATTCCTTTAACTGTGGTTAGAAAAATGTATATATAGCACTTTGAATTTGACACTGACAACATAGAACCGTACTGGCAATATAAACTCTTCCAGGTTTGAAGATCTGTATAGCATTACAAACACTGTAATTTATGAACTATGTTTAGGTTTAATTTTAACAACAATGGAAAAACATCAACCACAAACAGTTGGCCAGTTTTTACATACAACTTTTCCAAGAATACAGTGTCACATTTCTATTTTTTGTAAATAAATTGTCTTTATTGAAATATTAACTCAAGTGTGACTTTTTTTCCACAGTGCCTTCAGCTGTCATATTTGAATTTTAAAGAGATCATACATTTAAAGTTCTCCACATGTAGAACTTGTGGATTATATAAAAGATGACGCTGCTAAACTTGTGTGTGTGTGTGTGTGTGTGTGTGTGTGCGCGTGTGTGCAGTTTTCATTTGCTGTCTAAGCAAACAAAGCCGTTTTAGGCCAAATCCATTACCCACACTCCACTCTTCAACACAGAGATGAATTCTGTTCTAAAATCTGCATCGTCTTTGTAGTTAGATGCCAGTTCCAAAGAACAACTGCAGGTGTGAGCCAAAGGCGCCCTTGAGAACTGTGGCTGTTCTGCTGTGAATGTGACTTTAATGGTCTTAGATAAGAACAAGTCAGACCCTGTGCAGTACCTGAGGAATAGGCCAAGCTCCTTCTGATCTCTTTCTCTTACAAATCTCAAGAGATGATTTGAGGTAGTTTGTTCTTCCAGTGACATAGATCCTGGTAACTTGATGGTTTTGGTAATGTTTCTTGCCTTGGGTTTGAGATCATCCAGAATGTTCTTCAGTCATTCCCAACTCATGGATTGTCCAATAGACCTGAGAATTGGCTTCCAACACGTTATGATAAATGCTGGTTCTTGTACCATCTCTTTGTGGGCTATTTCCTCCACCAGACTTGGCAGATTTTCTTCAGTTGGGAGTACACAGCAGTTGTGACTGCTGAGTATGCTGAGTAGTTCATCCATATCTGCCCCTTTGAAGTTGCTAATTGCCTCAGTTAGCACATTCTTCTCAGTTGCACTGATATGGTTGAAGAAAGCCTCTAGTAGATTGTCTGAACAGGAGAGAGATAGAGCCTCTGTAAGGAATGGAGGGGCAAGTTGGACTGGAAAGAACTGAAATTTCTGCCATCCAAAGGCCATGATGCGAGCAACAGTAGTCCACTCTTTCTCTTGGAATTTGTGGTACAAAATTGGGATCTTGTAGTTCAGTGATTCTCAAACCATGGTACGCAAAGGAATCTCCACAATATTAAAAAAAACGTTCAGCATAAAACGTCATTTTTTTTTTTTGTCGTACTCTTATCTTATCTGGCTTGTATCTATTGGGTTGTATTTATATCAAATGTGTTTTCCCCTCTAAATTAATCTAGTTTTTGCAACAAACAACTTTAATCTTCTCAATTTATGATCGCACGCGCACAGACATAAACACCAGGAGTACGCCTCGCGCTTTGAAAAGTTCCACTCGATATTCCGTTATTTATAAGAGTTCGGTACTAAATCAACAGAAAGCAGCTGTAGGCCTACATTAACAGATATTCTGTGACTTATTGGAGTTCAGCACAGAATCTGTGGCAAGCAGCTGTACATTAACATTTTTAAAACGGAGCCAGGAGATGCTTCCGTTGTGATGCATTTACAAGAGTGTACAGACAGTCGCTCACCCTCTATCTCTCTCTCTTGCTCTGAAGCTGATGTGATTCTGCTCTATTTTGCTGTCTTAACTATGCGCAGGAGTCGAGAAGGATTTTTTTTGCTATGTTGAACGCAGAGCCTTATAATTCAAAGGCCCCTCATAGCATGGAGCCTGCAGTCTCTCACGCGCTCTCTCTCTCTCTCGCGCGCACACACACAGCAATTTTATGCTTGGGCCCAGGTATCACCTTTGTGTGGGAAACACTTGAGACTAAATATTCTCAAACAGGTTGTTGGTATAAAGTTGTCATTTTTATTGTGCTGCACTTCTTTTAATTGTCAGCGTTGTTCTAGCACTAGCCTTTAGTAGGCCTATAGTGTGGCTGCCAACAGTCAATAATAAATAATATTCTTTTTATGAATATATTTGCCTCCGGCGTAAAATGTGTGTAGAACTAGACCTACAGTATATTTTGACATCTACCATAATGGTGGTACTTGGAGAACCAAATATTTTCGGAGGTGGTACGCAGTCTAAAAAGTTTGAGAACCACTGTTGTAGTTGGTTCCACAGGTCTTTGATGCATAAAACATATCCCAGAAATCAGTGAGGCAGTCTCTGGTGACCCCACTCCCAACTCCAGCCTCAGCCTCGCCACATTCAAGCAAACGCCTGATTGAAATATTAGCATCCAGTATGCAGTTGTCTGTAAATGCTTAAATCATGTCCACAAGACAGTGTGCTTTGTGGATCACAATGACTTGCTTCTCCACTATATTCTCTTGATTTTCAAAGAAATCAATGGCAATCGTGCTGGTGGAACTTGAAGCCTGCTCAGAATCCACAATGTGAATAATATCTTCTTCCATCTCAGCTACCACAACTTCTTCTATTTGATTTTCAAAGACTGTGTTTGCGCCGCTTTCTTGTTGGCTGTTAACTAGCCAGGAATCTAGACTTACTGTGGTCTTGACGTGTAGAGGTGAGTATATCAGAGTGTCAGCAAGACCATCGACAAGTTCACAAGGCATGTTGGTGTCATATCCAAGTACAATAACGTCATCATCACTGGAAAGATCTATAAGAGGCTGGCCTGATGTTTGAGTAGAAGGAGTAGCTTGGAATGTTGAGGTAGTATTGGGACTGCTCCAAGAGAAAGGCCTACTCCTGTACTGAGGTCTTTTGACAGGAGTGGGGGAGAGCAGTGATGGGCTGGATGAGGATGGAGATGCATGTGTAGCTGGCCCAAGTGTGTTGGATGTGTCAGGTGAAAATGACATGTCTGTTGTTGCATCACTAAGCTCAGAATCATTACAATCTTTTGGCTTTGTACAGAGGTATAGTCTGTGGATCTTGTAATTAGTTTGCTCTAACAAACTTCAAACTGTGACACTACCCTCAAGGGGCTCCTCAGAACCAATGACATAAAGTATGCACTCAAAGTCCTCTAATTTGCCTTTCGTCGATGTACCGTTGGGGAAAGTCAATGTACCATTGGGGAAAAAAAGTGTTTTCCCTTTTTCAAGTATGGTGGATACAGTATCATCTTTGCTTACAACTATCTCTCTTGTCCACCCCCAGTAGGCCTTCTTACTTGTTTGTACATAATCTTGGTAGTTCAACCAGCCAAGTTCTATTTTCATTGTCTTCTATTCAGCATTCTTATTTCCACAAAGTGTAGGCTTAGAGTTAAAGCTTCTGGTTGCTGTGGCTGAGGTGGTGGATGGAAGTTTCATCTTCTCTCTGAGTCTATTTATTAAAGAGTTTTTCCTTTGCTCTGTATTGTTTGGCCTCAGCCATGTGTGTTGGACAAAGGACTCAGGCCTGTATCGCAGTTCTCAAACCTGACTAGAGTTATTTTGGAGGGAACTAAACAAAGGAGTCTTAGTCCAGCACCCCCCAACAGCAACTAACAAATAGGTGTGAAAATGGGGGGTGGGGGTGTCTGAATTCTCTATCCTCATTGGAGGAGAACTGAGGTAAACCCCCAGCAGTTCCAGTCTTCAAAAGCAATCGTCAGGCATTGCTTCTTTCTCTTCAAGTGTGGTCTGCCGACAGACACAAGAGGATACCCTTTTTGCACATGATGGACTCCAACATTTGAGGAGGCAATCTTGCTGTTCTTGACTTACATAGGTTAAACTCCAGAGCTGAGGTTGCTCAGTATAGGTAGCTCTTCACATGCTGAATTCAAGCATCAGAGGATTCAGCTGACTACTTCCACGGCATATCTTTAGGAGTTTTGGGCGCAATCAGATGCTATGAGGTTTGAGCAAAAAGAAGAGTTTCTTGCCTTTGATTTTTCGTAAAAAAAAAAAAGTAAAGTGGTTTATTTAAAAAACACTTTTCTTTTTAAATCCATTCTAAATTTTATCCTCATGCTCAAGAAAAATCCTTCTTAAGCTAAGAAAGAAAAGCAAAGGGTTTTGCATTTTACAAAGGAAAGGCAGGAGTTCAGATCTGGACAAACAGTCCGGGTAGAAAAACAAAAAAAGCAAGCTGGAGTCATCAGAGGGCCGTCCCAGACAACAAGGTGTTACAACATTGACCTATCATAAGGAAGTCTGCAGAGAAACAGATCCCACACCAGGGTCATTCCTGAGACACCAGAGACGATGAAGATGACAAGATCAGGGCAGACCATAAGAGTCCTGCTCAGAATGGAGTTATAATATAACCAGTCTGAAAATATACCAAAAAAAATGATTCTTGGCCTTAATAAACAATAAGTTATATTTTTGGGTAAAATGTAACTAAATTAGACCAAATCCAAAGTTTATATAAAATAATAACTAAACACAATTTAAATATGCACTAAATAAATCCAATCAAAACAATTCAAGTAAACTTTATGTGACCAGATTAATTATACTTTAGATTAAACCAAATCAAATTATTAGTTAATTTATATTATTGATTAAACACTACATAAATGTAATTTGAATACATTTAATTAAAACAATTCAAGTAAAGTTAATGTGACCAGATTAATTGTACTTTACATTAAATCAAATACAATTTAAGTTAATTTATAATATTAACTAAACACAACATAAATTTACTTTGAATAAGTTAAATGATAACAATTCAAGTTTATGTGACCAGATTGGTTATACTGAAAGGCGGCTAAGCGCATGTGCAGGAGTAAAGGTAACGTGATATCCCCAAACGTTGAACGTGAGGTTGTTTGGTTTTTCGCAAAGTTTTCGCTGAGCGAGACTACGCACATGTGGTTACAGGTGAGTGAAATTGTTTTCAATCTGTTATATTATGATGCAGGGATACTTTGTTTTATTAAGTACATTTAATTAAAACCAGTGAAACGTTGCTGCTACTATAGCAGTTGTATTTGCTAATCGGACTACTTTACTTGCTTATCCGTCTTCAAAGAAACCTCGCGTTTCAAGATGTTTTGACCCTGCTGTATTGTATTAACATTTGGTTTTGTTAATGTGTTTTCTATTCTTAAAAGTACACTAGATCTCTGCCTGTAACCAAAAAACATGACCATCAAGGAAACTGTTTAAGACATCCCTGCCCCGAATCCAACTATCAGTTTTTGGCGTATGCTTATCAATAGCATGTCCAGATGTTGTTGTGATTGTTTAGTCAACCAGGAGCCATACACACCACTGAGTCACATTATGAAGTGCTGCGGTGAAATTCACACTAGTTTGATCAGCCTGTGATTTATAATTTTAACTTTTTTTTCTTAACAAATTATACAATGTACATCTTTCAAGATTTTACAATCTAGTGTAGAGTAAGTAGTAAGAGCCGATGCAGACCTTAAGTGTTCCCTTTATCATTTCTAAGAGTATATTCAACTTGAATTATTTGATTGGGCTCCTAGATTCATACGTTTTTGAATCTTAAACATTAACAATTGTTAAAAATGGGCTTTGCACTTTCAAAGTTGATTTTGACCCGCTGTAATGACGGCCAACCTATAAGATGGAAAAATAGGTTTTAAAAGTGCGTCTTATACACCAGATTTTATGGTAACACATTTGACACTACATTCACAAATGTAACTAATTTCTTAATATCTACAGCAACTAATATTACAAATTAGGGTACTACATTGTTCAATACAGACAGCTCCCCATTTAAAAATTGTATTATTTTTTGTTGCAATTTAAAGGCAGAATATGCGATTTCTTGATCCAGCGGATGTCACCCTTGAGCACCAGCATGAAACAAAACAACTCGCGCTGCATTGTTGTGTTAGCATGCTAATGCTAGAGATCTTTATTATGCTCGTATCTCCACACTGCATGTAAATTTACCCGAAATGACCATGATCTAGAAATGCTTATGTGACATTCAAATAAGCAGTGGAACTCGGGTGTCCCACTCATTGTTGTTACAGGTTTAAGAATGAAGCAAAGCTCACTCTCGGTGCAACACATTTATTTCCTGTAAGAAATATGAAAAATACAGTTTTGATCAGAAGCTCTCTCTCTGTATCACATTGAAACTCATTCATCACGTACTGACTACTACTTCTGCTCTATCGGCGTCAGCTACTGATGCTCAATCAAGTGTACAGCTTAGAGCGCCCTCTGCTGATGAAGCTGAGTTTAGCAGGAATACCATCACCTATTCGAAGCACATTCACTCAAAATACTCTGTGATAAAATAATAATACAGGTAAGTGGAACAGTAGTTTGCTTATGTTTTCAGAGTTTAGATTTCAATCAGTCCAAAATTTAAAGGGGGGAAACTATTTAATCTTTTCAAACACACAGTGCCACATAAACAGTCATGACTCATGACTATTTTCAGAGGATATACTTGATTTCTGCTACATTTAAGTGTGAAAAACCGCATACTCTGCCTTTAATGTGCTCAAAATTGCTAAAATGCCACAGTGCCTCATCTAGTCCAGTGTGTTTATGTGTGCTCCTGCCCTTTTTGTGCAAAGTGTTCCCTTACAATATACGTTTTCATCACTTTTTCCTTTTCACGGTTTCATAGATCAATGCAGAATTCATGCGAATAAAAACTTTACCGCTTCAAGCAAAGTTCCTGGCAGAACTCGACAAATACACATACCTAATCAAAGCCTTCAGCAACAAAGAAGGAGCAGCTGGATGAAAGATCCGACTCCTCGTGGCTCCCACAGCAACGATGTGTACGTAATACATAAGATAATTAATCCTTGTAGCCCACTTGACTATGTTTTGGTCATTGACCTGTATTTTTCTGCTTTTATTTTGGCTGTTATCAATCCTCAGACTATATACAAAGTAGAGGTTGGTAGTTTTTGTTTAAGTTTGGATTTCTTAAGAGTTTCTAAGATTTGTGCCACAGGATGGCCAAGTGGTGATCGAGGGTGTGGAACTTCTAGGCAATCGCAGAAGCATTTCCTTTGGCTGCATCATGCTGTTCGTCCTCATTTACACCCTTAACTTGAGCTATCCTCCGGAGCACAAATCTACATTCACCTTGAATTTATGTAATAAAAATACATGGAACATTTACATGTTATTAAATCATGTAAAGTCTATGTTTTGGGGTTAATTATTTTTATGAGTGAAGGCTGTGGTCATACAGGGCAGAATAATCCCTTCCACCCTGACCCCTAGATATTACAGGACATTCTTAGTTCAGTAGTCAATGTTGTGCATACACACTAAAAGAACAAGAGAGGTTAATCAAAGTTACTAGAAGGGTACACGAGTGTCTCTTGTCCATTATAAAGGACCATTAAATAACATGTTACACTCATGTTGGGGTTAACAATAGACCACAACATTTGTACTTAACATAGTTGCTGCATGGCCCGCTTCAGGAAAAATGCAACATTTTGGAGCAGCAACTCTATCATTGACCAAACACTCTTCTAAATGCACTATTGGGGACACATGTGGGACAATATAATGTCAACCATATTCTTAATGATGGGAGGAGGTGGGTGAACGTAGTGAGGCAGGTGGTGGGCCAGAACCATCTCCCAGGCATCCACCAGCTGAACATTAAGTCCTTTGAACACAGCTCTGACCACCTTGTCCTGTTGAATAGCATACCAGTCATTAAAGGCAAATATATAGGGATTTATCCCTCTGAGGTTTGGAGTCCTGATGACCACCAGCGTGTCTGGAGCCCTGTTTAACAGACGAATCACCGCCCTGCGGATGCCGTAAAGCCTTCTGATGTAGAATTGCATTAGGAAAGGAGTGAGGTGGGCCCAGATACCAAAAATTACAACTGTGTTGGTGCCACCAACTACATCATCTATTTCATTGGCAATGTAACGCAGCTCACTGGTTGGGATATGGACGGAAATACTAAGAGGAGGACCGTGTAAGTGGAACTTCACCAAGATGTTTTTTGCATTATCCCATATCATGAAAGGTCCTAATCTCTTCGGATTATTGCGGTTTATCTCCTTAGCATCTGAAAGTATGAAAAAAGGAGCAGATTAAGCTGTGATATAAATACAATTAAACTGTTGCCTGAAATCACTGTGAATCAACTACCTGGAAGTGAAGCATCAAGGTACTCAAACCACTGCCTGACGGTGTAGTCTCCATACAGGTGGACCACCTTTCCTTTCAGACACTGACTGATGGCAGAGGAGTTGTTGAATTGGTGGACTTTGGTGCCACCTAGTGATCGCCACACACCCTGGTAGTAATACCCAGAGAGTCCAGACTTCCCACTGCCTTGACTATCCATGGGTTGCTCTGAGAATTGTTTATCAAAATAAGCATTTGGTTATTAAACTCATTGTTGTATCATTTGTCCACAGATCCCCTAAAAAGGCCAAAACAAGGTCTCTGCTTTACCTTACTCATTTTACTTTACACTAATGAGGACATTATACATATGTCACAAAAGCATTTGTAGTGGCAACTTTCATAAACAGTTTTAATCACTAAGTAGGAGACAATCTGTTACTTAATTATGAAATATTTACTGTAAATGATATTCTTATTTCTTATGATCTAAATGTTGTGTTTTACTAACATGAACTGAAATCAAAATTCTTAAATTAAATGGATCATGATTAAAATGGCTTCTACAGAGTTCTTTGATGTTTTTCAAAAGATTAAGTTTATGCTTTACTACAATATAGTGAGTGTATGTCTCGAATGCACATGTTTATTGTGGTTAAGGAAAATGTTACCAAATGCTTTTTATTTGACAATGTTAATTATTTAAAGTAAAATATTTACAGATGTTAAGTGGTTTGAGTTTTTTATTAGTACACTGGTACTGAGTTAATGAGATAAGCACTTGCAGCTCTTCCTCAGTTTTGTAGCTAGAAGCTGGTTTATTTTTTATATTTTTGACTTATATGTATATCCGTTTGAATACAGAGAGTTAGGTTGTATACATTTTTACCAACATTTTTATTTTCAAGGTCACATGGAGATATTTTTTAGTTGAAAATAGAAAAGTTGTGCTTTACCTTTCCTTTGAGGCAGCACAGTAACATTGGCCGGTCCTGAAGCCTGAATGAAGACTTGCATGTTGACATTGCTGGGGGGGGAAAGCTCCCATGATTAAGAATCTCTTAAACACACTACAATATGTAAATGTCAAATGTGATTCACCAAAAGGTAGCACTTTAGTCACCGTAAATACTTTGCCTCCATATTTGGACTCTAAAGATACACTTTATAGTTTCGTTGATGAGAGAGACTTTAATTGTTCAGACTAAGTGTTTTGATAGGTATCATCTTACACTATAAACATCTTGAGATTTGATCTTTGCCTCCTGTAGTTACAAACACGACATTTCCCCCCAGGAGATACATACTTTACACTTTGTTTATAGTCATTACATGTAAAAGTAGATGCAGCGTTTCTATTGCTGTGCTCCCTCACCTTTTGAAAAGGTTCGCCTCATTAGCCTTGAGTTTTATACCCAATCCTCCATTCATGTGGTTCATCCTGGTATCAATGCTCAGTTTCTTTGGCTTGTAGCAGAACCACGGGTCACCAGTACGGAGGTCAGTGTAGTTGTACTGTGGCTGGTTGGTTTGACGTAGACAAATATTACAGATGGTAGTTTCAGAGATTGAACCTGAGCGGAAGACGCTCTTTAAGATAGTCCTATCAGGATGTTCTCTGCTTAGCCTACAGAGGACTATGAAGCAGCCTCGCTTGAGTGGACAAGCGTCACCTGATAAAACAAAGAACAAGAGTTTAAAGTTATATCATACAAGTCATGTGTAACACGCTGAAAATGCTTTTTCATATTTTCATATTTTTTTTCTGTCATTTTGTTATATCAGTGTGTCTAGTTAAAATAAGTTAATTTGCAGAAGTATTTAAGTTAATTTAAATTTCTAAGAGTAAACAGTATATACTGTGTGTTTTATTTACCTTTTAAGATTAAGACGCTGGCCCTTTAAGGGAGGCGCAGTGAAGGAGACACAGAGGTGTGTGTAGGCTGAAAACGAAGCTTGTGTAAAGCTGTGGGCATTTTTCTTTGCAAAAAGTAGCAAATAAGTGAATATGGACGAGTTCTGACCAAGGGGCAACCTCCGGTCTCGAAAAATGAAGCCTATGCGGAAGTACAAAAAACTGCAGTTCCTTGAGGTTCCGCTTGAGGCTGGCTGCAGAAGTGCCGGAAGTGCCATAAGCCCACAGCCAAAAAAGACAGTTTCTACCACAGGAATTAACATGTTTACAGCCTGGTTCAAAAAACAAGATATATCTGATAAGTTGACGGCCCCTTCTCCTCACACTGTGTGGGGGGGGGACTATGCCCATATAAGGGATGTGTCAGATTTGATTGACAGCTCTGTGTGCTGCATCTGTCTGTCAGGTCAGCAGGTCAGGAGTCTAACAGCTTGATCCGTCTGATTTCTCTTCTTTTTTACTTCGTTTGGACAGTTTGTTTAACACATATCTGACAACATACATGGCTTGCTGTGCGGTTAACAGACCATCCAACAAGATGTTTCAGTTTTTTTTGATAAGTGATGTAGTAGTGTTATATTTACTGCTTACTCATGTGTCGGTATTTATATTTACGGACCTAGCTTGTTTAGCGTTAGCTTGTAAACCAGTCGGCTAACTGTACTCAGTGTAGTCCATTATTTACAATGGTTTAGAAATGTTTGTTGTTAAGATGTTGAAAATAATGAGTTTGTGTGATGTTAGAAGCTAAAGGTTCAGCTCGGTGGTTAACCACAGACTGTAAATATGGTTATCTGACGTTATGATGACGTAAATGTCGACATTAAAAAACAAACTTTGTGTAGTAATTATCCGTCAGTACTTAACATAAACTTAACTGAACCTCATGCTGTGTAGGTTATGGAGGATGAAAAAAAAATCACTTTGTATGAGTTCAGAGAACTGGTTATTAATATATTTCAGTTACAGATGCTCTTATAAAGAATATAGCAGTAGAAATATAAAATATAAATAACATATGGAATGAAAATGAGATATAAAGCAATAAGTACAAGAAATAGTTTGAAGAATACAGCCATGTACTGAGCTCATGTTAATAATAAATGAGCTACTGTATGTTCTGTACTAAAGCACAGAGAGTTGGGACCTCTTAATGATTTAAATAATTCAGGTAGTATTTGTTTCATGTTAAGATGAAGTACTATCCACAATAAATTGCTTTATCTTTCCTCACACAAAATCTGAGACAATTTGATGTAGAATATCATTGTGCAAGTGAGTGAGAGAGCTGAAAATAGCATGATTACAATAAAGTTTATCTTCTTAACTTTGAATAGATGTTGATTACCTGAATACTGTACCTTTGTTGTCTGGGTAGTACACTGTTGAATTTAGAAATGTGCTCTTATACACAGATGAATACAGAAAAATAGATGAGAACAAAACAATGATTTAATGAATAACTGATATTTTCTCTCTTTCTTTGCCATCCTGAAGACCCTGCACTAAAAGTCCATGTTCTCCTGGATCCATGTCACATGCTCAAGCTTCTTCAGAATGACTTTTCAACAGTCGAAGTTCTGGTGAGAGAAGATGGCCAGCAGATAAGACGGCAGTACATGAAGGAGCTCCACAAGCTTCAGGAGAAGGAGGAGGGTTTGCACCTTGGAAGACTGTATTCATGCTTCAGCTGTTCAAATAAAAATAGATTTCCTCCTAACAACTTGAAATCAAACCATTTTCTTCCCATTTTAAAACACTTTGTCCAGTTTAGATGGGAGAAGTTGATATTATGTGATATTGATCTGGGAAGACTACATTTCTAAATAATTCTTAACTGTGTTTTTATTCACAAGTTATTGATCTTATTTACTCTCCATGTATCTTCATTTAAGAATGGGGCTGTGTTTAAGGACAAATTTTGAACTACATTTACATATTTGGTAAAAAAAAATGTCAATAGAATAAAAAGTTGTGTAAAAGTAGACTTCCTTCCCTAAGCTATTGAGTTGAGCATTAATGCACATTTTAGTCTTGTCAATTCAAATCTGAAATGTATACTCATAAGTAGACATAAAGGAGTGCATTTATATAGAAATGTTTATTTAATCTGAAAAACCACATTCAAAAAGCCTGTTTTTACAGCAGAGATTAACATGTTTACAGCTTGGTACAAAACAAACAAATAGGTCTGATTAGCTCTCGATCGACACACTGTACAGGGGTCGTTTGATTTGATGAAGGATAAGAGTTATTCACAATAAAGCGTGTAGCTGACCAGCTTGACAGGCGGGTGCGGTGTAACAGTTTGTCAGGAGGCTTAAAACACGCCTCAGCTCTCAGCCTGTGGGTGACATCACTCAGGACATCCGGGGGAGACCTCACTCGCAGCGAGCTGTTGAAGAGAAGCAACCGAAGTCCACCCCAGAAGAACCAACACATACAGATGTTGTTGAGGCTCAGGTTTCTTCCTCTGTCTCTGCAGCTCTCTGGGCACCTCGACGGACCAGTCACCAATAATCCACACTGTGTCTATAGCAGAAATACAAAGGTGTTCAATTAATGCCTCAGATAAGACAAAATGTACAGTTAACTACATGTAACAGCTCAGGCTGTTTTTTTGTTATTAGCCACATCTGCAGGAATAATATTGAACAAGGTAGCTGCAATAATAATAGATGCCAGTCTTAAACACTATTTTTTCTAATACTTAAAGTTTTTGGTGTGAAGCTGACACTGTCCACAGACTCCATGACTTCACAGGGTTCTATAGAAAACAAATATCTTATAATAAATACTAAATATTTATTTTTCAATTGTCATGTTCACCCACATCACTGTTGACATCAGTAAATATAAGACACAGACATTCCTCTTTTTGTCAGAACAGTAACATGAACTGTATGCTTTGTAATATTGATTTCTTCTGGATGTCTCATATTTATTTACAGTCTATGGATAAAACTTTGCTAATGTATTGCTCTGCTAACACTGACAAAGTCTAACTTCTCTGACAAATAACTAATAACCATAGTTGTATATTTAAAAAAAGTGTAGTTTTAAGACTTTAATTAAATATTTGGGTTGAATATAATTTGTTGTAACTGTGTTGTAGAAAAGTTAACTTACTGTTTATAGAGTTTTCTCAGGACGAGCAGCAGTAGGGGATGATAGCAGCCTAGCTATTAGCTATGCTGTGAAGTGGACTGCTAACGTCGAGCTGGATTGGCGGAGTTAAGTCCCGCCGGTCCCGCCTTACTGCTGTGCTAGGTTGATCAGAAGTTAGGTTGAGACTGCAAATCCAATATGGATGCGGCCCTCGATTGGACTCATTTGCTGCCTATGTAACAGACAGGTCAGGGTTCGTCCAGTAATATTTACAGTCTATGGTTCTGACCGGTTCATTTCAAGGGTGCAACACATGCCTACTAATTATTAATTGAATAATTAGAAAACAAAGTTGTATTTTTGGTGTCAGCTGACTGAAGTTGTTCATTTATTTTAAATTAAAAGCTTAAGAGACATTGATGCAAATGGTCAACTCCCCACTAGCTGGCCAGTAGAACTTGTTTACATCAACATGTATATTTTTGGACCTGTCTCGTCTTAATTGGATAGGACAGCTGACAACAACAGGAAATGTTGGGAGAAGAGAGTTGGGGATGACTTTCAGCAAAGGGCAAAGGTCAGATTTGAACCCCATACCGCAGCAAAGGGGACTATACCCTGTGTAAATTGGGTGCACATCATACCCAATAGGCTATTGGAACCTCCATAGAATTAGTTTTCTTACAATTATAGACCCTCCACTTGTCTGTGGAGTAAAGCATTCAACAATCCTCACACCATTCTCTGGCCCACAGGAAACATTTTTACATACAGTCACATCAAATGACTAACATTTGCATGAAAATATCTCCAAAAGGATCCAACAACACCAACCTCTTTAGTTCAGTAATTCAACTCAACAAAAAGGTTCATTAAAGTGTTCTACTGATGTCTTATGTAAAGGTAGAGTCAGTGGCATTGTTTGTTGCAGCTTGTGAACACAACATCCAAATTGGGCCCCTCCTCCTGGGCTCACCGTCCCCAGAAGTGCACACTCACTGCAGGTGAGTAGTGTGTAAGTTTCCTGCTTGTACATACACTGCAATACTGCTACAAGCTAGCACAAGCTAACCACCGATGTAAGACATCTGCATGTCCAACAGAATGCAGGCCAATTCTGCAACCATGAGTGAGAGATAACCCTCGTTTGTCCGTGTAGCGTTTCGTCTCACCTCACTATGATTATATTTTAAGTTATTGCTGTTACTTCCACATCAATCATATTAGCCGGAGGTTGAATCACAACCAATAACTGAATTGTATCCACTCCTAAACACACCTTCACACTGACATTGGCAGGGGGAAGCACATCCACTCCACACCCAGAAAACCAAAACATCAAAATGCAGGCAAAGGATAGGGTGTCTGGAGACACAGTCACCACTACAGATGTATGGAGGCCCACTCAAGTGATGATTAAGTAGCATTACTTTTGTCTAAAGTCTATATTTTATTTTTCAGGTAAAAGCTACTGGCTTGATAACGTTTAACCGTTGTGGTAAATACATTTCCTCAATGTTAAGTTTTCCAGAATAGAAGAAGAAAATAACATTGTGGTCACTGCCTTATCAGGATGTAACTAATTGATTCTGTCCCCCCCTAGTTCTAGTAGAGGAGTTGGATGGTCCAATCGAGGGCCTGTGTCTGGCAGGGCTTAAAAGCCCCACCCCAGGGTGGGCTCTCCCTCTCTCTGGCCTAAACTTTGACTCGTTTGTTTGTGCTATGGTTGTGGCTGGTTGTGCAAATAAATCATTGTTTCTTCAAATTGGGCTGTTCCTTTTGTATTTGTCATGGCCATGGAGCCAGGTTATGACAACATTTTGTAAAAGCTGGAAACACGTTTATTTGTGTTGTGAAGTTGGGCATTTTAACAACGGGATCAAAGGTGAATGACTCATTAGAGACCGTCAGAAGAGGCAATTGGAGGAACTGCAGTTTTTAAAACTTCCACAATGTCTTTTCTTTTTTCTTACTTTTTATGTTGTTGTTTGTTTGCAAAAGTAAATCGGGGGAATGGTTTAGATTTCATGAATTAAATGACCTACAGGACATTGCATTAGGTAATTATTTTGGCATCACTTATTGTACATTAACAATTTAAAGATATAGCCTTGAACTTTACCTCAACCTGTGCACTTCCTTCCCAGAGTAAAGAGAATACAGCAGAGTAGGAGCCATTAAGGAGATCCACCACTCGTCCAGCCACACCTGCTTCAAGTGCCCGGTTGTGCAATCGGGTAACAATTGCATCTCCTCCAGACTTCTTGGGGTTAACTTGGAAGTCGTACATTTTATCATAACTTCCAGCTGGTCTCCTACATGCCGCTCGTCTCCAACCCCCACCGGGAAAATGGTGAAGGTGCTGTGGGCGGCGTTACTTGTCTGATTCAATGAAAAAGGAGCTGGCAGAGGAGGAGTTTCAGGCCAAGCAATGGACTCCAATATGAGACGTTCCTCCTCAGCTTCTGCAGAAGACAGTGGCTTGAAGGTGCAGAAGTCATCAGACACAGGAGGAGCAGTGTGGGGAGCAGTGGGAGGAATAAGTCAGAGCTCCGATGAAGCACTGAACGATTCTGTGAATGAATCTTTTGAACAAATCGTTTTAATAAACTGATTCTTCTGATTCAGTACACTGAAAAGAATTGCTTTTCACATCACTACCTCACTCTCCTCCTGCAAGAACAAATGCCTCCTGGCTTTATAGACATCCCCATTAACAAAATGGCGGCAGCTGGGTGCAGCACAATTTAAATAGCAGGTTTACACTTTTCTTTCAAAGCAGAGAAATGAAAAGAAAAACCTTAAATTAACCTCAGATCATTTACTCAACTAAATGAACTTTAAATAATGACATGATATTCTAACAGTGAGTTAAATGTTAAAGAAATGATTAGAAAGAAAACATTTCTCAGAAATAAAACCCCTTCAGTTGGTCTGCCCCAGTGATGTCAGCGATGACATCATCAATCTTATAAATACCCAGGAAATGCTGAGTCAGACCCTTTTAGCTGCAGGGGACCACATGGGGAACTGAACTAAAGAACAAACAAAGGTAAGTATGGTGTAGCCGATATTAGTGATGGTGAAATGAGGCTTTGTGAAGCAATGAGGCTTTCCAGCCAATTGTATCGCAAATAGATTCATTACTCGAGGCCTCATTTAACACAGTGTACACTAGTGACACCTACTGGTCAAAACAATTTAGAGCAGCCAAATGATTATTGATCACATCACATGCCATTGCATTACTGACATGTTATAGCAAATTGTTCTACTGCGGTAACCAATAAGGATTCACGTGATATTACTTTATAACATACCTTAGTTAATATAATCATATTATCATTCGGTGATCTTATTTTTTTATGATTTCCTATCAAGATATAGCCTATGAAACAATAATATATATAAATCTATTGTTCAACAAGTTTGAGGACTTATGTTAACTACAAGTCCAGGAAAAAAGGAAGATTGAAAGAAAGAGGGACAACATTATGGGGTTTGATTGGGCAGTAAAAGTGCTTCTGTAGGCTTACTGGGAACAGAGTGCTTGTGTAACTGGGCAGTGAAAGTGAATGTGCTTCAGTGAGAGCAGTGAAAGTGAAGGTGCTTTTGCAACTGGGAAGAAAAGGGAAGATTTTTTATTGATTTTTATTTAAAAATAAAAGTTGTTTCACAGTTTTTGGGCTAGTCGATTCCGTTTTTTGGAAACAATTTCCCCAGCCTTGGAGAACACCCTTTCACATGGTACAGAGGTGTGCACAAGAATTGTAGTGCCAGCTGGTAGAGGTGGGGGTAGACAGACTTTTGTCTTTTCGAATAAAGCAGTACGTCATCTGATCTTGGGAGGTTTGTTTCATTGAGGTAGCGCTGGACCTCAATTGTAGCATCATCGGTGGCATTGCAGCTTCTTCTGCTCTGGTCCACACTGTTGTCCAGCAGGCACCACAGGTTTCCACCTAATAAATGTAGAAAAATACATTATTGCCAGTAATTATACTTCACATGATACGAATATACCAGGACTTATATGTCAACAACAATTCACAAACTGAGCAGTAAACATAAAAAATTACCAGAGGTTGTTGCAGACCCAGCAGCCTGGGTTGAGGTTGACGGTTGTGCTGGTGTGTCTGATGGCAATAGAGGAACATCTGGGGTTTTAATAATGCTGGCACACTCCGCTTTCAGTCACCTAACTGCCTCACTGGCCTTTGACTGTCTGAGGAACCCAAGACTTTTGAACCTTGGGTCCAGCATGGTTGCCATTGTCATTATGCTCATGGACTCCACATTAACCAAGATTTCCCTAACACGTCTGACCAGGTTTTCAGCCAGTCGGACAGCCATGTCATTTTTCATGTTCAGTGCTTCACAGTTTACAGCATGTTGCAGCATTTTCAGAATTGGTATAACCTTAGAGGCAGACACTCTTTTCTCCTCAGAGAGTTCCACTGTGGCCTGTTGAAATGGGGACAGCACAAGCAGGCACTCTCTAATGGCCTCATATTCCTGTGCATGAGGCGGGGTGAGGTCTGTATTTAGAGAGGCCAGAGCTGCCCCCATTGGCTCTCTCTGACCATACAGACGCTCAAACATGCATATAGCATGCCTCACTTGTAGGATTTTGCCTGTAGCAATCATGTTTGCTGCAGCATCAGTTACAAGGCATCTGACTTTATGCTTAATGCCCCACTCCTCCATGAGGTTGGTTTTCACCTGAGCTATGTTCTCTGCAGTGTGGCTATTGGGAAATTTCTCCACTCCCAACAGCACAGTGGCAAGCTTGTCATTCTCATCGATGAAATGACACGTCACGGCAAGGTAGGCGTCCATATTGATGGAAGTCCACATGTCAGACGTGAGACTGACAGCCACCATCTTCTGCACCTGGGCCTTGGCCTTCTCCTTGGTCTCCTCGTACTTAGCAGCCACCATGGCCTTTAAAGCCTGAGGAAGAGAAGAAGTGTATAATTGTCCAATTTAAATAGTTATGTTGTCATCTGCCCCACACACACACACACATATATATATATATATATATATATATATATATATATATATACACACCTGCCTTGTAGGGAGAATGTAGGTAGGGTTGAGCTTTTGGACCAGCTCCCTAAACCCCTCATCCTCCACCACCGTGAAAGGCTGAGTGTCCTTAATGACCATGTTGACCAAAGCATCATCCAACACCTGCTTTCTGGAACCTAGGACAAAACGAAAATGTTAATGTATTTTAGTCAACATGTTTTTCGGTATGATTGTGATGAAGCAAAGCAAAGCAAATTACAGGGGAAAAAATACAAACCTTGCCTGGTTCCTGGCCTATTATCAGGCTGTACATTCTCATGGACAGCTCGATAATGCCTTAGCATTGATGAGGTGTTGTTGCTATAGGCAAGCTCCTTAAAGCACACCAAGCACTTCACCTTCAAATCAAAATAATAAGCCATTGATAATAAATACAGAAAATGATGACAGTGACAGAAATAATAACAACTAATTCAAGCGTTTCAGCACAGTAATACATGAAAGCTTTGTAGCACAATGGTTATGGCATCGCCACCTCAACATAGAGGCCTGAGTTCGGTTGCTGGTACTGCTGAAGAAATGTTTTGTTTTAACGCTTACCTTATTGGGAGTTGACAACTCAAAATGCTCCCAAACAGGAGACGTTTTCCTCTTTCTCACAGGCTCCATTTCTCCAAAAAACAGAACCAAAACTCCAACTCTCAACCACGAACTCTCACTAAACAACCAACCAACTAACGCAAACTCACAAGGAGACATGACAAGTGGGTTTCGCTTCCTTTTATCCGAAACACAAACAAATCAATGACGTAGTTCTACTCGAAGTGAGGCCTCGTTTGTCATCAATGACGCACTTCTCTGAAAATGACACGAGCCTCGATACGGGGCCTCGGCTAGAAAAGCCCCTCCTACTCGACACACGCTTCAAAGCATCGGTGTCAAACGTAACATCACTAGCCGATATTAGCAGCCATGTTTTAAAACCTCTCTTCCTGCAGGATTCAGGATTGTGGATTAACATGTTGGTTACTTTTTACCAAGAAACAAAGGAACTGATCAATGATTTAAGTCTCCCTCTCAGACAGGCTCTGGAGGACAGGATATTATAAACTTTTACAACACATTGAGTAAACAACAAAGCGGACACAGAACACTCTGCTATCTACGAATTGACCCCAAAGACATGAATTATGACCGAAACCAGTCTCTGCAAAGTCGTAAAATTGACCATCTGTGGAAATGCTGCTGAAGAGCTGAATTAAACCACAGCGTTCAATTCTGCATCAAATTAACATTTATGTCTTTCTTCATCTAGATATTTGTAATTGTCACATTGAGTGTATTATAATCATATTTTTAAACTCAAAATCTGATCTTCAGAACACAAATGAGAGTTATAATAGTTTTAATAGGAATTTGACTTGGAGCACTATTGCCATCTAGTGTTAGAATATCCATGAATACGTAACCTTCATAATTATAGTCTGGTCTGGTCTGGGCCTGAATTGAACCACTTGCCAGAGACTGAAACTTGGGACCAGCCGGCTGAGTTCAATCGAACACATCTCATAGTGAGACTGCTGGTGGCAAGGGGCGTTGGAAGATTAAGTCATGAGTCGTGTCTATTCAGAGCCCTCCTTTAAATCCAAATAGAATCCCAAAATTTGTTTATAAACTTTTCCTTTTTCTGATAATTTTCTGGTTAAGTAATTCAAACAATACCGCGTCTTATCTTATTACTAAACATATAAGGTCACCATACGTTATAATTGCATTATCCCGATCATAATAATCATATTCTTTATCTGTTTCATCTATACATTATTATTTACCCCTTTTTATATTAAATTTTACACATAAAATTCAGGACTTGGTCTGTGTGTTTTCTTGTTTAACATTTCCAGAACTTACTTCTTTCAAGATATGAAACTGACTGATTACTTAATTAACTTATACAATTAAAGTTATTTTCATCCTTTAACAGGAAGTGGTGCCCCCTTCTAAATCCGAGGTTAAATAAAGATATAACATCTTAATAAATTAATTACGCTACAATGGATAAGAGACAATTATATTTTGCAAATCCAGAAAGTAAATAAAAATGACTAAACTTAACCAAGACTCGCTAATAATTATTAACTGTCTATAATTAATTAATACTTTGATGTGAACGTTAACTTAATGCTAACACAAACAAACACAGGATTGTAAATGCTGTATGTTACAAAAGCAAAAATAAATTATAGCAAAATACACAACTGTGATTTAAATGGTGAATAAGAGAAGAGCGTCTCACCCACTTTGTCACAAAATTAATTTAACAAGCAAGTCATTCAAGCAAGCTCGGGTCACCCCTCTGCTCAAAAAACCCACACTAAACCCAGCCCAGGTTGAAAACTACAGACCGGTTTCTCTTCTGCCCTTTCTATCAAAAATACTTGAGCACACAGTCTTTAAGCAAGTCTCTGAGTTCCTGTCCAGAAATGATCTGTCTGACCCAAATCAGTCAGGCTTTAAGCGGGGCCACTCTACTAAAATGGCACTACTGTCAGTAACAGAATCGCTACGAGCTGCCATAGCTGCGGGTCAGTCCTCAGTTCTATTACTGCTAGACCTGTCTGCAGCCTTTGACACAGTCAACCATCAAATCCTCCTATCCACGCTCTCTGAACTTGGCATCTCAGGATCTGGCCTCTGCTGGTTCATGTCCTACCTCTCTGGGCGATCCTTTAGAGTGTCGTGGAAGGGAGAAGTGGCCAAAGGGGTACCTCAAGGGTCAGTGCTTGGTCCCCTTCTCTTCTCCATATACACAAGCTCACTTGGTTCAATAATCCGCTCTCATGGCTTCTCATACCACTGCTATGCTGACGATACCCAGCTCTTCCTGTCATTCCCGCCAGATGATGTTACAGTCTCTGCAAGAATCTTGTCATGCCTTGCTGATATCTCTAAATGGATGAATGAACGCCACCTTCAACTCAATCTTTCAAAGACTGAGCTCCTTGTCATCCCAGCCAGTTCCTCTATGCAACCACAGATCAATATCCAGCTTGGAACAACCAAACTCATGCCCACAAAGTTCTTTTCAACTTTCCCTTAAGGTACTTGTCGACTATCGGTCTCGTGCCTGGGTGTCATGATTGATGACCAGCTAACTTTTAAGGTTCAAGTAGCCTCGATTGCCCGGTCATGTCGATTTGCCCTGTACAAGATCAGACCTTAACTGTCAGAACATGCTACACAGCATGCTACAGGCTCTTGTGATATCATGCATGGACTATTGCAACTCCCTACTGGCAGGTCTCCCTACATGCACTATCAAACCCCTGCAGATGATACAAAATGCAGCAGCATGACTGGTCTTCAACCTTCCTAAAAGAGCACTCTTAGCAATTATCTTTTGTTGGGGTGCTATGGTGGGTCGCTAAAGACTCTTCAACTAGTCCAGAACGCTGCAGCTCGTGTACTGACTAGAACTAGGAAAAGGGACCACATTACTCCTGTGTTGGCTTCTCTGCACTGGCTGCAATTGAAGATCCTTCTTCTCACTTACAAAGCTCTAAATGGCCAGGCACCATCTTATCTTAAGGAGCTACTAGTGCCGCACTGCCCCTCGAGAACATTACGGTCCCAGAATGCAGGCCTGCTAGTGGTACCTACAGTCTCTAAGTGTACTATGGGAGGTAAAGCCTTCAGTTATCGGGCTCCTCTCCTCTGGAATCGTCTTCCAGCCGGGGTCCGGGAGGCAGACACAGTCTGCATTTTTAAGAATAGACTTAAAACTTTCCTTTTTGATTAATCTTATAGTTAGGGCTGGTGCTGGTGTAGACCAGCTCCTAGTTATGCTGCTATAGGCTTAGACTACCGGGGGAACTGGCACCTTGAGCTCCGCTCTCTCTCTCTCTCCCTCTCTCTCTCTGTGCATATACAGTACATCATATTACTGCATTATATTACATTATAACACAGGCTGTCCAGTCATATAGAGGTCCACTGGTTTAGCCGCGGAGCAGCACTAAAATGCTCCTTGAATAAGAACTGACTGCCATACTCATATTAAAAGTCGTTTAACTGATTTTACTTAGTTGAAAAGGTGGAACTCAACACAGAGCTGATCAGACTCTAGAGCGCAACGCTGAAGCGCACGTTTGGAAACATTTTATCATTTTATAATGCCGGGCACTAAAATACCTGAAGATGACAGTGTTTCCATCACAGACACATATATTCATGTGAGCAGGTTTTGTCTGTGATGAACCTTAACAAGTGAAAACTGTGTTGTGGCCTGACACTTCTCTCTCTCTCTCTCTGAAGCGTAGCCTGTGTTGTTTGCAAGGTGTTTTCATACGATTTGGTGTGTGTGTGTCTCGTTGGGTAGTTGCGGAAGTGTACGTTAAATCGGGGCTGTTACGGTAACCATAGTAACGAGTAAGCTAACGTTTGTGTTGGCTGTGGTGCGGAGGCTAGTACGGTTAGCGACTCTCTGTGGTGACTTGTTTGCCGGCGTCCGGCTGGTTATAGGTTTGTATGGGCATGTACATAGCTTGAAGGTTTTGTGCAGGTCAATAGACTGCATTTGTGTGGTGATTTGTTCCTTCTCCTATTACGCCTTTACTCTGTTCTAATTTTTGGGTGAACATGGCCGAGCTTAAACCAAAGGACTTCTTGGAAAATGACGTGACACGTTCGCAGTTGGCTAAACTGGGTAAAACTAAACTATGGAAACTGATGGAATATTTGGAGTTAGATGCCCCGGAGGAGGCTAAAAAACCTGAACTCATGCAGAGTATACTGGTAAATTGTAACCCCGAGGAGAAAGCCAGAGAGTGCGAGCGACAAGAACGAGAACGAGAGGAGAAAAAACGAGAGAAACAAAGAGAGAATGAAAGAGAGAGAGAGCTTGAAAAAAATAAAACTTGAAGTCGAGAGAGCTAAACTTGCTTTGGATCGTAGATGTCAGGAGCAGCGAGAGGTCTTTAATGTTAATAAGTGTGTGTCTTTGATGCCGAAGTTTGATCCTAAGAAGGTGGAATCTTTTTTTGAGATGTTCGGGAAGATCGCTTTGCAGCGTAACTGGGCAAATAAGGAGTGAGTTACACTCATACAGGGCTCCCTAACAGGGAAGGCCCAGGAAGCATATGTTGCGCCAGATAAGAGTCAGATTGATGATTATGATGTGGTTCGACAGGCTGTCCTAAAATGTTATGAGTTGGTTCCAGAGGCCTATAGACAGTGGTTCAGGACCGACAGACCGCATCCAGGACAGACTTATCTAGATTTCGCAAGACAACAGGAAGCAGCGTTTGATAAGTGGCTGAGAGCCAGCGAGGTGTATGATTTTAAGAACTTAGGCAAAGTAATGGTGCTGGAGCAGTTCAAGCTGAGCCTGCCAAAGGTCATGCAGACCTACTTCAATGATCTTGAGGTGAAAACAGTGTCAAAGGCTGCTGAGGCTGCCGATAATTATGTCTTTATTCATAAAGAGTCATGGCGTGATAAACCTAGCAATCACTCTAACAGGACAGAAGACTTCGCGACACGTCCCAGTAATAAGAGTAGTGGCAGTTGGTGTCTGCCTGAGAATAGTGGGCGACCACACAAGCTGCCTATTTACTCAGGGGACCGATCGTCTCCTTTCTCTGGGGAGATTATTTTTCATTATTGTTGAAAACCTGGTCACATAAAGTCTTGTTGTCCGGCCCTACAAAGAAAGGGGCCCTCCAGAGCGGAAGCCGAACTCGGTTGGAGATCAGGCAGAAAATGTTGATAAAGCAGATATGAAAATGTTTGATGGTTTCCTCTCTGATGGGACGGTCGCTGTAGAAGAGGGCGTAGCTGAGGCTTCTGTTATGGTCCTCAGGGACACCGCCTCAGGGCAGTCTCTAGTGGTAGAGGGTGCTGTAGATCTTCCTGAAACAGCTGCTTTAGGGGTTTATGTGCCTGTGAAAGGTTTTGGAGGTGGTTACAGTGCTCTTCCCCTGTACAGGATGTTTGTTCGAACAAACATTTTTGTTGGATATGCTAAGGTGGGAGTGACACCTGAGCTACCAGTGGAAGGTGTTACTTTTCTTTTGGGAAATGACTTGGCAGGTGATAAGGTGGTATCAACCCCAATCCTGTCTCCTTGTGAAGTTGCTGAGAAGGTTTTAGAGGAGCAGTATCCAGAGGCTTTCCCAGTTTGTGTTGTCACCCGATCACACATGAAAGTCCTTACAGATATGACTGCTAAGGTTGAGGAGGACACGGTAGCCAAAGTGACTTTTGACTTAGCAGATACAGTCTTTGCTAAATGGTGTGGCGTGGACCAGCTTCCTGTGTTGAACAGAGACATGTTGGTTACAGAGCAGAAACAGGACCCCACTCTGCGCTTTCTCAGGGAGACAGCTGTATCTTTGGAGTACAAACATGGTGGAGGGATGTTATTTACAAGATGATGTGCTGATGAGAAAGTGGAGACCCCCGAACTGACCTGCCACTGAGGAGTGGAGTGTGATTAGGCAGATAGTCCTGCCTCAGGGCTATCGTAGCGAGGTGCTAGGTTTGGCCCATGAAACACCATTAGCTGGCCATTCAGGTATTCAAAAGACTCAGGCTAAAGTTATGAAGCATTTTTACTGGCCTAAACTCCATAAGGATGTGGTATCTTTTTGTCATTCTTGCCACCCGTGTCAGCTGGGGGGGAAACCCCAGCGGTCAGCATTCCCACGCATTTTCCGCAATGCATTCAGTAAGTTCTCAGAGGTGTTGCTGTTTTGAAGGTTG
Organism: Labrus mixtus; assembly: GCF_963584025.1. Classification (NCBI taxonomy): domain Eukaryota; kingdom Metazoa; phylum Chordata; class Actinopteri; order Labriformes; family Labridae; genus Labrus; species Labrus mixtus. The sequence continues at coordinate 4,826,723 of NC_083633.1, read as the reverse complement.
GAATTTGTTAAATATCATGAGTAACACCCATACTGTACAGATACCCCAAACATTATCTTTGTCAATACCATCCGTCCATTAGCAACAACACTTATCATCCGCCGGCAGTGAAGTCATATCTTCTTTTTCTCACTAGAGCTTTGCATAACACCGCTCTTCAGTGCTATGATAAGCCAAATATATTTTGTGAAGTGACTGACAAGTACTCACTTTCCCAAAGCTTGCCTGAAGGGCCTGCTGTTAGGAGGCTTCTTCATAACCATGTTATGTAAGCATGAGTCTCCTCTGAGTACAGGAGCCCTCTGTTTGGGGCCCATGTGTTTCAGGCAAAAGCTGTATGAATCAGTGATCGTAAACCTCAATGCAATCTGTGAGAAAAACTTTCAAAAGTAGTTTGCTGTTTGCATTTTTAATGTTGTTGATTTTTTACTTTGGGAATATATCGGGATCCTGTCTTCTCACCACAAAGGCACAACCGCACAGAAATCTGCTCTTCCTTTTTCACAGAAGTCAAGAGCTTGTAAAAGGAAAGCCTCCATTAAGAAATGTAAGTAATGTTTTTTTTCTGTCTCAAATACATTGAAACACATCAAAGGAATTAAAAAAAAAAAAAAAATCAGAAAAGGCTCTGAGATAAAAGCAACAATATTTACCTTTTTCAACCATAAAATAGTCTTTTCAAAGTCGATTTAATAGTTCAATAACGTTTGACATGGAGAATAGCATTCCCATTTCCACAAAGAAGCAGAGGATTTTATGGCACACCTTCACCAACGACCAAGGTGCATGAAGAGTGAGGTCAAAAAGCTCCAGCAACACTTGCAGCACGAAGATCAACTTTATTAAAGGGATACTTCACCCGTTGAAACATGAATCTGTATTGACATTGGGTCATATATGTAGTAGAAATGTGAAATAAATTTTGAAGTTGGTGCCTTCTTGGCCGAGAAAAGGCAGAAAGTGTATTTTTGGCTCATGTGGATGAAAGATACCAAATCCCAGAATGCACAGCACCGCAGGCCACTCCCACTAAGGTCAGGTTTACAGATATATTTACTTCAACACATAAGGCCGTTTCCTCAACTAATTCCAAGATTTCTTCCAGAAGGAATTGGCATCTTGGAAATTCCTGGCAGAAAACAGACTCTATGTCTGTGTCCACAGGCAACCAGTGAGAGCACCGACACTACCAGTCCGCCCCAGCTCGAGCCAGCCCGGGCTCCCCGGCCAGGAATATAGCCGGGAGACGGTTGCTTCTGACAGGCTGGTTTTGTTTCTCGGCTGCTGCGGCCAGCGGCGGTCCCGGCGGCCAGCAGCCAGCGGCGGCAGCAGCCAAGACACAAGACCGGCCTGTCGGCAGCAGCCATCTCGCCGCTATATTTATATTTTTTCGCCATTATCAGCTTGGCGGACGTTAAGTTTCGATTCTGGGAGTGAGTTCACCCACTGATCTGTGATTGGTCTGTAGCTTCAGTGGTCGAAAATGAGGAATTAGCGTTGTAGTTTCACCCCGCTAACCGCAACAGCTTCCAATGATGCAAAATGATGATTTTTGCGTCATCGGAAGCTCCTTTTCAGACATAGAAATACAAAGATATCCCGTCTCAGGGGAAAATGAGTGCTGGATGCACGACCATCCAAAAATACTACCAGGTTTCTAATGATACAAAACTTAATGCAAAGACTGTGGCTCAGTTGGTAGAGTCATCATCTCTCAACCAGAAGGTCAAGGGTTCAATCCCCAGCTCCTGCAGCAAGATGTCCGATTTGTCCTTGGGCAAGACACTTAATCCCGAATTGCTCCTGCTACTTAATCAGTGTGTGTAAAAACACAAGAAGGAATTGCCTTAATTTACTGACAAAAGAATGTTTGGTGCTTATTGATCTGCAATGATTCTAGTCTGAAGACCTGAGGCACAGCCTTTACAAAGTTTAAATACTTCAACCTCAAGCTCTGGAATAAAAACTTTGTATCGGGGTAACTACATTCTCTGACGTCAGTGTACAGCAGGGTTGTGTCCAGACTTTTTTGACTGGGGTGACCCAACTGGGGCACCGACCTATTCATGGTTGGCCGAAAGTATGTGTGCGTAGAAACACAAGAAGGAATTGCCTTAATTTACTCAAAGAAGAGATGAGAAATTAGAAACCCATTGATGAGGTAAGAGTAACCCAACATTGAAAATAAAATGAACAAACATTGGGGTAGGAATAAACCAGAAATACAGTTAAAATGAATCAGGAGCTTGGGTTGAATATATGACCCATGTGGCTGGGTTAAACAGGTAACACATCTTGTGTGGTAAAAATAAACCGAGCAGGTAGTTGGCCATTATTTGACCTGATTTGTTTTCTTTTATCCTAGCAATTTTGGTATGTAATTTACTACTAACCTTAAAGAAAGATTACATATTCCTGTGTATATCTTTTTGCAGTAAAAGGGTATAGCAACATATACATTTTTTAAGCTTAATTCTCAAAAATGTACTGTATGTGCAAAGTCACAATTTAAAGTAATGACAAAATGAAAAGCGCTATATTGAAATGCAAAATTAGCTACTACCAGCCTTCAATAGCCCAAATAGTTTAATTTAAAATAAGTTTAGCCTCTGACAAAGGAAATAGCCAATCAGATTTCAGGATTATTAGGATGCACCAGGGGTGTCAAATCAGATAAAAAGCCACTACATTTTGTTTGAACCTCACAACAAAATAATGAAATAGGAATTAAAGATGTATACAACTTTACATATGGGAGCAACTGTGACAAATTAAAGTTTCAGACAACGTTAATAGTGTTTCATTGGTACACACTGCATTAAATATACATATAGAGCTATCTGAATATCTTGGTGAGAAACACAGCTTGCAATCACTGAGGTTCTGTGGTCAATTAAAAAAATAGCCTTTGACACTGGAAACTAGAGGCTTAATTTGGAACTCCATTATCAAGGGAGATAGAGGTTAAATCATTACTCTGCAGCAGAGGGAAAAGACTCTGTGGCAATGCAGTCGCTACTTGAAGGACACCCCTAGCAGTTTTGCATCAGACCGAGAACTGAATGCAAACACTTCTGCTCATGCATCTATTAAGAGAACTTCTGTGGAAAAGCGCTCATGTCCTAATTCTCTAATCTAACACCTACAGTCCACAGTACAGAGAAGCAACTGCATTTATCACTGACCGATGAGAGTCTGCTCAGCATAAGCACTCGCATGTGCTTCTATCTTTAGAGGGAAAGCTGCAGGTGTCATTTATTACCGAAGTTGTGGAAAGTGGGGAGAACCATATCAGCCTTTGAGCTGCTTTAAGTTACATCCATAATTTATCACCAGGCTGAGTCTTAAAGAGCTTACATGTAGATAATGCTTTGGTTGCAAAGGAATTCACTGTGAGGTCTGAAGGAGTTCTACTTATTACCTTTTTTTTGGTAAAAGCTGCATCCAGGAGTTAAACTATATTATGTAGCTGTGATAACTACTTCTACTGCTCTATAAATAAGAGGCCATAGTCTTCCATTAAGCAACTGTTTTCTAGTTTCATTATTTCACGATGATGTTTTCAACCTAAGGCAGTTGCAACTTGAAAATAAAGAGCACTCTAATAATCGTGTTTCCTTAATGCATAAGGTGAATGAGTTAGATTTTGCCATGAAAAATCAAGAGATAGTGATACCAGTCTGTTGTGGCAACCTAAAAAAAAAGCTCCAAGCAAGAAATATGATTCGTTTTGTAACATTGCATCCATTTGGTAGACAATGAAAACTAGCATGACAGTCCAAGGGAACTCCTGCTGAAAATGTAATAAGAATAATTCATATTTCTTATGTGGTCAACTGACAGCACCATCGAAGAAAACTCACAACCAAGTTTATTCATCCTCTTTTTTCCCCCTTTTTTTTAACTAACGGTGGGATAGCCTGCACTTGTGCTTTATCTGCTCTGTATGAATAAAAGTTGTCCCAAGCAGTGATTGAGATCACATTGGATCGCCGAAATTAGCAACACATGATGACATATCATAGTTAAAAGTATCCTCTAGCAGATGTTTTTTTTTTTCTTTTTTAGTATCATACACTGCAGAATGCCTTTACCTGCGGATCTGGAGGAGAGACGCGTCACGATAGCGTGGCGAGGACTGTGCGTACTTCCTGGACTTCCGCTCACACCCTCATCCTGACATTGGAGACAGATGACCTGGCTCTCCTGACCTTCTCCGACTCCGCCGCACCCCATGTGCTCGCCCCCCGCCTGGATCTTCATACCTGTGTTGATTCGACGGACCAGCCGCATGTCTGCCGCTGCTTCATGCTCGAACATCCTCTTTACAAGCGGAGGTCACAGTTATCATAATGCATGGCTTGGAGTAGTGTGACGGAAACTATCTTTCCTCTACTTACGGCAATCTTAACTCCACCCACTTTTGTTGTATTCAAGCGCTTATTTTCCAGACTTGTCCCCCAATATCAACTCACCTCCGCTCCATCATGCCAGCCTATCTCTGCGGCTTGGGGGTTGGTTGATGTTGTGGCTCCTTACGCACGGCTGAAGGCGTGGCTGCTTCACGTGGTTGGTTAGGTCGCAGTGTCAAGTTGCCGTGGGAGTTTTAATTATCAAAAATTAAGCGTACATAAAGGAAGGTCTCTACTAATTACAGAAGAGACTCCTCACTTTAAAAAGTAAGTCATTCTGCAAATTCTTTTGAATAGCAACTAATAAATTGACCTGATGACGTACCAGACCGGTAACTAGGAATTTCTGACTTCCAAGTTCAAATTGAATGCTCCATAACTTATGAAGGGGGACCTGAAGTGTTAAGTGAATGCACACACATGCACATGCTCACTCACTGCGGTATTGCACATCATATTCTTTATAGTGTTTGGCTGTAATTTAAGTTTGGGTTAGAACCCTAACCCTGATTTCTCAGCCTATGTGAATACAACATGTTAGCATTTGAGTTTACTTTGTAGGTATTTGTAAAGTTTTCCTTTACCCTTTTTCCTTCTGCTTTGTACTTTTGCATGACATTTACTCGGTTTCTTACTGGTTACTTTTTTATCTATGGTTACATCCGTTACAGACATTTGACCAGTTTGATAAATCTTGTTAAAAATAGTCCTCTATTTATATTTTTATATATGAAAGAAGTAGTGCCATCAAAACATATTTTAATGCCCAAACTTAAGTGTAGTCATTTGGGAAGAATGACCTATTTCAACAGTTTAAATTAAACACATTTTAAATTAAATCTAATTTTCAGAGGTGGGACATATAATAAACTTAATATAAAGCCTGTATAAATATCAACTTGATGGGTTGTGAAGCAACAAGCTGTGAGGAGCTTTTTCTATATTTTAATGTAGCTAAATTTAGTCCTTAAAGATTCAAGCTGAAAAGATGATATTTCAACTCATTTGTGTTAGTCTCGTGAAATATTACACATTAAATAACATCTGTATATACTATATTGTAAGTAGTAATTAAAGAAAATGTGTACTGGAGACAGACAGGGTAAATGCATAAATGACATACACACATACTTGATGCCATCCCTGCATACGTTGTTGCACCAATTGGGCCAAACCAGTCACAAAAAGTCTGAACACGCCCCTGCTTACAAAAGACATCAACGTAAAAAAAAATAAAAGGTCACACATTTTTACATTATTGAGCAGTTAAAAGGTCAAATGTAAATTCAGTTGGACATTAAAATACTCTTAAAATGTGACATTTGACTCTGCATTTAAAGAATTATTGATACAGTCAATATGAAGTGCCTTGTTGTGTTTGATACTTGAAATACCTCCTGAACCATCTGCCTCACTCTACCTCCATATCCCCAAGATGTTATCCTTTAAGAATTATCTGAGCCCAGTTGTTTCAAATGAATCCAGATAAGAATGATCTGGATTAGGTAGTCCACTTTTTTTTCATATCCAGAAGTCCAGTTCACTCTTTTTCACTTTTACCTACCCAGGATCACTAGCCCAACTCACTTTCATCCTTGTTTGAAAAAATAAAATAAAATAAAAATTAGCTCAATCTGATCCAAGCAGTGACTTTTATGGATGAACCAAAGTATTCTATTGTTTGGCCTAAAAGGTTCAGCAGTGCTCTAAAGAGGACCTCACACTGCATACTTTGTCCACAGGGGGGCGCCACAATCCACACAAGTTGAGAGAACCTCTCAGCTGCAACACATTTGATATGTAATGTCATAGTTGACATTTTCTTGTAATCCAGCCTGAATCCAGCACTCTGCTGGTATCACCATAATCCTGAGTTTTTGGATTAAAGAAATCCTCGTCAAAAGTTTAGACAACAAAAACTGAAGGTTTTACCAGTGAACAAAACAGGATTGGATTGGTTTTATCTGATTATATTTTCCTTTTTTGTGCAGTCAAGATGGGGATGTGTTCAATGTGTTTAAATTGATGAGTTTTAATTACAGCTGTTTCAAATGACTGTGGTACAGTCATCTCCCCAGTATAACTTTAACCCCTCATACAAGAACACGTATACCTTCACCTGAACAATGAACGAGCACCGCCCTAAACAGTCACACCTTTCAATACATTCAAACGAACCATGTTGAGAGACCACATTCCTGTAGTTCAGGATGTTCTTAACATGTCATTCTCAACCTTTCACCATCTGCTCTCATCATGTTGTGTAAGGAGGTGTCTGTTTGAAGCTGAGGGATTATAGAGCATCATGTATGTAGTAAGTAGTAATGATCAGTCTGAAATAAAGGCTACTGTTTGTTTTGTGCTGATGTGATTAATATATTGTAACTAAAATTCAACAATGACATATGATCTGATTTAATAGTGCTCTGGCCAGAGTTTTCAGATTGTGAAATATAAAGCACATGTTGTAGGTATGCAAATTATGTAACAAGATCATTCTCTGATGTTGATGATCACAGTAGGATTCAAAAAGGTTTTTTCAAAGAGTTATATACAGTTCATATTACAAAAATGGATTCTGGATCTTTTACTTGGTTTGACTGTCATGCACAGGGGTGGGCAACTGGTGGCCCCCATCAACCCTCAATGAGGCCCTCAGGTCAATTTTTACATATCAGTTAATTGGAAACATGAAGAAAACATGACAAAATCTGCCATGAAATCATGAAAACCAGATATATTGCCCATCCCTGTCATGCGTGTATTAAGTTTCAGATAAAAGTTATAAACATTTAGTAAAACATTTTTAGTTCTTTTCCATATGGGTGTCTCCGCCACCTTGACATATTTCAGTACTCAATGGAGATGCGTTGTTTATGCAAAGTTTATGCTACAGGCCCATACTTGAGTTACTGTCAAACTGGTTTTCATCTGTTCAGTTGTTGTTCAGCTGGCGTTTTTAATATATGGATGGATACGTAACCAAAGGTTAAATGTAAGGAGGCAACATTCTTATGAAGGGCATCATTCATCTTGATAATAGAACTTCTAACCTTGATGACTTTATGAAGCTTCTTTATCACTTTTTTGACGCTTGTTGTTATGACAAGTTGTCTTGTTTTCTGAGTAAAAGGTTGACTTTTTTTAAATTTGGATTTCCATCACATCACAGAGATTTCACCACTGTGTTCACTCCAAATTAATGTCTTCTGAGGTAAGCCGTAATATTCTTTATTTTGTTTGGGTGAAATTTATGTTTCATTTTATAGATGCTGAGAAAACGACATGTTTCCATTAGTGTCTACTTTGAAGGTATTTTTTTAACGTTTTCTGTACCTCTTTTATGCTGCATGCATTTTTGTTTTTAATTGAACCCCTGTATCACATTTACTTGTTTTGTTACTGGATACTTTAGGGATAGGAAATACTCTTCACTGTTGGAGTTCAAACTCTGATATAAAACCCCATGTCATATATCATACTTTATCAATCTATGATCCCATCAGTTTAAAAGAATATGTTCAGTTTGATAAATCTAGTTAAAAATAGTCCTCCATTTAGAGGTAGTACAGTGCCATCAAAATATATTTAAATGCCCAAAAATAAGTGTCGTCATTCGGGAAGCATGAGCTATTTGAACAGTTTCAATTAAATTACTGTAGACATGGTATCATATATGCTGAAGCTGTGAGACACAGAGTTGATGAGCTTAATTTAATGTTGTCTAAAATTATACATCATGATTTTTAGAATCATTGATTTTTTAATCTACAAAGTAACAAGTGAAACTGAAGAAAAAACATTGAGGAATAAATGGAATAGAATTATAATCTGAAATGTAAATGTGTTAAAGTATAAAGTAACAAAATAAATGTCTACTTAAAAACAATCCTTAGTTAGGTATTAAGGTCTTTTACCTGCTTTTTGTAAAGTGTGTCAAGATAACACTTGTTATGAGTTGTGGTTATACAAATAAGAATTGATTGATTGATTGATTGATTGATTGATTGATTGATTGATTGATTGATTGATTGATTGATTAGGCTAAATGTACATGTTTCCTTTGTGCCTCCATTACTGTGTGCCTGCAGGGAAACTAACCCAACCTTAAGTCAACCTTTTGTCCTCAAGTGACGTCAGTACATTTCATAAGACCATGTAACCTTGGCACACCTGATTGTGAGAATTTGACCATCAGTATGAACATTATAATTATGTTCCTGTCAAACCTCAAGCACCAAAAAGTTGTGTTGTTGTACACTCCCTGTTTGGTAACATATAATTACCTTAATTTATGACCTTACTTGTCTGCAATGCCCGAATTTCCCCTCTGGGGATCAATAAAGTACTATCCTATCCTATTCTATCCTATTACCACATTCTCGATTGACTAGATTAGTTTGATGTTGGTAGTGAGACATGATGACACTATAAATATTCAGAGGTTTTTATGTCTGAGTTAAGTGACTTCCAGAAGAATTCACATTATAAACTTAACACTGAGTCTGTTTCCCCTTTTGGTTGTTTTAATCCAGTACCAGAGGAGGACTCACCATGTGGCTAAAAGGTTTTATAAGTAACCATGTCAACATGAAACTTCTGAAGACCTGTGTCATCCTTCTCCTTTTGACTGTGTTGTTCTTTACACTAAGAAACATGGACCTGCTCGAGGTGAGAACTGGGATTATTGGTAACACTTTAAAGGTGGTCATTGAGTGTCTTTCAATGTACTAAAGTGGGGATTGGGCCCCCCTGGGGGCTCCTGAGACACTGAAAGGGGGGTTGCGAGATGCTTACCATAAACAAATAAAAGTTTTAGGATTCGCAAAATGCATATTTCACCCATTATTGTGAAAATACATACAAAAAGTAGTTGAATTTAAAATACAACGATAGTTGTTAAGTAAGATTTATGCTGAAATGAAAGTGATATGTAAAAAAATCCATTAAATGTAAGTTTGTACAGAAGTGCAACAATGAAGGTGTTCATCTGCTCTCTACAAATAAAAACACACAGATATCAGCTGTCTACTTCATTATTACATTTTGTATGTCCACTCAGTCCTTAAGTTTATACATGGAGATTACTTGGGTTCTGCTTCTAGCCTTTCTTACAATGAATTACTAAAATATGGACAGTGGGGCGCCCCAGTCTCCAGCACAGTTATTTTATATATGCCGATTGAAAGAGTTTGTGTTGAGGAGGCAGGCTGGCTATTCACCCAACAAGTGACATCAGGAGGGTAATAATGTCATAACTGTGAGGACCGGAGGGGTATTCCATGAAGCAGGATAATTTCAATTCTATTAATTTCAAGAAACTTTATTTTTCCCCTGGGGGCAATTCAAAGGCACCCAGAGCAGAAGCATAACGACAGTGCAAAGAAGGCTAAAAATTTTTAACTAAAAATACAAAATACCAAATTAAATACTAAAGTTAAAATACAAAATAGATGCAGTAGAATAGAGATATAAGTGGACAGTGATCTTTTTAAAGTAAACTGAATTATTGACAAATGTAAACAGAGCTATATGCAGTAGATTAATACTGAGTGAGGGGAGCAGCCGGCCAGCCGTCCCGTCCATGTTAACACGCTGTAGATACAGCTCAGAAAACATCACAGACAGTGGGACTCGGGTGTCGCACTCCTTGTAGACAGTCATGACTCAAAGTTATTTTCAGAGGATATACTTGATTTCCACTGTATTTATGTGTAAAATGTCACACATTCAGCCTTTAAAGTATGCACAGACTCTATAAATTTGCACTAGCTCCATTCAGACAGCTGCTGTACCTTGCCATATAAATTATGCTGTGCAGCTGTATAGCAGAGTTCATTTAAATCTGATATAAATTGTATATCATTTTGTTATCTTCCCTCGTGCAGGTTAATAAGCTACATGGGGGGGCAGTGGGTGTTGTTAGATTGTTAGATTGTTGTTAGATGTGACAAATATAATAATATAACATAGGCTTAGTCCATAACTATAGAAATAAAGTTATTACAACACAAGCTTAGTCAATTTTTAATTCATTTAGATATTTTAGTGTAAAGAACGTAATAAAATGTGACATATTGTACATTTCCTGTACACTCCTGGTTTGATAGAAAGATTTGCAGAATCACATGATTCACAGAGTGACATCTTGGTGGCACTCTGTTGTCTCAAGTGACTCACACATCTTCCTAGTTGTTGTCTCACTTAGACTGACAGTTACGTAGCAGTGCAATTGCTCATACAATGGCAAATGGAGTTGATGAAGGGGCAGAAGAAAGGATCCTTTGTTTTCTTATCCCCTGACATCATCATATTAGATCCCGAGCAATTCTGTCCCAAAACACTTTTTTTTCCATGTTGAGATCATTGCAGTGGATATTACTTCAGTATTTTATAGAGTGGCCCTCAGTGTATCGGCCTGGTCTTCTAAAATGTCTATAATCCGCCTTTAAATTAATAATGCGCCAGATACAGAAACACCTAACTTTGAGAGGGAAAAGTAGACAATATATAATTGGAAAAATTAAAACACAACTTTGATCATTGAAAAGAGTAAATAAGAGAACATTTGTGAATTAAATGTTCATAAGGGGAGAGCATGCTGTAAGATCAAGAAATGTAAACGACTACTGTCCTTAGGTCAAGTTAAGAATAATTCCAAAGTGACTTCCGGCAGATTAAAGTTTTAAAAATAAACAGTTATTAATAATACAAATGTATTTGGATAAATATTCCATCTTTTTTTTGTTTATTTTATTTTAGTAAATTTGTTCAATGCATCTTTGTCACCATCCTTCTTTTTCAACTCCTTGCCAGCTAAATTATAAAGAAAACTCTGCCATCATCAACAAGAAAGTGACCTCTACTCAGCCCACTGTTCCTCCCACTGCTCCCCACACTGCTCCTCCAGTGCCTGACAACTTCTGCACCTTCAAGCCACTGTCTTCTGCAGAAGTTGAGGAGGAGCGTCTCATATTGGAGTCCATTGCTTGGCCTGAAACTCCTCCTCTGCCAGCTCCTTTTTCATTGAATCAGACAAGTGATGCAGCCCACAGCACCTTCACCATTCTCCCAGGGGGGGTTGGAGATGAGCGGCATGTAGGAGACCAGCTGGAAGTTATGATAAAAATGTACGACTTCCAAGGTAACCCCAAGAAGTCTGGAGGAGATGCAATTGTTACCCGTTTGCACAACCGGGCACTTGAAGCAGGTGTGGCTGGACGAGTGGTGGATCACCTTAATGGCTCCTACTCTGCTGTATTCTCTTTACTCTGGGAAGGAAGTGCACAGGTTGAGGTAAAGTTCAAGGCTATATCTTTAAATTGTTAATGTACAATAAGTGATGACTAAATAATTACCTAATGCAATGTCCTGTAGGTCATTTAATTCATGAAATCTAAACCATTCCCCCTGACTTACTTTTGCAAACAAACAACAACATAAAAAGTAAGAAAAAAGAAAAGACATTGTGGAAGTTTTCAAAACTGGGGGTTCCAATAGCCTAGTGGGTATGATGTGCACCCAATTTACATAGGGTATAGTCCCCTTTGCTGCGGCATGGGGTTCAAATCTGACCTTTGCCCTTTGCTTAATGTCATCCCCAACTCTCTTCTCCCAACATTTCCTGTTGTTGTCAGCTGTCCTATCCAATTAAGATGAGACAGGTCCAAAAATATACATGTTGAAGAAAACAAGTTCTACTGGCCAGCTAGTGGGGAGTTGACCATTTGCATCAATGTCTCTTAAGCTTTTAATTTAAAATAAATGAACAACTTCAGTCAGCTGACACCAAAAATACAACTTTGTTTTCTAATTATTCAATTAATAATTAGTAGGCATGACTTGTATGATATAACTTTAAACTCTTGTTCTTTGTTTTATCAGGTGACGCTTGTCCACTCAAGCGAGGCTATCACAGTCCTCCGTAGGCTAAGCAGAGAACAGCCTGATAGGACTATCTACAAGAGCGTCTTCCGCTCAGGTTCAATCTCTGAAACTACCATCTGTAATATTTGTCTACGTCAAACCAACCAGCCACAGTGCAACTACACTGACCTCCATACTGGTGACCCGTGGTTCTGCTACAAGCCAAAGAAACTGAGCTGTGATACCAGGATGTACCACATAAACGGAGGAATGGGTATAAAACTCAAGGCTAATGAGGCAAACCTTTTCGAAAGGTGAGGGAGCACAGCAATAGAAATGATGCATCTACTTTTACATGTAATGACTATAAACAAAGTGTAAAGTATGTATCTCCTGGGGGGAAATGTTGTGTTTATAATCACAGGAGGCAAAGATAAAATCTCAAGATGTTTATAGTGTAAGATGATACTAATCAAAACACTTAGTCTGAACAATTAAAGTCTCTCTCATCAACAAAACTATAAAGTGTATCTTTAGAGTCCAAATATGGAGGCAGAGTAATTTACGGTGACTAAAGTGCTACCTTTTGGTAAATCACATTTGACATTTACATATTGTAGTGTGTTTAAGAGATTCTTAATCATGGGAGCTTTTCCCCCCCAGCAATGTCAACATGCAAGTCTTCATTCAGGCTTCAGGACCGGCCAATGTTACTGTGCTGCCTCAAAGGAAAGGTAAAGCACAACTTTTCTATTTTCAACTTTTAAAAAAATCTCCATGTGACCTTGAAAATAAAAATGGTTTGGTAAAAATGTATACAACCTAACTCTCTGTATTCAAGCAGATATACATATAAGTCAAAAAAATATAAAAAATAAACCAGCTTCTATCTACAAAACTGAGGAAGAGCTGCAAGTGCTTATCTCATTAACTCAGTACCAGTGTACTAATAAAAAACTCAAACCACTTAACATCTGTAAATATTTTACTTTAAATAATTAACATTGTCAAATAAAAAGCATTTGGTAACATTTTCCTTAACCACAATAAACATGTGCATTCGAGACATACACTCACTATATTGTAGTAAAGCATAAACTTAATCTTTAAAAAACATCAAAGAACTCTGTAGAAGCCATTTTAATCATGATCCATTTAATTTAAGAATTTTGATTTCAGTTCATGTTAGTAAAACACAACATTTAGATCATAAGAAATAAGAATATCATTTACAGTAAATATTTCAGATTTAAGAAATAGATTGTCTCCTACTAAGTGATAAAAACTGTTTATGAAAGTTGCCACTACAAATGCTTTTGTGACATGTGTATAATGTCCTCATTAGTGTAAAGTAAAATGAGTAAGGTAAAGCAGAGACCTTGTTTTGGCCTTTTTAGGGGATCTGTGGACAAATGATACAACAATCATTTAATAACCAAATGCTTATTTTGATAAACAATTCTCAGAGCAACCCATGGATAGTCAAGGCAGTGGGAAGTCTGGACTCTCTGGGTATTACTACCAGGGTGTGTGGCGATCACTAGGTGGCACCAAAGTCCACCAATTCAACAACTCCTCTGCCATCAGTCAGTGTCTGAAAGGAAAGGAGGTCCACATGTATGGAGACTCCACCGTCAGGCAGTGGTTTGAGTACCTTGATGCTTCACTTCCAGGTAGTTGATTCACAGTGATTTCAGGCAACAGTTTAATTGTATTTATATCACAGCTTAATCTGCTCCTTTTTTCATACTTTCAGATGCTAAAGAGATAAACCGGAATAATCCGAAGAGATTAGGACCTTTCATGATATGGGACAATGCAAAAAACATCTTGGTGAAGTTCCGCTTCCACGGTCCTCCTCTTAGTATTTCCGTCCTTATCCCAACCAGTGAGCTGCGTTACATTGCCAATGAAATAGATGATGTAGTTGGTGGCCCCAACACAGTTATAATTTTTGGTATCTGGGCCCACCTCACTCCTTTCCCAATGCAATTCTACATCAGAAGGCTTTACGGCATCCGCAGGGCGGTGATTCGTCTGTTAAACAGGGCTCCAGACACGCTGGTGGTCATCAGGACTCCAAACCTCAGAGGTACAAACCCCTATATATTTGCCTTTAATGACTGGTATGCTATTCAACAGGACAAGGTGGTCAGAGCTGTGTTCAAAGGACTTAATGTTCAGCTGGTGGATGCCTGGGAGATGGTTCTGGCCCACCACCTGCCTCACTACATTCACCCACCTCCTCCCATCATTAAGAATATGGTTAACATTATATTGTCCCACATGTGCCCCCAATAGTGCATTTAATAATAAAAATAACTTTATTTATATAGCACTTATCTAAACAAGGTTACAAAGTGCTTTACAGAATGCATTCAATCAAACATAATAAAACATACATGAAAAGTGCTTCACAAAAGAATCAGGATAAAACATTGGTGAGTTATAAAAATGTATTCAATGAATTAAAGCAGGACATTAATTACTAATCAATCGTTAAAAAGGCCTTCTTATAAAAATGTGTTTGGAGCAAGGATTTCAAAATAGGAACAGTTTGCCAGCCTAATTTCTACGGGTAGGGAGTTCCAGAGCTTAGGTGCTCTGATGGCAAATGCCCAGTCGCCCTTGGTAACCAGCCTAGATCTAGGAACGACTAATAAAGGTGCTCTTGATGATCTAAGATTTGGCTCGGAGCATCAGGGGTTAAAAGTTCTTTAATGTAAGGGGGGGGAGGGGGGGTCTAGACCGTGTTGTGTTTTAAAAGTTTTTAAAATAATTTTTAAATCGACCCTGTAAGTAACGGGCAGCAAATGGAGGGAGGAAAGGATTGGGGTAATGTTTGACCTGCAGTTTGCATTTGTTAAAATCCGAGCAGCAGCATTCTGCACTTGCTGGAGGCTGGCCATTGAGGACTGACTAAAGTGAAAAGTGAGTTGCAGTCGCCCAAACGTGAAAAGACAAAGGCATGAATAAGCTTCTCTAGATCAGGGAAAGACAGAGTTGATTTAATTTACTAATGTTTCTTAGCTGGATGTAATTATTATTATTGATGTGCGGAAAGAAGTTAAGCTGTGAATCAAATGTAATACCTACATTTCTACCTGTAGATTTTATATTGGGTGTTAGACCGGACCAAAGAGCGGCTTGAATTTGCTTGCTATATGATCGGGGCCAAAGAAAATGACCTCTTGTCTTCCTTGTATTTAGCTGCAGAAAATGACAGCTCATCCATTTCTCGATGGGGGCCATGCTCTCCACTAAATTGTTTAAGCGGCTGATATTGTCTGACTTGAAGGACAGGTATATTTGCGCATTATCAGCATAACAGTGATAGGAGACCCCCTCAAAGTGATTCATAATATTTCCTAGTGGGAGCATATGAAGGGAAAACAAGACTGGACCAAGAATTGAGCCCTGTGGCAGACCGTATGTCATGGGGGCCGAGGAAGAAACAAAATTACCAATTGAGACAGAAAATCCTCTAATTGACAGGTATGACCCAAACCATTTGAGTGCAGTTCCTGTGATGCCCACACACTGATTAAGTCTATTGGCTAGAATTTTATGATCAATAGTATCAAATGCTTAGGTCCAACAGCAATATAACCAAACATTCCCCATTATAAGCGCTCATCAGCAAATCGTTTGTAGCCCTGATAAGAGCAGTTTTGGTACTGTGTCGTTGGAAGAACCCTGATTGAAACTTGTCACAGATGTCATTATTGTTTAAAACAGATGTGAGCTGGCTAAGAAACACCTTTTCAACCTTTTCAAGAACCTTAGATATGAACAGTAGTACAATATTAGACCTAATATCCATGATTTTTTTTTAGGAAAAAAGATAAGAACTTTTCACAGTCAGCATTTGAGGAAGCTGACAGAGCTGGGGGGCAGGGTTAATAAAACCCTTTTCACACATACGGAAATCTCCTGAAAAAATCTGGAGATTAGGCTCCCCGGAGGGGCTTTAGGCTATGTGTGAACACACACAGCCAAATTTTTTGTGCTGACTTTACCTGGAGTATCTCCAGCCAGACCCTTAGTATTTTTTCCGCAGAAAGTCCGATTGAGCTAATGTGAGAACTCTGCAGCAGAATTCACCTCGAGCCAATGGGAAGAGAATGACGTTTATACAGTGACTGCTGCACGGTGCATAAAGTGTCTGCACGTGACCACTACGATCTTGGTGCACGTAATTAAAAGGTTGCATTAAGTTTTCTGTTCATCAGCATATTGTTCTCTGCTCTTTTGTGGATGTTGTCATTCCATTGGACTACACATAGCATTGATTTAAAGTCAAATATTCTCATTATAGCATCGTGTAGCGGACTCTGTTGCTTCGGCCGCTACTTCTAAAGCTATTAACTAAGTCACCTAAGTCACTGTGTTGAGATAGTAAAGATGGAGTTTGTTTTAGTTGGCCAAGGGAAAAAGATTAAAGATATGTGAACAAATAGTACTGATGGGGTATTTTGGGGCAGTATTAAACACAGTGCTGAAGTAGACACTCAAATGATCTGAGATAAAAACGTTTTCCAAGGCCAAACCTAGAGTGAAATCTAAATCTAATGTGTGGCCCCTGTTGTGAGTTGGCCCAGATACATGCTGTACTAGGTTAAAAGACTCAGTGATTTTTAAAAACTCAGTTGAAAGACCATTAGAGGGATCATCAATATGGATATTAAAGTCACCAGCAATAATAAGTTTGTCAAAGCCAGCAAATTCATTTAAAAAGCTACCATTGGACCCGGAGTCCCTATGGCAATATTCAACGTCCTCGACAAACTGATAACCAAGTTTATATGTATATATATATATATATATATATATATATATATATTACTACCAAAGCAAAAGGGTGGGCTTAATTTACCTAACCTCAAATACTACCACTGGGCGGCACAACTGAGGACCTTAATAACATGGTTTAACTACCGTTAATCAGCTCTTTCAAGGGGAAGTATTGAAATCTTACGAACACCTCCAGAGAGAATTTGGTTTATTAGGGATGGATGTTTTAAGATTTCTCCAGTTACGACACTATCTACAGACGCATTAAGACTGGGAGCCGGTGTGTAAGTTACCATCGAGTTTAGAAAGAATCTTTATGTTGACTATGGAGGGAGTGTTGAAAAAGAATCTTATTTCCCATCTCTACAGATGGTTTCAGGGTAAGGACACAGGAGACACTTTACAAACGAAACAGAAATGGGCATTAGAAATGAATACTATTATTACTGATGAAATGTGGGAAAAGACATGCCAAGAGAGCAAGAGAGAGAGATGAGTATGGAGTTTCCCTCTATGTTCTAGTGTTTCTTAATTTTTCATTCTACAGTGTTTCATGTATTTATTTTGTAGTTGTCCTCAGTGTTTCTTGTGTTCATTCCTTCCTCTGTGTGTTTCCCTCCAGTGTGATTGCCCTCATTCTCTTCACCTGTGTCATTAGTCTCACCTGTGTTTGATTACCACTGTGTCTATTTAGTCTCTGTGTTTCTTCCCTCCTGTGTCAGTTCATTGTTGTATGTCAGTTGTCAGTCTACTAGTGTCTCCTTGTTTTTTTGTTTTGGATTTTGATAGTAAGTTTTTGATTGTTAAATACTTTTAGTTTATTCTGCACATGGGTCCACCTCTCCTTGTTTTCCAACCATTCATGACAATTTGTATCTTGTTGTCAGAGCATCTAGGAGGGATGTTACAGCAACTACAACAACTACCAATCTAGTTGAAGGCTCTTTCCTCTTAACTGTGGATGGAGTTTGTTCTTTTTTCACATTCAGTGAGTCCAGTTTGGAAAATTCAGTTGAAACTCAGCGTAGCAACCTGGGCGAGAACAACTTTAACCTTTTAGAGAACAAAAAATCCTGTAAAACTGTTTTGATTCAGGATACTGCCTGCAGGGTTTGAGAATGTATAGCTGGTGTATGTTCCTATCAGTAACTGTATCTCCTGTTTTCTCTTAAAAAAAAAAAGGCAGTCACCAAAGACAATCATATAGAGGGTAGAATAAAGGGAGGCAACATTCTTGGCAGTGAAACCCTCCCTCTGAAAACCCAATGACTTTTTGTGTTGTCTTGATGCTTCTTGTTACGACAGGTTATCTGTAAGTGAAGGATTCTATCATGGTACTAAAACTCAGAGAAATAAACTTCTTTTTATTATTTGATCACCATCACATTAAGAAGATTTCACCACTGTGTTCTCTCCATATTAATCTCTACTGAGGTAAGACATAATGTTCTTTATTTTGATTAAGGGTATAATTTTTATTTTTATTTTTTATTCATGTTGTGTAAACATGTTTCCATTTGGGTATTTTGTAGTTTTTCTAAACCCCTTTTATGCTGCTGAATAATTCTTTGCTTAAACCTTTTGGAAGATGTACTCCTGTGTCACATTTACTCTGTTACAGCATACTTTATCAATCTGTTAAATGATTACAAAAAAATCAAATTAAAAAAACATGTTGTATAAAATAGTCCTCCATTTACAGTTTTTTATATCAAAGAAGTTCAAAATGTATTTAAATACCTCAATATGTTGAGTCATTAGGGAAGAATGAGCTATTTGACCAGTTTAAATTAAATTACTGTAGACATGGTATCACATGTTGAAGCTGGGAGACACAGAGTTGATGAGGTTGATTGAATGTTTAATATCTAAAATTGTACACCATGGTTATTAGAGTCACTGATTTTTGAATCTACAAAGTAACAAGTGAAACTGAAGAAAAAACTTTGAGGAATAAATGGAACAGAATTAGAATGTGAAATGTAATTGTGTTAAAGTATAAAGTAACAAAATAGTACCAATTAAAAAGTTAATTTAAAAATAATCTTTAGTTAGGCTAAATGTATGTTTCCTTCATGCAGGCATTACTGTGTGCCTGCAGGGAAACTAACCCGACCTTACATACAACCTATTTTCCACAAATTACTTCACTACTTCATGAGATCAGATTTCCTGATCATGCACACCTGACTGTGAAAATTTGACGCTTAGTGTGAACTAGGGCTGTCAGCAGAAGTGAATTTTTTTTCGATTAATTAAGGTCCCAACTTAATGCATTATTTTCGTTTTAATCACCATTAATCTCATGATATTTTGTCCCTTTGGTCACACTGTGGACAAGCCTCCGTAGTGTCTCTCTGTAGGCACAGTGATGGAAAGAACAACACAGCTGCATCTTTGAATGTCTCATTTCAATTGTAGACAGTTCAGTTTAAAAGTCAAATGTAATATCCACCGTTTGACATCAACATCTCACTATTCTTACTGTTCATTTTAGCTGTTATATTTGGTTTTTGACCTGTAACGAGTTGGCTTTTTCTGATCCACAAGGTGATCCTTACTTTATACCAAAATAAAAGCAGGGTCGAATTCAAACAGCAAGAACTCTCAACTTCAGACAGTACAAACATTTAAAATAAAAAAACTTCTGTTAATAATCTGTGACTAATTTAAGTGTCTTCAAGAAGGATTCATGATAAACTTAACACCGAGTCTGTTTCACGTTTCTGTTGTAATGAAAAAAGAAAAGCTGTGAATGCCATACACACATACTTGATGCCATCCCTGCATAATTTGCACCTTGGGCCACCTGTCGCAAAAAGTCTGAACACGACCTTGCTTACAAAAGACATCAACTTCAAGAAACAGAAAAAGAATCACAGATTTTTACTTTATTGAGCAGTTAAAAGGTCAAAAGTTAGGTCAGTTATAAAAGGTCTATAATGCTCTGTAGAACAAAAAAAGCAACGTTAGTGACCCCTGTCCACTTTTTGGACCCATTTAAACCCACTATAATAATTATTTTTGAACCTATGGCCATAGTAGCATAGAAATGTAAGTTTTGTTGTTATAGGCAATCAATCTGTAGACCATACTTAAAATTTGTAGATTTTACCATTTTTTATCATATTTTTCAATTTTAGCCCACCAGCACAAATACATGCATTTTTTCTAGTAACCACAAGGGACAGTGTTGAAGCTCATACAGCCCATAATAATAAATGAGTTCAACTAAAATGATATGTGAATGTAGATATGGTTGTCACAGAGTGATGTATGTGTGTAAAAATAAATGTGTGTGTGTGTGTGTGTGTGTGCGTGTGCGTGCATGCATGTGTGCAAATGGAGGAAAAAAAATCGATATTGCCAATTCTTTGAAGTAGTGTGTGCACACTTGTGCAAAACTCCTGAAAACTCCAGAGTTTTCAGGGTGAGCTGCATGTGTGAACACAATGCACAATTTTCACTCATACTTCACCCGGAGTTCCTCCTCCAGCCTCCTAGTATTTATTCTGCAGAAAGTCAGAGTGAGCTGATGTGAGAACGCAGCAGGATATAATCAGGAGAATTCACCTTGAGGGAGTGGGTGGTGACGTTTATTTTGGTTTAGAGAGGCAACCTTGACACCTTGACTTTGATCTCAACTCTAAAACAATCAACAAATATTTTTGATGTAATATACAGTCAAGGACTCTGTGAATGGGGAACTAAACACAGATTTTAGATGTACAATGTACAAAGACGCACCTGCAGAGCAAACCGTGAAAAGGCTACATTTGTTTTGAAAACAACCTCTACACGTTGATGCAGATTCAGTTGCAGCCACATCTATAAATACATGCACCTTGTGGTACTGGTCATTTCACCCCTGAAACCATGAAAACATACAACACAGGAAGCTTTGGAGCGAATGATGCTGGTCGTTGGCCTTTGCCAGGGTTGCCCCTTGTCACTGCTTCTGTTTGCAGTTTTCATGGACAGGATCTCAAGGTGCAGCCAAGGGGAAGAGGGTTTCCGAATGTGACCGTCAGAATAAGATCGCAGATTTATTTGATTCTGATTAAAAGACTGAAGTCACTTTGATTAGAAATTGCTAAAAGTATTTATTCATCTTTGGCAATTTTATTATTGTGTCAACTTTTTGGACATTGGGTGCTATGTGTCGCATTTTATCAAAATCTGACACTGCACAAAAAATAAAAATGCATTCAA
Organism: Labrus mixtus; assembly: GCF_963584025.1. NCBI lineage: Eukaryota > Metazoa > Chordata > Actinopteri > Labriformes > Labridae > Labrus > Labrus mixtus. The sequence goes on along the minus strand of NC_083633.1, from coordinate 4,805,439 downwards.
ATCAATATTTTTGGTGATCAATGACATGTCCCAGACTGTGGTATCCAGAAAATAATTTCCCATCTGGCACTTATTGTACAGGAAATAATTCTTTTTTTTCCATTTAAGAAATCGGTGACGGAGTGTATACAAAGTGGTAGTGAAAGGGTTATAAGTGTGAAATTGAATGAAAATTAGATAGTTAGGGCAGAAGCTAGTTAATAGATTGAAGTCACTTTGATTAGAAATTGATAAAAGCATGTAATCATTTTTAGCTGTTTAATTTCTGTTTCCAATTTTTGGACATTGGGTGATGTGTTGCATTTATTTTAGGGACGCCTGAGTTAAAGAATTATCTGAGCCCAGTTGTTCTTTTTGTTGTTGTTGTTGTTTTTTTAAACAACAACAAAATATGATCATATCAACAGCTTTAATCCTGTTGGATTACTTTACTACCTGGACCTGATGATATCAGGGAAGTATGATGTCTTTTTTAACGTTCAGCTGATCTTCAGAAAAGATTTAGGGCCCGGTCTTTCTTTCGGGGTGCATAGTGCCGCATAACGAATCATGCAAATAACTTTTCAAGTCGAGTTTTCATATTGTTAATTATTACAACCCTGATTCCTAAAAGTTGGGACGCTGTGTAAAATGGAAATAAAAATAGAAGGTGATTATAGAGGTCATATCTAAAAAGTCCTTCTCCTTCACTCACCTGTGGTAAGTGTAGCCTTACCAGCAGACTGTGGCTAACTTTCATCAGGTGTTTCTACCCTAAACCGTAACACCTTCCTGTTGGTGGGTTGGCAGTGGTGACCTGATCACTGTCCATCTCTTCCTCCTGACTTCCAGCTTGTCTCCTCTCTCCAACCAACATGAGGCTCTCTCAGCCACCTCCCCCATCCTGCAGGCTGCAGTCTTCCTCTCCTTTCCTGTCACACCCATGGCTGTGATAATCCTCCTGACTGAGCCAGGAATCCTCTACATCTGACTTCGATTGGGAATAGCCACGCCTGCCAACCTTTCCCCCAACAGTCTTGCAAAAGGTCTTGGTATTTTGCGCTCTTTGTTTCAAAGGCAAGGTCGTAGCCTTCTTCCCAATGGACTGTAAGCTCAATGAGTATGATTTACTTTGCCTCATTGGACACAGGACTACATCTGGCCTCAGGGTTGTCTGGACGGCCTAGGGGAACTGCAGTCTTCCTCCCAGATCTACTCTCATTTCCCATGATTGGGCTTTTTTTAGCAGGTTGTTTGTTGTCCCTCCATCAAAAACTTAATGAGTGATGGTGTTGGCTACTTTTGAATATGGCGTCTTTTGAGTCTCTCCTGCTCCAAGGTGTTAGCTAGTGTCATGAGCACCTTGTCATGGCGCCATCTGTTTGGGTTGTGGTGGTCACTGGGAGGTCATCCATGAAACCTCTTCTTGGGGGTTGTCATACGTCCAACTCCATTCTTGGCCCTCAAACGTCTTTCCCTGCAGCTGTTATAAGGAGGTTCATTTCCATGCTGAAGAGTATTGGTGAGATTGTGCAGCCAGTAAAAATACTCCAGGTCTTATCACTGAGTTGTAAACTGGACTGTTAGGAACCGTAACTGGATGTCTCAAAGTAGCTGGTGATAATTTAATTGATGTGCTCGGGGATGTGGTTGTGGTCTAATGCTGCGTAGATAAAGGCATGATGAAATGATCCGCATGTGTTTGCCAAATCATACCACACCATTGTTAGGTTGTCCTTGCCTGCTTTGGCCTCCGGGATCATTTGACTGACAACTCCTGTATGTTCCAGGCATCCGCAGACACCTGGCATCCCACCTTTCTGTATAGATAGGATAGGATAGTACTTTATTGATTCCCAGAGGGGAAATTCAGGCGTTGTGTCGAGATGTGTTGATATAGCCGTTCTCAGTCATATATGAGGTCATCCTTTTAGCCAGTGCTAAAAAGAAGATTTTGGGCCAGATTTACTAAGATCCCAATTAAAGAGTACTAAATTGCGTGTTCACTCCAAAAGTTTGCATGTTTGGTTGGTGGGCGTTTTGCGGGTGATCTACTAAGAAAATTTACGTGAATGACACCAGGTGCAAACCTTGTGGAGGCGGAACTATTTAAGTTAGGCTTTTGCATGTTCTACTAGTTTACATCACGGATAGTTTGGACAGAAAGCAGGATGACTGCAAGCGCAAAATAGGTATTAGTGAGAGAGGCAAATAAATGCACAATACTTTCTAGTTATAGGAGATAAATCTGAATATTATAAAGACATTTTTGGTTATAAGAAAATATTAAATTCGGCTTTAAACAGGGCCTCTCTTTTCTTCCCTTCATCTTAAGAATGAAGTGTCATACATTGTGCCGGAGGTGCGAGCTGTGTCCTCTGTGGCACGGGCGCTCTTACACTCGGGCCGTTGTTGCGCATCAGACAGCTGGCCAGCGCTGTGTCTGATCGGACATAAATGCCCTGGAAAAAGGTATCGAAGACGGGGTACAAACAGTGGTGAGGTACCCCAATCCAAGCATCCTACAGAGTAGCAGCAGCGGGCTTTAGAGGGAGGTGACGCACGCACTATGGAGAGGAGCGCACCGGAGGGGGCAAGCTGGGGGAGAGACGTGCGACCCGAGAAAAAGGAAATCCCCAGTTTAAAATATAATGTTGGCGAAAAGAGGGAAATAGGACAACATAAATATCAATGTTGAAATTCTATAGAATGCAGAGGCTGTGGATGTTCAGTTTTCTTCGGCTGTAGGCTTTGGCAACACTAGTCTGTAGTTTAATCATGGTGTTTCTCTTCCTTAACGATTATAATATTGAATCAAATAAAAAAATATATGCATGCCATTTATTTTTCTGTCATTTGAAACATGTAAACACATGTGGGGAAAAACGTGATCTTTATGCCTTCTTTTGTTTTGCCTATGTCTCCTAACTACAATCACATCAGCCTGTTGTGTGTAACACTGGTCTCCTGGGTTAGCACGTTCCTTTCAAAGGTGTTAAATACAGACACCTTCACAATCACCACAATTTTTGCCAGGTTTGGTAAATCTCAATGCGTGTACTAACTTAACTTGTTTGCATTTTCTCCTCCCAGTATTTTGCACGTTAGGGCAGAAACGCCCCATATTGCATATTCATTAAGGCAAACGTACTAAATGGACAATGCGTGTTGTTTTGTTCATTTGAAAGACGCAATCCTCACTGCGCGCTGTTAGTAGATCAGATAGCACTTTTTTTGCTGGTGGTATCAAGTTTGCACACCTTTTTGGTACACGCAAACCTTTAGTAAATCTGGCCCTTAGACTTACACACTTGAGAGTGAGATTGTTCTGAATTGGCTGATGGTCGAAGAGTTCTCTTCCTTTGGCACAAAACAGCCCTCAGCTTTCTTCAAGCATGATGGAATACTGCCTTTTTTCCAGATCCTTCACAACAGCTTCCATAGCCTTGGAAGGAGCATCTCACACTTCTGGCAGTGTGTCATCCAAATTGCTCTCCAGCTCAGGACTGTATGGAGCATGTTCATAAAATTACATTGGGAACAGACTACTGTATTTGCATAATGGTTCAGCAAGAATGCTTTTCATCTTGGGCAACATGGCAGCTTTGCAAAATAAATCACTCTATTAAGCAGCAGTGGAAAGTAACTAAGTGCACCTACTCAAGTACAATTTTGAGGTACTTTTACTTTATTTATACTTTAGTAAACATTTTGTTGCAGGACTTTGTGGGCGGCAGTAGCTCAGTCTGTAGGGACTTGGGTTGGGAATCGGAAGGTCGCCGGTTCAGGTCCCGGCACGGACCAAGTCCGGAAATTGGTCTGGTAGCTGGAGAGGTGCCAGGCCACTTCCTGAGCACTGCCGAGGTGCCCTTGAGCAAGGCACCTAACCTCCCCCCCCCACAAGCTCAGGAGCGCCCGCCGTGGGCAGCCCCCTCACTCTGAGACCTCTCCATTAGTGCATGTCCACAGGATCCTGTTTGTGCATGTGTGTGTATTTCAGTTCATGTTTGTGTAGCATGTTTACTAGACAGAGTGTAAAAACAAATTTCCCCTCGCGGGATCAATAAAGTATAAATTCTTCTTAATTCTTCTTCTTCTTTACTTGTAACATAGTAAGCCACAAATTATCCATGATTATCAATGATTGTAGCCTGGCAACAAACACTGGAAGTTATGAAATACCTGTTTATTGTTGACGTGTTGACAAAACGTCTGTAGAATACATGAAAAAATATATCATCCATATGTTTAGAAGAGAATGTTGAAATTATGTCAGTTGAATTAAACAGAAACGTCTGAGTTGTCAGGGCATTATGTAAAAGTAATTAATATATATACCTCTGGGGTGCCAGCATTTATGTACACAAGCGACTTGAGGGCACAGTGCTGTGAGGTAGGTGGCTCGAGGGCACAGTGCTGTGAGGTAGTTGGCTTGAAGACATAGTATTGTAAAGTAGGTGGCTCGAAGATAAAATGCTGTGAGGCAGGTGGCTCGAGTGCATAGCATTGTGTAGCAGGGGACTGGGATGCAGAGTGCTGAGAAGCAGGGAACTGGGAGGTAGAAGAGTTTGGGGACTGGTCTGCGTCTTTGGTGAGTTTTGTGCAAAGATATAATCTAAGTAGACGAACTTTAGTATGATCATAAAGCGCCTCCAATGTGCTGGAAGAGTCAAGCTGACGCTGTGCAAAGTCTCTGAGTTCTGTCTGATAGTCAGAGAGCTTTTTTCTTTTAGAATGTCCATCTGGGAAATAAATGGCTTCAGCTATTACTCTGATTTCACCAGCAGTTTTAGTTTTTTTCAATTGTCAAGGATCTTGTACCTCCTCCTTTAGCAGCTCGTACTTGCTTAAATCGCTGCTTTGCAGAAGTTCGCTAGCTTGATATAACACCTCGTCTCGCCCCACTCATCATTATTTACACTCACGTATGAATACAAAAGGTTTTATTATCATCCAGGTGACTTTACATTTGTTATTCTTTTCTTATCAGCTGATAACTCAGAGTTTATGTCCCCTTTTCTCTAAAATAAACGTCTGTAACCACTCCATTACAGCTATGAACACTGTTAGAAACTATTACAAATAAATATTATTTAAAAATAAAGATCCCTCTCAGGTAACACGGTTAATAATTACTCATCAGGTGTTTAAAGTCAGTTTATGACTCCTCTGATGACTCGTTTGAGCAGTTTGACGGAGAGAGATTGAACAGACACTCACGTACACGGTTAATTTTATACCGTTATGATGCCGATCTCTGTTCAGAAATTTCATATTTTAAATGTTTACATCACTGCTCATCAGAGTTAGGCTCATACTTGCAGTTTTAAAGTACGGTTTTCATTTTTTAAGACTTTAAATCGGTAAAGACCCCAACTTGTCCATTAACCGCCATTCATTCAGATGGAATGATTTCACCCAGAAAGGGGCGGGGCCGGCATCGTTTCGGCAAAGTACCCGGATGGGTTGCTCTCATGAATGGGGCGTGTGTCGTCTGTGGCGCTGTCCGGTGCTGAACTTGCCGCGCCGTGTGTAAGTCTTGTGACAGGAGTGGTGTCGCACGTTTGTCCTGATGCTGAAGTGAAAGACGGGGGTTTGCATGTGGCGTTGACGAAGGGAAAGTTGGCAAATTCGCAGATCTTGCAGAATCTTCCTTCTCGTTTGTCTCACCTGTCTCTGTCTGTGACCCAGTGCTCAGATGTGGTTAAACTGATAGAATGTAACATGTTTCGGTTCCCTGATGTGCCTTCACAGACAAACTTGTCAATGCACGACATTGATGTGGGTGAGTCGAGGCTTCATTAAGCAGCATCCGTATCGGGTGAATCCGGATAAACGTCACCGTCTTAAGCAGCAGGTTGAGTACATGGTGCAGCATGACATTGCTGAGCCCAGCTGCAGTACGTGGAGCTCCCCTTGTCTGCTGGCTGATAAAGCAAATGGTGAAGATTGTTTCTGTACAGAAGAGTGAATGATGTAACGAAACCCGACTGTTATCCGCTTCCTCGTATGGAGGACAGCGTGGATCGCATCGGGGGAGCTAAGTTTGTGAACAAATTAGACTTACTTAAAGGTTACTGGCAAATTCCATTGACTGAGCGGGCGAAGTAGATATCTGCCTTTGTTACACCTGATGATTTTCTGCAGTACAATGTTATGGCCTTTGGCATGCGTAATGCGCCAGCTACCTTTCAGCATCTAATGAACATTGTTCTTTGTGGTCTGTCCTTTTGTGAAGTGTATCTTGATGATCTAGTGGTGTGTTCTGGGTCTTAGGTTGAGCATTTGGACCATTTGTCTGTTGTGTTTGATCGTTTGCAGGACGCAAGTTTGACGGTAAATTTGTCTAAATGTGAATTCGGACAAGCAACCATGACCAATCTCGGAAAAGTGGTGGGAGGGGGTCAGGTCCGTCCTGTCCAAGCGAAGGTGGAGAGCATAGTGGCTTTTCCTGTTCCGTCCAACCGAACGGAATTGCGACGGTACTTGGCGATGGTAGGTTATTACAGGGGGTTTTGTAATAATTTTTCTGCTGTAGCCTCTCCCTTGACTGATCTGCTGAGTCAAGGTGAGTTTTACATGGTCTGATGTGTGCCAGTTGGGTTAGGGTTCGCATAGAATGCGAAACAAGAACAGGCGCCTTATGAGTTGGAGTTTGCGTCTGCAGGCATTCAATATAGAGATCAGACTTATCCGTGGCAGGGATAATGTTGTAGCTCATGCGCTGTCCCGTCTTTAATTGTTGTTCTTCAACACTGCATCCTGAAAGACTATCGTTCTTTCAGTCTACGATGTTCAAAAACAGGGTGGGGGTGTTACGTTGTATGTTGTTTTGTCCCCCTCTGTTGGTTGTAATATGTAACTGTTTGTAACCTGTTGACCAATTGCTTTTGTCCTTGCCCTAGGGTGTGTATGGTTGGGAGTAATTGAGGACGGTGCAGATCAGGAGGCAGCAACTGCCCGGTTCTCTCTCACTCTCTCCTTGGCTCCTGAGAGTCACAACAAAATGTCTATTCTGTGTTAATGTTGGCTGAGTAATCTGGTAGAGGGTTTATCCCTTTCTCGCGGCTTTGGTTCAGTGTTTTAAGGGATCCTGTGGCTTGTGGTAGAGGGTGAGTGCCCGGTCCGACAGCCCTGTGTGGGCTGGCTTGGGTGACTGACCTTTCCTTTTTTTTGTTTGTTTTGTAAACCAGACTTCCAGCTTATAGTTTTGTTGTTTCTTGGTCAATTATTAATGTTGTTAACAATTTTGGATTGTAAAAATAAACCTTTTTCTTGAAATGATTTAACCTGACCGGTTGATTTATGTTCGACTCCCTGAAAAAAGAGTCATTTTGTTTTATTGGTGCTTAGAAATGTTTAGATGTGGTTGGAGATGTGTGTCAAAAAACTCTCATCCCTAAGCAGCAGTTTAGTCTCCAGTGTTTCCTTGCTATATCAAAGTCTTGGAAGGCCAGGTTAAGAACAATGGGAACATTGGAACAACAAAATAATATTGCTCGTATAACTACAGGATTTGAGTTTTGAAATTGTCTTCCAGTGGGGTACAAAAACCGCCAGGAGTCAAAAAGGCTAAAGTCAGAAAGAAAAGATTTAATACAACTGGCAGATTTGCTAAGAGCAGTGAGTTTGGTAGAGGAACTGTCTATCACTGCATCCACAAACAATACAGCCTCCGTAGTGTCTCTCTGTAGGCACAGTGATGGAAAGAACAACACAGCTGCATCTTTGAATGTCTCATTTCAATTGTAGATAGCTCAGTTGACAAGTCAAATGTAATATCCACCGTTTGACATCAACATTTCACTGTTCCTTTGAGCTGTTTTTATTTATTTTTTTCTTTTCTTCTTTTTTTTTAAAGGTTCATTTTTGAGCCTTTTGTGCCTTTAATGGAGAGATAGGACAGTGGATAGATTCAGAAATCAGGGAGAGAGAGTTTTATTTTTATAACCTTTATTGGTTGGTCCCATTGAGATTAAAAACCTCTTTTTCAAGGGATACCTGTATGGCCAAGACAGGCAGCAGCAAAAACACAAAGTTACAGACGGAAATACAAAGAGAGACAAAGTATAATTTACAAAACACTAAATTTTGGATTAAAATAGAACCATCTATGAGTAATATCTGGGAATCAGTTGTTCAAACAGCCGAGCTAAAACATCGAAATCCTATAGAATCTGCTTCAATGTCTTTCATTTTAGATTTAAAAACATTTAAGGACACCAGATCCTTGAGCTTCAAGTCAGTTTGCAACAGATTCCAGGTTGAGGGTGCAGAATACCCAAAAGCCCTTTTCACAATTTCTGTCCGAGCGTTTGGGACAGAGAGCATAAAGAGGTCCTGAAAACGCAAAAAATACTGTCCAGTACTTCTCTGCATTATAAAAATACATAGATAGAGAGGCAGCAGACCAAGAATTGCCTTATATATAAAGGTGTACCAGTGTATGAGCCTACAGGTCGCCAAAGCAGGCCATCCAACCCGAGAGTACAACTGAGTCAGAGCTTTACAATTTGTAATGAACTCCAAGGATGCATGGTAAGTTGCATCAACCATATGGAGACACTGAGCAGAGGCATGCGTGTACAAAAGATCACCATAATCTAAGACAGGTAAAAAAGTTGCAGCGACAAGACGCTTTTTTACTTGTAGTCTCGGGTCTAAAAGGTTGTGCAGTCTATCTTGATGATTTGGTTATCTTCAGTGATACTTGGCACTCCCATTTGGAACGAATCCGTGCATTATTTGATCGTTTGGCTGAAGCGTGTCACACTGTTAATTTGGCTAAATGTGACTTTGCCAGAGCCACAGTGACGTACCTTACACTGTTGCTAAATATCCACCACCAACTACCAAGAAGGAGCTTCAGAGGTTCTTGGGGTTAGTGGGTTACTACAGGAGTTTCTGTAGAAACTTTTCAACTGTTGTGTTTCCGCTTACTGAATTCCTTAAGAACAAAGCAAAATTTGATTGGACCTCGGGATGTCAGGGAGCTTTTGAGGCTGTGAAATCTTGTTGCTCTCCTGTCCTTGCCGCTCCTTGTTTTGACAGACCCTTCATGCTACATGTGGATGCCAGTCAGGTGGGGGCAGGTGCTGTGCTGCTCCAAAGGGATGACCAAGGGGTGGTGAGGCCTGTTAGTTTTTTCTCTAAAAAATTAAATAGTTACCAGAGTAATTATTCAGTTATTGAGAAGGAGACACTGTCACTTATTTTGGCCTTGCAACACTTCAATGTATATGTTGGGGGGAGGGACCACGTTAGTTTTTACGGACCATAACCCACTGACATTTTTGCATCTCTTAGATGTCCAAACCAGAGGCTGATGAGATGGTCCTTGTTTCTGCAAGCATACGACCTTGACATTAGCCATATAAAAGGACGGGACAATGTAATGGCTGACGCGTTATCGCGCGCTCCTGTCCAGTAATTTACTGTGGCTTGTAGGCTTAATATATTGTCCTTCTGTTTTCCGATACCTGTTCTGTGCTGTTATGCCGTGCCTATCCTCTTAATTTGCTCCCCAGGTACCGGGGATTGCTGAGAATGGGTGGGGGGTGGAGGTGCAGGCAGTGATTCCAGGAATAAGGTCATGTATTAATCTAATTCAAAGTTTTTGGGGTTTTTTTGTGATTGAAAGTAATTTGGGTATTGAGTAGAGTTGTTTGTGTAATTGGGTAGGTGTTTTGCACGGTGGTTGGTTATGGTGATGTTGTGCCGGTGGTCCCCTAGGGATACCGACTTTAAGGGGGCGGGGGGAGGGTGTGACGGTCACTGCCTTATCAGGATGTAACTAATTGATTCTGTCCCCCCTAGTTCTAGTAGAGGAGTTGGATGGTCCAATCGAGGGCACCTGGGCCTGTGTCTGGCTGGGCTTAAAATCCCCACCCCAGGGTGGGCTCTCCCTCTCTCTGGCCTAAACTTTGACTCGTTTGTTTGTGCTATGGTTGTGGCTGATTGTGCAAATAAATCATTGTTTCTTCAAATTGGGCTGTTCCTTTTGTATTTGTCATGGCCATGGAGCCAGGTTATGACAACATTTTGTAAAAGCTGGAAACACGTTTATTTGTGTTGTAAACTTGGGCATTTTAACAACAGGATCAAAGGTGAATGACTCATTAGAGACCGTCAGAAGAGGCAATTGGAGGAACTGCAGTTTTTAAAACTTCCACAATGTCTTTTCTTTTTTCTTACTTTTTATGTTGTTGTTTGTTTGCAAAAGTAAGTCAGGGGGAATGGTTTAGATTTCATGAATTAAATGACCTACAGGACATTGCATTAGGTAATTATTTAGTCATCACTTATTGTACATTAACAATTTAAAGATATAGCCTTGAACTTTACCTCAACCTGTGCACTTCCTTCCCAGAGTAAAGAGAATACAGCAGAGTAGGAGCCATTAAGGTGATCCACCACTCGTCCAGCCACACCTGCTTCAAGTGCCCGGTTGTGCAATCGGGTAACAATTGCATCTCCTCCAGACTTCTTGGGGTTACCTTGGAAGTCGTACATTTTTATCATAACTTCCAGCTGGTCTCCTACATGCCGCTCGTCTCCAACCCCCACCGGGAGAATGGTGAAGGTGCTGTGGGCGGCGTTACTTGTCTGATTCAATGGAAAAGGAGAGGAGGAGTTTCAGGCCAAGTAATGGACTCCAATATGAGACGTTCCTCCTCAGCTTCTGCAGAAGACAGTGGCTTGAAGGTGCAGAAGTCATCAGACACAGGAGGAGCAGTGTGGGGAGCAGTGGGAGGAATAAGTCAGAGCTCCGATGAAGCACAAAACGATTCTGTGAATGAATCTTTTGAACAAATCGTTTTAATGAACTAATTCTTCTGATTCAGTATACTGAAAAGAATTGCTTTTCACATCACTACCTCGCTCTCCTCCTGCAAGAACAAATGCCTCCTGGCTTTATAGACATCCCCATTAACAAAATGGCTGCAGCTGGGTGCAGCACAATTTAAATAGCAGATTTACACTTTTCTTTCAAAGCAGAGAAATGAAAAGAAAAACCTTAAATTAACCTCAGATCATTTACTCAACTAAATGAACTTTAAATAATGACATGATATTCTAACAGTAAGTTAAATGTGAAAGAAATGATTAGAAAGAAAACATTTCTCAGAAATAAAACCCCTTCAGTTGGTCTGCCCCAGTGATGTCAGCAATGACATCATCAATCTTATAAATACCCAGGAAATGCTGAGCCAGACCCTTTTAGCTGCATGGGACCACATGGGGAACTGAACCAAATAACAAACAAAGGTAAGTATGGATAAGAGACAATTATATTTTGCAAATCCAGAAAGTAAATAAAAATGACTAAACTTAACCGAGACTGTGTGTTCGCTAATAATTATTAACTGTCTATAATTAATTAATACTTTGATGTGAACGTTAACTTAATGCTAACACAAAGAAACACATGATTGTAATTGCTGTATGTTACAAAAGCTAAAATAAATTATAGCAAAATACACAACTGTGATTTAAATGGTGAATAAGAGAAGAGCGTCTCACCCACTTTGTCACAAAATTAATTTGACAAGTAAAGTTTTTTTTTTATGAATATACATTTTTGTAAAAAGCATTCTGGCTTAACATTTTTTTTTTACAGTGTAAGCACATGATAAAAAAGAAGTTTGTCTTACATTAATGACTGAACATCTCCTTTCTCAAGAACAAGCTCTGATCTGAAAACTAGGAAGGTCTTGTCAGCTAGGTGGGTGAATCGAAACTTGCTTTGAGTAGATGTTGATAGTGGGTCGTTGTCAGGCTTTGTTTGGGCTGAGCATTTAAGTTTCATTCTCTGAGCATCAACAGGAGAGGCATCTGAAAACAAGGAAGCTGACACTTCAGCGTGGCCACAGAGCCCGGGCATCAACTACTACTGCTTTGCCTATTTCCTCTGGTCATCTGCTAAACGCAACATATGCTACAAAGAAATCTCTGTCATTCATGGGAGCAGGAATTGACACATCTGTCATAGACAACGAAATCTTACTCTGTCTTAAACTTGTCTCTGCTTAAGAAAGCCTCTTCTACCCACCCTTCATTTACTTTTGGCCTCTGGAACTGTCAATCTGCTGTGAATAAAACTGAATTCATCCAAGCACTTGCACAAATGTCAGACATTCAGGCACTTACCCTTACTGAAACCTGGATCCGCCCAGAAAATACAGTCACACCAGCTGTTCTTTCTGTTAACACAGTGTTCTCACACACCCCGCTCTGTTGGACGTGGAGGTGGTACAGGTATCCTCATTTCTAATACCTGGAAATTCAATAAACTCTTCCCACTGAGCAACAACTCCTCATTTGAATATCACACAATCTTCATTACTGCTCCTATTAAAATGTACATTGCTATCATTTACCGCCCACCAGGGTGTAATCTGAATGATTTTGTTGTGGAACTGGACATGCTACTCTCAGAAATCCCTGATGATGGAATACCACTGATTGTAATGGGAGACATGAATATACACACTGATAAAGCCCAGGCAACAGACTTCCTTGCTCTCCTATCCTCATTTGACCTCACGCAGGTGCCAACTCCTCCTACCCACAAAGCTGGCAACACTCTTGATTTAATTCTGACTTGAAACTGCTCAACAGCAAACCTGACTGTCACCCCTCTACATCTATCAGACCACTTCTTTATTCAATTCACAATCTCCTTGCCGGAACTCCCTCAGGCACACCCACAAATGGTGTCATACCACCAAAACATGCGATCGCTCAAGCCAGCTCAGCTGTCTAACGAGGTAATGGCTGCCATGCCTGCCCATAAGGTCTTTACCGCACTCTCTACAGACGAGGCTACAGACAGACTCTACTTAACACTAGCCTCATCTCTGAACAAGCTCTGCCCTCTGGTGTCCAAACCCGCTTGCAAAACCCACCCTAGTCCATGGCTCACTGAAGTCATAAGAGAGCAAAGAGCAGGGCTGAGGTCAGCAGAGAGAAAATGGCAAAAGTCCAAACAGTCCGCTGACCTCAATGACTATAAGCAAAGACTTGTCTCATTCTCCTCCAGCCTGAAAACGGCCAAGACAACATATTATCAGAACAAGTTATGCAATGCCACAGATACAAGAAAAATGTTTTCTGCTTTTAACTCACTGCTTCAACCACCTCCTCCTCCATCCTCCGATCTGTTCACACCAGACATGTTTGCCTCGTATTTTACTGAAAAGGTTGCAACCATCAGTAACCAGTTTTCTGAGCCTGACCAACTCAGCCCAAAGGCACCAACCAAAAGTGCCTCACTCGACTCATTCTCCTCTCTGACTGAGGATGAAGTCTCTAAGCTTGTGCTAGACTCTCGGTCCACCACCTGTCCTCTGGACCCAATACCATCAAGCCTCATGCAGACCATTTCCTCTCCGCTTAATGCTGCACTTAAGCATATCATCAACTCCTCTCTGTCAACGGGTGTGTTCCCCACCGCATTCAAGCAAGCTCGGGTCACCCCTCTGCTCAAAAAACCCACACTAAACCCAGCCCAGCTTGAAAACTACAGACCGGTTTCTCTTCTGCCCTTTCTGTCAAAAATACTTGAGCACATAGTCTTTAAGCAAGTCTCTGAGTTCCTGTCCAGAAACGATCTGTTTGACCCAAATCAGTCAGGCTTTAAGCGGGGCCACTCTACTGAAACTGCACTACTGTCAGTAACAGAATTGCTACGAGCTGCCAGAGCTGCGGGTCAGTCCTCAGTTCTATTACTGCTAGACCTGTCTGCTGCCTTTGACACAGTCAACCATCAAATCCTCCTATCCACGCTCTCTGAACTTGGCATCTCAGGATCTGGCCTCTGCTGGTTCGTGTCCTACCTCTCTGGGCGATCCTTTAGAGTGTCGTGGAAGGGAGAAGTGTCCAAAGGGGTACCTCAAGGGTCAGTGCTTGGTCCCCTTCCCTTCTCCATATACACAAGCTCACTTGGTTCAATAATCCGCTCTCATGGCTTCTCATACCACTGCTATGCTGACGATACCCAGCTCTTCCTGTCATTCCCGCCAGACGATGTTACAGTCTCTGCAAGAATCTCGTCATGCCTTGCTGATATCTCTAAATGGATGAATGAACGCCACCTTCAACTCAATCTTTCAAAGACTGAGCTCCTTGTCATCCCAGCCAGTTCCTCTATGCAACCACAGATCAATATCCAGCTTGGAACAACCAAACTCATGCCCACAAAGTCTGCACTGGAACCTGGGTGTCATGATTGATGACCAGCTAACTTTTAAGGTTCAAGTAGCCTCGATTGCCCGGTCATGTCGATTTACCTTGTACAGTTAAGACCTTAACTGTCAGAACATGCTACACAGCTCCTGGTACAGGCTCTTGTGATATCACGCATGGACTATTGCAACTCTACTGGCAGGTCTCCCTACATGCACTATCAAACCCCTGCAGATGATACAAAATGCAGCAGTACGACTGGTCTTCAACCTTCCTAAAAGAGCACATGTCACTCCGCTGTTCATCTCCTTACACTGGCTCCGAGTTACTGCTCGCATCAAATTTAAAACTCTGCTGCTCGCTTACAAAACAGCGACCAAAAACGGCTCCTTCTTACTTTAACTCTCTCATCCAGCTCTACAGTCCCTCCCGCCCACTATGCTCTGCCAATGAAAGGCGTCTGATCCAACCTTCACAACAGGGTCCTAAGACGCTGACTAGACTCTTCTCCTCTGTTGCCCCCTGGAGGTGGAATGAACTTCCAAACTCCATTCGATCTGTAGAGTCCCTCTGCACCTTTAAGAAAAAGCTAAAGACCCAGCTCTTTCATGAATACCTACTAACTTAATGATGATGGTCTCGATATTATTGATGATAATGGTTGTGACGATGGTTTTTGTTTGATAACGATAACTTATAAGATGGTTTCTTTACTGATTAGAGCTCTCAAGAACTGCCGTCAGTGTTGTGCTTTGCCTCTGTGCAATGTCTGTCAGCACCTGTGTGTCCAATCGGACTCAAAGCTGATCGTTTGCTCTTACTGACATTGTTCCCTTTTTTCTCAACATTATGAGATGTTTTTTTAAATCTTTCCTTTTTGCAGCTTAGCTGTAAACGAAGTAGAAGTATGAAAAGGTCATATCACCCTACCCAAATTAAATCTCCCCAACTCCCATTGGATCCCAGGCCTCATCTCAACCATCAGCAAGACACCAAGATCAAACACACCACAGGCATAGCCTCAAGAATCGGAACCAAGCCTCTCCTCGCCACTCTCACTGTGCAGTAGCCTTCTACACATCACTGCTTGCGATGTCTTCCTCTTCCTCCACTAGATCAAGTTCACATTCACAAACTGAGCTCCACATCAGGAACTGGACCGCTGCTCGCCTCTGACAATCCCTGAATCCCCCTTCAACTGCCACTATGTCCAGAGGCAGCTACCCTTGTAGGGGACAGAGCTTATCACCCCCTGTGCCTGCTCCTTCTGTATCTGACATCTCATATCTCTCTCAAGCTATCACAGCTTTCTTTATATCCTGGAGTTTGCATGCTTCACAAAATTCCTGTGCACATACATCCTTCCATCCCATTATAGTTTCCTCTACTCTTCCTTCAGTCTTTCAGACAAAACTTCAGCAGAGTTCATTCTAGCTTTTTCAATGTAGATGCACTATTTATTCAGCCTTTCCTTTAAGAATGTCTGAGCTGGATGACTGTCTGTCCATCATAGTCGACATAGTCTTACTTTTCTGAGGAACTGGTTTCTATAGCTACCATGTTTACTCTGCAGCATACAGCAGTTGAATCAAGGTACTGGGGAGGTCATGACTCCAAACTGTAATGTTGAATCTTTGCAGCCCAAACCTCCCTCTCATACCCCAGAATGTCCTGTCAGCGCTCTTCTACAAAGCTCACGCTCATCTTTCTCACACCCCAATCTGAAACCATCTATCACACAGGTATCAAAATCAAGGCCCACAGGCCGAATCCGGCCCGACAGCAGGTTTCATCCGGCCTGCGAGACATTTTGGGAAGAAGGGGGACATCTTTGAAAAACAAATGTCTGAGAATTTTTTTTATAAATTAAATGTATTTAATTATTTTTAATACTTTTTATTTGATTCTTTTAAGAAAGACAAAGAGAAAAAAACTGCCAGAACAAGCATAAATAGATTTGCATAAGTTTGTAGTTTGCAAGATGTGTTGAAGTACTTTCTACACAGACATGGATATATATTTCTGGTAGCTCATTCTACAACAAAAAAGAAAAGTGAGGAAAAATGTAGAGAAAAATAAATGATTAAAAGGTGATGAAAAGCAACAGAGCAGACTGATTTAACAAAAAACAATAGTAGACATAACATTTTAAATAAATAGTGGGCCTTAGTTTGTTCTACT
Organism: Labrus mixtus; assembly: GCF_963584025.1. Classification (NCBI taxonomy): domain Eukaryota; kingdom Metazoa; phylum Chordata; class Actinopteri; order Labriformes; family Labridae; genus Labrus; species Labrus mixtus. Next base: position 4,789,092 of record NC_083633.1, on the reverse strand, counting down.
CTAAAAGTGTTCATCTGAACAAAAAGAGAGGTGACCGTGACACAGAAATGTTTTTTACGAGAGACTGAAGGAGAGGTATTTCTGTGGTTTTATTCACTCAGTGTTTTGTTGCCAGAATTTAATCAGAGCTGCGGTTCTTAACTCCGGGGGAACTGCTGCACTGCGCATGCATCCTGGCGGTATTCAGTTTTGTCCACATGTCTTATCAGCTTCTCCTGTTTTCACTGATGTAAAACAACAGTTCGGCTGATAATCACAACGCTTCCTTCCTGGAGTGAGCCACAAAGAGCAACTCGTCCAGATTTAAATAACTCCTCTCCGTCATGCATAACGGCCCAGACCGTCTCCACATAATCCAGACTGGGTGTAAATTGCGGACACAGGCGTATAGTCTAATGCATCTCCTGACTTACTGTATTTAAACTCTGATTATGGTAAAATCAGTCATTTAAGATTTAAATCTGATTTTATTTACAGATGGTTCATTTTTAGGTAATTTTTAGGAAAGTGTTGTGCTGATCACTTTTCAGTTTCATCCCTTCTAAATACAGTAGCCTGCTGTTGCGCATTTATCACCAGCTCTCATCAGACTGTAAATATGTAATTAATAATGAAAATGTCCTTCTTTTCCGAAAACGATATAACACAGGTCATATAGATGTCCGCTGGTTTAGCTGCGGAGCAGCGCTAAAATGCTTCCTTAAATAACGCACGAAGATGGCACAGATTCATGGCGCGTAAAAAGTCAGTAACAGAGTTAGATCACGATAGTATGGACACGTAGAAGAACTGACTGCCACACTCATATTAAAAGTCGTTTAACTGATTTTACTTAGTTGACAAAGTGGAAACTGTGCTGTGGCCTGACACCTCTCTCTCTCTCTCTGAAATGTAGCCTGTGGTGTTTGCAAGGTGTTTTCATACGATTTGATGTGTGTGTCTCGTTGGGTAGTCCCGGAAGTGTACGTTAAGTCGGGGCTGTTACGGTAACCATTGTAACGAGTAAGCTAACGTTTGTGTTGGCTGTGATGCAGAGGCTAGTATGGTTAGCGACACTCTGTGGTGACTTGTTTGCCGGTGTCCGGCTGGTTATAGGTTTGTATTGGTCATTGTATGGGCATGTAAGTAGCTTGAAGGTTTTGTGCAGGTCAATAGACTGCATTTGTGTGGTGATTTGTTCCTCCTCCTATTACGCCTTTACTGTGTTCTAATTTTTGGGTGAACATGGCCGAGTTTAAACCAAAGGACTTCTTGGAAAATGATGTGACACGTTCGCGGTTGGCTAAACTGGGTAAAACTAAACTATGGAAACTGATGGAATATTTGGAGTTAGATGCCCCGGAGGAGGCTAAAAAACCTGAACTCATGCAGAGTATAGCCTACTGGTAAATTGTAACCCTGAGGAGAAAGCCAGAGAGTGCGAGCGAAAAGAACGAGAGAGAGAGCATGAGGAGAGAGAACAAGAGAGCGAGTGTGAGCGACAAGAACGAGAAAGAGCAAGAGAAAGAACGAGAGAAACAAAGAGAGAATGAAAGAGAGAGCTTGAAAAAATAAAACTTGAAGTCGAGAGAGCTAAACTTGCTTTGGATCGTAGATGTCAGGAGCAGCGAGAGTTCTTTAATGTTAATAAGTGTATGTCTTTGATGCCGAAGTTTGATCCTGAGAAGGTGGAATCTTTTTTTGAGATGTTCGAGAAGATCGCTTTGCAGCGTAACTGGCCAAAAAAGGAGTGGGTCACACTCATACAGGGCTCCCTAACAGGGAAGGCCCAGGAAGCATATGTTGTGCTAGATAAGAGTCAGATTGATGATTATGATGTGGTTCGACAGGCTGTCCTAAAATGTTATGAGTTGGTTCCAGAGGCCTATAGACAGCGGTTCAGGACCGACAGACAGCGTCCAGGACAGACTTATCTAGATTTCGCAAGACAACAGGAAGCAGCGTTTGATAAGTGGCTGAGAGCCAGCGAGGTGTATGATTTTAAGAACTTACGCGAAGTAATGGTGCTGGAGCAGTTCAAGCTGAGCCTGCCAAAGGTCATTTAGACCTACTTGAATGATCTTGAGGTGAAAACAGTGTTAAAGGCAGCTGAGGCTGCGGATAATTATGTCCTTATTCATAAAGAGTCATGGCGTGATAAACCTAGCAATCACTCTAACAGGACAGAAGACTTTGCAACATGTCCCAGTAATAAGAGCAGTGGCAGTTGGCGTCCGCCTGAGAATAGTAGGCGACCACACAAGCTGCCTACTTACTCAGGGGACCGATCGTCTCCTTTCTCTGGGGAGATTATTTGTCATTATTGTTGAAAACCTGGTCACATAAAGTCTCGTCGTCCGGCCCTACAAAGAAAGGGGCCGTCCAGAGCAGAAGCCCATCATTCTGTTGCGTGCAACTTAATGAGTTTAAACTCAGTTGGAGATCAGGCAGAAACTGTTGATAAAGCAGATATGAAAATGTTTGATGGTTTCCTCTCTGATGGGACGGTTGCTGTAGAAGAGGGCGTAGCTGAGGCTTCTGTTATGGTCCTCAGGGACACTGCCTCAGGGCAGTCTCTAGTGGTAGAGAGTGCTGTAGATCTTCCTGAAACAGCTGCTTTAGGGGTTTATGTGCCTGTGAAAGGTTTTGGAGGTGGTTACAGTGCTCTTCCCCTGTACAGGATGTTTGTTCGGACGAACATTTTTGTTGGATATGCTAAGGTGGGAGTGACACCTGAGCTACCATAGGAAGGTGTTACTTTTCTTTTGGGAAATGACTTGGCAGGTGATAAGGTGGTATCAACCCCCATCCTGTCTCCTTGTGAAGTTGCTGAGACAAAGGTTTTAGAGGAGCAGTATCCAGAGGCTTTCCCAGTTTGTGTTGTCACCCGATCACACTTATTTTCTTTTGTTTTTTCTTTAACCTTTATTTATCCAGGAAAGTCCCATTGAGATTAAAAACCTCTTTTTCAAGGGAGTCCTGGCCAAGAGGCAGCAAAAGTTACACAGTTACACTCACAACATACAGACAGCAATTAAAATTATAAAAAACAGTTACAAGTAAATTAAAATTATAAAAAACAGTTACAAGTAAAGGAGGACGTCTCAAGTGCTCTCAGCCTGGATTTAAAAGCATTCAAAGAAATCAGTTCAGTTATTTTCCAGTCTTTTTGCAGCATTTAGAAGGAGCAGAGTTGATGAAAGCCCTTTTTCCCAGTTCTGTGTGGGAAATGGAACAGACAGCAACAATTGATCATTTGAACGCAAACCGTAAGAATCAACACTTCTCCATGTGATTAGGTTACAGATGTAGGAGGGCAGTAGCCCAAGCATGGCCTTGTAAATAAAAGTGCACCAGTGTTCCAGTCTCCTGGTGGACAAAGAAGGCCATCACACTTGAGAATACAGTTCACAATGATGGGTTAGGGCTCCACAGTTAGCAATGGGCAGCAGTAGCTCAGTCTGTAGGGACCTGGGTTGGGAACCGGAGGGTCATTGGTTCAAGTCCCAGCGCAGCCCAAATATGTAAGTTGGCCTGGTAGCTGGAGAGGTGCCAGATCACCCCCTGAGCACTGCCAAGGTGCCCCTGAGCAAGGCACCAAACCCCTTCCCCACCACCAGCTCACTGTGGGCAGCTCCATCACTCTAACCTCTCTCCATTAGTGCATGTCCTGTTTATGTATATTTCAGCCTATGTGTGTTGCATGACTTACAGAGTGTAAAAACAGAAATTTGATCAGTAAAAGTTAATCTTAAACCTCAGAGAAGCATGATAAACAGCGTCAATCTTACTTAGACATTTAGCTGAGGCATTCATATACATCAGGTCTCCATAATCTAAAATGGATAAAAAAGTTGCAGTGACAAGCCGCTTTTTCACCTCAAAAGAGAAACAAAATTTGTTTCGGAAGAAGAAACCCAATTTAAGTTTCAGTTTTTTCACAAGATTGTCAATATGGGGAAGGTTAGGGAGTCATCAAGCAAGACACCAAGGTATTTGTACATATGAACCACCTCTATGACATTTCCCACAAGAGTGGACACTGTGGGGACAGTTTGAGGTACTTTCTTAGTGTTTGAGAACAACATTAGTTTAGTCTTGTCAGTGTTGAGGACTAGTTTTAGCTGTAGGAGTGTGTGCTGGACCACATCAAAAGCTTTCTGCAGAGATTCAACAGCTTTGGCAGGAGTTGATCCAGAACAGTAAATAATTGTGTCATCAGAAATAAAAATGCATGTTAGCATCTAACAATTTACCCAAATCATTAATGTACATAATGAACAGGAGGGGTCCTAATATTGAACCCTGTGGCACCCCCTTGTGGACACTCACAAATTCAGAACACAGACCATCATGTTTAATACACTGAGTCCTGTCACTCAAATAATTTGTGAACCAGGAAACTACATAATCTGACAAACCCAAACAAAGAAGCCTATGCTTTAAAACAGCATGGTCCACAGTGTCAAAAGCTTTTGACAAATCAATGAAAAGTGAAGCACAGTACTGCTTTTTATCAAGAGCAACAAGTATATCATTGATCACTTTTGTAGCCGCAGTGATGGTACTGTGCTTTTTCCTGAAGCCTGATTGCAGTTTTGAGAGAAGATCATTTGAGATTAGAAACTCTTTTAGTTGATCACACACAAGAGATTCAAGAACACACAAATTTGATATTGGCCTGTAGTTAGTTAAAGCTGCTGGGTCAACTCCTTTTAATAAGGGGGTAACAAAAGCTGACTTCCAGAGGGATGGAATTTCTTTGTTTTCGATTGAGAGATTAAAAAGGATTGTTAGAGGCTGTGCTACAAAATCAGCTGCTATTTTCAAAGTCAGTCACTATCAAGTCAGGTCCAGGGTTTTTTTTGTGATCTAACGTTTTGAGGGCTTTATGCACTTGCTGCACAGTAAAAGGTACAAAATTAAAGGGTTCTCCTGAAAACCCTGGGGTGTCTGTGCAGGGCGTCACAGGGGCAGCTCCTGTAGAGTCAAACAAAGAACCAGATGATACAAAATGCTTGTTAAAGCAATTTAGGACCTCAGTTCTATCATAGACTGGGACCAAGTCTTTTAGAACAAATGTCAGAAGAGCCTGAGGACTTTTAATTACAGATAAAGACTTAATCACTTTTCAAAATTTCTGTGGATTATTGAGATTCTCAGTTGTGACAGATAAGTAATATTCTGATTTAGCATTTTTGATAAGAGAAGTGCATTTGTTCCTTAGTTGCCTGAAAATAGACCAGTCAGAGGCAAAATCACTTTTTCTGGCTTTGGTCCATGCCACATTACGTTGATGGATGGTATCTGACAACTCTCACTCAAATCATTGCAGAAGACTCCCAAGGATGAGAATTTATGAGGAACATTTGTTAGAATTAGATCAATCAAAGTGGACTTATCAGAACTTTAATGATTTGGCCTTGTAGGTAGGTTGACCAGCTGGCTAAGATTAATAGAGTCACAGAAAGATTTAAATTAATCAGAAACTGCATTTAGCCAGTCCCAATTCAGATCTCCAGCCATTAAAAGTTCATTATAATTTAATTTGGACAAAAGATGCTTCAAGGACAATAATGCCTCCTTTGTGGCAGATGGAGGCCTATAGCACCCGGCAACAGTCATAGAGAGGGACTTGGCTATTTCCACCTTCAATGCCAAAAATTCCATTTGCTTACAGATAGACTCAGACAGAACAATTGAAGCATCAAATCTTGATTTAACATAAATGACTATACCACCACCTTTCTTGGGCCTGTCGGTACAATAAACATTGTATCCAAGTATGCTAATGTCTTCATTTGTAATAGATTTCATCATCCAAGTTTCTGAAATTATCACAATATCTGCATCTGTTGAGCTAGCCCAGGCTCCAGGAGGATGTAGCAGGCTCAGGCTAGTTGGCCCAAGTAGCTGCTGCTGGAGGTAGCTGCTGCTGGTGGTGGAGGTAGCTGCTGCTGGTGGCTGGATGCTAGCAGGCCAGGCAGGTGGCTAGAGGCTGGATGCTAGTAGACCAGGCAGGTGGCTAGAGGCTGGATGCTAGTAGACCAGGCAGGTGGCTGGAGGCTGGATGCTAGTAGGCCAGGCAGGTGGCTAGAGGCTGGATGCTAGTAGGCCAGGCAGGTGGCTAGAGGCTGGATGCTAGCAGGCCAGGCAGGTGGCTCGAGGCTGGATGCTAGTTGCTTGGTGGAGGCCATGAGGTTAGAGGTCCCCTGAAGTTGTTCAAGGAGCAGCTGCTTCAACCTAAACTGGATACCACTATGCTGCAGTACGTGTCCGAATTTAAAGATCGGTTGTGGTCAGCTTGTCGGGTTGCCAGGGAGAATTTGCATCAGACGCAGATGCGTATGAAGGGTCAGTTTGACCAAAACGCTGTTGAACGGCATTTTGCCATAGGGGACCAGGTTCTTGCGTTGGTGCCGCAGCGTGCATCTGGTCTAAGTGCGTCATTTTGTGGTCCCTATACTGTTGTGAAGAGGGTAGGAGACAAAAACTATGTTATCAGCACTCCCGAAGGCAGGAGAAAGACGAGTCTGTGCCAAATAAACCTGTTAAAGCTGTATCTGGGTCAGTCACGTGGTCCCGCTGTGGGCTGGTTGCTGAAGATGTCAGTGAGGAAGCGGAAACTGTTGGGTTCCGGCTGAGAAACTCTGAGGCTCTTAGGTCGCTTGATGACTAACTTGGGCATCTACCTGCAGAGTGTCAGAGTCAGATGAAAGCTCTGTTGGCCGAGTTCTCCCCCCTGTTCCAGGATGTCCCAGGGTGCATGTTTCTAGCGGTGCACAATGTGGATGTGGGCAGTGCGGCGCCAATCAAACAACATCCGTACAGGTTAGTACCCTCTAAATTGGAGTGTTTGAGGGAAGAGTTGTCTTATATGTTGAGCATTGGGGTGGTAGAGCATGGGCAGAGTGAGTGGAGTTCTCCAGTGGTACTTGTTCCAAAATCTGATAATACGTCAAGACCTTGTATTGACTACAGGAAAGTGAACCAGCAGACTAAGGCTGATGCCTTCCCAATTCCCAGACTTGAAGACTGCATAGACAGGATCGGAGGAGCAGAGGTTGTTTCTAAGTTAAACCTACTGAAAGGCTATTGGCAGGTGCCTCTGACTCCACAGGCTAGGGAGATTTCAGCCTTTGTGACACCGGATGGTCTGTATATTTGCAATGTTCTTCCGTTTGGCACGAAAAATTTTCCCGCTACTTTTCAGCGGATGATTAATACCATCACTCAGGGGTTGAACTCTGTGGTTACTTATACTGATGATGTGGTCGTGTACAGTAGTTCATGGGAAGAGCACTTCATACAGCTATGGCAGCTCAAGAGGCAGGTCTTGTAGTACATTTACCTAAATGTGAGTTTGGGAAGGGACAAGTAACCGATCTTGGGCATCAGGTGGGTCAAGGGAAGGTAATGCCCCGTCGTGCAAAAGTGGAAGCGATCCTTGATCTTCCGGTACCGAGAAACCGACGAGATGTCATGAGAGTGCTAGGCATGTGTGGGTTTTAGATTTGTTCCCAACTTTGTTGTGGTTGCTGAGCCATTGACTAACCTTTTGAAGAAAGATGTAAAGTTTGTGTGGACAGATGCCTGTGAGCGTTCTTTCGGAGGGTTGAAAGCCGTCTTTGCATGTAAACCCGTGCTGCTTGCTCAGAACTTTGATGCACCTTTTCAACTTGCCATAGATGCTTGTGATATTGGGGTTGGAGCTGTGCTCCTACAAACAGATGAGGCTGGACGAGACCGACCAGTAGCTTATTTCTTTCGAAAGCTAAACAAACATCACAGGGGTGCAAACTCATCAGGGATGAAAAAGGTGACATGGATCCAAACTCCCTAGGGGGTCTGGGGGCATGCTCCCCCGGGATTTTTAATTTTTTAAATATCAGCTTTAAATTGTGAATTTACAGAAGATTTTAGCATTCAGACCTACTAAAGAAGCAGTGCAAACAATAAGAAAAACACAATTGCTTGTCGATATCTATGTTCTGTTTTAACTTTAAGGGGTGATGTGAAGGGCAGTCACTATGCAAGTAGCTCTCAGAGCAGAGTCTGAGAGAACATAATACAGTCATCAAGTATGACAATATTGTCAAATATCTTCTATCATAAAATATGTAACATTATCAATATATGAACCTGATGTTTTGCTCCTGCTGATTCTCATTAAGTTTATATTCCCTCTGGCCTTATTACATGTGTTGACACTGTTACATGTGCTGTCACTTTAATGTTGCCTGAGATAATAATGAACCAGAAAGCTGTATGAAGTTACCTTCAAGCTAGCATACATTTCTCTCAACATCTTTACCTATAGCTACCAAACGGTAAATATAATCAGACAGGATGTTTAACAGAAAGGCTGGCTAGCCAGATCTTTCCACGGAAAAATAACGTTATGTAAATTAGCCATGTGCTGCACATTGCGACTCATTGAATCAGGTTTCATGCTTCTTGCGGTCGGCACGGCGATATTGTGCAATCGCGGTCGGCGCGAAAATGGTCCGCGGGCGCGGAGGGTCTGAGCGCCGACCGCCGACCGCGTTGCATTGATTGGCTGCAGGGCAGTGCCGTGTTGAGCAATCAGAAACGACTCAACGTTCGCGGGACCGTGCTCGCCCGGCCGCAAGAAGCATGACAGCTCGCGTCGCGAGCAAAAGCTGTATGAATCAGTGATCGTAAACCTCAATGCAATCTGTGAGAAAAACTTGCAAAAGTAGTTTGCTGTTTGCATTTTTAATGTTGTTGATTTTTTACTTGGGAATATATCGGGATCCTGTCTTCTCACCACAAAGGCACAACCGCTAGTGATGGGAAAAGCAGTTCTTTTCAGTGTACTGAATCAGTAGAATCAGTTCAGTAAAGTGATTCGTTCAAAAGATTCGTTCACCGAATCGTTCAGTACTTCTCCGCAGCTCTGCCTGTGAATCAGAATTTAATAAACTGAAACACGGCCGAATGTTTAGTTCTGCTCGCGATCGTACTGAGAACAGCCGGTGGTGAATAATAAGCCAATGAGCTGAGAATTTAGTTGGATAAAGTTACAGTTTGCAAACTGAAAGCTGCTAAAACAACCACATTTATTTTCCCCGACCGTTCTGTTCAGTACGTTCAGTACAAGAAGAGGAATAGAGTGACTCGGAGGCGGAGCTCTCGTTCAGTTTGTTCACTGAACGAGAGCTCCGCTCTTCCTCTCAGTTCATTCAGTGAACGAAACACTGACTGAACATGAACGAGTGAGACTGCGAGTCACCAGCCTCAGTCACACACACACTGTACTGACTGAAACACGATCGTTAGTGGATGTTAAAACAGTCAGCTGAGTGAAATTGAGTTGGATATAAAAGCCGTTTGCAAACTGACAGCAGCTATAAAAAGCACATACATTTTCATGACACCTAAATGTTAAATAATATATTTGCTACTTCCTCAATTTTCGAGACATTAGAGGGAGAAGTAGGGGCGGGCTTTAGCGACACAGAGCTCCCGACCGACTCCGTCCTGTTGGTTCAGTCAGTACGTATCACTGACATGAAAGGGAGAGGGAAGGCGGGCTTTGAGCGACTCTTACGGTCTAGAGAGAGAGACACGAGACGGGAGAGAGGAGAGCGCAACTGAAGTTGAGAAATGAACGACTCTTTTCAGTCAGTGATTCAGTTCAGTTCGTTCACCCAGATGATTCGTTCGTTTTGAAAGAATCGTTCACGAACTACACATCACTAACAACCGCACAGAAATCTGCTCTTCCTTTTTCACAGAAGTCAAGAGCTTGTAAAAGGAAAGCCTCCATTAAGAAATTTAAGTAATGTTTTTTTTCTGCCTCAAATACGTTGAAACACATCAAAGGAATAAAAAATAAAAAAATCAGAAAAGGCTCTGAGATAAAAGCGACAATATTTACCTTTTTCAACCATAAAATAGTATTTTCAAAGTCGATCTAATAGTTCAATAACGTTTGACATGGAGAATAGCATTCCCATTTCCACAAAGAAGCAGAGGATTTTATGGCACACCTTCACCAACGACCAAGGTGCATGAAGAGTGAAAGGCTTGAAGAGGTCAAAAAGCTCCAGCAACACTTGCAGCACGAAGATCAACTTTATTAAAGGGATACTTCACCCGTTGAAACATGAATCTGTATTGACATTGGGTCATATATGTAGTAGAAATGTGAAAAACATTTTGAAGTTGGTGCCTTCTTGGCCGAGAAAAGGCAGAAAGTGTCTCTTTGGCCCAGAATGCACAGCACCACAGGCCACTCTCACTAAGGTCAGGTTTACAGACATATTTACTTTAACACATAAGGCTGTTTGCTCAACTGATTCCGAGATTTCTTCCAGAAGGAATTGGTATCTTGGAAATTCCTGGCAGAAAACAGACTCTATGTCTGTGTCCATAGGCAAACACCGACACTACCAGTCCGCCCCAGCTCGAGCCGGCTCCGGCTCCTCGTCCTCACCGCCGCTGACAGGCAGGCCTTATGTCTCGGCTGCTGAGCTGGCAGCGGCGGCCAGCAATATAGCCGGGAGACGGTTGCTGCTGACAGGCTGGTTTTGTTTCTCACTATGTAACTTTGGCAGCGGTCCAAGGTTCTGGTGAAAAGTGCATACAGCTTTACAGCACTAGTTCACAGAGCAGCTTTCAGCCATAAAGTAACAAAAGTTCTCTACAGTGCAGTTGCACTCAGCGACCTTGGATGGGAGCCAAAGCGCACCAAACTGAATTCCCCCTTAGAGTTGCTTTAAAAAGGAACTTAAAAAGAGATCACTGACTTTGCTGACCTGATTTGACCAGATACAATTTTTTATAAAAAACAAAATGTGTTACACATAGGGGTGGCTGTGGCTCAGTTGGTAGAGTTGTCGTCTCTCAACCGGAAGGTCAAGGGTTCAATCCCTAGCTCCTGCAGCAACATGTCCGATTTGTCCTTGGGCAAGACACTTAGCTCCGAATTGCTCCTGCTGCTTCGTCAGTGGGATTAGTTACTTCTGATGGTTTCACTAAATAGCAACCACTGCCATCAGTGTGTGAATGGATGTGAATGTGTAGGTGTGACATGCAGTGTAAAAGCACTTAGTCAGAAGACTAGAAAAGCGCTATATAAGCTCAAGTCCATTAACTATATTGAGCTAGAAAAAAGTAGCTTACTTATTTATTTTCTATGACAATTATAAAACAAACTCAACTGCATCAATAGATTCAAAATAACATCACTCTACATATGCTTTAACTTTCGGATACAGATTACAGTTTAAATATAAGTCAATAGCAAAATGTACAAAGATTTTCCTTTCATGTTAACTTTTTTCCTCCCCAAAGTGCACTTACCGATGGTGATCTGACTGACGCAGCTGTAGAAGGTTCCTGAAGAAACATTGTAGATGCCACTGCTGGGCTCACGGTCTATGACAGAGGCAGACATCAGGTAAACTCTTTACATCCAAACCACTTATGATCACCAAAATCATCACAGTCATACTTTCATGTACTTTTTGTTCCATTTTGGATCTGTACAGCAAAAAATGTTTTCCTGGTTCGCAGAGTGTCAATAAAGTGTGCACTAAGCCACTTACAGTACTGCTCCTGGCAATTTGAGGAAAGTCATGACCCTGCAGCGTTACAGGAATAAAACCCCCAATCCTGCAATGTTAGTGCCCTGCTCCACACATCGAGCCACACAGGGGGAAAAACCCTTGACCTTGGTCGGAGTTAAGGGGATAAAATCCATGAGTCTGGCAGCTTTAGTGCTTTGGTCTACCAATTTATAGAGAAAGAAATGAAGTTATCCATTGTAGCAGAACATGGTGAATAAAACTCAATGAGCCCATCACTCTAGGAGATGTTATATGACAAAATTATTCACAACATTGTTAAATTAATATCTCAAAGCCTGACAAAAGAATGTTTGGTGCTTATTGATCTGCAATGATTCTAGTCTGAAGACCTGAGGCACAGCCTTTACAGTTTAAATACTTCAACCTCAAGTTCTGGAATAAAAACTTTGTATCGGGGTAACTACATTCTCTGACGTCAGTGTACAGCAGGGTTGTGTCCAGACTTTTTTGACTGGGGTGACCCAACTGGGGCACCGACCTATTCATGGTTGGCCGAAAGTATGTGTGCGGAAAAACACAAGAAAGAATTGCCTTAATTTACTCAAAGAAGAGATGAGAAATTAGAAACCCATTGATGAGGTAAGAGTAACCCAACATTGAAAATAAAATGAACAAACATTGGGGTAGAAATAAACCAGAAATACAGTTAAAATTAATCAGGAGCTTGGGTTGAATATATGACCCATGTGGCTGGGTTAAACAGGTAACACATCTTGTGTGGTAAAAATAAACCGAGCAGGTAGTTGGCCCTTATTTGACCTGATTTGTTTTTTTTTTATCCCAGCAATTTTGGTATGTAATTTACTACTAACCTTAAAGAAAGATTACATATTCCTGTGTATATCTTTTTGCAGTAAAAGGGTAACAACATATAAATCTTTTAAGCTTAATTCTCAAAAATGTACTGTATGTGCAAAGTCACAATTTAAAGTAATGACAAAATGAAAAGCGCTATATTGAAATGCAAAATTAGCTACTGCCAGCCTTCAATAGCCCAAATAATTTAATTTAAAATAGTTTTTTGGCCTCTGACAAAGGAATAGCCAATCACATTTCAGGATTATTAGGATGCACCAGGGGTGTCAAATCAGATAAAAAAGCCACTACATTTTGTTTGAACCTCACAACAAAATAATGAAATAGGAGTTAAAGATGTATACAACTTTACATATGGGAGCAACTGTGACAAATTAAAGTTTCAGACAACATGACTAGTGTTTCATTGGTTGGTACACACTGCATTAAATATACATATAGAGCTATCTGAATATCTTGGTGAGAAACACAGCTTGCAATCACTGAGGTTCTGTGGTCAATTAAAAAAATAGCCTTTGACACTGGAAACTAGAGGCTTAATTTGGAACTCCATTATCAAGGGAGATAGAGGTTAAATCATTACTCTGCAGCAGAGGGAAAAGACTCTGTGGCAATGCAGTCGCTACTTGAAGGACACCCCTCGCAGTTTTGCATAAGACCGAGAACTGAATGCAAACACTTCTGCTCATGCATCTATTAAGATAACTTCTGTGGAAAAGCGCTCATGTCCTAATTCTCTAATCTAACACCTACAGTCCACAGTACAGAGAAGCAACTGCATTTATCACTGACCGATGAGAGTCTGCTCAGCATAAGCACTCGCATGTGCTTCTATCTTTAGAGGGAAAGCTGCAGGTATAATTTATTACCAAAGTTGTGGAAAGTGGGGAGAACCATATCAGCCTTTGAGCTGCTTTAAGTTACATCCATAATTTATCACCAGGCTGAGTCTTAAAGAGCTTACATGTAAATAATGCTTTGGTTGCAAAGGAATTCACTGAGGGCTGAAGGAGTTCTACTTATTACCTTTTTTTTGCTGCATCCAGGAGTTAAACTATATTATGTAGCTGTGATAACTACTTCTACTGCTCTATAAATAAGAGGCCATAGTCTTCCATTAAGCAACTGTTTTCTAGTTTCATTATTTCACGATGATGTTTTCAACCTAAGGCAGTTGCAACTTGAAAATAAAGAGCACTCTAATAATCGTGTTTCCTTAATGCATAAGGTGAATGAGTTAGATTTTGCCATGAAAAATCAAGAGATAGTGATACCAGTCTGTTGTGGCAACCTAAAAAAAAAAGCTCCAAGCAAGAAATATGATTCGTTTTGTAACATTGCATCCATTTGGAAGACAATGAAAACTAGCATGACAGTCCAAGGGAACTCCTGCTGAAAATGTAATAAGAATAATTCATATTTCTTATGTGGTCAACTGACAGCACCATCGAAGAAAACTCACAACCAAGTTTATTCATCCTCTTTTTTCCCCCTTTTTTTTAACTAACGGTGGGATAGCCTGCACTTGTGCTTTATCTGCTCTGTATGAATAAAAGTTGTCCCAAGCAGTGATTGAGATCACATTGGATCGCCGAAATTAGCAACACATGATGACATATCATAGTTAAAAGTATCCTCTAGCAGATGTTTTTTTTTTCTTTTTTAGTATCATACACTGCAGAATGCCTTTACCTGCGGATCTGGAGGAGAGACGCGTCACGATAGCGTGGCGAGGACTGTGCGTACTTCCTGGACTTCCGCTCACACCCTCGTCCTGACATTGGAGACAGATGACCTGGCTCTCCTGACCTTCTCCAACTCCGCCGCACCCCATGTGCTCGCTCCCCGCCTGGATCTTCATACCTGTGTTGATCCGATGGACCAGCCGCATGTCTGCCGCTGCTTCATGCTCGAGCATCCTCTTCACAAGCGGAGGTCACAGTTATCATAATGCATGGCTTGGAGTAGTGTGACGGAAACTATCTTTCCTCTACCTACGGCAATCTTAACTCCACCCACTTTTGTTGTATTCAAGCGCTTATTTTCCAGACTTGTCCCCCAATATCAACTCACCTCAGCTCCATCATGCCAGCCTATCTCTGCGGCTTGGGGGTTGGTTGATGTTGCGGCTCCTTACGCACGGCTGAAGGCGTGGCTGCTTCACGTGGTTGGTTAGGTCGCAGTGTCAAGTTGCCGTGGGAGTTTTAATTATCAAAAATTAAGCGTACATAAAGGAAGGTCTCTACTAATTACAGAAGAGACTCCTCACTTTAAAAAGTAAGTCATTCTGCAAATTCTTTTGAATAGCAACTAATAAATTGACCTGATGACGTACCAGACCGGTAACTAGGAATTTCTGACTTCCAAGTTCAAATTGAATGCTCCATAACTTATGAAGGGGGACCTGAAGTGTTAAGTGAATGCACACACATGCACATGCTCACTCACTGCGGTATTGCACATCATATTCTTTATAGTGTTTGGCTGTAATTTAAGTTTGGGTTAGAACCCTAACCCTGATTTCTCAGCCTATGTGAATACAACATGTTAGCATTTGAGTTTACTTTGTAGGTATTTGTAAAGTTTTCCTTTACCCTTTTTCCTTCTGCTTTGTACTTTTGCATGACATTTACTCGGTTTCTTACTGGTTACTTTTTTAACTATGGTTACATCTGTTACAGACATTTGACCAGTTTGATAAATCTTGTTAAAAATAGTCCTCTATTTATATTTTTATATATGAAAGAAGTAGTGCCATCAAAACATATTTTAATGCCCAAACTTAAGTGTAGTCATTTGGGAAGAATGTCCTATTTCAACAGTTTAAATTAAACACATTTTAAATTAAATCTAATTTTCAGAGGTGGGACATATAATAAACTTAATATAAAGCCTGTATAAATATCAACTTGATGGGTTGTGAAGCAACAAGCTGTGAGGAGCTTTTTCTATATTTTAATGTAGCTAAATTTAGTCCTTAAAGATTCAAGCTGAAAAGATGATATTTCGACTCATTTGTGTTAGTCTCGTGAAATATTACACATTAAATAACATCTGTATGATACTATATTGTAAGTAGTAATTAAAGAAAATGTGTACTGGAGACAGACAGGGTAAATGCATAAATGACATACACACATACTTGATGCCATCCCTGCATACGTTGTTGCACCAATTGGGCCAAACCAGTCACAAAAAGTCTGAACACGCCCCTGCTTACAAAAGACATCAACGTAAAAAAAAATAAAAGGTCACACATTTTTACATTATTGAGCAGTTAAAAGGTCAAATGTAAATTCAGTTGGACATTAAAATACTCTTAAAATGTGACATTTGACTCTGCATTTAAAGAATTATTGGTACAGTCAATATGAAGTGCCTTGTTGTGTTTGATACTTGAAATACCTCCTGAACCATCTGCCTCACTCTACCTCCATATCCCCAAGATGTTATCCTTTAAGAATTATCTGAGCCCAGTTGTTTCAAATGAATCCAGATAAGAATGATCTGGATTAGGTAGTCCACTTTTTTTTCATATCCAGAAGTCCAGTTCACTCTTTTTCACTTTTACCTACCCAGGATCACTAGCCCAACTCACTTTCATCCTTGTTTGAAAAAATAAAATAAAATAAAAATTAGCTCAATCTGATCCAAGCAGTGACTTTTATGGATGAACCAAAGTATTCTATTGTTTGGCCTAAAAGGTTCAGCAGTGCTCTAAAGAGGACCTCACACTGCATACTTTGTCCACAGGGGCGCGCCACAATCCACACAAGTTGAGAGAACCTCTCAGCTGCAACACATTTGATATGTAATGTCATAGTTGACATTTTCTTGTAATCCAGCCTGAATCCAGCACTCTGCTGGTATCACCATAATCCTGAGTTTTTGGATTAAAGAAATCCTAGTCAAAAGTTTAGACAACAAAAACTGAAAGTTTTACCAGTGAACAAAACAGGATTGGATTGTTTTTTATCTGATTATATTTTCCTTTTCTTTTTTAAACAACCTGATTTCAAGATTTGATCCTATCCATAGCTTTAATCCTGTTGGATTACTACCGGGACCTGATGATATCAGGGAAGTATGATGACTTTTTTTAACGTTCATCTGATCTTCAGAAAATACTTTCTGGGTGCATAGTGCCTCATAATGGTTCATAATGCAGAACAAATGGCATTGCAAGGTTGTGAATCATGCAGATAACTTCTCAAGTCGAGTATTCATGCTGTTAATTATTACAACCCTGATTCCTAAAAGTTGGGATGTTGTGTAAAATGAAAACAAAAATAGAAGGTGATGATTATTGTTTTTTAAAGGTTGAAACACCATATCTGATTAAAAAATTGCACAAAGACAACATATCAAATGTTGAATCTGAGAAATTCTATCAATGTTTGAAAAATGGACTCCTATTTTAAATTTGAGGCTGAAAGCATGTTTAAAAAAAGTTTTGAAAGTTGCAACAAGGGGACAAAGAGTTGAGAAAGTCTTTCAATAACAGCTAATGGAATATCTCACAGTTAATAAGGTTAACAGGAAAAGGTGAGTATCATGATTGGGTATAAAAAAGAGCAGCAGCAGAGTGGCTGAGTCTTTGTGCAGTCAAGATGGGGATGTGTTCAATGTGTTTAAATTGATGAGTTTTAATTACAGCTGTTTCAAATGACTGTGGTACAGTCATCTCCCCAGTATAACTTTAAACCCTCATACAAGAACACGTATACCTTCACCTGAACAATGAACGAGCACCGCCCTAAACAGTCACACCTTTCAATACATTCAAACGAACCATGTTGAGAGACCACATTCCTGTAGTTCAGGATGTTCTTAACATGTCATTCTCAACCTTTCGCCATCTGCTCTCATCATGTTGTGTAAGGAGGTGTCTGTTTGTAGCTGAGGGATTATAGAGCATCATGTATGTAGTAAGTAGTAATGATCAGTCTGAAATAAAGGCTACTGTTTGTTTTGTGCTGATGTGATTAATATATTGTAACTAAAATTCAACAATGACATATGATCTGATTTAATAGTGCTCTGGCCAGAGTTTTCAGATTGTGAAATATAAAGCACATGTTGGAGGTATGCAAATTATGTAACAAGATCATTCTCTGATGTTGATGATCACAGTAGGATTCAAAAAGGTTTTTTCAAAGAGTTATATACATTTCATATTACAAAAATGGATTCTGGATCTTTTACTTGGTTTGACTGTCATGCACAGGGGTGGGCAACTGGTGGCCCCCATCAACCCTCAATGAGGCCCTCAGGTCAATTTTTACATATCAGTTAATTGGAAACATGAAGAAAACATGAAAACCAGATATATTGCCCATCCCTGTCATGCGTGTATTAAGTTTCAGATAAAAGTTATAAACATTTAGTAAAACATTTTTAGTTCTTTTCCATATGGGTGTCTCCGCCACCTTGACATATTTCAGTACTCAATGGAGATGCGTTGTTTATGCAAAGTTTATGCTACAGGCCCATACTTGAGTTACTGTCAAACTGGTTTTCATCTGTTCAGTTGTTGTTCAGCTGGCGTTTTTAATATATGGATGGATACGTAACCAAAGGTTAAATGTAAGGAGGCAACATTCTTATGAAGGGCATCATTCATCTTGATAATAGAACTTCTAACCTTGATGACTTTATGAAGCTTCTTTATCACTTTTTTGACGCTTGTTGTTATGACAGGTTGTCTTGTTTTCTGAGTAAAAGTTTTACTTTTTTAAAATTTGGATTTCCATCACATCACAGAGATTTCACCACTGTGTTCACTCCAAATTAATGTCTTCTGAGGTAAGCCGTAATATTCTTTATTTTGTTTGGGTGAAATTTATGTTTCATTTTATAGATGCTGAGAAAACGACATGTTTCCATTAGTGTCTACTTTGAAGGTATTTTTTTAACGTTTTCTGTACCTCTTTTATGCTGCATGCTTTAAGCTTCTTGCGTCTGATTTTTGTTTTTAATTGAACCCCTGTATCACATTTACTTGTTTTGTTACTGGATACTTTAGGGATAGGAAATACTCTTCACTGTTGGAGTTCAAACTCTGATATAAAACCCCATGTCATATATCATACTTTATCAATCTATGATCCCATCAGTTTAAAAGAATATGTTCAGTTTGATAAATCTAATTAAAAATAGTCCTCCATTTAGAGGTAGTACAGTGATATATTTAAAAATATATTTAAATGCCCAAAAATAAGTGTCGTCATTCGGGAAGCATGAGCTATTTGAACAGTTTCAATTAAATTACTGTAGACATGGTATCATATATGCTGAAGCTGTGAGACACAGAGTTGATGAGCTTAATTTAATGTTGTCTAATATTATACATCATGATTTTTAGAATCATTGATTTTTTAATCTACAAAGTAACAAGTGAAACTGAAGAAAAAACATTGAGGAATAAATGGAATAGAATTATAATCTGAAATGTAAATGTGTTAAAGTATAAAGTAACAAAATAAATGTCTACTTAAAAACAATCTTTAGTTAGGTATTAAGGTCTTTTACCTGCTTTTTGTAAAGTGTGTCAAGATAACACTTGTTATGAGTTGTGGTTATACAAATAAGAATTGATTGATTGATTGATTGATTGATTGATTGATTGATTGATTGATTGATTGATTGATTGATTGATTGATTGATTGATTGATTAGGCTAAATGTACATGTTTCCTTTGTGCCTCCATTACTGTGTGCCTGCAGGTAAACTAACCCAACCTTAAGTCAACCTTTTGTCCTCAAGTGACGTCAGTACATTTCATAAGACCATGTAACCTTGGCACACCTGATTGTGAGAATTTGACCATCAGTATGAACATTATAATTATGTTCCTGTCAAACCTCAAGCACCAAAAAGTTGTGTTGTTGTACACTCCCTGTTTGGTAACATATAATTACCTTAATTTATGACCTTACTTGTCTGCAATGCCCGAATTTCCCCTCTGGGGATCAATAAAGTACTATCCTATCCTATTCTATCCTATTATCACATTCTCGATTGACTAGATTAGTTTGATGTTGGTAGTGAGACATGATGACACTATAAATATTCAGAGGTTTTTATGTCTGAGTTAAGTGTCTTCAAGAAGAATTCACATTATAAACTTAACACAGAGTCTGTTTCCCCTTTTGGTTGTTTTAATCCAGTACCAGAGGAGGACTCACCATGTGGCTAAAAGGTTTTATAAGTAACCATGTCAACATGAAACTTGTGAAGACCTGTGTCATCCTTCTCCTTCTGACTGTGTTGTTCTTTACACTAAGAAACATGGACCTGCTGCAGGTGAGAACTGGGATTATTGGTAACACTTTAAAGGTGGTCATTGAGTGTCTTTCAATGTACTAAAGTGGGGATTGGGCCCCCCTGGGGGCTCCTGAGACACTGAAAGGGGGGTTGCGAGATGCTTACCATAAACAAATAAAAGTTTTAGGATTTGCAAAATGCATATTTCACCCATTATTGTGAAAATACATACAAAAAGTAGTTGAATTTAAAATACAACGATAGTTGTTAAGTAAGATTTATGCTGAAATGAAAGTGATATGTAAAAAAATCCATTAAATGTAAGTTTGTACAGAAGTGCAACAATGAAGGTGTTCATCTGCTCTCTACAAATAAAAACACACAGATATCAGCTGTCTACTTCATTATTACATTTTGTATGTCCACTCAGTCCTTAAGTTTATACATGGAGATTACTTGGGTTCTGCTTCTAGCCTTTCTTACAATGAATTACTAAAATATGGACAGTGGGGCGCCCCAGTCTCCAGCACAGTTATTTTATATATGCCGATTGAAAGAGTTTGTGTTGAGGAGGCAGGCTGGCTATTCACCCAACAAGTGACATCAGGAGGGTAATAATGTCATAACTGTGAGGACCGGAGGGGTATTCCATGAAGCAGGATAATTTCAATTCTATTAATTTCAAGAAACTTTATTTTTCCCCTGGGGGCAATTCAAAGGCACCCAGAGCAGAAGCATAACGACAGTGCAAAGAAGGCTAAAAAAATTTAACTAAAAATATAAAATACCAAATTAAATACTACAGTTAAAATACAAAATAGATGCAGTAGAATAGAGATATAAGTGGACAGTGATCTTTTTAAAGTAAACTGAATTATTGACAAATGTAAACAGAGCTATATGCAGTAGATTAATACTGAGTGAGGGGAGCAGCCGGCCGGCCGTCCCGTCCATGTTAACACGCTGTAGATACAGCTCAGAAAACATCACAGACAGTGGGACTCGGGTGTCGCACTCCTTGTAGACAGTCATGACTCAAAGTTATTTTCAGAGGATATACTTGATTTCCACTGTATTTATGTGTAAAATGTCACACATTCAGCCTTTAAAGTATGCACAGACTCTATAAATTTGCACTAGCTCCATTCAGACAGCTGCTGTACCTTGCCATATAAATTATGCTGTGCAGCTGTATAGCAGAGTTCATTTAAATCTGATATAAATTGTATATCATTTTGTTATCTTCCCTCGTGCAGGTTAATAAGCTACATGGGGGGGCAGTGGGTGTTGTTAGATTGTAGATTGTTGATAGATGTGACAAATATATAACATAGGCTTAGTCCATAACTATAGAAATAAAGTTATTACAACACAAGCTTAGTCAATTTTTAATTCATTTAGATATTTTAGTGTAAAGAACGTAATAAAATGTGACATATTGTACTTTTCCTGTACACTCCTGGTTTGATAGAAAGATTTGCAGAATCACATAATTCACAGAGTGACATCTTGGTGGCACTCTGTTGTCTCAAGTGACTCACACATCTTCCTAGTTGTTGTCTCACTTAGACTGACAGTTACATAGCAGTGCAATTGCTCATACAATGGAAAATGGAGTTGATGAAGGGGCAGAAGAAAGGATCCTTTGTTTTCTTATCCCCTGACATCATCATATTAGATCCCGAGCAATTCTGTCCCAAAACACTTTTTTTTCCATGTTGAGATCATTGCAGTGGATATTACTTCAGTATTTTATAGAGTGGCCCTCAGTGTATCGGCCTGGTCTTCTAAAATGTCTATAATCCGCCATTAAATTAATAATGCGCCAGATACAGAAACACCTAACTTTGAGAGGGAAAAGTAGACAATATATAATTGGAAAAATTAAAACACAACTTTGATCATTGAAAAGAGTAAATAAGAGAACATTTGTGAATTAAATGTTCATAAGGGGAGAGCATGCTGTAAGATCAAGAAATGTAAACGACTATTGTCCTTAGGTCAAGTTAAGAATAATTCCAAAGTGACTTCCGGCAGATTAAAGTTTTAAAAATAAACAGTTATTAATAATACAAATGTATTTGGACAAATATTCCATCTTTTTTTTGTTTATTTTATTTTAGTAAATTTGTTCAATGCATCTTTGTCACCATCCTTCTTTTTCAACTCCTTGCCAGCTAAATTATAAAGAAAACTCTGCCATCATCAACAAGAAAGTGACCTCTACTCAGCCCACTGCTCCTCCCACTGCTCCTCACACTGCTCCTCCCACTGCTCCCCACACTGCTCCCCACACTGCTCCTCCAGTGCCTGACAACTTCTGCACCTTCAAGCCACTGTGTTCTGCAGAAGCTGAGGAGGAACGTCTCATATTGGAGTCCATTGCTTGGCCTGAAACTCCTCCTCTGCCAGCTCCTTTTTCATTGAATCAGACAAGTAACGCCGCCCACAGCACCTTCACCATTCTCCCAGGGGGGGTTGGAGACGAGCGGCATGTAGGAGACCAGCTGGAAGTTATGATAAAAATGTACGACTTCCAAGGTAACCCCAAGAAGTCTGGAGGAGATGCAATTGTTACCCGATTGCACAACAGGGCACTTGAAGCAGGTGTGGCTGGACGAGTGGTGGATCACCTTAATGGCTCCTACTCTGCTGTATTCTCTTTACTCTGGGAAGGAAGTGCACAGGTTGAGGTAAAGTTCAAGGCTATATCTTTAAATTGTTAATGTACAATAAGTGATGACTAAATAATTACCTAATGCAATGTCCTGTAGGTCATTTAATTCATGAAATCTAAACCATTCCCCCTGACTTACTTTTGCAAACAAACAACAACATAAAAAGTAAGAAAAAAGAAAAGACATTGTGGAAGTTTTAAAAACTGGGGGTTCCAATAGCCTAGTGGGTATGATGTACACCCAATTTACATAGGGTATAGTCCCCTTTGCTGCGGCATGGGGTTCAAATCTGACCTTTGCCCTTTGCTTAATGTCATCCCCAACTCTCTTCTCCCAACATTTCCTGTTGTTGTCAGCTGTCCTATCCAATTAAGATGAGACAGGTCCAAAAATATACATGTTGAAGAAAACAAGTTCTACTGGCCAGCTAGTGGGGAGTTGACCATTTGCATCAATGTCTCTTAAGCTTTTAATTTAAAATAAATGAACAACTTCAGTCAGCTGACACCAAAAATACAACTTTGTTTTCTAATTATTCAATTAATAATTAGTAGGCATGACTTGTATGATATGACTTTAAACTCTTGTTCTTTGTTTTATCAGGTGACGCTTGTCCACTCAAGCGAGGCTATCACAGTCCTCCGTAGGCTAAGCAGAGAACATCCTGATAGGACTATCTTAAAGAGCCTCTTCCGCTCAGGTTCAATCTCTGAAACTACCATCTGTAATATTTGTCTACGTCAAACCAACCAGCCACAGTGCAACTACACTGACCTCCGTACTGGTGACCCGTGGTTCTGCTATAAGCCAAAGAAACTGAGCTGTGATACCAGGATGAACCACATGAATGGAGGAATGGGTATAAAACTCAAGGCTAATGAGGCGAAACTTTTCAAAAGGTGAGGGAGCACAGCAATAGAAACGATGCATCTACTTTTACATGTAATGACTATAAACAAAGTGTAAAGTATGTATCTCCTGGGGGGAAATGTCATGTTTATAATCACAGGAGGCAAAGATAAAATCTCAAGATGTTTATAGTGTAAGATGATACCTATCAAAACACTTAGTCTGAACAATTAAAGTCTCTCTCATCAACAAAACTATAAAGTGTATCTTTAGAGTCCAAATATGGAGGCAAAGTAATTTACGGTGACTAAAGTGCTACCTTTTGGTGAATCACATTTGACATTTACATATTGTAGTGTGTTTAAGAGATTCTTAATCATGGGAGCTTTTCCCCCCCAGCAATGTCAACATGCAAGTCTTCATTCAGGCTTCAGGACCGGCCAATGTTACTGTGCTGCCTCAAAGGAAAGGTAAAGCACAACTTTTCTATTTTCAACTTTTAAAAAAATCTCCATGTGACCTTGAAAATAAAAATGGTTTGGTAAAAATGTATAAAACCTAACTCTCTGTATTCAAGCAGATATACATATAAGCAAAAAATATATAAAAATAAACCAGCTTCTAGCTACAAAACTGAGGAAGAGCTGCAAGTGCTTATCTCATTAACTCAGTACCAGTGTACTAATAAAAAACTCAAACCACTTAACATCTGTAAATATTTTACTTTAAATAATTAACATTGTCAAATAAAAAGCATTTGGTAACATTTTCCTTAACCACAATAAACATGTACATTCGAGACATACACTCACTATATTGTAGTAAAGCATGAACTTAATCTTTTGAAAAACATCAAAGAACTCTGTAGAAGCCATTTTAATCATGATCCATTAAATTTAAGAATTTTGATTTCAGTTCATGTTAGTAAAACACAACATTTAGATCATAAGAAATAAGAATATCATTTACAGTAAATATTTCAGAATTAAATAACAGATTGTCTCCTACTAAGTGATAAAAACTGTTTATGAAAGTTGCCACTACAAATGCTTTTGTGACATGTGTATAATGTCCTCATCAGTGTAAAGTAAAATGAGTAAGGTAAAGCAGAGACCTTGTTTTGGCCTTTTTAGGGGATCTGTGGACAAATGATACAACAATGAGTTTAATAACCAAATGCTTATTTTGATCAACAATTCTCAGAGCAACCCATGGATAGTCAAGGCAGTGGGAAGTCTGGACTCTCTGGGTATTACTACCAGGGTGTGTGGCGATCACTAGGTGGCACCAAAGTCCACCAATTCAACAACTCCTCTGCCATCAGTCAGTGTCTGAAAGGAAAGGAGGTCCACCTGTATGGAGACTCCACCGTCAGGCAGTGGTTTGAGTACCTTGATGCTTCACTTCCAGGTAGTTGATTCACAGTGATTTCAGGCAACAGTTTAATTGTATTTATATCACAGCTTAATCTGCTCCTTTTTTCATACTTTCAGATGCTAAGGAGATAAACCGCAATAATCCAAAGAAATCAGGACCTTTCATGATATGGGACAATGCAAAAAACATCTTGGTGAAGTTCCACTTACACGGTCCTCCTCTGAGTGTTTCCGTCCTTATCCCAACCAGTGAGCTGCGTTACATTGCCAATGAAATAGATGATGTAGTTGGTGGCACCAACACAGTTGTAATTTTTGGTATCTGGGCCCACCTCACTCCTTTCCCAATGCAATTCTACATCAGAAGGCTTTACGGCATCCGCAGGGCGGTGATTCGTCTGTTAAACAGGGCTCCAGACACGCTGGTGGTCATCAGGACTCCAAACCTCAGAGGGATAAATCCCTATATATTTGCCTTTAATGACTGGTATGCTATTCAACAGGACAAGGTGGTCAGAGCTGTGTTCAAAGGACTTAATGTTCAGCTGGTGGATGCCTGGGAGATGGTTCTGGCCCACCACCTACCTCACTACGTTCACCCACCTCCTCCCATCATTAAGAATATGATTAACATTATATTGTCCCTCATGTGTCCCCAATAGTGCATTTAATAATAAAAATAACTTTATCTATATAGCACTTATCTAAACAAGGTTACAAAGTGCTTTACAGAATGCATTCAATCAAACATAATAAAACATACATGAAAAGTGCTTCACAAAAGAATCAGGATAAAACATTGGTGAGTTATAAAAATGTATTCAATGAATTAAACCAGGACATTAATTACTAATCAATCGTTAAAAAGGCCTTCTTATAAAAATGTGTTTGGAGCAAGGATTTCAAAATAGGAACAGTTTTCCAGCCCAATTTCTACGGGTAGGGTAACCCTTAGTAACCAGCCTAGATCTAGGAACGACTAATAATGGTGCTCTTGATGATCTAAGATTTGGCTCGGAGCATAAGGGGTTAAAAGTTCTTTAATGTAAGGGGGGCAGGGGCTAGACCGTGTTGTGTTTTAAAAGTTTTTTAAATAATTTTTAAATCGACCCTGTAAGTACAGGGCAGCAAATGGAGGGAGGAAAGGATTGGGGTAATGTTTGACTTGCAGTTTGCATTTGTTAAAATCCGAGCAGCAGCATTCTGCACTTGCTGGAGTCTGGCCATTGAGGACTGACTAAAGTGAAAAGTGAGTTGCAGTAGCCCAAACGTGAAAATTCCAAAAGAGGTTTAAAATTATCAATGAAAGCAGGACTATTATGGACTGCCCAGGTAGACTGCAGCCATGTGTGGAGACTGAGGATGCGGCAAAAATGACCGGCACCTCGGCCTAGTGGAGGAATGGGGCCGGAGACAAAAACACACCTGCCACATGAATCCAGCGAGCGAAGGAGTCTGTTAAAGTCATATTTTAATATTTCTGAAGATCGCTTTGAAACATCATTGCAGCCGATATGTAAGATGATGTTCGTAACGCGTGGGTGTTTTGCCAAGAGACTGGGGATCCTATCCAGTATGTCCAACACCATTGCGCCTTGAAAACAGTATGTCACCGCTGATCTTCTCCTGACATGGCCCACTATGGAATCACCAATAACCAAGGTGTTCGACTCCATCGCTAGCGATGCAGGATCCACTCGCTGCAAGGAAGCAGGTGAGGGAGGATGATCTGCTGCAGATTGCCGTGAAGCCAGAGTGTAGTTCAGCTTCGAACGGTGGGTAGTGGGACGGGAAAAGGCCCCCCGCAGGGTTCGGTGGAGAAGCCCAGGTAGGTGGAAATCCAGCAGGGTTGCATAGTACCATGTAGACCAGTGATTCTTAACCATGGGGCCGCGGCCCACACTTGGGCCGCGAGCGCCACCTAGAGGGCCGCAAAAAACTTTCCGTTTTGCACCTGTGGGCCGCGGGGGCCGCGGCACCGCACCGCAAACCGCAGGTTATCCATCAGATAACCTGTACAGTACTGGAAAAGTTGGGCCCCGAGGTCAAAAAGGTTAAGAACCCCTGATGTAGACTGAACATTTCATATCGATTTTCCAACTGGATTTCCGTGTTTGAGGGGGTGTGATAAAAGATGCATATTGAATAGAGAAGTCAGGACAAGAAATGACACTGTTGATGGAATGTGTGAGCTTTGTGGGCCTCTATTTTCCATAGTATTTCCTGGTGGCTATGGCTGACTCTGAATACTGGAAATGGGGGATCGTCAAATGGACTGATCATGAATCCTTCTTTGACCTCTTTTTCCAATAGGGAGTTGACAATTTCAGTTTGATGAGGTCATCGCTGACATCACTGGGGCAGACCAACTGAAGGGGTTTTAATTCTGAGAAATGTTTTCTTTCTAATCATTTCTTTTATATTTAAGTTACTGGTACAATATCACTTAATTATTGAAAGTTAATTTGGTTTAGTAAATGATCTGAGGTTACTTTAGGGGTTTATTTTGATTTATTTTCTTCAAGAGAAAAGTGTAAACCCACTATTTGAGTTGTGCTGCACCCAGCATCAGTGGCTACAAGCCTACAACCAATCATCATTATTTCGTGCGCTCTGAATCAACAAATAAACATCAAGTTCCTGGTTGAGCGCACACCAAAACAACAAAAGCCTAAACATGCAATTCTAAAAAACAAATGTAACGGGAAATGTATGTGCCTCCTGGAAATGTACTAGACTGTTAGTGATGCACACGAAGATTATAATTACAGATCCTCCTTGGATCCACACCGAGAACTGTCCTTATCAGGTGTTTCTTTTTTATCTTAGCATTGCCACAGTGGGTGCGTCATAACTTTGTAACTGAATGTCTATATAGTGTGGAGTTGGACTGCCCTTCTCTGGGCTTTGCTGCAGACTTATCTTTCAATCTGTACATTTGTAAAAGGAATAATAAAATGCCAACAAATACAACTGAATGACTCAAAGATCTTTTATTAAACAATCTCTCATTACAGAAATTTCCAGCACACATATCAATTCATAGTCTCCAGTTCAGGGGACACTTAAGGGCCCAAAAAACAAATGATGATCCAAACGCAAAATCAGAAACATTCCAGTAGATGTAAAGTCATTTAATTGAGATAAAAGGAAGGCTAGATATAAGTCTATAGTTAGCTAATGTTATTGAATCAAGAGTAGGCTTTTTAAGAAGAGGTTTAATTACAGCTGTTTCAAATGACTGTGGTACAGTCATCTCCCCAGTATAACTTTAAACCCTCATACAAGAACACGTATACCTTCACCTGAACAATGAACGAGCACCGCCCTAAACAGTCTCACCTTTCAATACATTCAAACGAACCATGTTGAGAGACCACATTCCTGTAGTTCAGGATGTTCTTAACATGTCATTCTCAACCTTTCACCATCTGCTCTCATCATGTTGTGTAAGGAGGTGTCTGTTTGTAGCTGAGGGATTATAGAGCATCATGTATGTAGTAAGTAGTAATGATCAGTCTGAAATAAAGGCTACTGTTTGTTTTGTGCTGATGTGATTAATATATTGTAACTAAAATTCAACAATGACATCATTGATGTGATTTAATAGTGCTGTGGCCAGAGTTTTCAGATTGAGTGATATGAAGCACATTTTGAAAGTATGCAAGTTATGAAATAATAACCAGTGTGTCCCACACATAGCGGGCCGCCCAAGTATATTTATGGCCGTAAGTAACTACATTTCCAACCTGTTTTTATTAAAATTTTCGTTTATTCATAAAATTGCTGCATGCACAAGAGAGAGAGAGAGAGAGAAAACGGGGGAGAGAGAGCGCAAAAGACAGTGCATCTGTGCAACATAACAAAACTCCTGTTTGAAAAAGAAATCCCTCTCGACTCCTGAGGAGAG
This sequence comes from Labrus mixtus, assembly GCF_963584025.1. NCBI lineage: Eukaryota > Metazoa > Chordata > Actinopteri > Labriformes > Labridae > Labrus > Labrus mixtus. The sequence goes on along the minus strand of NC_083633.1, from coordinate 4,760,600 downwards.
ACAAGACACAGCAATATGAACAGAGCAGTATCACATCAACTTCAGAGAAAGAGAGCGAGAGCGAGAGAGAGAGATGAGTATGGAGTTAGATCAGTCTCAATATTCATGATTGCACACATCAGGATTCACAAATGTATTTCAATGCACACACAACATATTTATAATTCTATATGTAAAAAAAACCACAAATACAAAAAATAAGATTCACAAACATATTTCACGCACAAATATTATTGTTATATATATATATATGTAATAGAAATCCACAATTATATGATATACATATATATATTTAGAATTAAAAGTATTTGCAATTTTAATCAAAAACATATTTGTATCATGATTTGTTCTGTTTAGTTTTGTTTTTCACAGTTCAGATGTTTTTTTATCTTTTAGGTCTCATTCTTCCCTGGTGTTTCCCTCTATGTTCTAGTTTCTTAATTTTTCATTCTACAGTGTCTTCAGTGTTTCATGTATTTATTTTGTAGTTGTCCTCAGTGTTTCTTGTCTTCACCTGTGTCATTAGTCTCACCTGTGTTTTATTACCACTGTGTCTATTTAGTCTCTGTGTTTCTTCCCTCCTGTGTCAGTTCATTGTTGTATGTCAGTTGTCAGTCTACTAGTGTCTTCTTGTTTTTTTGTTTTGGATTTTGATAGTAAGTTTTTGTTTGCCTTTTTTGATTGTTAAATACTTTTAGTTTATTCTGCACTTGGGTCCACCTCTCCTTGTTTTCCAACCATTCATGACAATTTGTATCTTGTTGTCAGAGCATCTAGGAGGGATGTTACAGCAACTACAACAACTACCAATCTAGTTGAAGGCTCTTTCCTCTTAACTGTGGATGGAGTTTGTTCTTCTTTCACATTCAGTGAGTCCAGTTTGGAAAATTCAGTTGAAACTCAGCGTAGCAACCTGGGCGAGAACAACTTTAACCTTTTAGAGAACAAAAAATCCTGTAAAACTGGTTTGATTCAGGATACTGCCTGCAGGGTTTGAGAATGTATAGCTGGTGTATGTTCCTATCAGTAACTGTATCTTCCTGTTTTCTCTTTTAAAAAAAAAGGCAGTCACCAAAGACAATCATATAGAGGGTAGAATAAAGGGAGGCAACATTCTTGGCAGTGAAACCCTCCCTCTGAAAACCCAATGACTTTTTGTGTTGTCTTGATGCTTCTTGTTACGACAGGTTGTCTGTTATCTGTAAGTGAAGGATTCTATCATAGTACTAAAACTCAGAGAAATAAACTTCTTTTTATTATTTGATCACCATCACATTAAGAAGATTTCACCACTGTGTTCTCTCCATATTAATCTCTACTGAGGTAAGACATAATGTTCTTTATTTTGATTAAGGGTATAATTTTTATTTTTATTTTTTATTCATGTTGTGTAAACAACATGTTTCCGTTTGGGTATTTTGCAGTTTTTCTAAACCCCTTTTATGCTGCTGAATAATTATTTGCTTAAACCTTTTGGAGGATGTACTCCTGTGTCACATTTACTCTGTTACAGCATACTTTATCAATCTGTTAAATGATTAAATCAGTTTAAAAAAAAATCATATGACAAACAGTCCTCCATTTACAGTTTTTTATATGAAATTAGTTCAAAGGTAAGAATGAGCTATTTGACCAGTTTAAATTAAAGTACTGTAGACATGGTATCACATGCTGAAGCTAGGAGACACAGAGTTGATGAGGTTGATTGAATGTATAATATCTAAAATTACACATCATGATTTTTAGAATAATTGTTTTTTTGAATCTACAAAGTAACAATTGAAACTGAAGAAAAAACTTTGAGGAATAAATGGAACAGAATTAGAATGTGAAATGTAATTGTGTTAAAGTATAAAGTAACAAAATAGTACCAATTTAAAAAGTTATTTTAAAAATAATCTTTAGTTAGGCTGAATGTATGTTTCCTTCATGCAGGCATTACTGTGTGCCTGCAGGGAAACTAACCCGACCTTACATACAACCTATTTTCCACAAATTACTTCACTACTTCATGAGATCAGATTTCCTGATCATGCACACCTGACTGTGAAAATTTGACGCTTAGTGTGAACTAGGGCTGTCAGCAGAAGTTTTAAATTAAAGAAATTAAGGTCCCAACTTAATGCATTATTTTTGTTTTAATCGCCATTAATCTCATGATATTTTGTCCCTTTGGTCACACTGTGGACAAGCCTCCGTAGTGTCTCTCTGTAGGCACAGTGATGGAAAGAACAACACAGCTGCATCTTTGAATGTCTCATTTCAATTGTAGACAGTTCAGTTTAAAAGTCAAATGTAATATCCACCGTTTGACATCAACATCTCACTATTCTTACTGTTCATTTTAGCTGTTATATTTGGTTTTTGACCTGTAACGAGTTGGCTTTTTCTGATCCACAAGGTGATCCTTACTTTATACTAAAATAAAAGCAGGGTCGAATTCAAACAGCAAGAACTCTCAACTTCAGACAGTACAAACATTTAAAATAAAAAAACTTCTGTTAATAATCTGTGACTAATTTAAGTGTCTTCAAGAAGGATTCATGATAAACTTAACACCGAGTCTGTTTCACGTTTCTGTTGTTTTAATCAAGTACCAGAGGAGGACTCACCATGTGCCTAAAAGGATTTATGAGTAACCATGTCAGCATGAAACTTCTGAAGACCTGTGTCATCCTTCTCCTTCTGACTGTGTTGTTCTTTGTACTAAGAAACATGGACCTGCTGCAGGTGAGAACTGGGATTAGTGGCAACACTTTAAAGGTGGAATTTGAATGTTTTTTTATGAGTCTGATTACAGGAGACTATTTACAACAGTCTCTTTCGATGTACTCTCAGATAACATTAATCGTTTTGGTTGCAAATAAACACTACAGGGGCTGGGGGGTGAGGGCACTAGCATGGGCCCTACTTGAAAATGATGCCCACCTGCTGCACCCCCAAAATCCTAACCAGCTATTCACCTTGTCAAAGGTGGGACAGATGATAATATAACATTTATGAGGGGAGCATTTTTAATTCAAATATTTCACTGCTTTATTCCTTAAAGAGACAAACTTAGAAAACTTGTGTTTTCAATTATTCCATGTAAGTGTTTAATGTTATGACATTTTCACAGAAAATAACATCTTAATGATACTTTATTGTTAGTAGTAATTAAATAAATGCTTGTTGGAGACAGCAGGGAAAATGCATACATGACATGCACACAAACTTGATGCCATCCCTGCATGCAATGAAAAAAAAAGAATCACAGGTGTTTACATGATGAAGCAGTTAAAAGGTAAGATGTGATTTAGTTGGACTTTAAATACTCTTAAAATGTGACATTTGATTTTGCACTGTGACTTCTTAAGACATGAAATGTTGAATTAATTTTTTAAATTTTGTTAAAATTAGTAATTCTGAAGTTACAGGAGTGTCCACTAGAGTGGACATCATGCAACTCTATAATGCAAATCTTTTTTATTTATTTATCTTGTAGTGCATAAAAAAAGATCAGAATTCTTCCCCTTTCAAAATCACATTTGCAGTTTTCACATGTCAATTGGGGTGGAGAGATCCATTTAAATTTAAGTTTTGAAGAATGAACGTCTTTGAGTTTTTGAGTGTTCCTGTTTAAAAAAGGAAAAACATGTTTGATGAGCTAAAATTACCTGCTCAGTTTTTGCCTGAAGGCTGCCTGAACAACATTTATTGGGAGAAAATCAATTTATGAAGAGTAACCAAAACCATCCCAACATCAGTTATTTTCACGATTAGCAAAGTCTCAGTATTGTCATTGAAATGTAGCCAGCAATGCACAATGTCCAACTAGTGGACAGCTGATAAATCATGATTTTCTCCAAAACTAAAATCAATATTTGATCCTTTCACAATAACATTGCTCCTTAGTTTTTACTTGATGTTAAGAAAAAAACATCACCTGCAAGTTATATGGGCCATCTACATTTTGGTACACTTACAACAGCTGGCCAATGGATGACAGTGTATGGGCTGACTTGCTAAAGTCCACTGGAGTGGAAAACAGCTTTTGAATAGCTGTCCATTGTAGTGACCAGTATGCGTGAAAGGGATAATTATTGGTACGGTCAATATGAGCTGCCTTGTTGATTTGATTTAGATTTATTTATTTGGAACGTAAAAATGTAAAAAAAAACAAAGTAATAAAATAGCTGTAATTAAAAATATGTAAAAAAATAAAGTGAATACACAACATAAGAAGGACAAATCATCGTTCATTCGTTCTTTCATGCCCGAAAAGAAGGAAGAATGATTTAATCTACCCCTTTTAACTCAATTTCATTAATTATACCATAATATTAAAAAATTGCTTGTATTACCCTTCCTCATGTACTATATGTTGGAGGGTCAGGTTTTAACCATTTAATTGTGATACATTTGAGAGCTGCTGTTATCACTATTTCTAAAAGGTATTTTATAGCTCTACCATCAACCTATCGGTTTTAGGCCCAGTATTTCCTCATTCGATCTTTTGATGAAATATTGTTTCCTGAGCCTCAGAAACCTCCTCCCAAAATGTTTTTAATGTCCAAAATATGGACTGATTTCTCTACCACTATTTATCCAACATGTATCACAGTATGCTGAGACCATTTTAACCACTATTACTGGTGTCCGTAAGTATCTCATTATCTTCCACTTCAATTCCCTCCATGTATTAGAATTGGCTACAAGATGTGCTTCAGTTCATATTTCTACCATTTTCCCTCTGGTATGTCTACATTAATTTCAGTTTCCCATCTTCCTTTTATCTGCTTTGCAATTTTCAAAGTCATACCTGAAAATACATGATAAAAGTGACTTGTAATTTTCTTACCCCCATTTCCAGTTTGTGCTATAAACAGAAACTCCTCAATTCAAGTGGGCTCCAAGACTTTATTCCATTCTTTATGCTTAGTGGAAAATGTCCTGAACCGTAAATATATAAAGAAATCAGTGTTAGGAAGTGTGAATTCCTATTTAACTGTTCAAATTTTAGACTTCTATCCCTGTGGAGTTGTTGTAGCTTAGTGAGTTCATATTCTGACCATTTCCTAAATCCTGCATCTGTATGGAAGGGAATAAAACCCTTTATAAATTCAATGTGAGTTAGTCCCGAGATTGCAAACCAAAAGATGCTTTTACTTTCGTTCACATCTTTGGTGTGACTCTGGTCCATTTAACCATTTGAATGTCCCCTAATAGGACGTCTATGAAAGCTAAGGCCTGTAGGGGAGTAACAAAAACTTTTTTCAATGCTGAGCCAGAGTGTGTCTGACGGCCAAATTCCACCAGCTTCCACTGTCTCAGCTCGGCCAGTTACACAAGGCTTCTATTTTTACCAGATGCCGGAGCACGGTGCATCAATTTACCACAGAAAAGTCTGGGAGGGGAAGTCATTTTCCATTTAAAAATAAATTGTACTTAAATTTGATGGTGAAGACATGTTTAAAACAGTTGGGACAGTGGCAACAAAATAGTATAAAAGTTGTAAAATGCTTTAAATAACAGCTGATGGAACATCTTACAGTTAATAAGGTTAACAGGAAACAGGCGAGTAACATTTCTAGTGTTCGGGTTGTATCAAGTCAACTTTGGTTATATTCTTTAATAATTATTTCTAATTATTAATAATATAAATAAAATATCATTAAACTATGTTTAATCTCGTTTTGGGGCACCACCCTGTACTCAGGGAAATATAACCAAAATATCACTCAAATCAGTCTCAGATTAGTTATTTAATTACTAATATTATTAATAATTAATAACTATATTTAATAAATTGAAGGCGTGAAATCCGTACACAAAGCCTTCACACCCAGCTTATATCACAATGCAAATACACCAGTAATCACAAACAACTGCTTTCTTAAATTATAACAGAATTTATTTAAACAAAGCAACATCAATCCAAAATCAATTAACTTAATCAAACAAATAACTATTATAAACTAATCTAAGCAAACAAACATTATCAAGCACACCTTGTGAATGAGGTGTAAATCTGTGTGTGTGTGTGTGTGTGTGTGTGTGTGTGTGTGAAAGAGAGAGAGGGGGGGAAGAAGAAAAGGGGGAGATTGCTTCGTCCCACGTGGTCGCCCTTACGATGGCACACCTAACAAAGACCTAATGTGGCCTTAATGTCTAAAAGAGACCGAGTTCGGCCCTACACGATCTGTGTCTCTGAGGCGTCTGGATGGCCGCGAGTGTATAGATCTCTGTGTGTGTGGGTGTGTAGCCTATGTGCGTAATGGGGGAAGAAAAGAGGATAAAAAAAGGAGCGTAGAGGAGGAGAGAAATGCGTGCCTGAAGAGGCCGGATCACAGTCCGAATCCCGCACCACAACTCGGAGTAATTCCCTTCATTCACAGAAACAAACCAATGGCCGAATTCAAGTTAATACGACTTACACTGGCCTTTCTGATCAGAAGAGTAATACCCGGTTATAACGCTGTTACGCTAGACACATATAGGACGCAGCGGTCCGAAATGGGAACAACAAGAGTTTTAAGTCGGTAAAACTCAGGACGCGACGGTCCAACAAAGATAAAAATTACAGTTTCTGCTTCAATCAATCAATTGTTAAAAACACTCTCTAAAGCTAATTCTTCCCAGACCTAATTAAGCCTCACTTGTGAATCGCTTTGCCTGCGATTGGTGAAGGAAAAAGGAGTCCGGCGATAAAACAGATCTTCTGTCTGTCCTGGTGTAGAGGCGTCTGATGGCGGCGAGGGTCCCTTACGGCAAGAGCGGCTTCGTTGGTTCTCCGTCGAGTGGAAAGATGTCCGTTGATGTCCTTTCGTTGCAGGACGGAATAAGACCGTTATCTTTCTGATGATCTGTTATAGCCTAACGCTCTCCGAGAAACTGGGATGCGTTCACTGGACAATCCGAGCTCGGAATTTAGAACACTGCCGGCCGCGGATTACCTGCACGCCAAAACTTAAAACAAAGGAAGATTGTTGCAGGAAACAGGAGGTGAGCTTTGGTCTCCGAGCACTTCAAGTCAGCGCGTGGTAAGAGATTGAACGAGGGGAGTCTCAGAGTTTTATCACCTGGCCGCCTTCCTGTGGGGTCTCCCTCAGGTTCCGGTCCCCCCTTTACGTCACACGTAGGTGTGAAGTACCGCAGGGAATTCTGGGATAAAGAGTCCTCTTTGTGATCTCAATAAATAACTCAAAGGCACAGACTGTCCTAAGCCTGCGTGGCCCAACACTAGGTATAAAAAGAGCATCGCAGAGTGGCTTGTCTTTGTGAAGTCAAGATGCGGTGGATGTTTTCTTGTCCATTGACATCCACATATTAAATCCCTTGCAATCCTGTAACACCCACATTTTTTCTTGTGTAGAGATCATGGCAGTATATTTGAAAAATCTTCCATCCTCTTTTAGTTTAATTTAGTCCATTTGTTTGATACATCGTTGTAACCATCCTTCTTTTTCGACCCCTTGCCAGATTCATTTTGAAGAAAACTCTATCATCTTCCTGAAGAAAGTGACCTCCGCTCCTTCCACTGGTCCTGTGTTGGCTCCTTACATGCCTGACAACTTCTGCACCATCAAGCCACTGTCTTCTGCAGATGCTGAGGAGGAACATCTCATATTGGACTCCATTGCTTGGCCTGAAAATCCTCCTCTGCCAGCTCCTTTTTCATTGAGTCAGACAAGTAATGCCGCCCACAGCACCTTCATCATTCTCCCAAGGAGGGGTGGAGGAGATTGGCATGTAGGAGACCAGCTGGAAGTTATGATACAAATGTACAACTTCCAAGGTAACCCCAAGAAGTCTGGAGGAGATGCAATTGTTGCCCGGTTGCACAACAGGGCACTTGAAGCAGGTGTGGCTGGACAAGTGGTGGATCTCCTTAATGGCTCCTACTCTGCTGTATTCTCTTTACCCTGGGAAGGAAGTGCACAGGTTGAGGTAAAGTTCAAGGCTATATCCTTAAATGTTAATGTACAATAAGTAATGTCAAAATAATTACCTATTGCAATGGCATTGTCCTGTAGGTAGTTTAATTCATGAAATCTAAACCATTCCCCCTGATTACTGTTGCTAACAAGCACAACATTCAAAGTTAAAACGAAGACATTGTGGAAGTCTGCAGTGCTCCTGGTCCGGTTGCATTCAACGACGTCAAAGAAAATATAAGGAAAGAAAACTCTCTGTGCTCGACCAACTAGTTGCCGACTACGCACCAAGACTCTTAAAAACGTGCTGTGGAAGCAGGGAAAGTGATACAGACCTGTCTTCGGAGGAAGGCCAGCACTTGAGAGACGAGGAGCAATGGGAGACTACAGTCTGTGATTCCCTGCTGTTATCCCCCAGATCTACTCCAATGAGGGAATTGAGTCTGACTTCCCCCTACACTTCACACCTGGGCCACAGGCCTCAGTCTGTCCAACACACGGCTGGTCACAACACTCATAACACTTTATGTTTACACTTTTTAATGATCTGATGCTCTACAGAACACTACAGCAACTCTAAAATTGTATATGGGCCAGAGATTGTGTCAGAATTGTTGGGTTAGATAGTTGAAAAACTAAGGGTCCGGATATTATGTTACGAGCCAATTTACAGAGTACTTGTTGCAGTGGCCTGGGATTAGAATCCACTGTTGGCCTTTTGCTGAATGTCACCCCCCACTTTCTCCTCCCAACATTTTCTGTCCGTCTTCAGCTGATATAACAGAGAGAATAAAACAAGTTCTACTGGCCAGCTAGAGAGTATATCATATCAACCAATCTCTTATGTTTAAGAGAGATTGTTGAGTTAAATAAATTAGCAACTTCAGTGCACTGAAACAAAAAAAAAAATTGTTATGAACTATCTATTTATACAGGTACTGTACATGAGGTATTTCTTGTATGCTATAACTTTAATCTCTTGTTCTCTGTTTTATCAGGTGACCCTTGTCCACTCAAGTGAGGCTGTCACAGTTCTACGTAGGCTAAACAGAGATTATCCTGATAGGGTTCGCTTCCAAAGCGTCTTCCGCTCAGGCTCAATCTCTGAATCTACCATCTGTAATGTTTGCCTACGCCAAACCAGCCAGCCACAGTGCAACTACACTGACCTCCATACTGGTGACCCGTGGTTCTGCTACAAGCCAAAGAAACTGAGCTGTGATGCCAGGATTAACCACATGAAAACAGGATATAATAGTGTACTCAAGACCGAAGAGTTGAAGCTCTTTCAAAGGTAATGAGTTTAAAAAACTACTTTTTTCACTTGATGAATACATACAAACATTAGAGCTTACTATGTATCTCCTGGTTCAAATATATCTAATTAATAACAACGGACATTTATGAGTAAGTCTAAAGGTGTTTATATATATTTAAAGCCAAAATATGGAGGCAGAGTAACTTAATGCAATTAAATCTTTACCTTTTGGTAAATCATGTTTTGACAGTGATTATATTTGTGTGTGTAAAGTACAATACATAATGTGAAGTTTTATACAGGAATGTCAACCTGAAGGTCTTCATTCCGGCTTCAGGACCTGCCAGTGTCACTGTGTTGTCACCAAGGAAAGGTAAGCAAGCTCTTTCCTACTCTCACCAATAAAAATCAAAACTGAATGAGCTTGAGACCTTGACAGTTAAAGTGACTTGTGAAAAAGTACATACAACCTATCTCTCTTATACCAGGGCATTGGCAGAATTAAGTTGTTTTGGTAATTGCTAGGTAGTAAGAATATCCCATATGGGGGGTGAAGGGTCTGTTGATGATAAGTGATACCTGAAATAACCCAATCCTTTTTTTTTAAATTATTCTCAGGGCAACCTGCAGTCAATCAAGACAGTGGGAAGTCTGGACTCTCTGGGTATTACTACCAGGGTGTGTGGCGATCACTAGGTGGCTTTAACGTTCACCAATTCAACAACGACTCTGCAATCAGCCAGTGTTTGAAAGGCAAGGTGGTCCACATGTATGGAGACTCAACCATCAGGCAGTGGTTTGAGTACCTCGACGCTTCGCTTCCAGGTATCTGTTCCACAGTTATTGTAGGCAAAATTTGGTTTATTAATATTGCATCTTAATCTGTTCCTTCTGTCACACTTGCAGAGGCTAAAGCAGTAAACCTGAACAGTCCGATGCAAGCAGGACCTTACATGATATGGGAAAATACAAACAAAATCATGGTAACGTACCGCATTCATGGTCTTCCTCTTCGGATTTCAATAATACCAACCAGTAAGGAGTGTTACGTTTCCAAAGAACTTGATACGCTGGTTGGTGGTACCAACACAGTTGTAGTTTTAGGAATCTGGGCCCATTTCAGCACTTTTCCAATTGAACTTTACATCAGACGGCTTCAGAGCATCCGCAGGGCAGTGGTCCGTCTGTTGAATAGGGCTCCTGGCACACTGGTGGTCATCAGAACTGGGACCCTCCAAGCTATGCACGTTGGTAATGTGATAAGCAACGGTGACTGGTTCTCGTTTCAGGTGGACAAGGTGCTCAGAGCCGTGTTCAAAGGACTTAATGTCCAACTGGTGGATGCATGGGATATGGTTCTTGCTCACCACTTACCACACAACATTCATCCAAAACGTCCCATCATTAAGAATATGGTTGATGTTCTATTGTCTTACATATGCCCACAAAAGAAGAGATAGCTATTAATTTAATGAAGGAATTTTAACAATTCAGGAAAAATGCAGCTCTTGTTGGTAAAACTGAAGCAGTTTTTCTGCTTCTTGTGTGTTTCTATCAAATCATTTCTTTTTCATAAAGCAGACTATACAGACAAAGCAAGTACTACTTTGATCCATCTCTTTACCAGAGAATTGTGAGTAAATACTAGTGATAATTATTAGATTTGCCTAGTGGCCAATGTCAGATGTATTTAAATTCAGACTAGTTGACTTCTTTAAATTTAGGTAACTCAACATAGAACTCAACACATCGTGTTGTCAGCTCAGAATTCAGAATGTTGAGTCTCTTCTCAAGTTGTTTATTCTTGTTTCTTTGTTTAAATACTGTTGTAAACACTGATTTTATCAGTAGTATCAACGTTGTCTCTTTTATTTTTATTATTTAGGATGGGAGTTTATGAGATAATCCTTTATCCATCTCACAACGGATACATTTACAGTGTTACAGCAGGAGAGCCAACAAAAGAAATCACACAGTGCACACAGCACATTCAATTAAAAATGCCTTGAGTCTGTAAAAGCTGATCTGGACCCCCAAAAACACTACTTACATGTCTGAGGCTGGTTAACAATGCTATACCTGTTACCGCTTTAGGTGAAAGTTGATAAATAGTTTAGTAGGCTACAGCTCAAATTTAAAAAAAATAGCATTACTTAGCATGTTAGCCGAGGCTTACAGTTACTGATGTCAACATGACTACATCATATACATTTTTGGTATAATTCTATTGAATATTACACAAATATATCACACTATTAACTTCAGTTATGCACTTATGTAAAACCTGTACTCAAATTTAGATTTTACACTGTATTGTTATATTGCTATGTTTTAATCTATATTTTTGTTCGAGAAGTAATTCAACTGTTGATGGTGTTTCCAATGGCTCTTGTCCATATATTGTGGTGACAGGCTTCCTAATCTCACCTATGGCACCAAAGTGGCTAGAGATGGCCCTTTCCAGCAGAAACGCAATATTTAACCACCTTAATGACGGGTCAAATTAAATGTAATAGAATGGTACGATTCACTTAGCAGACACGTTTATCCAAAGCGATGTACATCAGAGAGTAAGTACAACAATCCATTCATTCACTGAAGCAGCAGGAGCAATGCAGGATTAAGTGTTTTGGCAAGGACATTTGGACATATTGCCCGGCTGGAAATTGAACCATCAATCTTCCGATTGAGAGGCGATGACTCTACCAACTGAACCACAGCTGCAGACTAATACAATGGAAGAAACACAATCCGAAATGGCCACTCTCACTCACTACTACCTATTATGCACATTGGAGCAAAGCCGTGTGTGTGCAGGTGGGCGTGGTTTTCTCCCCATGCAGCCCAGGTCCTTTCACCACCCGTCGCCTGAATATACAATATCTCTCTGGTATTATTCTCGTTTGGCTCTCAACTTTTGTTATAGTTCAGCGTGAACTACTCCCATGTGTTGCTCTTTGCTAAAGCTCTACCTCTGTGTCTCTGTGCCTCAGTGTTCTGTATTTCGTGCTTGTGCCTGCCTGCCTGATCAGTGGCCTGCATGCTTGCTCGTTGACGTTTTCCCTTCAGGATTTTTGGACACTCGCTTCCAGTGCCCTTTTTGGCATTGTGTTTTTTTTTGTTGCACATGTAGCGTATCTACTTTTAATATATATAACTCGGGGCACCATCCTTGTTAAGTAAGGAAACTAACATTACTTGCAGTAATTAATGAATCTATAAATCTGTCTCATATCATTGGGATGAATTCTCAAGCAGTAAAAACCATAAAATTACACAGACAGAGTACTGAAAGTTTATATGAAAGTCTAATAAAGAAAAATGATGAACAGAAGAATTTAAAGGAAATGCATAAGTAATATCAGTATAATTATGACAGTGATATAACTTGAATAACAATAATATTGAATTGTTTAAGTTGCCATGGTGAGATCCTTATGTCAAGTTTGGAGTTTAACAATCTTGTTTGATGGATTTTAATGAAGTGGGATTTTGAGAAAGAAAATAAAAAGGGAACTTAATAAATTTGATGGAAGTTGACTCTGAGGCTTTGATTCGGATACCACAAGCTTGACTCAACACCCCAATCTCATAATCAGAACGCTTCCTTACTTATGCGTAGTGTTCAATTGAACTCCGACGAATGGTACCAATACTTCCCGTCGAGTTATTTCGGATCAGGAATGCCAGTGGCCCACGATAACCGCCGTAGCAGGTCTGGTCGGAGTCGATAATGAGATGGGTTTGAATGGGTCCAAGCAGTTGTCCGTGGGTCCTTCTCTCAGTGGCTCAAAGAGTCTTAATTAACGTTTGTCAGGATTAACGCTCGTTGATCCTCACTTGACTTGAATGGTCACTTCTAGTCAAATGTGAGAATCGAGAAAATAATGTTCTGGAAGATGAATGATCAATACTTCAAAAAGGGCGAAAAAGACAGAGGCTCTCAATCTTAGGCTGTAAGAAAAAAAAACTTAGAATGCGGGCATGAAGAATCAGGGTTGGTTTAATTTGGATTCGAGTTCTGCAGGTCCTGCGGACTTAAATTCAAAGAGTTTCGCGTCGGCAAAACTTGAAGAAACAAAGTGGTTTGAAACAAGAATTAACAAGAGACGTCTAAGAGAGTTTAGAAGAAGTTACAGGGGAAATTTACAAGAAGCGTTGCAAGAGAGAAAAAGCGCAAGCTCCTGAGAGACTAGCTACTTTATCCTGGCGATGACTTTTACGAGGGGGCGGGGCCTAATATCTAACCCGCCTCCGATGTTTAACTTTTAATTTAATCCACTCCGAGTTCTTTACTTATTAACAGCATAAATAAGAACTTTGATCATATGAACATCACCATGTCAATATTTGTATGTAGGATTATTTCCGACAGTAAACATTTCAGACAATTATGCAATGAAATAGACATTACGTCCAACCGGAAGACAGTTAGACGATTTCCGCCTGTATGGGAATGAAATCAGCATTATACCATTCAACATTCAAAAAACACATTAATATAGTATGAAGGGTATAGAATCATATCTTAAAATACAAAATTTATAACTAGGACAAAATCACATAGTAACTATCGTACTTCCTCCGTCCTGAAACTCAGGTCGGTACAGCGCTCTTGCCACTAGGGGGCAGTAGTGCTCCACGTAAGATTCAAGTAGAGTTCATCAGGTAATGTGATTTAGTTTCTCAATATCTAAGTTTGTCATAGATGATCATAGCGGAATCTAACTTGCATGAAAGTGTTAGTCTTGATGTCATGGATACATATAGCCGATTCAGGGATTGAACTGAAATTCTTTTATAACAGAAATGGATTATGTTGGTTAAGGCAGTTCGTTTTCAACGGGTCTAAAAGCTATTAAGTCCATTTGAGATAGTCCAGATCACATCAAAGGCCTCCCCTGCCGTGTTGATTAACTCGGCAGACGGCTGTCTTCCTGGGATTGTTTATTCGGAAAGTTGTTCACATGTATCCAAGTGGTCTGGTTCACCAACGTAGATTAAAGGCTTATTGCAAAAAAGGTTTGTTTTTATGACGTCCTGTTCTTCACAATCCGATATAAAGTCTCTTTGAAACAGTTAATCAAATGAATGGCTTTTGTAAACAGGAAGAGTGGGGTTTTCGTTTGTGTCCTGTGAGTTTGGGCTCACTTCGGGTCAATACGTTACACACAATTAAACTGTTTGGATTGTGCTTCTGTGTTTGGAGTCGTGCTTTTGGGTCCGTACTCTCGTGCCGAGTCGTAACAATGAGGATACATGTACAACAATATGACAACACAAATGCTATGAACCAGTTTAAATTACAGATTCAAAATACAATTTAAAAGTGGGTACAGCTCTGGTTTGCTTTCAGCCAGCATTTCACCTTTTTTGTAAAAGATTTACTCTGTAGAGAAAACCTGTTTCCCTCACTCTCTCTCTCTCTCTCTCTCTCACCCAAACACACACACGTGCCACTCTGTTTGCTTTGTAAATGTTTTATACTTCAGTTAAGTTTGTGGTTATTTGTTTGATTGAGTTCCATTGATTGCAGTTGATATGGCTTTATTGAATAAATTCTATAATAATTAAAAGAGTAGATGCCTGTGATTACTGGCGCATGTACATTGTAATAACAACTGGGTGCAAGGGCTAGTGTACAAATTCATGCCTTCCATTTATTGAAATATAGAAATGTATTACATATTAATAATATTGAAATGTAACTCATTACATTTGACAATGACTTTGAATTATTTCAATATTATTCACTGATTACAGGATGTAAGTGGCCAAAGGAGCCTATTTGGGTTGTTTGTTGTTGCGCCACCCCGGAACATGAATTACACGTTTTAGCGCACGCATCACACTCGCCTTGTCACTCCCAGCAAGCAGGCAGGGGGGCTTGAGCAGAGCTACGGTATGTGCACGGCTAATTTGTTTGTAATGGTCAATTGTTTGTTTGCTCCAAACGCGATACTAAAACAGGGTTTTATGGTTTCCCATTAAGCATGAAGCACGATGGAAGTTTGCACTCTTAGCAAGCGGAGCGAGGTACGTGCGTAATTTGGGAAGGTGTTAATTGAATGATTTATGAATGAATTGGGAGGTTCGCTACTATAAGGGATTGTGTTTTGAGTGAGTGTTGGACATTCTCACGGGCCTAGTCTGGCTCTCACAAGCTTCCAGGTAGGCATTGTCTGTTTGTAAATGTAAATGCTCACATATCTAAACTATTAATGGATGTCTCCTATAATAGGAACCAAGGACATGGTGTGGATGTGCATCACCATTTAGCTGTGCTGTACATTGCAAAGGTAATGCAACATAGCTCTTTTGGTGCTTTTCCTTCCCAAACTGCTTTTATTCATTTCTGTTTAGTTTTTATTCATATTTTTGATCTTTTGCTTCATTAAGAGGAGCTCTGTTGCCACTGCTGTTTTTGTCATTTTAGTTAGTTTACTTTACGTAAATTAGTTCTAGAAATGTTAAACCAGAAAACACACAAAGTTCTGAATCTTATGTGTAAAATTGAATATATATATATATATATATATATATATATATATAAAGGGTAAACAATAATATATTTATCTCATCTCGATGAATCCAAATTAAGAAATTGGAGTTAAAAATTGAAGAGCAAAGACTTTGGAGAAGAAAGTTCAAAAGCCTTGCTTGAGCCAGAAAGAATTGATGTTTCCAAAAATGTGCATTGAAAATAAAAGTTCAGCAGATTCACGTTGACGTAGGTTCACGTCATATATTAAGACAAGCATTTCTATCAGAGTCATGTTGAGCTGAAAATCACACCATCTGGGAACATCCTCAGTTATTCCCAGCCTGTAGGTGAACAAAACCATGTTATACAGTCAACATTCTTAATAAGACATATTAATAAAGTAGGAAAAGAAATTGGTGTCTTTAAATAACACCTTCTATAGCTAATATCAAAGAGTATGCTTTATAACGCGTCTTAATGTATAACTATGAAGGTTACGTATTCATGGATATTCTAACACTAGATGGCAATAGTGCTCCAAGTCAAATTCCTATTCAAACTATATTAACTCTAATTTGTATTCTGAACATCAGATTTTGAGTTTAAAAATATGATTATAATACATTCAATGTGATAATTACAAATATCTAGATGAATAAAGACACAAATGTTCATTTGATGCAGAATTAAACACTGTGGTTTGTCCAGCAGTACTTCAACAGATGATCAATTTTTATGACTTTGCAGAGACTGGTTTCAGTCACAGTTCATGTCTCTGGGGTTAAATTTGTAGCTAGCAGAATGTTCTGTTTCCACTTGGTTGTTTACTCAAAGCGTTGTAAAAGTTTATAATATCCTGTCTTCCAGAGCCTGTCTGAGAGGGAGACTTAAATCATTGATCAGTTCCTTTGTTTCTTGGTAAAAAGTAACCAAGATGTCAATCCACATTCCTGAGTTCTGCAGAAAGAGAGGTTGTAAAACGTGGCTGCTAATATCAGCTACAATCTCTGAGGTAATACTCGATGCTGAAGTCGGATTACCTGGATCAAAACTCTGTACATCCTTAGCCAGAGATTCAATGAGCCTTTTGTGCATTTTTCATCTCTGGGTGAGCAGGAGCCACATCTTACATATGCCCTGTATATTCTTGTGTCTTTATACAATACTTGCATTATTTCAGTTTACCAAAATCATTTAAGTTTTATAATATACATATCTAATAAGAATAGAGTATATGGATTTTTTTTTGTCTTGTATACTTCTTGTAGGTTTTCAAATTATATAAATTTCAATTTACAGCTGTTTGTTTTTGTGCATTAACTTTGTTATATGTCAACATACACCAAGCTCTTTCACCAGAGAAGAGCTTATGAATATAAGGGCTACAACTCCACTGGACTTATTCTCTACTTATCTGGTGCTCTAACCTTGTCAGTGCAGTGAGACGACAGAAGAGAGGAAAAAGGGCCGCCGCGCTCGTGGGTCTCCGCACCGCTCTACTGGGCGTCTTCCTCTCCAACGTGCGCTCACTGCAATAAAATGGACAAACTTCAGCTACTGATGGGAAGAAACACAGACCTTTATACATCCTGTGTTTTGTGTGTCATGGAGATGTGGTTGTGTGGACTGGTACCGGACTATGCACTTCAGCTGGCAGGATTCTAACTCTGATTTCTCTGATAAACCTCCCCATTCTGTAAGTGATCTGCACCTGACCAACGACCTGAACAAGTTCTACTGTCGCTTTTAAAGACAATGCCCAGAGACCCTAACCCATCCCTAACGACTCCACTCCACAACTCTCCTCCCTAACCACAGCAGGGGCTCAGCCAGGCCTCTCAGAGACTGTCCACCCCAACAGCCCTCTCTCGTCACACCCCAGTGACACCTCCTTCACTTACTGAAAGAGCTGTTAATGAGGTCTTCAAGAGACAAAACCCCCACAAAGCACGTGGACCAGACTCTGTCTCTCCCTCCACCTTGATGCACTGTGCTGATCAGCTGTCTCCAGTCTTTAAAGACATATTTAACAGCTCATTGGAGACGTGCCTGCCTGCTTCAAGTCCTCCACCATCATCCCTGTCCCCAAAAAGCCAAGGACCACAGGACTTAATGACTTCAGACCCCGTCGCCCTGACCTCTGTGGTGATGAAGTCTTTTGAGCGCCTTGTGCTGTCCCTCCTCAAAGACATCACAGACCTTCTCCTGGACCCCCTGCAATTTGCCTACAGAGCCAACAGGTCTGTGGATGATGCTGTCAACCTGGCCCTCCAGTCCATCCTCAAGCATCTGGACTCAGCAGGAACCTACGCCAGGATCCTGTTTGTGGATTTCAGCTCTGCTTTCAATACAATAATCCCAGCTCAGCTCCAGGACGAGCTCTCCCAGCTGAATGTGCCTGAGTCCACCTGCAGGTGGATCACAGACTTCCTGTCTGACAGGACACAGCAGGTGAAGCTGGGGAAGAATGTCTCTGACAGCAGGACTATCAGCACTGGCTCCCCTCAAGGCTGCATTCTTTCTCCTCTGCTCTTCTCCCTGTATACCAACAGCTTTACCTCAAGTCATCATTCTGTCAAGCTCCTCAAGTTCGCAGATGAAACCACCCTCATTGGACTCATCTCTGGTGGGGATGAGTCTGCCTACAGGTGGGAGGCTGACCTTCTGGTGACCTGGTGCGGTGAAAACAATCTAGAGCTTAATGCTCTGAAGACAGTGGAGATGGTTGTGGACTTCAGGAAAAAAGCATCCGCCCCCAGCCCCATCACCATCGATGAATCCACGGTGTCTACTGTGGAGTCTATCCGCTTCCTGGGGACCATCATCACCCAGGACCTCAAGTGGTAGCTGAATATCACCTAACTCATCAAGAAGGGACAGCAGAGGATGTACTTCCTGCAGCAGCTGAAGAAGTTCAACCTGCCAAAGACCATGATGGTTCACTTCTACACTGCCATCATCGAGTCCATCCTCTCCTCCTCCATCAGTCTGGTACGCTGCAGCCACAGCAAAGGGCAAGTGCAGGCTGCAGCACATCATCCGCTCTGCTGAGATGGTGATTGGCTGCAATCTACCATCTCTCCACGACCTGTACACCTCCAGGACCCTGAGGCGTGCAGGTAAGACCCCTCTCACCCTGCACATGGACTGTTCGAGACCCTCCCCTGTGGCAAGAGGCTGTGGTCCATCAAGACCAAAACCTCACACCACAAGAACAGTTTCTTCCCGTCTGCTGTCAGCCTGATGAACAATGTCCCTACCCTCCCCTGTCCTCCCACATAACAGAGACTCTCATCAGCCCCACATTCAGTAAAACATCACAGTAATGTGAATGCTGAACTGTTTTTATGCTTTACATTAACGCCCACTGGACTTTAAATTGTTTCCTTACATGCACTCTGAGTAGAGTTATATATACAGTAAGATTTGTTTCATTGTCAACTGCACAGACTCATTGCCCATTTAGTACATTTTGTGTTTCTTACATTTTTAAATTGTATACTATAGATTGTAATTGCTTTGATATTTCATTATTTAAGTTCTTGCTATTTTTGCTTTATTTCCTTTGCTAAATGTTTTTACACCAAGACAAATTCCTTGTATGTGTAAATGTACTTGGCAATAAAAAACAATTCTGATATTACGAAATTGTACTCTGGATCTTTTGCTTGATTTGACTGTCATGTGTTTATTAAGTTTCATATAAACATTTAGTAAAATAGTTTTTTTTCTTTACCATATGGGTCTCCCCCACCTTGACATATTTCAGTACTCAATGGAGATGCGTTGTTAATGCCAAGCATAAAGGCCCATACTTCAATGCTGTTAACTTATCAGATCATCCAGGAGGGATGTTAATGCAATGTGTAAACAGGGCCAGACACAGAAACTACAAATCTAGTCGAAGGCTCTTTACTCTAAACTGTGGATGGATTGGATGCATTTACATTTGTGCAGACAGTGATTAGCCTAGCCGTCTGATTCTAGTCATCTTTATGCTATTTTGGGGAAGTACATCAGTAGTCACTGATTGTCGTACTATAGATAGGAAGTTGTTTATCGTGTTAGATATACTGTCAGCACGCGGTTTCTGTGGACCAAGGAGTTAGTAATGTTACTAACAATGCCATAATGAACCTTCACTATTCAACTGTGTCAACTACCACACAGCAGTCAGCTTCTTCAACACATGCTTTATCATACTGTATGTCACTGTTGTGACTATAAAACCAAACAAAATTGAAGCAGTATCATACCCCTAATTTTAAGGGTTGCATGCCACCTTTCTTACTTCCTAATGTGTTCTTAAAAATGTCTGCTGTTATTTCAATATAAGGACACATGGTTCACCCCAGGGAGGAAACATAAACCGTGTATCATATTATTGAATTTTACTTGCATTCTGTAGATATTTTTTTTTCCAAGCCTCTGCTCATAATCTTGTTACACACTGGACTTTAACCTAGCCTGTTGTAGTGATGTGGATTCCCGTTGTTGATATGTTTGATGATGAAGAAATTCGCCGTTGAGACTGACTTGCTTTCAAACAAAAGTGTTTATTAACAAGATACAGAATCACTGAACACGTCTGCTCAGGAGAGACAAGAAGCCAATACCGATCTCTCCCGAACATACACTAAGAATGCTATTTATATACAATGACACAAGGCACATGAGGACATCTGTTTGTTTTTTAGGACAACCCCTCTTTTCCAACAGCAGCAGGGGTCTCTGCAATTATATGTATGTCATAAACTTAAAGGCCAACACAGGTCACAGGTACAATCTCCTGTCTAGCTGTCCCCGGGAAACCCTCTTACCATAAGGGTCCATTTGTTTACATTCCACTGCGGGGGATCCTAGCTTTGATCTAACATTTCCTGACACTCATAACTCATCCTGCGAACCACACCTCTAAACAAACTTTCCACTGAAGGAAACCCCTTTAACAGATATGTGCAGTATACACTTAAAGATCACTATAATATCTCTGTCCTAGATATTTAATACACTTCATATTTCCCCCCTTCGAGAAGATAGTCTCGAAAACAAGAAAAACATACACTCATGATGGTAATTGGCCTCATAAAAATCACTTCTATCCATGCTTAACCTTAGCAACATAGTAAAATATTTGTTTGTTCTGGAGTGTGAGAGCGAAAAACCCATCTGGCAACTATCTTTCTTTTTTATCCATCAAACAATCTAGACAGGAAAACTCTCTCACGGTCCCTCTGCCCCAGGCAACCACATGCAGTACTCCAAACCAATCAAAAAGAAAAAGGTTATAAAAACTTTATAGGACGATATAGAAATGCACACATTCAAACCCTCAGAAATAAAATCAAAAAAGTTGTCCAAAGTCAGGCTGGTCGACCCATCGCACCTTCCAATGGACCTTTCCCTACCTAACACCTCTTTCCCTAAGGATCGATAAAGAAATAAAACACCTGAGGTCCCAATATATGCATCTCATACAGTTCCTGAAAACTCCAATAATAATCCCAATAATATGTTTAACTAAAAATATCTACTATAGAGTAAAAAGTACATTATAATAACCAATAATACAAATTACATTGAAATTAAGAAAATCCAATATTATAAAAACATACATAAAACATACATATATATCAAACTGTTGCTTTTTAGCAGCATCAGCTTCTACTGTAATAACCCCTCAATAATTTTTCAATCGAAACCCCTCATCATGATGTCCTCATTTAGGTTTCCACTGTCCATGTCCATCCTCCAGTGTCCTAAGTTTGGTTGTTCAAGTCCATTAGGCTGGAAGGATCTCTGGACAATTAGCCACCCTCGCTTTAGTCTCCCAAATATTGTCCTAGGAAGAAAAATCAACAACCAGTATCTTTGCACATACAAAACATCAAAAACATATTCATTTTTGTATCATACTTTCACATTATTCCACTACATGATTAACCTATGCACTTTCCCCCCTTTTATCCATTCACTTCTTTGTTCAAAATAATAGGGAGTCAATGATGAAATCAGATATTCAAAATGGATATTTCTCTACCAGCTCTTGTCCAATCTCTATGACCTCCTCATCTTCGCTTAGATCATTACCACTCAGTAGTGGCATCTGAATGTTTTCTCCCGGCATCACAACTCCTACCCATCTCAATATCATAGCTTTAGCAAAGGTCAACAACAGCGTACAAAAACAAAACATCACACATAGCGATAGAAGAGTAGCCACCAGAATCTGAGCCACTATAGCTCCCATTGGTCCTAATTGGTCTTGTAACCAAGCATTTGCAGACCATCCTGCTCTTTCTGATGGACCAAATGAATCCCTTATAAGTCTCAGCGCATCTATGACATTAGTCATATTGTCAGTAGCATCAGGTATCAACGTATAACAGTCACCTCCAGTTAAATTTAGACTTTTACCTCTAAGTGGCTTTAATCAAAACACCATTAACACCATTCATTTTTTCACATGCACCTTGGCTTTGCAGATGATAAACAACTCCTAGACGTTATTTAATTCCCAATTTTTCAAAATTTGTCTTATTGTTTTATTCACAAACTCTTTCCCATTATCTGAGGATATGCGGTCTGGGAGACCCCACCTGCTTATAACCTCACGACACAAAAACTTTCTTGGCAGCAGACTGAGCATCTTTCCGCTTAGTTAGACAGGCTTCAAGCCTTCTTGAAAATCTATCCACAACAACTAGCATACATCTTTTACCTCCTACTGGTCTTATCATATCAACATAATCCACAACTAACTCACACATAGGACCTATTGGTGTCCTAACATTGTTTTTAGACACATTGTACACCTGCCTACGACATAATCAATCTGCTCAAGCAAATACGGTGCCCAAAAACCATACTCTTTCATGATCTTTCTCCTAACCTCCCCCCTTGCAACATGGGCTAAACCATGTGCTTCCTGAATCATCAGACCTAACAGGTCTGGGGGAGCTACCAGTAGTCCTTCATGATTTCTCCACAGGCCAGTGGAATCTTGAGTGGCTCCTCTGTCTTTCCATA
Organism: Labrus mixtus; assembly: GCF_963584025.1. Lineage (NCBI taxonomy): Eukaryota > Metazoa > Chordata > Actinopteri > Labriformes > Labridae > Labrus > Labrus mixtus. Next base: position 4,737,913 of record NC_083633.1, on the reverse strand, counting down.
ATTGTTTATCCATCACAGAAGCAGCTTCTTGCATTGAAATCACATCTCTAAGCGTAATTTTATCCTCTAAGTCCACCTCATGGGTGACCAGAAGAATCTTGCCCAATTTGTTTGCTCCTGTAACCGCCTTTGCAGCCTCATCAGCTACTTTGTTACCTTGTGTGACCCTTGACATGTCCTTTTTGTGTGCCGCACACTTAGCCACCGAGATTTCTTTTGGCTTCATCATCGCATGCAACAATTTCATTATCTGGGCATGATGCTGTATCGGAGAACCATCTGTTTTCTTAAACCCCCGATTCTTCCACACTGATCCAAATAAGTGACACACATTATGTGCATATGCAGAATCTGTATATATTGTCACCCGCTTGCCTTCGGCCAACAGACATGCTTCAGTCAGCCCCACAAGCTCAGCAAGCTGTGCAGATGCCGGTTGTGGTATTTCTTCTGCTTTTTCAACAACAAACTCAGTCCCCTGGGCTTTGACTACCGCATAACCAGCACATAATGCATCACCTACGCGATAGCAGGACCCATCAGTCCAATACTCCACATCTGCCTCATGCAGTGGAAGAGCTTGCAAATCCGATCTAAGCTTCGAATATCTCTCCACTTCCTGAACACAATCATGTGGCTCCCCATCCTCTGGAATCGGCAAATACTCAGCTGGATTTACTGTGACACACCTTACCAAGGTGACATCTTCCTGTTCTAAGAGCCTATGATAATCTCTAAGCCTAGGCATAGTCAATGTATATTTACCAAAATTCAGAAGATTTCTGAGACTATGGTGGGTAAGAATTGTCATAGGGTAACCCATAGTTACTGATGATGCTTTATCATACATTAGATAAACTCCCGCCATTGCTCTGTAACACAGTGGTAACCCCAACTCTACTTCAGAATAGCCAGTAGAATAATAAGAAACAGGTTGAGGACTTGTCCCCGTACCTGTGGGCTGACAAAGAACTGCACATGCATATTTACCCCCAGTGGACGTAGACACATACAGCAAAAAGTTCTTAGAATAATCTGGCAGTGCTAACGCTGGAGCTTCTTGTAACCTCTGTTTAATCGTCTCAAATGCCACAAGACTTTCCTGCGTCCAAGTGAGATTACAATGGAGTTGAGCATTCCCGGTTTCTTTAATCATAGCCCTCAAAGGCCCTGTTAGAGTGGCATAGTCCTCCACCCATGCTGAAGAATATCCTGCAATACCAAGAAATGTCATCATCTCTCTGACTGTTCTAGGCTTCGGTGCCTTTCGAATGGCTTCCAAATGGCTGTCAGAGATGCCTCTATGTCCCTGAGTTATTGTTTGACCCAGATACACTACCTTCTCCTGACAGTATTGTAACTTCTTCTGAGAAGCCTTGTGTCCTTTTTCTGCCAATAACTGCAACAATTTAATTGAATCCTTGTGGCACCTTTCCTTATCTGGTGAACAGATGACAATATCATCTACATACTGAATAACAGTACTTTTCAAGATCTGATTTAACCCTGCCAAATCATCTTTCAACACTTTATTGAAAATATGAGGGCTATGTTTAAATCCTTGAGGGAGTCTCTTGTATTTGAAAGCCTGTCCTTTATATGTAAATCCAAATAACCCTTGACTTTCTTCACTAAGTGGAACACTAAAAAATGCTCCACACAAATCTAACACTGTGAAATGTGTAGCATCTGGGGGAATTTGGGCCAACATAGTATGAGGATCAGGCACATCAGCTGAAAAGTCAGCTACCACTTCATTTACGGCTCTTAAATCATGTACCAAGCGATACGACTCATCTGGCTTCTTTAAAGGCAATATAGGTGTGTTACTCTGTGGATCTAAACATTTCTCCAACACACCTGCTTTCAACAGACCTTCAATTTGTGGTTCAATCCCTTGGACTGCCTCCTCTTTTAGTGGGTATTGGCTCTTCCAAGGAGGTTTACTTCCTTGTCGAAGTTCAACTTTTATTGGTTGGGCTGACTTTACAAGCCCAATATCAGTACTATGCCGTGACCACAAACATTCTGGAACTTGTTGCAACATCTCCTCTGTCATACTATCTGAGTCTAATTTAGCACTGAAAATTGACTCATGAGTCATTAGCACCACTTGTGGCTGTCCCTGTCATATCATAATTTTCATGAACTGCTGATCTTCACTCATCCAGATAGCCAAATTCTCCTTTATTGGTGCAAAATGTATCTTCTCAGCTTCTGCCATCATTGCCCCTATATGCTTCTGTTCAAATCCCTCAGCAACCAGCAAAGTCACATGTGGAACACTTTCCTCGATGTCATGCTCCTTGTTAAGATAACCATCACTATCTATCTTCATTGCCGCTCCTTGTGGCCCCAAAATCATACAACATGAGTTAAGCTGAACCAGTTTAGGTTGACTACTCAACCACTCCTCCGGATTTATTTGACCAGCTTTCTTAAAATATTTAAGCGTGCAGTGATGTGGATACTCAGGGAACTTAGCATTAGGTATATTTGCCACATTGAACTTTTCCCACAGCTTGGCCGGTTCTAATAGCCCTGTACTAAGGTTTCCAATCCAGTACACTGAAGAAGTGTCAGTTTCTGGTGTCATAAATAGTTGTTGATAAACATCACTCGGCACATCCACCAGACAGCCGTCCGGTGTACACCGTATTGTACAATTCAGTTTGCATAAAGCATCTCTTCCTAAGAGTGCAATGGGCGTATGTTCTGACACTAATATAGGTATTGTGATTTTCCGATGTTTATAACAGAGCTCAATTGGTTTTGTGAGAGGAATTAGCTGTTTCACACCCTCAAACCCGATTGTCCTTACCAATTGGTCAGACATGGGGAGATGTATAGCATCTTCAGGCCGAACACAGGTGAAAGCCGCTCCGCAATCCGCCATTACTTCTAATGGTCGATCATTGATTTTCACCACTATTTTTGGATCTTGCTCCGGCCCTGATACTACCAGCTGACACCCCCCTTTCGAGTCTTCTGGGCACCCCTAGAACCCTGGCTCCGGGCCCCTGTAAGGGTTCACCGGTCCCATGAGTTCCCTTGGCTGTTCTCTGAGACTTCCTCTGAAACCTCCTTTGAAGCCTCCTCTGAAGCCTCCTCCTTTACTATAACAGTTACGAGCAAAATGGCCTATTTGACCACAATTATGACATGCTCCCAAAGACTGTTGAAAATGTCCTCCTCTACCTCTTCCTAAATTTCCTTGACCTCTTCCTCTCCATATTTGTGGTTGGCCAAACCCTGGCTGTGAAAAAGGGACATTGGGGATCATGGATAATGTCTGGGGTGGCTGAAACTGAATCTGATCATGCTGTGGTTGTGGTGGCAATTCAATTGTTTTAGGCTGACTCTGCATAACCACAGCTTGTTTCTTATCCTTTTTCTTATTATCTACCAGCTGTAGTTGGTTAAGTTTTCTAAGAGTTTCCTGGTCCTGTTCCTTCTGGTCATGCTCCTTTTTCCGACATAGCTCAACTTGATGTGCTATGTGATCTGTATACACACTTTTCGCCATGCTACCAAGACCAACTACCTCAGCCAACTTGCTCCGCACTGGTAGGGGCAACCCCTTCTGTATCTTAGCTCTCAAAATTGATTGCTCCATTTGATTTAAGTCTGGGTCATTTCCTGTGACATTTCTCCACACTTGATGAGCCCTAGACACATAAGCTCTTGGGTTTTCCTGTGGGCCTAATGATTCAATGAGAATATTATCAGGGTGCACATTTGTTGGAAACGTATCTCTCAATGCTCTCCACATCCGACCTCTACTCGCAGCTAACAATTCTGGATCATACACTGCAGTCGCCACATATCTATTAAGGCCTGCTGCTTGCAGAATCTCCTCCATCGCTGGGACTCCAATGAGACTAGCCAAAAGTCTCTTAATGTCTCCCATGGCAGGCTGTGTTCCCACCAAAACCTCTTCTAACTTTGAAATCCAAGGATGTGCTCCATCCTGAAGAGTGGGTAACTTTTCAAGTATGTTTGACATATCTGTACTTTGCCAAGGTTTATACTCTAAATTTTGACCTCGCACAATTACTGGGCACATTTTATCGAGTCTCTTTTCTTTTCTTGGACGTAAAACATACCCCGAAGTGTCATACTTTTGAGCCTTCTTCTGTATTTTCTTCTGTGTCAATTGCAGTTCCTGTAATTGCTTTCCCAATACTCGCTGAATTTCTGGACTGGTAGAGTCGCTTATGTCCAAAAGACATCTATTTATAGTTCTCTCAACCTCTCTTAAAGTGCTGTGTCTATCATCTTCCACCCCTGAACCGGCTGCTTGCGGGTAAAGATATGAAGAACCCTCTCTCTCTGAGTCTTCATCTCCCTCACTCACATCTGTGTCGTCCTTTCCTAGATCCCTTCTTTTTACTGGCCTGTCTCCTTTTTTCTCTGCTTTAGCCAACATCCGTCTAACTGCCGGGTCATAGCCACCAACAGCTTCATCCGAATCACTCTCACTGTCATCCTCTATGTCCAGTCGTCTAAACTGCTGTCCGCTCCAACTTCTCAAATGAGTCTTTTTGTGTTTACTGTCAGAGCTTGGGTACATTTTTATGGTCGTTGTAGCCTTTCCCTTCTCTATTATTTGCTCATCCTCATCTGTGATGTGATAGTTGCCCTTCTGTCTAATTACTGGGAGCTGAGGATAAACATCAGTAAACTTCACTTCCTTCTCATAAGCTGGGGGCTTCTTTGCTAATGCAGTATGTGAAAAGGATGTGTTAACCTTTTCCATTAACTTTCCTGCTGTCTTATCATTTTTCTGTATTTCTTGCATACTGTGGTCTCTTTTTTCTCTCGCAGCTTCTAACAATTTCTGTCCCTCATTTTCAAACAACTGCAGAATGCCAAGTTCAATTTGTCTTTTCTCCTTACGTCTTGTTCCCATTTTACCTTTCTTCTGATTTACTTTATATGTAGACACAAGCACCTGTATTGTTTTGATCACATCCGGGTTCAAAGTCCCCTCTACTGGCCAAGGCTGTTCAATGTCAGGCCAACGCTTGCTCCACTTTTCTGATATTTTTGGAATATTTTTAACTAGAGGATTCGTCTTCTGTACTACATTAACCGGAGTGATTGCTTTTGTAATTTTGATGTCCATCTTTGACATTACAATGACCCTCTTAGTTCCTTGTATTGTAAATCGAACTGAACTAGTTAAAAACTATTTTAGAAAATACCGTGTTACCACACTTGAAAGTGAATAAATTTGCCAACCCCAAAGGAGACCAAAGCTTCTTACTATGAAAGCAAAAGCACTTGTTTATTACCTAATACATCTAATCACACCTATTTATCTTAAATTATGGCAATAATGTCAATGTTCCATCTCAAAATAGCCCCAAATCAAGATAAATCATACTCAGATAATGAAACCAGCATTCATAGCATTTGAATCAAATCAACTTCTCCACAAATGATCAATCAACTCATCAATACTCCATTAATAACCAAATGCTTCAATTAGTCAGTCTGTTGCCAAGATTTCCTCCTAAACAATTGCAATGTGATGTATCAGAAGAAATACTATAAGCCCATGTGTGAAAACAAACCAAGCATATGTCAAAAATGTTGACTATATAGAAATGTATACACACATAGAGAAATGCAGGTGTTTGTTGAAAGAGTTTGTGGATAAAACCGCACTGGCCTTGATCAAGCTGGATTCAGGATCCCTACTCGCTGTCATCCGCTCGCTTCAGTGTTTGTGAAGTACCCTCCAGATCTCTCCTCATCTGTCCTTTGGACTGATCCAATTCAGACACCATCCATCTGTCTGTCTTCCCTTTAGCTCTCATATAACATAGTCAAGAGAGATAGAGAAATCAGAAAGAAAACAAAACAAAAAGTTTAATCACTCTGAATTCATATACACAATGCAATATCAATTCAGTAAAATATGCACATATAACTGTTATTTTTATCTGTTTCAAAAGCTGTCTCCCTGTGTCCCACAGAGAGAAGAAGGAGGGGGAGGGCTCCCTCTCCACTCCCCTTAACAGGAGGAGTAATCTAATTGGCTCTCTGTGAGGCAACGCCTCTTGGACCCTCCTTCTAAATTTAGCAAGAGCTTCCAGTATGAACTGACTGTCAATGAGTTAACATCATCTCCAAACCCAGTGCAGTTAATACACAGAGTTTACAGACACACAAAAGCCAGCACAATATTCTCCCAATCAACAGCCAAATACAAAATGTATCCTCTGAAAAACTAACTTCTCCACCTATTTTAAAGAAGACTATTCATTCTTTTGAACAGACAAAATTCACAGCATAATGTGGTCACACACAAACAGACAGAAAGAGGAGAAAAATTCACACTCCAATCAGCCAGCAGTTTTAACTTTCTCAGACAACTTTCTTTTCTCTATTCCGTGAATATGTGCACACTATCCTCACTGCACTCTCCACTTCTGTTAAAAAACAGATACTATATACATTTATCTATAAACGTCCTTTATTAGGCTCATTAGTTTTTATCAGATTATATAAACATCCTCTGAGGGGCTCATATTTTATCAAGTCGTATATATAAACGTCCCCTTAACAAAGGGCTCATAGGTATCTTAACACTGATGAAGATCAGATTAAATAAACGTCCTCTGGAACAAAGGCTCATAGGTATTTTAACACTTATGAAACAAAAAAATGTCCCCTTATCAGTCACTAAATCACCTTTAACCAATCTCCTGCTATATATGCCTATTTAATAATACAGCTATTCTATTTATCAATCACACACTAACAAGAACATTTCCGGATCATTTAAACAGCAACAAAAACATCACTCCAGCTTTTTAGACACAAACACATTCCAGCGCACCAAGACTGTCCAGCAGCCTTTAGACACACACACAAACACACACACCTCAAAAAACCACCACACCTTAGTTCAAATTTTAAAGTCGACTTATTTATAATTTTCCCTCTATCAAAAATGTTTTACTTTGGCCAAACTTTTAACAAATTGTCTTTTAACAAATTACTTCATACTGCATGCTTCAATGCACACTGTTTCTCTATTCAGCACTTTAATTTTTCCACTTTTCTCAAAACTCTTTTATCTCTCTTTTCATCTTTTTACTTCTCTTCTTTATTTCTCATCTATTTAATCTCTGTATTTCCTACATTATACGTTTAATTTCTCAAATTTCCCATTTCCCTGGCCAGGGATCCCCTTTGTTTTATTTTTACTCAATTTAACTATTTCTCAAAGCCAACTTTCACATCCAGTGTCTAATTTACACATGTCTTACCGTTAAAAGGATACGGGCCCTGTCCTTATTAAACTTGCATAGTTTTTTAGCTAACTGTTCTTTAGTTACTTGTTGCGCTTATACTAACTCTACCTTTCCATTTTATTCTCTTTATCTCTTATTCTCTTTTATTTTATTCTCTTTTATTTTATTCCCCTTTATTTATATACTTTTAAACTCAATAAACCCCAATTTAGACGGAGAATTACTCCAACATCAACACATCATTGCACTTCAGTTCTTTGACAGTGAAGCCAAATTTCAGACAGCATCAACTCCCCAATGTGTAAAAACAACACTCACGCTCTGAGGTGATGGAAAAATGCTCCCACTGAAACTCTCGTCCACTGCAGAAGGCCCCAACTGATCCTGTTCGTGACGCCAAAATTGATGTGGATTCCCGTTGTTGATATGTTTGATGATGAAGAAATTCGCCGTTGAGACTGACTTGCTTTCAAACAAAAGTGTTTATTAACAAGATACAGAATCACTGAACACGTCTGCTCAGGAGAGACAAGAAGCCAATACCGATCTCTCCCGAACATACACTAAGAATGCTATTTATATACAATGACACAAGGCACATGAGGACATCTGTTTGTTTTTTAGGACAACCCCTCTTTTCCAACAGCAGCAGGGGTCTCTGCAATTATATGTATGTCATAAACTTAAAGGCCAACACAGGTCACAGGTACAATCTCCTGTCTAGCTGTCCCCGGGAAACCCTCTTACCATAAGGGTCCATTTGTTTACATTCCACTGCGGGGGATCCTAGCTTTGATCTAACATTTCCTGACACTCATAACTCATCCTGCGAACCACACCTCTAAACAAACTTTCCACTGAAGGAAACCCCTTTAACAGATATGTGCAGTATACACTTAAAGATCACTATAATATCTCTGTCCTAGATATTTAATACACTTCAGTAGCAACTTTTAAATATTTGGTTATATATATATATATATATATATAGCTCAGACTAAAGGTAAATGGACTTGGCTTATCTAGTCTTTTGACTACTGAAAGTGTTTTTACACTGAATTTTCACCACATTCACACAGTTAGATAGTGGAGCTATATAACGTGACCATCAGAAATAACTAATCCCATTCAAACACATTCATACACTGCTAGTGTCTTGTCTAAATAGGCAGGTGCTTATTTGCATGTGTGGCAGGAAAGTGAATTCTGATCTCAATGAGACACTTTGTTAATGCTGTTGTGCCCTTTGTGAAGGACATTTAATATTGTTTGAGTTAAGTTTTGTTTTCACACTGCCCCCTCCTGGTTGTTTAAGTTAACTGAGTAGTATGACCATGTGAGGTGTTAATTACCACCAGATTTTTAAGTGCTGTGGAGAGTGCAGACAGCAGTTTCTTTGGACACTAATTGTCCATGAGTATTGGTTATTTGTGTTCTTTGGTGTACAGAGGCAGAATGTAAGTTTTTAAGTTGCTTCTTTAGACGATTAGATTTTAGAGTTTGATAGATAGCAGAGCAGCAAGCTAGCAGCATGACTAAGCATGTTAGGTTAGCTAATTGTTTCTTGTGCCCTATTTTCTGTTCGTTAGTCTCTGATGTACTTTACAATTTGTGTTTTATTACAGTTTTACAAGAAATAAATAATTATTCAATAAATAATGAGAAAAGTTACGCCTTGTAATTTTTTGGAGGACTTACACTTGTTAGCTAACTGTCTAGCTCTGAAGATATGCAACTCATTGCAAGGACAATATAGTAAAAGGAGAAGAGCACGGCGGGCACAATTGAAGAGATAAATTGTAGTAACCATGAGTCTAAGATCAGGCAAAAGGTATCAGACAGCTTCTCAAGATGTGAGAGTGGAAAAGCAGAGTCTTTTCAAAATTAGGAAGCCCATTCGCAGCATTCAAGTCATTCTCATTCATCAAGGCATTCAAGTAAAGCCTCCTCAGCTAGTAACTCAGCGCTAAAAGCTCGGGCTAAGGCAGAGGCAGCTCGTGCTCAGCTTGCACGAGAAGCTACCATTATGAAGCAAAAAGCTGATCTAGAAGCAAATCTTCATATTTTACAAAGCCAGAAAGCTGTTGCTGCTGCAACAGCTGAAGCTGCTGCCTATGAAGATGATAATAAACCAGACAAGAGTTATTAGAGTTACCATTTGCTCCTGCCCAGTGTACATCTGACTATGTCCAGCAGCATGCAGAGCCATACCGTGGTGAAATATCATTTAAGGCTGATCCTTTAGACAGCCACAAGACATCACATGAGCAGCCTAAAATGGCCATGAAGGATACAGCTGCTTATTGTTTTGACAAAAGCAAAGATGCATATACATGTCAACCTAGCTTCAAACAAGAACAACAAGGAGTTGACAGTAAAACCGCCTGCAGGGTTTAAGAATGTATAGCTGGTGTATGTAACTGTATCTTCCTGTTTTCTCTTAAAAAAGGCAGTCACCAAAGACAATCATATAGAGCAGGGGTTCTCAAACTTTTTGGGCTTGTGTACCCCCTTTCAGAATATTGTTCAGCCAAGTACCCCGTTATCCCGCCAAAGACATTTTTAGGAAATAATTTGGAAAAAGAACATTACTAAACAAATGTGTGTGGTCTTCATAAAATTGTTGGCTTATGTCATCCCACAAAAGACAAACATTGCTTCGGGAGGAACAGAATAGAAGAAGAAGAAGAAGAATTTATACTTTATTGATCCCGCGAGGGGAAATTCGTTTTTACACTCTGTCTAGTAAACATGCTACACAAACATGAACTGAAATACACACACATGCACAAACAGGATCCTGTGGACATGCACTAATGGAGAGGTCTCAGAGTGAGGGGGCTGCCCTATGGCGGGCGCTCCTGAGCTTGTGGGGGGGGGGGGGTTAGGTGCCTTGCTCAAGGGCACCTCGGCAGTGCTCAGGAAGTGGCCTGGCACCTCTCCAGCTACCAGACCAATTTCCGGACTTGGTCCGTGCCGGGACCTGAACCGGCGTCCTTCCGATTCCCAACCCAAGTCCCTACAGACTGAGCTACTGCCACCCACAATACGTGGAGGTAAATCCCATAAAAATGTATTAGTGGTGGGTGATATGGAAAAAAATATCATATCACGATCACGATTTTTTTCCATACTGATCTTAAAGAAAAAATTTGCAAGTTGCCAACCAGTTTAACCGAACTTATTTCCCTGTATAATGTTTTTAATTGCACAAATACTGTGCTTATAAGTTTAGTCTATTTAAAATTGTCTTTGTTGGGGGGGCTGGACATCTTCCCAGAACATTTTTTAAACCAGAAATGTCTTTACCTGCATTCTGACAAATTTGTATGTACAATTGTAGGCTTTTATGCACCACTTTGAATTAATGATTTAGTGTTGTGTCCTCTTTTGTGTCTTTAAATCTATGTTAGGGTTCATCAGGTACATTTTTATACAGTGAAGCATTCTGAGGCAGACAGTCACCATAGTTACTCACTCTCACCTGCCTGCTGCACACTGAACGAGAGGAGAAAGAGCTGCTGACTGAAATCACTTTAATCAGCATTTATAACCATATCCATTTTTAGCAGCAAGCTGCACAAGTTGAGATTAATCATTTTTAGCCCAAACAGTGATTTAAAATCAGAACTACCAATCTGAACCAAAATGAGTCTGTGGTAACAGGTAATTTATTGTTATTTTCAAATTGAAATAAGCCTGGAATGTAGCTTATTTTCCATTTTTCAGATAGCTTTTATTTTGAAATTCCACATCAGATTGTCCTGATATTTGGTAAATAACATTGTGAGGTGATGAACTACCATTCTGGACTGAAATGAGTCTGTGGTAACAGGTATTTTATATTTAATCTAAAATTGAAATAAACCTGGAATATATCTTATTTTTCATATTTAACGTGGCTTTTATTTTGAAATTCTACTTCAGATTGTCCTGATATTTTGTAAATAACATTGTGAGGCGATGAATTACCAATCTGAACTCATATGAGTCTGTGGTAACAGGTCATTTATTTTTAATCCCAAATTGAAATAAACCTGGAATATAGCTCTTTTTCATATTTCAGATATCTTATTTTTCAAACGTCATTTCCAAATGACCTTTTATTTCCTCTATTTAAGCAAGCATCCACTTCTAAAATGATAGACAAGCCAGTGTGCGATTTTAAGTTGAAACTTTTGTTGTTAGGCGCTCTTCCCGTAATGCCTCTTCTACATGCGCACCTTAAAACAGCGTGAGGGCTGGCTTGACCGCAGTACGAGAAACGCCATTGTCTGGAGAGAGCAGGTGTGTATATGAGAGAGAGAGAGAGAGAGACCGAGCCAGCGAGCTCACCACGGGACGCCGGCCGATCGGCTCAGTCAGAGGAGAAGTGGGGAAGAGGAGATGTGGAGCGAAGGCCAGGTGGTAAGGCTACACCGGGCAGGCAGGTGAGAGCCATAGGCCAGGTAGCTTCCGCGAGGACCCACCACAGTGCAGTATCAGTATCAGAGGATCAGAGAAATTTACGATCCCAATAAGATCGACCAAAGAGATATTCCCAAAGTCTTGGCAAGATGATAATGTGCGCAAAGTGCACAATAAAAGGCTTCACTTAATTTTAAATATAAAAGTTAAAAGACCATTTAAGTTATTAGTAAAAACAGAAAACACTTAACATTGTCGTGGACTGACATGCGTACTGTCATCTTGGTAGGAATGATATGCGGGAAAGGAGCCACAGGTGGGATTCGAACCCCGGCCGCCCACCTGGAGGACCATAGCCTCCACATGCACAAACCACCGTGCCACCAGTGCCCCTTGAGTATTTGACTTGTAACGAGTGCCTTTTTCCATGATTAAGTTTAAATGGTAACCTTTGATCTTCCAAAAGGGTCTTTACTTTATATCAAAATAAAAGCAGGGTTGAATTCTAACAGCAAGTCAAGTACTCTCAGCTTAAGACAGTACAAAAATTCGAAATAAAAGTCTTCATAATTTTTGCTTATAATCCGAAGTGATATTTTAAATATGATTCATTGTGACTGACTTTTAAAATTTAGCGATTTATCACAATTTTAAATGTTTGATAGTCCTATTGTGAACACGTAAACTATATTCCTGGCAAACCTCAAGCAAACAAAAGTTGTTTTGTTGCACACCTTCTGTTTGGTAACACATAATCATCACATTCTCGATTGACTAGATTTAGTTTGATGTTGAAAGCGAGACATGATGACACTATAAATATTCAGAGGTTTTTATGATTGAGTTAAGTGTCTTCTAGAATAATTCATATGATAAACTTAACACCGAGTCTGTTTCCCATTTTTTGTTGTTTTAATCCAGTACCAGAGGAGGACTAACCATGTGGCTAAAAGGTTTTATAAGGAACCTTGTCAACATGAAACTTCTGAAGGGCTGTGCCATCCTTCTCCTTCTGACTGTGTTGTTATTTGTACTAAGAAACATGGACCTGATGCAGGTGAATTTGTATGTTTTTCTATGAATCTGATTACAGGAGACTATTTACAACAGTCTCTTTCGATGTACTCTCAGATAACATTAATCTTTTTGGTTGCAAATAAACACTACAGGGGCTGGGGGGTGAGGGCACTAGCATGGGCCCTACTTGAAAATGATGCCCACCTGCTGCACCCCCAAAATCCTAACCAGCTATTCGCCTTGTCAAAGGTGGGACAGATGATAATATAACATTTATGAGGGGAGCATTTTTAATTCAAATATTTCACTGCTTTATTCCTTAAAGAGACAAACTTAGAAAACTTGTGTTTTCAATTATTCCATGTAAGTGTTTAAAGTTATGACATTTTCACAGAAAATAACATCTTAATGATACTTTATTGTTAGTAGTAATTAAATAAATGCTTATTGGAGACAGCAGGGAAAATGCATACATGACATGCACACAAACTTGATGCCATCCCTGCATGAAATGAAAAAAAAGAATCACAGGTGTTTACATGATGAAGCAGTTAAAAGGTCAAATGTGATTTAGTTGGACTTTAAATACTCTTAAAATGTGACAATTGATTCTGCACTGTGACTTGAAGACATGAAATGTTGAATTTATTTTTTTAATTTTGTTAAAATTAGTAATTCTGAAGTTACAGGAGTGTCCACTAGAGTGGACATCATGCAACTCTATAATGCAAATCTCTTTTATTTATTTATCTTGTAGTGCATAAACAACGATCAGAATTCTTCCCCTTTCAAAATCACATTTGCAGTTTTCACATGTCAATTGGGGTGGAGAGATCCATTTAAATTTAAGTTTTGAAGGATGAACGTCTTTGAGTTTTTGAGTGTTCCTGTTTAAAAAAGGAAAAACATGCTTAATGAGCTCAAACTACCTGCTTAGTTTTTGCCTGAAGGCTGCCTGAACAACATTTAATGGGAGAAAATCAATTTATGAAGAGTAACCAAAACCATCCCAACATCAGTTATTTTCATGATTAGGAAAGTCTCAGTATTGTCATTGAAATGTAGCCAGCAATGCACAATGTCCAAATAGTGGACAGCTGATAAATCATGATTTTCTCCAAAACTAATATCAATATTTGATCCTTTCACAATAACATTGCTCCTTAGTTTTTACTTGATGTTAAGAAAAAAACATCACCTGCAAGTTATATGGGCCATCTACATTTTGGTACACTTACAACAGCTGGCCAATGGATGACAGTGTATGGGCTGACTTGCTTAAAGTCCACTGGAGTGGAAAACAGCTTTTGAATAGCTGTCCATTGTAGTGACCAGTATGCGTGAAAGGGATAATTATTGGTACGGTCAATATCACCTGCCTTGTTGATTTGATTTTGATTTGATTGATTTATTTGGAAAATGTAAAAGACAAAATAATAAAATAGCTGTAATTAAAAATATGTAAATAAATAAAGTGAATACACAACATAAGAAAGGGAAATCATCGTTCATTCGTTCTTTCATGCCCGAAAAGGAGTAGGAAGAATGATATAATCTACCCCTTTCAACTCAATTTAATTTGTATGAATTATACCATAATATATAATATTAAAAAATGTATTCTATACCATAATGTAACTATTCTCATTACTGTAATTATTTACAGTGTGCCATTACCAGTAACAAAACCCACAAACTATACTTAAGTAAATCATAAACTAAATAATTACAAACACACTCCAGTGATTGTATTACCCTTCCTCATGTACTATATGTTGGAGGGTCAGGTTTTAACCATTTAATTGTGATACATTTGAGAGCTGCTGTTATCACTATTTCTAAAAGGTATTTTATAGCTCTACCATCAACCTATCGGTTTTAGGCCCAGTATTTCCTCATTCGATCTTTTGATGAAATACTGTTTCCAGAGCCTCAGAAACCTCCTCCCAAAATGTTTTTAATGTCCAAAATATGGGTATGGGTGCTGATTTCTCTACCACTATTTATCCAACATGTATCACAGTATGCTGAGACCATTTTAACCACTATTACTGGTGTCCGTAAGTATCTCATTATCTTCCACTTGTGACCTGTAATTTTCTTACCCCCCATTTCCTGTTTGTGCTATAAACAGAAACTCCTCAATTCAAGTGGGCTCCAAGACTTTATTCCATTCTTTATGCTTAGTTGAAAATGTCCTGAACTGTAAATATATAAAGAAATCAGTGTTAGGAAGTGTGAATTCCTATTTAACTGTTCAAATTTTAGACTTCTATCCCTGTGGAGTTGCTGTAGCTTAGTGAGTTCATATTCAGACCATTTCCTAAATCCTGCATCTGTATGGAAGGGAATAAAACCCTTTATAAATTCAATGTGAGTTAGTCCCGAGATTGCAAACCAAAAGATGCTTTTACTTTCGTCCACATCTTTGGTGTGACTCTGGTCCATTTAACCATTTGAATGTCCCCTTATGGGACGTCTATGAAAGCTAAGGCCTGTAGGGGAGTAACAAAAACTTTTTTCAATGCTGAGCCAGAGTGTGTCTGACGGCCAAATTCCACCAGCTTCCACTGTCTCAGCTCGGCCAGTTACACAAGGCTTCTATTTTTACCAGATGCCGGAGCACGGTGCATCAATTTACCACAGAAAAGTCTGGGAGGGGAAGTCATTTTCCATTTAAAAATAAATTGTACTTAAATTTGATGGTGAAGACATGTTTAAAACAGTTGGGACAGTGGCAACAAAATAGTATAAAAGTTGTAAAATGCTTTAAATAACAGCTGATGGAACATCTTACAGTTAATAAGGTTAACAGGAAACAGGCGAGTAACATTTCTAGGTATAAAAAGAGCATCGCAGAGTGGCTTGTCTTTGTGAAGTCAAGATGCGGTGGATGTTTTCTTCTCCACTGACATCCACATATTAAATCCCTTGCAATCCTGTAACACCCACTTTTTTTCTTGTGTAGAGATCATGGCAGTATATTTGAAAAATCTTCCATCCTCTTTTAGTTTAATTTAGTCCATTTGTTTGATACATCGTTGTAACCATCCTTCTTTTTCGACCCCTTGCAAGATTAATTTTGAAGAAAACTCTATCATCTTCCTGAAGAAAGTGACCTCCGCTCCTTCCACTGGTCCTGTGTTGGCTCCTTACATGCCTGACAACTTCTGCACCATCAAGCCACTGTCTTCTGCAGATGCTGAGGAGGAACGTCTCTTATTGGACTCCATTGCTTGGCCTGAGACTCCTCCTCTGCCAGCTCCTTTTTCATTGAGTCAGACAAGTAATGCCGCCCACAGCACCTTCACCATTCTCCCAAGGAGGGGTGGAGGAGATTGGCATGTAGGAGACCAGCTGGAAGTTATGATACAAATGTACAACTTCCAAGGTAACCCCAAGAAGTCTGGAGGAGATGCAATTGTTGCCCGGTTGCACAACAGGGCACTTGAAGCAGGTGTGGCTGGACGAGTGGTGGATCTCCTTAATGGCTCCTACTCTGCTGTATTCTCTTTACTCTGGGAAGGAAGTGCACAGGTTGAGGTAAAGTTCAAGGCTATATCCTTAAATATTAATATACAATAAGTAATGCCAAAAGAATTACCTATTGCAATGGTATTGTCCTGTAGGTAGTTTAATTCATGAAATGTAAACCATTCCCCCTGATTACTTTTGCTAACAAGCAACAACATTCAAAGTTAAAACGAAGACATTGTGGAAGTCTGCAGCACTCCTGGTCAGATTGCATTCAACGATGTCAAAGAAAATATAAGGAAAGAAAACTCACTGTGCTCGACCAACTAGTTGCCGACTACGCACCAAGACTCTTAAAAACGTGCTGTGGAAGCAGGGAAAGTGATACAGACCTGTCTTCGGAGGAAGGCCAGCACTTGAGAGATGAGGAGCAATGGGAGACTACAGTCTGTGATTCCCTGCTGTTATCCCCCAGATCTACTCCAATGAGGGAATTGAGTCTGACTTCCCCCTACACTTCACACCTGGGCCACAGGCCTGAGTCTGTCCAACACACGGCTGGTCACAACACTCATAACACTTTATGTTTACACTTTTTAATGGTCTGATGCTCTACAGAACACTTCAGCTACTCTAAAATTGTCTATGGGCCAGAGATGTTGTCAGAATTGTTGGGTTAGATAGTTGCAAAACTAAGGGTCCGGAGGGTTTTATGTTACAAGCCAATTTACAGAGTACTTGTTGCAGTGGCCTGGGATTAGAATCCACTATTGGCCTTTTGCTGAATGTCACCCCCCACTTTCTCCTCCCAACATTTTCTGTACATCTTCAGCTGATATAACAGAGAGAATAAAACAAGTTCTACTGGCCAGCTAGTGGAGAGTTTACCATAGAGATTGTTAAGTTAAATAAATTAACAACTTCAGTGCGCTGAAGCAAAAAATAAAAATAGTTATGAACTATCTAATTATACCAATTATACAAAACATGCTGGTCAAGGCAGCGGAACCGGAATGCAGAGGCCCCCTCAGCAAGTCTGGAGTAAGGCAACCTCCCATCAGAGCCTTCATGGACGACCTCACAGTGACAACAACAGCTGTACCAGGAGCCAGGTGGATCCTCCAGGGGTTGGAGAGCATCATGGCGTGGGCACGCATGAGTTTCAAACCTGCGAAGTCCAGGTCCTTGGTTCTAAAGAAGCGGAAGGTCACAGACAAATTCCGCTTCAGGCTGGGAGAACACCAGATCCCGTCAGTCACTGAGAAGCTGGTGAAGAGCCTTGGAAAGGTCTTCAACTGCAGTCTGAATGACAGAGATTCCATCAAGGCAACCAGTGCTGACCTAGAGGGCTGGTTGAGAACAGTGGACCAGTCTGGGCTCCCTGGAAGATTCAAGGCCTGGATCTACCAGCATGGAATCCTCCCAAGAATCCTCTGGCCTCTGCTTATCTATTAGGTCCCCATGACTGTGGTGGAAGGATTTGAGCAAAGGGTAAGCAGCTATCTACGCAGATGGCTGGGATTGCCACGCAGCCTAAGCAACATTGGGCTGTACGGGAACACCAATAAGCTCAGGCTCCCCTTCAGCTCAGTCAGGGAGGAGTTCATCGTGGCACGGGAACATCTGCAGTGCTCTGGATCCAGAGATGCCAACGTGTCCGGGGCAGGGATTGTTGTGAGGACAGGGAGGAAGTGGAGGGCAGCGGATGCAGTCCAGCAAGCAGAAACTCGGCTGAAGCACAAGGCCATCCTAGGAACAGTGGCTCAAGGCAGAGCCGGACTTGGGAGCCTAGCAGCGGCCCGATATGACTCTGCCAGCGGAAGGGAGAGGCAGAGGTTGGTGCAGGAGGAGGTGCGAGCTTCAGTCGAGGAAGAGCGAACCAGCAGAGCAGCGATGATGCGGCAGCAGGGCGCCTGGATGAAGTGGGAGCAGGCGATGGAGTGGAGTGTCACCTGGAAGGATATCTGGCAGTGGAACCCCCAGAGGATCAAGTTCTTGATTCAGGGGGTCTATGATGTCCTCCCAAGCCCATCCAACCTGTGCATATGGGGCAAAATAGAAACACCTGCATGTCCCCTGTGTTCCAAGATAGGGACACTGGAACACATCCTGAGCAGCTGCTCCAAGGCGCTGGGTGAGGGCCGGTATCGATGGAGACACGACCAGGTCCTCAAGTCCATCGCTGAAGCAATCAGCAAGGGGATCAAGGGCAGCCAACACACCCAAGCCACAGCTAAGGCCATTCACTTTGTCAAGGAAGGACAGAGAAAGCACCAAAGAATCGCTCTGCCGGTTTGCTCCCCACGGCCCGAGACTGGGTGATGTCAGTTGACCTGGAGAGGCAGCTGAAAATTCCATCACACATTACCCAGTCCAGATTGAGACCTGACATCATCTTGGTCTCAGAGGCCACAAAACAACTCTTCTTGCTGGAACTGACGGTTCCATGGGAGGAGAGGATGGAGGAGGCTCAAGAAAGAAAGAGAGAGAAGTACCAGGAGCTGGTGGAGGATTGTCGGAGGAACGGGTGGAAGACCAGGTGTACGCCAGTGGAGGTGGGCAGTCGGGGGTTTGCCAGTCACTCCCTGAGCAAAGCCTATGGCACACTGGGAATAACAGGTGCAAACCGAAGAAGAGCCATAGGCAACAACGTGGAGGCAGTGGAAAAAGCCTCCAGATGGCTCTGATTGAAGAGAGGAGAGCAGTGGGGGTAGTAGAATGACACTTGGATACAGGCCGGGGTCTGATCAGCCTCGGTCGGGTCGCCTGGAGGAGGGTGTCTGTTGCAAGACCCGAAACACCCAGTGACTCCAGGAAACAACACTGATGATGTGTCCAAGTCTGTGCATCAGTAGATGTATTATTAACTACAGGTACTGTATATGGGGTATTTCTTGTATGCTATAACTTTAAACTCTTGTTCTTTGTTTTATCAGGTGACCCTTGTCCACTCAAGTGAGGCTGTCACAGTTCTACGTAGGCTAAACAGAGATCATCCTGATAGGGTTCGCTTCCAAAGCATCTTCCGCTCAGGCTCAATCTCTGAATCTACCATCTGTAATGTTTGCCTACGCCAAACCAGCCAGCCACAGTGCAACTACACTGACCTCCATACTGGTGACCCGTGGTTCTGCTACAAGCCAAAGAATCTGAGCTGTGATGCCAGGTTTAACCACATGAAAACAGGATATAATAGTGTACTCAAGACCGAAGAGTTGAAGCTCTTTCAAAGGTGATGGAGCTTAAAAAACTACTTATTTCACTAAATGAATACATACAAACATGAGAGCTTACTATGTATCTCCTGGTTCAAATATGTCTAGTTAATAACGGACATTTATGAGTAAGTCTAAAGGTGTTTATATATCTTTAAAGCCTAAATATGGAGGCAGAGTAACTTAATGCAATTAAATCTTTACCTTTTGGTAAATCATGTTTTGACAGTGATTATATTAGTGTGTGTAAATTACAATATATAATATGAAGTTTTATACAGGAATGTCAACCTGAAAGTCTTCATTCCGGCTTCAGGACCTGCCAATGTCACTGTGTTGCCACGAAGGAAAGGTAAGCAAGCTCTTTCCTATTCTCACCAATAAAAATCGAAACTGAATGAGCTTGAGACCTTGACAGTTAAAGTGACTTGTGAAAAAGTACATACAACCTATCTCTCTTATAGCAGGGCATTGGCAGAATGAAATTGTTTTGGTAATTGCTAGGTAGTAAGGATATCCCATATGGGGGGTGAAGGGTCTGTTGATGATAAGTGATACCTGAAATAACCCAATCCTTTTTTTTTCAATTCTTCTCAGGGCAACCTGCGGTCAATCAAGACAGTGGGAAGTCTGGACTCTCTGGGTATTACTACCAGGGTGTGTGGCGATCACTAGGTGGCTTTAACGTTCACCAATTCAACAACGACTCTGCAATCAGCCAGTGTTTGAAAGGCAAGGTGGTCCACATGTATGGAGACACAACCATCAGGCAGTGGTTTGAGTATCTCGACGCTTCGCTTCCAGGTATCTGTTCCACAGTTATTGTAGGCAAAATGTGGTTTATTAATATTGCAGCTTAATCTGTTCATTCTGTCACACTTGCAGAGGCTAAGGCAGTAAACCTGAACAGTACGATGCAAGCAGGACCTTACATGATATGGGAAAATACAAACAAAATCATGGTAACATACCGCATTCATGGTCTTCCTCTTCGGATTTCAATAATACCAACCAGTAAGGAGTGTTACGTTTCCAAAGAACTTGATACGCTGGTTGGTGGTACCAACACAGTTGTAGTTTTAGGAATCTGGGCCCATTTCAGCACTTTTCCAATTGAACTTTACATCAGACGGCTTCAGAGCATCCGCAGGGCAGTGGTCCATCTGTTGAATAGGGCTCCTGGCACACTGGTGGTCATCAGAACTGGGACCCTCCAAGCTATGCACGTTGGTAATGTGATAAGCAACGGTGACTGGTTCTCGTTTCAGGTGGACAAGGTGCTCAGAGCCATGTTCAAAGGACTTAATGTCCAACTGGTGGATGCATGGGATATGGTTCTTGCTCACCACTTACCACACAACATTCATCCAAAACGTCCCATCATTAAGAATATGGTTGATGTTGTATTGTCTTACATATGCCCACAAAAGAAGAGATAGCTGTTCATTAAATGAAAGAATTTTATCAATTCAGGAAAAATGCAGCTCATGTTGGTAAAACTGAAACTGAAGCAGTTTTTCTGCTTCTTGTGTGTGTTTCTATCAAATGATTTCTTTTTCCTAAAGCAGACTATACAGACATAGCAAGTATTACTTTGATCCATCTTTTTAACAGATAATTGTGAGTAAAAAAAACGAGAGCAAACCGGATTGCAATCAGTTTGAAGTCAAATAGCTCTAATAAAAACAGGCGTGTGAAGATTCACATTAACCCACACTGCTCATTGAGCTAGGTACTTAGTTTGATGAAAACATTCCTGGAGTTGTAGGAAAATACTAGGGATAATTTAGATATTTGCTTAGTGGCCAATGTCAGATGTATTAAATGGAAATTTAAATACATCTGAGCTCAAGTCTAAATTTACCATACCACAATAAGCTAAATTTACCATTTAGTCCATTTACTACACATTACTTTACATTGTATGAGAAGTTACTATCTACCCATTAACTAATGGCTAACTAGTAGTTAGCTATGCAACAATTTGTGTAGTTACATTATCTGTTAAATTATAATTAGCTACTCTAGAACATGTAATGAAGAAGTACTCACTATCTACCCATTACTAAATACCCATGACATGAATTTGTTCAGCCAATTTACATGAAAAATAAAAATAAAAAATAAAAAAATCCATTATGCCATCCAACCTTTGGCTGCTCAATTGAAAAAGAAAAAAGTCAGGAGAATACCTTAGCTTGTGAGGGAGCATCTCCTATTCACCTTAACAATCATGTAACTATCTTATTAACCATTAAGTTGACAATTTATTTTTTTATTCGATGTGTTAATCAGCTAAAGTATGGATCCACTGTAGTTAAATTATTCATGAGCTTAATTTATTATGAGTAAATGTGTTGTTGCTTTGATTATTAATCATGTCCTCTCTGAGGTAAAATTTCTGTTGACAGAGAAGCATAGCATGTTTCCTTGATGTCTGATGATATAGTTAGGTCATTTTTATGATTTAATTCAGTAAATATCCTACATATGGGACATTTAAACTTGACCCTATCCTGAATGGTTGGATAATGGACTTTTTACCAATAGGTGGCAGTGCGTGACAGTAAATGATGTTCTTTCTATCCTGATCTTTTCTTCCACCAGCTTGTTGTCTGTCAGCCCTTCTGTACATTATGTACACTAATGAGTGTTTCAGCATTTGTGTGCATGTGCTGTTGTATGTGTACATATTTTCTATTTTATATGCTGCAGCTGGATTGCTCCTATAGAGTTTTGTTGTATACATTTACAATGACAATAAAGATCAATCGATCTATCAAAAACAGACACATTGGGAAATGTGTTGATGATACTTTGATTGTCAGCCTTCTTGATGGGGGGGAGCAGGGTTATGAGGCAGTTGTGGATGACTTTGTGGCTTGGCATGATCAATCTTTTCTTCATTTCAATGTGTCATAAATAAAACACATGGGTATTGTTTCAAGCAAATTTTCACTTTAAATGAGTAGAACAATTTGTCCATGGAGTAAGTGTTTTTTCTTATTACAAGCAAAAAAAACTAACTCCATGGAGTTTCTTCTTATTTCAAGTGAAAATTTGCTTGAAACAAGTAAAACATGTGGAAATCAAGTGTCATGATTCACATCATGGCAGCCCTTCCTTCCCCTTTTGTCGTGTTGTTTGTCATTCCCTGTCTGTTTAATCCTCATGTGTCTCTCCCCTGTCTGTGTCAGTTTGGTGGGCGGGGCTCATGTGCTTAGGCGGCGCCAGGTGCAGCTAGTTGGTCATCAGGATCTCGACTACAAAGACTTCCTACTGCTTCACCTCGGCGCCAGATTGTTTCACCTGCTCGCGTGGTATTGTACTCTCTTGGCTTCTCTGGATTCTAGTGCTCATTGTGATGGTGGTGAAACGTGTTCTACTTAAGTCAAATATTCCTGTAACTGTGGTTAGAAAAATGTATATATAGCACTTTGAATTTGACACTGACAACATAGAACCGTACTGGCAATATAAACTCTTCCAGGTTTGAAGATCTGTATAGCATTACAAACACTGTAATTTATGAACTATTTTTAGGTTTAATTTTAACAACAATGGAAAAACATCAACCACAAACAGTTGGCCAGTTTTTACATACAACTTTTCCAAGAATACAGTGTCACATTTCTATTTTTTGTAAATAAATTGTCTTTATTGAAATATTAACTCAAGTGTGACTTTTTTTCCACAGTGCCTTCAGCTGTCATATTTGAATTTTAAAGAGATCATACATTTAAAGTTCTCCACATGTAGAACTTGTGGATTATATAAAAGATGACGCTGCTAAACTTGTGTGTGTGTGTGTGTGTGCGCGTGTGTGCAGTTTTCATTTGCTGTCTAAGCAAACAAAGCCGTTTTAGGCCAAATCCATTACCCACACTCCACTCTTCAACACAGAGATGAATTCTGTTCTAAAATCTGCATAGTCTTTGTAGTTAGATGCCAGTTCCAAAGAACAACTGCAGGTGTGAGCCAAAGGCGCCCTTGAGAACTGTGGCTGTTCTGCTGTGAATGTGACTTTAATGGTCTTAGATAAGAACAAGTCAGACCCTGTGCAGTACCTGAGGAATAGGCCAAGCTCCTTCTGATCTCTTTCTCTTACAAATCTCAAGAGATGATTTGAGGTAGTTTGTTCTTCCAGTGACATAGATCCTGGTAACTTGATGGTTTTGGTAATGTTTCTTGCCTTGGGTTTGAGATCATCCAGAATGTTCTTCAGTCATTCCCAACTCATGGATTGTCCAATAGACCTGAGAATTGGCTTCCAACACGTTATGATAAATGCTGGTTCTTGTACCATCTCTTTGTGGGCTATTTCCTCCACCAGACTTGGCAGATTTTCTTCAGTTGGGAGTACACAGCAGTTGTGACTGCTGAGTATGCTGAGGAGTTCATCCATATCTGCCCCTTTGAAGTTGCTAATTGCCTCAGTTAGCACATTCTTCTCAGTTGCACTGATATGGTTGAAGAAAGCCTCTAGTAGATTGTCTGAACAGGAGAGAGATAGAGCCTCTGTAAGGAATGGAGGGGCAAGTTGGACTGGAAAGAACTGAAATTTCTGCCATCCAAAGGCCATGATGCGAGCAACAGCAGTCCACTCTTTCTCTTGGAATTTGTGGTGCAAAATTGGGATCTTGTAGTTCAGTGATTCTCAAACTATGGTACGCAAAGGAATCTCCACAATATTAAAAAAAACGTTCAGCATAAAACGTCATTTTTTGTTGTTGTCATACTCTTATCTTATCTGTCTTGTATCTATTGGGTTGTATTTATATCAAATGTGTTTTCCCCTCTAAATTAATCTAGTTTTTGCAACAAACAACTTTAATCTTCTCAATTTATGATCGCACGCGCACAGACATAAACACCAGGAGTACGCCTCGCGCTTTGAAAAGTTCCACTCGATATTCCGTTATTTATAAGAGTTCGGTACTAAATCAACAGAAAGCAGCTGTAGGCCTACATTAACAGATATTCTGTGACTTATTGGAGTTCAGCACAGAATCTGTGGCAAGCAGCTGTACATTAACATTTTTAAAACGGAGCCAGGAGATGCTTCCGTTGTGATGCATTTACAAGAGTGTACAGACAGTCGCTCACCCTCTATCTCTCTCTCTTGCTCTGAAGCTGATGTGATTCTGCTCTATTTTGCTGTCTTAACTATGCGCAGGAGTCAAGAAGGATTTTTTTTGCTATGTTGAACGCAGAGCCTTATAATTCAAAGGCTCTGGTTGCACGGTATGAGGGGCCGTATAGGCCAAAATTCACATTTTACCTCTCACACACACACAAACACCTCTCACACACACTGTTTTACCTCTCACACACACTAGATTGTTTCCATAGTGAGTGTTTTAACCCTCCGAGGTCTGAAGCTATTTTGGCTATTTTGGCTATTTTGGCTGTTTTGGTGGCAGTAGCTCAGTCTGTAGGTTGGGTTGTCCCGGTGCGGATCAAAATATGGAAGTTGTTCTGGTAGCTGGAGAGGTGCCAGGTCACTTCCTGAGCACTGCCGAGGTGCCCTTGAGCAAGGCACCAAACCCCCTTCCCACCACCAGCTCAGGAGCCATGTCCATAGGATCCTGTTTGTGCATGTTTATGTGTATATTTCAGCCTATGTGTGTGTTCATGACTTACAGAGTGTAAAAAATGAAATTTCCCCTTGCGGGGATCAATAAAAGTAAAATCTTAATCTTAAATCTTGCCTCTAATATTACTCATATGACTAAATCAAAAAGTTTCTCATATAAGTGCCTGGTATCATTCTTTTCGGCACAACCTCAACTTTATGATCCAACCATTCATTAGTCACCTTGAGATGCTGTATCAACACACAGGACTCAAACACACACAAAAAACAGAGAATTAGTTTTTAAAAAAAACATGATTTTTTATTCTAAAAAACACAGAGAGCTGAGAGCTTTTTTATTTTCACTATGTTACTGCTCAGAACAGCTCCTAGGAACTATTTTGAGCAGTAACATAGCTAAAATAATAATAATAATAACAGTAGTAAATGGAAATATATAAAGGACACTTGGTATTCAACTAATAACAAAAAAAGCAGGTTTGTCCAGGGTTTGTCCAAATGTCCCCTGTGTAGTTCTGGTACCTGTTGTGCCGTTCGTGGTTGTAATAAAAACCAGACTAAGCAAAATATTTGGCTTGAACAGCGATGTATTGAACATGCACCAAAGACAAAACAGGATTGTTCCTGTGACACATGTTACAGTTTCCATTGCAGGCTGCAGATGAGGAATCCCAAAGGACGTGGCTGAAAATGTTTAACCTCAAGAGACCACCGGAAACTTTGAATGTGTGTTCATTTCACTTCAAGAAGCCAACGAAGGAAAACCCTCATCCCGCTTTGTGGCTGTGTTACAACAGACCACCGGAGAAGAGAAACCACGGCTTGAAAAGGAGTACCAGCAGTGCCAGGAGGATAGGTACAATTATGATTTCAGGCGTAGGAAGAACAACAGGATGTTATTTTAATTGTTGTCTTTAATGTAACATTAGGCCGATTTATGGCAAGTAGTGCAGGGCAGCATGAATGAAAAGTAGTTTTAAGTTCAACTACCCGTGTGTAGAAAAATAATATTATTAGATTTAAAGGGATACTTCACCCTGGTGAAAAAAACCTGGTAGTATTTTTGAATGGTCGTGCATCCCGCCCTCATTTTCCCCTGAGATGTCCCCAACCCGCCCACCCCCCGGGACCCACTGAAGCTATAGACCTATTACAGATCAGTGGGTGGGACCTCACTCCCAGAATCAAAAGTCAACATCCGCCATATTGCTTGGTAGCTATGCAAACAGGCTCTGTGTAGAAAGTTGAGAAGAACGAAAGTTTGATAAAAGTATGTTTCAACTTCAAACTGATATGGATGTAGGGGATTTTGAAGGTCTTGTGCTCGAATCAGATGTTTGTGGTTATCTCTACAAGCCGCAATATAGCGACTAGGCGTCTGCTGCCCACTGTCAGGTCTTATGTCTCAGCTGCAGCAGCAGACCTGCCTGTTGCCGGCGGTGAGGAGGAGGAGCCTGGGCCAGTTCGAGCTGGGGCGGACTGGTGGTGTTGTTGCTCTCACTGTTTGCCTATGGACACAGAAATATAGGCTGATTCATGCTTCTTGCGGTCAGCGCTGTTGGGGCTGTGCAGATGGCCCGTCCGCATTGTTACAAATTCTTGTTTGCTGTCCCAAGGTACAAAAAACAATGTTCTAAACTGGAACTGGGACACTGGGAAACCCAGACAAATTATTTTTTGATGTGGACATATAAAGTCAGTTTTGTGTAAGATTTTCAATACTTTAATACTTTAAAATAATACAATCTCTGTTGATTAAAAGGATCAAAAAGTACAGGAGCTTTAAAGACGTCAGCACTTCAGTCAGATTTTTCAGTTCCAAGACAGTGTGCAGGAGTTTACTTGAATTTTTTGTGAATGAAAAATAAGAAAATACCCAATATTTGGTGCCTAGGACATTATTTTTTGTTTCTGATACCTGCTCAAGTGATAGTATTAAATGGGTATTGATATTGTTTAAGTTTTACTAGTATCATAGCCACGTTTGAAATTATGATACTGTGACAAGCCTTGTTTTGTCTTACTTTGCCCACAGTTTTGACCCATTATTATTGAAATGGTTTATTTTATTATTATTTATTTATTCAGAAAAACTGAATAATGTTGCTTAGTTTTCTAGCTTTTTTTTATTTGATTATTATTTTTTTTAAATAGAGACAGTTCACATTAATGAACATACACATGTAAATATGCCATATTGTAGCCATAATCTAATTTCCATCTGTTGTCCATAGAGAAAAAGTTTGATTTCGCCGCCTTCCGGTTTTGGTAGAACCGGATGACCTTCCGTTTCAAGAAAATGCTCTCACACACACACTGTTACCTCTCACACACACAAACGCTTCTCTCACACACACAGTTTTACCTCACACATAGACGAAGGCTTCTCACACACACACACACACACACACACACACACACACACACACACACACATACGCACACATAGTAATGGTGGCTCCCATAGGAAACTGTGGATCTCCAGCACGGGCTCGTAAAGTTTCCATATTTACAGGACGACGCTCATTTAGATCACCTGACAACCGCAGAAAAAACAGAGATCTGTAGATAAACTCTGAGTTTTGGGCACTTGCGCCCTTTTACTGCATCCGCAAAACTTTTTTTGTCTCCAAAAACAGCGAAGTCGTTACCAGAACTTCACACCGGCGATGTTTACATTCATCCTTCGCCTTATACCGCCGCCAGGATGACAGCCTATAAAAGTACAGACAGCTTCATGTATTTTTGATGTGGATGGGTCAATAATGCTGCTGAAGTGAAAGACAAGAAGTTCTTCATCATCACAGCAAAGGTAAGTGCTAATTAGCTAACATTAACTAGTTATCTTTAGCTAACGGTAGGGCCAGGATCGGTGTCAGCTGTCACTTTTAGGCAGTGCTTTTGGGCAGGAATGTGCCACATTCGGTGCAAAAAATCAAACAATGCCTCAAATCTCCATGCAGACCAACAGCATTACACTTTCCTATATTTCCTTTTTTTTTCAAGAGGCAATCTCAAACTGACAGAGTGCAATTCAAAACTGTTGTTTTGAAAGCGAGGTGCACATAGATTTATGGCATTTTAAGGCTGCACAAAAAGTGTTTCTGTATATTGCTGTAGTTTCCCTTTTCATAATTTTTGAGTTTTACACCCTCTTACCTTATTACCTTGCTGAGAAAATACAAATGATCAGAATAAGCTACATTTTAATTTAAAAGACTGTTCTTTGGACTAATGCCTCACTGTAGTAATTATACTGAGAATCTTATCGTTTGATACTTAAAGTGTATACATTTTTCTGTTTGTAGGTGTGACATTGAACATGAAGAACAGGTCGTTCAGGAGTATATCAACATGATGGAGAGCCACCACACCAACCTCACTATCAGGCAGGTAGGACTCGTCATAAATCCTCAATAACCATGTTTAGGGGCATCTCCAGATGTGATATTAACATGCGACTGCATGTAAAATCCGCTTTGTTACAGCCTCTGAGCTTTGTAAAACTCTGCTAACTTACCGGCTCTTATCCACCTCTGCGTAAAACTGCTTTGTTACGTGGTGATTTTTTATCGATGTAGTAAGCCAAGTATTGATAATTTATTAACAGCTCGACCAGCTCGGTGGTGTTGTTTAATCATAGCACAGACTGCAAAAGAACAGGTTAACCCATAAATAATATATTTATAAATACAATAACACGAGAAACGTAAAGATGTGTGGTCTGATTATTTAGCTATGAACAAGAAGACAGTGCATTTCTGAATCATGTCAGATTGCCATGCTAAATTTGCTATTTTTCTGTCTCTTTTTTCAGAGTACATCACAGCAAATTACACAGACAACAAGCTCCAGTATCCCAACGAGTGTACCAAGGTTCCGTGATGAGGTTGGGTGGCAGACAGACTCCCCACAAGTCTCAGAGGCCACACAGACATACCTACCTCCAAAGGGGTCATCAGTCCACACACAGTTGGCCTGGGTTACACTAAGGGACAAGCAAAGGTATGCACACACACCTAAAAAATTGTCCAACTGCTGAAATCTGAGCAAGAATACCAGAAAACTGTGATTTCATTGTTTAATTGCGGATTTTAGCTTTTTGTATTGTTGCTTGTTGCTTTCTGTGATGCATTACAACATAAAGACCTGTCACCCTGACATCTGTGGTGATGAAGTCTTTTGAGCGCTGAAGTAGCAAAAACTCAAAAATCAGGGTTGTCCTGTAACCTCTCCAATATTTTCTTGTTTTTACCACTTTGGAAGAAACGGGTTCATCAAACGCGCAGACTTGATCCGAAAATAAATCCAGTGAGGGTTGATTCTTAAAGTTGCTGATAGTTTTATTGCATATCAAAGTAAACCAAAAAGTATGTGTAGTGTCTCCAATGACCTAAAAACATGTAATTCCTATAATTAAACACGACTGCTGAGCCTGCGGTCAATGACGGTATGCGCCGTGACCGTCTTCCTCCCAGGTGCGCTCTGCACTCCCACTTATAGATGCGCCACTCTGCCTATGGAGGGCGCACACACAAAATTAATTACAAATTAAATGCAAATACAATAAACTTAAATGCGGCTCCTACAAGCGCCTTGTGCTCTCCCACCTCAAAGACATCACAGACCTTCTCCTGGACCCCCTGCAATTTGCCTACAGAGCCAACAGGTCTGTGGATGATGCTGTCAACCTGGCCCTCCAGTCCATCCTCAAGCATCTGGACTCAGCAGGAACCTACGCCAGGATCCTGTTTGTTGATTTCAGCTCTGCTTTCAATACAATAATCCTGGCTATGCTCCAGGACAAGCTCTCCCAGCTGAACGTGCCTGAGTCCACCTGCAGGTGGATCACAGACTTCCTGTCTGACAGGAGACAGCAGGTGAAGCTGGGGAAGAATGTCTCTGACAGCAGGACTATCAGCACTGGCTCCCCTCAAGGCTGCGTTCTTTCTCCTCTGCTCTTCTCCCTGTATACCAACAACTGTACCTCCAGTCATCAGTCTGTCAAGCTCCTCAAGTTTGCAGATGAAACCACCCTCATTGGACTCATCTCTGGTGGGGATGAGTCTGCCTACAGGTGGGACGCTGACCATCTGGTGACCTGGTGCAGCGAGAACAATCTAGAGCTTAACGCCCTGAAGACAGTGGAGATGGTCGTGGACTTTAGGAAAACTGCAGCCGCCCCCAGACCCATCACCGTTGGCGACTCCAAGGTGTCTACTGTAGAGTCTTTCCGCTTCCTGGGGACCATCATCACCCAGGACCTCAAGTGGGAGCTGAACATCACCTCCCTCATCAAGAAAGGACAGCAGAGGAAGAAGTTCAACCTGCCAAAGATCATGATGGTTCACTTCCACACTTGTACACCTCCAGGACCCTGAGGCGTGCAGGTAAGATTGTGGCCGACCCCTCTCACCCCGCACATGGACTGTTTGAGACCCTCCCCTCTGTTAAGAGGCTGCGGACCATCAAGACCAAAACCTCACACCACAAGAACAGTTTCTTCCCCTCTGCTGTCAGCCTGATGAACAATGTCCATGCCCTCACCCTCCCCCCTCCCCCCTCCTCCCACATAACCCAGACTCTCATCACCCCCACAGTCAGTAAAACATGAAAGTAATGCGAATGCTGAAACTATTCTTTATGCGTTATATTAACGCTCACTGGACTTAAATTGATTTTCTTACATGCACGGTTACACACACTGTAAGATTTTTTTTCTCATAGTCCACTGCACAGCTCCTACATTGCAACTTTTGTACAGTTTGTGTTTTTTATATTTTAAATTCTATTTTATATATTGTAATAGCTTCTTATACTGTATTATTTAAGTGGTTGCTAGTTCTGCTTTATTTCCTTGTTAATTGTTTAGCACCAATACACCAAGTCAAATTTCTTGTATGTGTAAATGTACTTGGCAATAAAACCTGATTCTGATTCTGATTCTGAAATGCTGAACGTGATGAAGATAAAACCTCTACAGGACAGCTGGTCTATAAGGTGGTATTTCTCAAATCCAAAAAAAAAGCAAGACACAACATACAGTAGTTTACAAATGATTTGATTTTTTAAACCCAAAATCACAAACAATTTTTAAATACCTTTTATAAATACCTATTTAAATAGACCTTTAAAGTCTATGTAAAAGTTTCCAAAAAACAGATGAGTGTGAAAAATGAGCAATAACCAAACATTCTGAAATATATTTTTGTTCTTGAATTACTTTTTTACAGAATATGTCGGGGACTTGATTGCACTGGTGTTGCACTGGACACGGGTCCAGGTGTAGTCAAGGGGCGGGCGGAAGCCAACATACTGTCCAGTCGGGTCAGGAAACTTGAGGCGAATCCTCAGGACGACACACGACAGGATAACCACTCCAACCACTGCCAAGTGTCTGCACAGCCTGTATGGAGACAATATAGTTGGATGTAAAAATGTTACTTCTCATTGTATATTTACACGTATAGTTCTACACATTTAAATGTTTTTTTAACCTTAGCTGAGAATAAAGAACTTTCAACAAATGCTTTTCTCACTTGTTTACTTTTATTCCTCTGAAATAGTGAAACTGTTTGATTAGAATGAATTTGATTGAAGATGTAAATCATTATTTATAATGAACATACTCTTCTGCAGTTCTCCGTGATGTTCTCCTCTGAAGATGTTGTGGATGTTTTTAAGTGTAAATGTGTTTAAACAGTCCTGGATGTTTTTGGTACAAGGAACAGGCAGCGGATTCATTCTCCTGATGAAAGAAGAAGATACTGATTAAAATGAAATAATGTTCAATAAGAAGGAAAATAATGACAGAAGAGGAAACATTATTGCATGAGATATTGATCCAACAAACACGTGATTATCACCTGGGCTTTTGTAGTCAAAGTAAGTAAGTCTATGATGTCATTGATACTTACAATTGTTCATTGAATTTTTAATCACATCAAGGGCACGATTTACAATGCAGAACAAGGTGAGTCGTTGCAATAAACAACATACAATACTAATGTAAATTTAAAAAAAAATGTACAGAACACATTTGAACGTACTCTAGCAGTCACATAAATTAAATATATGAACCCATAAAAAGGCATAATATGACCCCTTTAAATCAGATAATATTTTCTTTTGTTTATTATTGTTCTTCCTACGCCTGAAATCATAATTGTACCTATCCTCCTGGCACTGCTGGTACTCCTTTTCAAGCCGTGGTTTCTCTTCTCCGGTGGTCTGTTGTAACACAGCCACAAAGCGGGATGAGGGTTTTCCTTCGTTGGCTTCTTGAAGTGAAATGAACACACATTCAAAGTTTCCGGTGGTCTCTTGAGGTTAAACATTTTCAGCCACGTCCTTTGGGATTCCTCATCTGCAGCCTGCAATGGAAACTGTAACATGTGTCACAGGAACAATCCTGTTTTGTCTTTGGTGCATGTTCAATACATCGCTGTTCAAGCCAAATATTTTGCTTAGTCTGGTTTTTATTACAACCACGAACGGCACAACAGGTACCAGAACTACACAGGGGACATTTGGACAAACCCTGGACAAACCTGCTTTTTTTGTTATTAGTTGAATACCAAGTGTCCTTTATATATTTCCATTTACTACTATTATTATTATTATTATTTTAGCTATGTTACTGCTCAAAATAGTTCCTAGGAGCTGTTCTGAGCAGTAACATAGTGAAAATAAAAAAGCTCTCAGCTCTCTGTGTTTTTTAGAATAAAAAATCATCTTTTTTTAAAAAACTAATTCTCTGTTTTTTGTGTGTGTTTGGGTCCTGTGTGTTGATACAGCATCTCAAGGTGACTAATGAATGGTTGGATCATAAAGTTGAGGTTGTCCTGAAAAAAATGATACCAGGCACTTATATGAGAAACATTTTTAATTTAGTCATATGAGTAATATTAGAGGCAAGATTTAAGATTAAGATTTTACTTTTATTGATCCCCGCAAGGGGAAATTTCATTTTTTTACACTCTGTAAGTCATGCAACACACACATAGGCTGAAATATACACATAAACATGCACAAACAGGATCCTATGGACATGCACTAATGGAGAGAACAGTATTCTCTTCTCGGCAATCGCAGAAGCATTTCTTTTGGCTGCATCATGCTGTTCGTCCTCATTTACACCCTTAACTTGAGCTATCCTCCGGAGCACAAATATACATTCACCTTGAATTTATGTAATAAAAATACATGGAACATTTACATGTAATTAAATCATGTAAAGTCTATGTTTTGGGGTTAATTATTTTTATGAGTGAAGGCTGTGGTCATACAGGGCAGAATAATCCCTTCCATCCTGACCCCTAGATATTACAGGACATTCTTAGTTTAGTAGTCAATGTTGTGCATACACACTAAAAGAACAAGAGAGGTTAATCAAAGTTACTAGAAGGGTACACGAGTGTCTCTCGTCCATTATTACAAAGGACCATTAAATAACATGTTACACTCATGTTGGGGTTAACAATAGACCACAACATTTGTACTTAACATAGTTGCTGCATGGCCCGCTTCAGGAAAAATGCAGCATTTTGGAGCAGCAACTCTATCATTGACCAAACACTCTTCTAAATGCACTATTGGGGACACATGTGGGACAATATAATGTCAACCATATTCTTAATGATGGGAGGAGGTGGGTGAACGTAGTGAGGCAGGTGGTGGGCCAGAACCATCTCCCAGGCATCCACCAGCTGAACATTAAGTCCTTTGAACACAGCTCTGACCACCTTGTCCTGTTGAATAGCATACCAGTCATTAAAGGCAAATATATAGGGATTTATCCCTCTGAGGTTTGGAGTCCTGATGACCACCAGCGTGTCTGGAGCCCTGTTTAACAGACGAATCACCGCCCTGCAGATGCCGTAAAGCCTTCTGATGTAGAATTGCATTGGGAAAGGAGTGAGGTGGGCCCAGATACCAAAGATTACAACTGTGTTGGTGCCACCAACTACATCATCTATTTCATTGGCAATGTAACGCAGCTCACTGGTTCGGATAAGGACGGAAACACTCAGAGGAGGACCGTGTAAGTGGAACTTCACCAAGATGTTTTTTGCATTGTCCCATATCATGAAAGGTCCTGATTTCTTCGGATTATTCCGGTTTATCTCCTTAGCATCTGAAAGTATGAAAAAAGGAGCAGATTAAGCTGTGATATAAATACAATTAAACTGTTGCCTGAAATCACTTTGAACCAACTACCTGGAAGTGAAGCATCAAGGTACTCAAACCACTGCCTGACGGTGGAGTCTCCATACAGGTGGACCACCTTTCCTTTCAGACACTGACTGATGGCAGAGGAGTTGTTGAATTGGTGGACTTTGGTGCCACCTAGTGATCGCCACACACCCTGGTAGTAATACCCAGAGAGTCCAGACTTCCCACTGCCTTGACTATCCATGGGTTGCTCTGAGAATTGTTGATCAAAATAAGCATTTGGTTATTAAACTCATTGTTGTATCATTTGTCCACAGATCCCCTAAAAAGGCCAAAACAAGGTCTCTGCTTTACCTTACTCATTTTACTTTACACTAATGAGGACATTATACACATGTCACAAAAGCATTTGTAGTGGCAACTTTCATAAACAGTTTTTATCACTTAGTAGGAGCCAATCTGTTTCTTAATTCTGAAATATTTACTGTAAATGATATTCTTATTTCTTATGATCTAAATGTTGTGTTTTATTAACATGAACTGAAATCAAAATTCTTAAATTTAATGGATCATGATTAAAATGGCTTCTACAGAGTTCTTTGATGTTTTTCAAAAGATTAAGTTTATGCTTTACTACAATATAGTGAGTGTATGTCTCGAATGCACATGTTTATTGTGGTTAAGGAAAATGTTACCAAATGCCTTTTATTTGACAATGTTAATTATTTAAAGTAAAATATTTACAGATGTTAAGTGGTTTGAGTTTTTTATTAATACACTGGTACTGAGTTAATGAGATAAGCACTTGCAGCTCTTCCTCAGTTTTGTAGATAGAAGCTGGTTTATTTTTTATTTTTTTGACTTATATGTATATCCGCTTGAATACAGAGAGTTAGGTTGTATACATTTTTACCAAACCATTTTTATTTTCAAGGTCACATGGAGATTTTTTTAAAAGTTGAAAATAGAAAAGTTGTGCTTTACCTTTCCTTTGAGGCAGCACAGTAACATTGGCCGGTCCTGAAGCCTGAATGAAGACTTGCATGTTGACATTGCTGGGGGGGAAAAGCGGCCATGATTAAGAATCTCTTAACACACTACAATATGTAAATGTCAAATGTGATTTAGTCACCATAAATTACTCTGCCTCCATATTTGGACTCTAAAGATACACTTTATAGTTTTGTTGATGAGAGAGACTTTAATTGTTCAGACTAAGTGTTTTGATAGGTATCATCTTACACTATAAACATCTTGAGATTTGATCTTTGCCTCCTGTGATTATAAACATGACATTTCCCCCCAGGAGATACATACTTTACACTTTGTTTATAGTCATTACATGTAAAAGTAGATGCATCGTTTCTATTGCTGTGCTCCCTCACCTTTTGAAAAGGTTCGCCTCATTAGCCTTGAGTTTTATACCCAATCCTCCATTCATGTGGTTCATGCTGGTATCAATGCTCAGTTTCTTTGGCTTGTAGCAGAACCACGGGTCACCAGTACGGAGGTCAGTGTAGTTGCACTGTGGCTGGTTGGTTTGACGTAGACAAATATTACAGATGGTAGTTTCAGAGATTGAACCTGAGCGGAAGACGCTCTTTAAGATAGTCCTATCAGGCTGTTCTCTGTTTAGCCTACGGAGGACTGTGAAGCAGCCTCGCTTGAGTGGACAAGCGTCACCTGATAAAACAAAGAACAAGAGTTTAAAGTTATAGCATACAAGTCATGTGTAACACGCTGAAAATGCTTTTTCATATTTTCATTTTTTTTTTCTGTCATTTTGTTATATCAGTGTGTCTAGTTAAAATAAGTTAATTTGCAGAAGTATTTAAGTTAATTTAAATTTCTAAGAGTAAACAGTATATACTGTGTGTTTTATTTACCTTTTAAGATTAAGACGCTGGCCCTTTAAGGGAGGCGCAGTGAAGGAGACACAGAGGTGTGTGTAGGCTTAAAACGAAGCTTGTGTAAAGCTGTGGGCATTTTTCTGTAATAAAAGTAGCAAATAAGTGAATATGGACGAGTTCTGACCGGTTCATTTCAAGGATGCAATATAATTTTGGTGTTTCCGCCCGGTCCAAGCAAGTTTTCAGCCGAAAAAAAAGTGTAAAAGTTCACCGCTGTGAATAACGACAGTTAGCCTAGCATTGTCGTCATGAGACCTAGCAACAACAACGCGCTTGTTAATGCAGTAAAGGAAAGGAAAACAAATGTTTTGTTCAAGAAGCTGTGAGTATCTCAAAGACTGAAAAGACATGGATAATGAGTGGGAATTGCTACTGAATGATATTGAGAAGAAGCTTCTAACTTTAACACTCACTGAAGTCAGTGCAGTATGCGATAAACTAGGACTTCAGCCCAGTGATGAGGCGGACTCATCATGTCGGTTACTGAGGAGGCTGATCCTGGGTTACCTGGAAAGTGAGGAGATAACTGGTTTGGAAGATGATGGATTGTCTGTGTTATTAGCCACCAATGATTTAACTGACAACTTAACAAAAGAGACTGATGTCACTGGAGCTGATGGATCGACAGCCCAGGAGGTGAGTGGGCAGCCAGAGACAGTTGTGGGGCGCCCTCTGCTGGCACAACATGATCCTGCACCTCCACCTGTTTTATCACCACAGAGACCGAGCAGCTTGCTAAGTTCAGAAAAGGAGTCAGAGCAAGTCAGAACCCTGCTGCATCCGATGTACAAGAAAGATTTTAGGATCACTGAACAAATTGGTGAAGTGGGACAAACAGACAAACTGAATTTCAGCCTCGATAGACAAATTGAACGTGGACTGCAAAAAGGCTATGAGGAAGGTGAGATTGTTGAAGCAGTTATTCAGTCCATCGCACCTGAAGTTAAATTAAAAAGCTATCTTGAAAGCAGACAACAACTGTCACTGAACTCTTTGAGACAGGTCCTTAGGACGCAATTCATAGAAAAAGATGCCACAGACCTATATCACTCATTGACCCGTGCTATCCAAGAGCCAAAAGATACTCCTGTTCAGTTTCTCATCCACACCATGAACCTCAGACAGAAAGTGCTCTTCGCTTCTGAGAGAGCCAAGGCAGGGCTGAAGTATAACACAGAACTCATACAGACCCAGTTCTTGCAAACATTGTTGACAGGTTTACAAGATGATGCAGTACGTGTAGACAAGCCTTTCCTGCAGGATCCGTCTGTACCAGATGAAGTGTTGCTTGAAAAAATGAACGCCGCCTACAGTCTGGAAGTGGAGAGGAGAAGTAAACTGTCATCTATGACCAAACAAAAAGGAGTGAAAGTGGCTATGATTCATGAAGAAGAGAATAGTGAAGTTGAGCAGGTTAGTGGTTTAAAGAAAAACAAAAGCGCTACACCTAAACCTAACCCTATACTTGAGAAGCTTGATGCTGGAAATAAAGTCATTTGTGAAGCTCTCCAGAACCTCACCACACATGTGGTCAGTCTCAGTCAGGTAAAGATAAACCAAGAAGAAGAAAAACCCCATATGACTCTGCAGAAAAACTCTGTTGGTGCTAAACAAAAACCAAGAAAGTGCCGTGAGTGTGAAAAATCAAACCCAGAGGGAAGACGCACACACTGTTACAAGTGTGGCAGTAGTGAACATTGGGCTATTGGCTGTCGAAAAAGAAATAATACAGCTGCCAGCAGTTGTAAAATAGAAGTTTCTGGTGAAAAGCTGAACCAGGCTGCTGTGTTGCTTAGTCAAGCTCCAACATCAAGAAAACAGGAGAAGACAGCAAAGTTAGTGGGAAAAAAAAGTCTGGTTCACTGTAACCTTGGTGGGGTTCCAACTACAGTGTCATGGGATTCAGGATCCCAAGTGTCAATGGTTGACATGAAATGGAAACAGACCAACTTACCAGATGCTAAGATTCGACCAGTGAAAGAGCTCCTGGATGAGGGTATATTGGACCTTTCAGCTGCAAACGGGACTGAGATACCTTATGAGGGCTGGATTGGAGTGGAGTTCAGCCTGCCAGAAAATAAGGACAGTGAACTCTTAGTACCTATATTGGTGAGTTCAGGCTCACTTGCAAGACCCATAATAGGTTTCAACGTCATTGAAGAGTTAGCACTGATCAACATGTCTATGGACAGAACAGGTACAAGTAAATTTGTACACAATCTGGGACCTGCACTGGACGTGGGATACATAAAGGCCAAAGCAGTGTATTCCATATTGAAAAAGCAGAAAAACAGCTCAGAAGTCCAAACTGCAAGGTAAGATGTGATCATCCCAAAACACAAGATGGTAACGGTTGCCTGTGGGAAACTCAACAAGTGTATATTAAAGGAACAGTACGCAATACTAGAGCCAAATTAAAACACACCTTGGCCTGCTGGACTTCAGGTAAAGCAGCAGTTAGAACAGTTGCCTACTGAAGATAAAGCTACCATTTCAGTTATGGTTGAAAACAACACCGACGGTGACATCAGACTGCAGAACA
Source organism: Labrus mixtus (assembly GCF_963584025.1). Lineage (NCBI taxonomy): Eukaryota > Metazoa > Chordata > Actinopteri > Labriformes > Labridae > Labrus > Labrus mixtus. Next base: position 4,699,310 of record NC_083633.1, on the reverse strand, counting down.
GAACTGTACTTGGCTGGTTATATGCAGTAGATGCTGTACAGAGTGACGAGGAGAAAGCAACTGCTGCAGCACCTGAGTCACAAAAGCAAAATGAAGATTTGAGCAAAAATGACCAAGTAAAACTGTGTCAGGAAACAACATCAGAACAATTTTATGAAGTAAGCTTGAAAAACAACTTTGGGATCCACCAGTTGATCTCTCTCACCTAACAACTGAGCAGCAACAAAAGGTGAGACAAATGCTGAGGGAAGAGTGTGAAGTTTTTGCTAGAGACGACTGGGATACTGGATGCATCCCCGATCTGCAGATGTCCATACGCCTGAAGGATGACATCCCAGTTTCAAAGAAATACAACGCCATCCCTCGTCACTTATATCAGGAAGTAAAAAAACACATTCAAGACTTGCTCAGCAGCGGATGGATTCAAAATTCAACCTCTTCTTACTCACCACCGATAGTGATAGTAAGGAAAAAGGACTCCTCTATTCGACTTTGTATTGACTATCGACATCTAAACGAAAAGACACACCCTGATCGACACCCCATCCCAAGAATTCAGGAAATCTTGGAGAACCTTGGAGGAAACTCATGGTTTACAGTACTCGATCAAAAAAAAAAGATAAAGATAAAGATAAACTTTATAGCAGGGGTCTCAAACTCAAACTGGCATGGGGCCACTGGGAGTACTGTCGACTTAAAGGAGGGCCACTACAAAGTTCAAGCGCCACAAAAAGGACTTTATTTTTGCAAATGTACTTTTTGTTTCTGCAAAATTTTGTCACACATCACCAATACAAACAGCAGTTTATATACATTTTTCAAAACATCTGTTTTTATTTAGTAGTGCAAGTATTTTGTGTTTGCTTTATAACTTAAATAACTAAAATAACTTAATCAAATAATAAATAAAACCTGCATTGAACCAAAAAATGCAGTTACTCAAAATACCAATACATTAATCCTGCATTCTATTTCTTGCCAGACACCTGGCAGCGCTTCTGCTCACACAGCTGAGCCACATTTACCTTGATGGAGGTCACAGTTGAAACCCTGAGTACAGCTTCAAGGTGTGCATCACTAAGCCTGGACCTGTACTTGCATTTATTAAAGTTCATTGTCGAGAAAAGTTTCTCACACAGATATGTGCTTCCAAAAAGGCACATTACACGACTGAACAATTTGGATAGATCTGGGAAGGATGCAGGTAATTCTCTTGGAAACTGTCCAGTCAGGTCTGCCTTCCCCTGTACCTCTCTGAATTTATTGTTCAGTTCACTGTTACACTGCAGGTCAACAAGTTCCATTTGCAACACACTTGGGACACTCTCAACATCAGCTGAAAAAGGGTCTGCAAATACCTGGAAAGTGACCCGGTGTTCCTTGAAGTCAGCAAAACGCTGATCAAACTCCTGCAGAAGATTGTCAATAGCAGAGGCATATTCATCACCACTGAATGCTGTGCCCTGTTCCACAAGATATCTGCATGCTGGGAAATGACTGAGGTTTTTCGCAGAGAGCTGAGTTTTCCACAATCTCAGTTTTGTGCAGAAGGCTTTCACACTTTCATATGCTGCTGTTATGAGCTGATCAGGACCCTGGAGCTTCAGGTTGAGGATGTTCAGCTGCTGTGTTATGTGCACTAGGAATGCAAGGTCCATAACCCATTTAGGATCATGCAAATCAGGAACATCCATTCTGCCATCCTCCATAAATCTCCTCACCTCTGCTCTTAACTCAAAAAATCTCTTCAAGACGTTTCCCCTGCTGAGCCAGCGCACCTCAGTAAAGTAAAGTACATCACTATATGCTGATACCTACCTGATGTAGTTTATACATTTCAGGACAACAGACATGACATGTTCATATTTCAGGCATTTGCTGCACAGTGCCTGTTGGTGTATAATGCAGTGCAGAACAACTGCTGGATCTGCACTTTCCTCCTCTAATTTTCTCTGTACCAGCGCTACTAGTCCGTTTTTTTTGCCTGTCATGGACGGGGCTCCGTCAGTGGTGATGCCAACCAGTCTATTCCATGGCAAACCCACGCGCTCAATCGCGTCAGAGAGCTGCTGAAAAATGTCCTTGGCTGTAGAGCGGCCGTGCATTGCACACAAACTCATCAACTCTTCAGTCACTTCAAATTGGTCATTAATACCCCTGATGAAAATGGACAGCTGGGCAGTGTCCGTTTTATCCGTGCTTTCATCAAGCGCCACAGAGTATGCAGTGAAACATTTTGCTCTGTCACATAACTGGTCATAAATGTCACTTGATAAACTGCTAATCCGCTCTGCCACAGTGTTTGCCGAAATATTGAAAATATTGAGAGAAATATTGTTGAACAAACTCTTTTTTTCTGGACACAGAATGTCAGCAACTTGCAACATGCACTCCTTCAGAAACTGTCTTTCCGTGAATGGTTTCTCCGTTCTGGCAATTAATTCACTCACCACATAACTTGCTTCAACAGCAGCATCGGCCTCCTTCTTGGATTTGTGGAAAAGACTTTGCTGAAAAAGAAGTCCTCTCTGTAGCTGCGTGGCACGCTGTTTCCTCTCCTCTCCCTGGTACTTTTCATACTGCTCTCCATGTTTAGTGCAGTAATGACGCTTGAGATTGTACTCCTTTAAAACGGCAATTATTTCCTGGCATATCAGGCAGGTTGCATGTCCACTAAACTCCACAAAAAAATACTGTAATGTCCATCGTTCTTGAAACTGTCTGTGTTCATTGTCAACTTTCCTTTTTGACTTAGAAAGCGACATCTTGGTCGTAAGCAGCCAAACAACAACACAACACTTTTGCGCCAACCGCTCTCACTCCGTGAACCTCTCTGGGCATGTGCGGGTACCGTTGGCCTTTGACTTACAACCTTGTCAAAATATTTTTTATTTGAATTTCATAAGAAATTGTATTTTTAATTAGCATGAAGAAACGAAAAAATAAAATAAATACATTTAATTGAAAAAATATTTTGCGGGCCTGACTATATTATGTTTTTAACATGCGGGGCGGGCTGGGGATTGGGGGGAGGGGGGCCGTAAATGGCCCGCAGGCCGGCAGTTTGAGACCTCTGCTTTATAGCATATCATCAGGGCTTTGTCAGTGAGGAAAGCCAAGCCTGCACTGCCTTCATCACGCCATGGGGATTATTTGAATGGCTCAGGATCCCTTTTGGACTGACAAATGCTCTGGCTGCTTTCCAGCGTTATATGAAAGGTTGCCTTGGAGATCTGAGAGATGAGGTATGTGTACCCTACCTTGATGACATTCTAGTGTTTAGCAAAGACTTTGACCTCCACGTTGAGAATGTAAGAAAGGTGCTACAGAGGCAGAAGAGCTGTGGAATCAAGCTCAGACCCAAAAAATGTGACTTGTTTAAAAGGGAAGTGTGCTATGTTGGACGTGTCGTCTCAGAGGAAGGATATCGGATGAACCCGAGAGAGGTAGACGCTGTTCAAGCACTGAAAAAAACAAGACCAAAAACAGTCAGAGAAGTAAGATCCCTGGTTAGTTTCCTCGGCGATTACAGATCCTTTGTTGCTGATTTTTCAAGAATCGCCAAGCCTCTTTATGACTTACTGTCCCACCCCAAGACTGAAAAAAAAACAAATAAAGAAGGATTGAGGCTGCAGTTCTCCACAGCTACCTCCATCCCAGCCAGTGGAGTGGACAAAAACACATCAGCAGGTGTTGGAAAAGCTTGTTGACACATTGTCAGATCCCCCACTAATGGCATATCCCGATCTTGAGAAGCCACTTGTGTTACATGTAGATGCATCTGAAGATGGTTTAGGTGCTGTCTTGTACCAGCGTCAAGAAGGAGCACTGAGAGTGATAGGATATGGATCACAAACACTCACTCCAACAGAAAAGAATTACAGACTCCACTCTGGAAAGCTGGAATTCTTAGCTCTTAAGTGGGCTTTGACTGAGCGAATCCGTGATTACCTCTTCCACGCCCCTCATTTCACAGTCTACAGTGACAATAACCCTCTGACATATGTAATGAAGACTGCAAAACTGAATGCTGTGGGGCATCGTTGGGTGTCAGAATTAGCAGATTTCCGCTTCAGCCTGAAATACAGGCCTGGAACTGTTAACTGTGATGCAGACTTCCTATCGCGTCAACCTGCAAAAATGGAAAAACTGATGTCAGAATGTACAGAGGAGTGTAAACCAGATGACACAGCAGCAGTTGAAGAAGGACTGCGAGCTCAGAAAGAAGGTGACACTGACTGGATTTCAGCCATTACTTGCAAGGTAGATGTCTTAACTCAACAGACCACTCCATGTGAGACCACAGTCCAACCAATACCAGCTGAAAGTATTCAGTCAGGTCAGAGAGAGGATGAGGTGATAAATAGAGTAATCACTCTAAAACAACAGAATGGACATTTGAGATACAAAGACAAGATCGAAGAGTCAGTGAAAAGCCTTCTGAGGTAGTGGCCTCGTCTTTATCTGGATAAAAATGGAATCCTGCAGCGAAAGACCATTTCCGGAACTCAGTTGGTGGTTCCTGAAAAGCTCAAGTCACTCATCTATAGCAGCTACATGACGAAATGGGACATTTAGGTGCAGACAGAATGATCTCTTTAGCCAGAGAGAGATTTTTTTGGCCAAAGATGAGAGAGGAAATTGAACATTATGTAACAAAAGTGTGCCGTTGCCTGAAACAAAAAAAAACAAGCAGAAAAACAAGGACACCACTGCAGAGCATAACAACATCAGCACCTTTTGAAATGATCTCCATTGATTACCTTCATCTTGAGAGAAGCAAGGGTGGAGTGGAATACATATTAGTAATAGTAGACGACTTTACAAAGTATGCACAGGCTTATGCAACACCAAATAAGTCAGGCAAAACAGCAGCACGCAAGATCTTTGATGACTTAATTCTCAGTTTTGGCTTCCCAGCCAAGATTCATCATGACCAGCGTAGGGAGTTTGAAAATGAGTTGTTCAAGAAACTGGAAAGCTACAGTGGGATACAACATTCACGAACAACACCATATCATCCTCAGTCTAACCCATCTGAACGTTTTAACAGAATGTTGTTAAGCATTCTTCGGACACTGGAAGAAACTCAAAAACCAAACTGGAAGGACTATTTACACAAAGTGGTTCATGCATATAACTCCACTGTCCATGAATCAACAGGACTTTCACCTTTTTTCCTGCTTTTTGGAAGAAAGCCTACTACTTTGCCCATAGATCTGATGTTTCCTAAAGAACACACAAGTCCACAGTCTCATGCAAGATACGCTGAGAGATGGCAAAGGTCAATGCAGGAAGCTTATGGCATTGAACAAGAACACATGAGGAAAGCCGGTGAAAGAGGACACAAACATTACAACCAGAGAGCACGGAACTCTGTGGTGGAACCTGGAGATCATGTACTGATCCAGAACTTGTCAGAAAGAGGAGGACCAGGAAAGATCGTGCTTACTGGGAAAACAAAGTGCATGTCGTCAAAGAAAAAAGAGGAGCAAACAGTCCGGTGTGTATGGTGAAACCTCTAGATGGTGAAGGTAGAGAAAGAGTACTGCACAGAAATCTTCTGTTGCCTTGTCCTTACCTTGTTGATGGACAGAGTGAACACCTAAAGGAAAGAAAAAAGTTTCCGGAGAAAGAAAAGAACAAAAAAAAATCAAAAGCATGCGCTCAGATTCTTGGAGATTCCGAAAGTTCAAGTGAGGAAGAGTATACTGTGTGGTTACCTGAACAGAAACAACATGCTCACCTTAACCCACATGCTCCACTCTTCAACCCTGCCACAAAGAATCCCCAAGTAAAAACTCAGGCTGAAAGACTCATTCAGAAAGAAAGGAGCCAGCCACAAGATGGAAGGGACACTACTGAGGACATGGGTCAAGCAGAGGGCACAAGACTCCTGGAGGAGGACATGCAGGAGCAGGAGATGAGTCAGAGTCAGGATTCAGACTCTGAAGTCCAGGAACCAGAGTCCCAGGTGTGTGAGGATCATGCAGTGTCTTCAGAAGATGACCATGCTGAGAGAGAGAGACATTCCACAAGGACACGCCGAGATAGATATATCCTTACATATGATAAACTAGGCAAGCCTAGTGTCACACCCCTAAGAAAGTAGAGATTTAAAGATACAGTAGCAGCTTAAGTTCATAGTTCACAGCTAATGTTAACGAAAGAGTTCATATTTGTTGGGATGAATAGTCACAGAGTAATGCAGTTTCAATTATTCTACATCATTTTATTCCAGAGATTGATTTCTGGAAGCTTTGAAAATAAAATTCTGGGGACTACACATGAGTTTATTAATGCATTTATTCACAGGAATTAATGTGTTACAGTGGTACATGGTGACACAAAGGGATTTCTGTAATAAATAGGACTACACTACAGAGTATGGATAATGTTTAAAACACATTAAGTATGTTGGAATTGTAGTTTTTGCCATATGTGACTTAATGGACTTGGGAGGCCTACCAACATACCAACAGATTAAGACAATACAACAAAACAGGAAAGAAGTATTTATCTTATTATCCTGTAGTCATGCTGTGGTAGTCACTTGATGTGTAGTTATTGAAATTTGTGGAATTATGTGTCTGCATACTGAGTATATTTATCTAACTGTGCCATAAGTGTATTCTTGAGGTTAAAAGTATTTTGAGGCAACCTGTTTCCATAAAGGAAAACGTTTTGTCAACATTTTATTATTTTAGTGGGGGAGGGTATAACACGCTGAAAATGCTTTTTCATATTTTTTTTCTGTCTAGTTAAAATAAGTTAATTTGCAGAAGTATTTGAGTTAATTTAAATTTCTAAGAGTAAACAGTAAATACTGTGTGTTTTATTTACCTTTTAAGATTATGACACTGGCCCTTTAAGGGAGGCGCAGTGAAGGAGACACAGAGGTGTGTGTAGGCTGAAAACGAAGCTTGTGTAAAGCTGTGGGCATTTTTCTTTAGTTCTGACCGGTTCATTTCAAGGGTGCAACACATGCCTACTAATTATTAATTGAATAATTAGAAAACAAAGTTGTATTTTTGGTGTCAGCTGACTGAAGTTGTTCATTTATTTTAAATTAAAAGCTTAAGAGACATTGATGCAAATGGTCAACTCCCCACTAGCTGGCCAGTAGAACTTGTTTACATCAACATGTATATTTTTGGACCTGTCTCGTCTTAATTGGATAGGACAGCTGACAACAACAGGAAATGTTGGGAGAAGAGAGTTGGGGATGACTTTCAGCAAAGGGCAAAGGTCAGATTTGAACCCCATGCCGCAGCAAACGGGACTATACCCTATATAAATTGGGTGCACATCATACCCACTAGGCTATTGGAACCCCCATAGAATTAGTTTTCTTACAATTATAGACCCTCCACTTGTCTGTGGAGTAAAGCATTCAACAATCCTCACACCATTCTCTGGCCCACAGGAAACATTTTTACATACAGTCACATCAAATGACTAACATTTGCATGAAAATATCTCCAAAAGGATCCAACAACACCAACCTCTTTAGTTCAGTAATTCAACTCAACAAAAAGGTTCATTAAAGTGTTCTACTGATGTCTTATGTAAAGGTAGAGTCAGTGGCATTGTTTGTTGCAGCTTGTGAACACAACATCCAAATTGGGCCCCTCCTCCTGGGCTCACCGTCCCCAGAAGTGCACACTCACTGCAGGTGAGTAGTGTGTAAGTTTCCTGCTTGTACATACACTGCAATACCGCATTCTAGCACAAGCTAACCACCGATGTAAGACATCTGCATGTCCAACAGAATGCAGGCCAATTCTGCAACCATGAGTGAGAGCCAAACCTCGTTTTTGAACAAGGTTTATCCGTGTAGCGTTTCGTCTCACCTCACTATGATTATATTTTAAGTTATTGTCGTTACTTCCACATCAATCATATTAGCCGGGGGTTGAATCACAACCAATAACTGAATTGTATCCACTCCTAAACACACCTGCACACTGACATTGGCAGGGGGAAGCACATCCACTCCACACCCAGAAAACCAAAACATTAAAATGCAGGCAAAGGACAGGGTGTCTGGAGGAGACACAGTCACCACTACAGATGTATGGAGACACACTCAAGTGATTATTGAGCATTACTTTTGTCTAAAGTCTATATTTTATTTTTCAGGTAAAAGCTACTGGCTTAATAATGTTTAACCGTTGTGGTAAATACATTTCCTCAATGTTAAGTTTTCCAGAATAGAAGAAGAAAATAACATTTTGTAAAAGCTGGAAACACGTTCATTTGTGTTGTATAGTTGGGCATTTTAACAACGGGATCAAAGGTGAATGACTCATTAGAGACCGTCAGAAGAGGCAATTGGAGGAACTGCAGTTTTTAAAACTTCCACAATGTATTTTCTTTTTTTCTTACTTTTTATGTTGTTGTTTGTTGGCAAAAGTAAGTCAGGGGGAATGGTTTAGATTTCATTAATTAAATGACCTACAGGACATTGCATTAGGCAATTATTTTGGCATCACTTATTGTACATTTTACATATTGAACTTTACCACAACCTGTGCACTTCCTTCCCAGAGTAAAGAGAATACAGCACAGTAGGAGCCATTAAGGAGATCCACCACTCGTCCAGCCACACCTGCTTCAAGTGCCCTGTTGTGCAATCGGGTAACAAATTGCATCTCCTCCAGACTTCTTGGAGTTACCTTGGAAGTCGTACATTTTATCATAACTTCCAGCTGGTCTCCTACATGCCGCTCGTCTCCAACCCCCACCGGGAAAATGGTGAAGGTGCTGTGGGCGGCATTACTTGTCTGACTCAATGAAAAAGGAGCTGGCAGAGGAGGAGTTTCAGGCCAAGTAATGGACTCCAATATGAGACGTTCCTCCTCAACTTCTGCAGAAGACAGTGGCTTGAAGGTGCAGAAGTCATCAGACACAGGAGGAGCAGTGTGGGGAGCAGTGGGATGAACAGTGGGAGGAATAAGTCAGAGCTCCGATGAAGCACTGAACGATTCTGTGAATGAATCTTTTGAACAAATCGTTTTAATAAACTTATTCTTCTGATTCAGTATACTGAAAAGAACTGCTTTTCACATCACTACCTCACTCTCCTCCTGCAAGAACAAATGCCTCCTGGCTTTATAGACGTCCCCATTAACAAAATGGCGGCAGCTAGGTGCAGCACAGTTTAAATAGCAGGTTTACACTTTTCTTTCAAAGCAAAGAAATGAAAAGAAAAACCTTAAATTAACCTCAGATCATTTACTCAACTAAATGAACTTTAAATAATGACATGATATTCTAACAGTAAGTTAAGTGTTAAAGAAATGATTAGAAAGAAAACATTTCTCAGAAATAAAACCCCTTCAGTTGGTCTGCCCCAGTGATGTCAGCGATGACATCATCAATCTTATAAATACCCAGGAAATGCTGAGCCAGACCCTTTTAGCTGCAGGGGACCACATGGGGAACTGAACAAAAGAACAAACAAAGGTAAGTATGGTGTAGCCGATATTAGCAGCCATGTTTTACAACCTCTCTTCCTGCAGGACTCAGGACTGTGGATTAACATGTTGGTTACTTTTTACCAAGAAACAAAGGAACTGATCAATGATTTAAGTCTCCCACTCAGACAGGCTCTGGAGGACAGGATATTATAAACTTTTACAACGCATTGAGTAAACAACAAAGCAGAAACAGAACACTCTGCTATCTACGAATTGACCCCAAAGACATGAACTATGACCGAAACCAGTCTCTGCAAAGTCGTAAAATTGACCATCTGTGGAAATGCTGCTGAAGAGCTGAATTAAACCACAGCGTTCAATTCTGCATCAAATTAACATTTATGTCTTTCTTCATCTAGATATTTGTAATTGTCACATTGAATGTATTATAATCATCTTTTTAAACTCAAAATCTGATGTTCAGAACACAAATGAGAGTTATAATAGTTTTAATAGGAATTTGACTTGGAGCACTATTGCCATCTAGTGTTAGAATATCCATGAATACGTAACCTTCATAATTATACATTTAGACGTGTTATAAAGCATACTCTTTGATATTAGCTATAGAAGGTGTTATTTAAAGACACATAATCTCTTATTATTATTTTTATTACACATAATCATAAATAATATAGAAATGAATGTATGGTGACATATATATGTTTAGATTCTTATTCTTAATCTTATTGAGTAAACTCGGTTTAATTTAAACAATTGTCCTCTGGTCAGAGTGGGAGTGACCCTTCTCCTGCAGGCCCCTCTCCTTCGCCCCGCAGCTGATAAGAGTTCACACACAAGAGCTTCAGCTTCTTGCTCGCTTCTCTTCGGACTTCTTCACTTCGAATCACTTCTTTTAAGTTTGTGCCATAGAGACGACTCTCTGCCGAACCTTTATTTTGGACGCACAATTTTTGGAAACATCAATTATTTCTGGCTCAAGCAAGGCTTTTGAACTTTCTTCTCCAAAGTCTTTGCTCTTCAATTTTGAAAGCCAATTCCTTAGTTTGGATTCATCGAGATGGCCATCAGGTTAATCTGAATTGGAAATCGACGTATCAAAAGACTCTTTAATATTTTTCCTGTTGGATCCTCTTGGAGCTTCTGAGATGACGGCTGAACCAACGTACAATCTCCATCCCAGCTGCACACTCCGACCCAGGTGTCAAGGCATCTAATCTGGCCTGTGGACCTCTCTGGGCCTGAAAAGAACCACTTGCCAGAGACTGAAACTTGGGACCAGCCGGCGGAGTTCAATCGAACACATCTCACAGTAAGACTGCTGGTGGCAAGGGGTGTTGGAAGATTAAGTCATGAGTCGTGTCTATTCAGAGCACTCCTTTAAATCCAAATAGAATCCCAAAATTCGTTTATAAACTTTTCCTTTTTCTGATCATTTTCTGATTAAGTCATTCAAACAATACCGCGTCTTATGTCATTACTAAATATATAATATCACCATACGTTATAATTGCATTATCCCGATCGTAATAATCATATTTTTTATCTGTTTCATCTATAGCTTATTGTTTACCCCTTTTTATATTGAATTTTACACATAAAATTCAGGACTTTGTCTGTGTGTTTTCTTGTTTAACATTTCCAGAACTTACTTCTTTCAAGATATGAAACTGACTGATTACTTAATTAACTTATACAATTAAAGTTATTTTCTTCCTTTAACAGGAAGTGGTGCCCCCTTCTAAATCTGAGGTTAAATGAAGATATAACATCTAAATGAATTAATTACGCTACAATGGATAAGAGACAATTATATTTTGCAAATCCAGAAAGTAAATAAAAATGACTAAACTTAACCAAGACTCGCTAAAAATTATTAACTGTCTATAATTAATTAATACTTTAATGTGAACATTAACTTAATGCTAACACAAACAAACACAGGATTGTAATTGCTGTATGTTACAAAAGCAAAGATAAATTATAGCAAAATACACAACTGTAAAGAATAATATAAATTGATAAATGAAGACTTAAGTGATTTAAATGGTGAATAAGAGAAGAGCGTGTCACCCACTTTGTCACAAAATTAATTTGACAAGTAAAGTTTTTTTTTTATGAATATACATTTTTGTAAAAAGTGTTCTGGCTTAACACTTTGAGTTCAACACTCAAAGTTCAAAAACATTTTTTTACAGTGTAAGCACATGATAAAAAAGAAGTTTGTCTTAACATTAATGACTGAACATCTCCTTTCTCCAGAACAAGCTCTGATCTGAAAACTAAGAAGGTCTTGTTAGCTAGGTGGGTGAATCGAAACTTGCTTTGAGTAGATGTTGATAGTGGGTCGTTGTCAGGCTTTGTTTGGACTGGGAACTTAAGTTTCATTCTCTGAGCATCAATAGGAGAGGCAGTTGACGCGTCTCACACCCTCTGTTGATTGCAAGCTGAAAATCTGGGGCGGGATTTTCACGAAATTTCCAAGCTTGAAAGAGTCTGCTTTGCCTATTTCCTCTGGTCATCTGCTAAATGCAACATGTGCTACAAAGAAATCTGTCATTCATGGGAACAGGAAAAGACACTTTTGGCATCAATTAATCCAAGCACTTAGAAAAATGTCAGACATTCAGGCACTTGCCCTTACTGAAACCTGGATTCGCCCAGAAAATACAGTCACACCAGGTGCTCTTTCTGTTGACACAGTGTTCTCACACACCCCCCGCTCTGTTGGACGTGTAGGTGGTACAGGTATCCTCATTTCTAATACCTGGAAATTCAATAAACTCTTCCCACTGAGCAACAACTCCTTATTTGAATATCGCACAATCTTGGTTATTATCTTGGCTCCTATTAAAATGTACATTGCTATCATTTACCGCCCACCAGGGTGTAATTTGAATGATTTTGTTGTGGAACTGGACATGCTACTCTCAGAAATCCCTGATGATGGAACACCACTGATTGTAATGGGAGACATGAATATACACACTGATAAAGCCCAGGCAACAGATTTCCTTGCTCTATCCTCATTTGACCTCACGCAGGTCCCAACTCCTCCTACCCACAAAGCTGGTAACATTCCTGATTTAATACTAACTCGGAACTGCTCGACAGCAAACCTGACTGTCACCCCTCTACATCTATCAGACCACTTCTTTATTCAATTCACAATCTCCTTGCCGGAACTCCCTCAGGCACACCCACAAATGGTGTCATACCACCAAAACATGCGATCGCTCAAGCCAGCTCAGCTGTCTAACGAGGTAATGGCTGCCATGCCTGCCCATAAGGTCTTTACCGCACTCTCTACAGACGAGGCTACAGACACACTCTGCTTCACACTAGCCTCATCTCTGAACAAGCTCTGCCCTCTGGTGTCCAAACCCGCTCGCAAAACCCACCCTAGTCCATGGCTCACTGAAGTCATAAGAGAGCAAAGAGCAGGGCTGAGGTCAGCAGAGAGAAAATGGCAAAAATCCAAACAGTCCGCTGACCTCAATGACTATAAGCAAAGACTTCTCTCATTCTCCTCCAGCCTGAAAACGGCCAAGACAACATATTATCAGAACAAGATATGCAATGCCACAGATACAAGAAAAATGTTTTCTGCTTTTAACTCACTGCTTCAACGACCTCCTCCTCCACCCTCCGATCTGTTCACACCAGACATGTTTGCTTCGTATTTTACTGAAAAGGTTGCAACCATCAGTAACCAGTTTTCTGAGCCTGACCAACTCAGCCCAAAGGCACCAACCAAAAGTGCCTCACTCGACTCATTCTCCTCTCTGACTGAGGATGAAGTCTCTAAGCTTGTGCTAGACTCTCGGCACACCACCTGTCCTCTGGACCCAATACATCAAGCCTCATGCAGACCATTTCCTCTCCGCTTAATGCTGCACTTAAGCATATCATCAACTCCTCTCTGTCAACGGGTGTGTTCCCCACTGCATTCAAGCAAGCTCAGGTCACCCCTCTGCTCAAAAAACCCACACTAAACCCAGCCCAGGTTGAAAACTACAGACAGGTTTCTCTTCTGCCCTGTCTATCAAAAATACTTGAGCACACAGTCTTTAAGCAAGTCTCTGAGTTCCTGTCCAGAAACGATCTGTTTGACCCAAATCAGTCAGGCTTTAAGCGGGGCCATTCTACTGAAACGGCACTACTGTCAGTAACAGAATCGTTACGAGCTGCCATAGTTGTGGGTCATTCCTCAGTTCTATTACTGCTAGACCTGTCTGCTGCCTTTGACACAGTCAACCATCAAATCCTCCTATCCACGCTCTCTGAACTTGGCATCTCAGGATCTGGCCTCTGCTGGTTCTGCAGTCAACCATCAAATCCTCCTATCCACGCTCTCTGAACTTGGCATCTCAGGATCTGGCCTCTGCTGGTTCGTGTCCTACCTCTCTTGGCGATCCTTTAGAGTGTCATGGAAGGGAGAAGTGTCCAAAGGGGTACCTCAAGGGTCAGTGCTTGGTCCCCTTCTCTTCTCCATATACACAAGCTCACTTGGTTCAATAATCCGCTCTCATGGCTTCTCATACCACTGCTATGCTGACGATACCCAGCTCTTCCTGTCATTCCCGCCAGATGATGTTACTGTCTCTGCAAGAATCTCGTCATGCCTTGCTGATATCTCTAAATGGATGAATGAACGCCACCTTCAACTCAATCTTTCAAAGACTGAGCTCCTTGTCATCCCAGCCAGTCCCTCTATGCAACCACAGATCAATATCCAGCTTGGAACAACCAAACTCATGCCCACAAAGTCTGCACCGGAACCTGGGTGTCATGATTGATGACCAGCTAACTTTTAAGGTTCAAGTAGCCTCGATTGCCCGGTCATGTTGATTTGCCCTGTACAAGATCAGACCTTAACTATCAGAACATGCTACACAGCATGCTACAGGCTCTTGTGATATCACGCCTGGACTATTGCAACTCCCTACTGGCAGATCTCCCTACATGCACTATCAAACCCCTGCAGATGATACAAAATGCAGCAGCATAATTGGTCTTCAACCTTCCTAAAAGAGCACTCTTAATTTTCTTTTGTCAGGGTGCTATGGTGGGTCTCTGAAGACTCTTCAACTAGTCCAGAACGCTGCAGCTCGTGTACTGACTAGAACTAGGAAAAGGGACCACATTACTCCTGTGTTGGCTTCTCAGCACTGGCTCCCTATACAGTCTAGAATATAATTCAAGATCCTTCTTCTCACTTACAAAGCTCTAAATGGCCAGGCACCATCTTATCTTAAGGAGCTACTAGTGCCGTACTGCCCCTCGAGAACATTACGGTCCCAGAATGCAGGCCTGCTAGTGGTACCTACAGTCTCTAAGTGTACTATGGGAGGTAAAGCCTTCAGTTATCGGGCTCCTCTCCTCTGGAATCGTCTTCCAGCCGGGGTCCGGGAGGCAGACACAGTCTGTATTTTTAAGAATAGACTTAAAACTTTCCTTTTTGATAAATCTTGAAGTTAGGGCTGGTGCTGGTGTAGACCAGCTCCTAGTTATGCTGCTATAGGCTTAGACTACCGGGGGAACTGGCACCTTGAGCTCCTCTCTCTCTCTCTCTCTCTCTGTGCATATACAGTACATCATATTACTGCATGTATCTATCTGTAAATCTCAGTCACTATCCACCTACTTTCCTGGGAGCTCTTGAGCTTTCTTAGGCTCCTCGAGATCGTTGATTGACGGCCTGCCAGAACAACCCCCCCCAACCCCCCCAATCTTATCCCACCTCTCCCCCTATCCCTTTCCAAGCCCGGCGCAGTCTAGGCCTGTGAAGGCTGTTTCATCATGAGCCGGGGATCCGTTTTTCTTACCACTGTAACTTTTGCTGCTTTGCTAAAGTGCTCATGATGGACAGGCCAGATCTTTGTAATATAGCAATAAGTAAGGTCTTTTACCTGCTTTTTGTGACATAACAATGAGTAAGGTATTTTACCTGCTTTTTGTAAAGTGTCTCGAGATAACACTTATGAGTTGAGGCTAAACATATAAAAATTGATTGATTGATTGATTGATCTCCCGACTTATTTAAACTCTGATTATGGTAAAATCAGTCATTTAAAATTTTTATCTTATTTTATTTACAGATGGTTAATTTCTAGGTAATTTTTAGTAAAGTGTTGTACTGATCACTTTTCAGTTTCATCCCTTCTAAATATAGTAGCCTGCTGTTGCACATTTATCACCAGCTCTCATCAGACTGTAAATATGTAATTAATAATGAAAATGTTACCAAAAAACGATATAACACAGGCTGTCCGGTCATATAGAGGTCTGCTGGTTTAGCCGCGGAGCAGCACTAAAATGCTTCCTTGAATAACGCACGGAGATGGCACAGATTCATGGCGCATAAAAAGCCAGTAACAGAGTTAGATCACGATAGTATGGACACGTAGAAGAACTGACTGCCACACTCATATTAAAAGTCGTTTAACTGATTTTACTCAGTTGAAAAGGTGGAACTCAACACAGAGCTGATCAGACTGCAGAGCGCAACGCTGAAGCGCACGTCTGGAAACATTTTATCATTTTATAATGCCGGGCACTAAAATACCTGAAGATGACAGTGTTTCCATCACAGACACATATATTCATGTGAGCAGGTTTTGTCTGTGATGAACCTTAACAAGTGAAAACTGTGCTGTGGCACCTCTCTCTCGCTCTCTGAAGCGCAGACTGTGTTGTTTGCAAGGTGTTTTCATGTGATTTGGTGTGTGTATGTGTCTCGTTTGGTAGTCGCAGAAGTGTAAGTTAAATCGGGGCTGTTACGGTAACCATAGTAACGAGTAAGCTAACGTTTGTGTTGGCTGTGGTGCGGAGGCTAGTACGGTTAGCGACTCTCTGTGGTGACTTGTTTGCCGGTGTCTGGCTGGTTATAGGTTTGTATTGGTCATTGTATGGGCATGTAAGTAGCTTGAAGGTTTTGTGCAGGTCAATAGACTGCATTTGTGTCGTGATTTGTTCCTCCTCCTATTACGCCTTTACTGTGTTCAAATTTTTGGGTGAACATGGCCGAGTTTAAACCAGAGGACTTCTTGGAAAATGATGTGACACGTTCACGGTTGGCTAAACTGGGTAAAACTAAACTATGGAAACTGATGGAATATTTGGAGTTAGATGCCCTGGAGGAGGCTAAAAAGCCTAAACTCATGCAGAGTATACTGGTAAATTGTAACCCCGAGGAGAAAGCCAGAGAGTGCGAGCGAAAAGAACGAGAGAGAGAGCATGAGGAGAGAGAACGAGAGAGAGAGTGTGAGCAACAAGAACGAGAGGAGAAAGAACGAGAGAAACAAAGAGAGAATGAAAGAGAGAGAGAGAGCTTGAAAAAATAAAACTTGAAGTCGAGAGAGCTAAACTTGCTTTGGATCGTAGATGTCAGGAGCAGCGAGAGGTGTTTAATGTCAATAAGTGTGTGTCTTTGATGCCGAAGTTTGATCCTGAGAAGGTGGAATCTTTTTTTGAGATGTTCGAGAAGATCGCTTTGCAGCGTAACTGGCCAAAAAAGGAGTGGGTCACAATCATACAGGGCTCCCTAACAGGGAAGGCCCAGGAAGCATATGTTGTGCTAGATAAGATGTGATAATATATTATGTGGTTCGACAGGCTGTCCTAAAATGTTATGAGTTGGTTCCAGAGGCCTATAGACAGCGGTTCAGGACCGACAGACCGCATCCAGGACAGACTTATCTAGATTTCGCAAGACAACAGGAACAACAGCAGCGTTTGATAAGTGGCTGAGAGCCAGCAAGGTGTATGATTTTAAGAACTTAGGCGAAGTAATGGTGCTGGAGCAGTTCAAGCTGAGCCTGCCAAAGGTCATGCAGACCTACTTGAATGATCTTGAGGTGAAAACAGTGTCAAAGGCTGCTGAGGCTGCGGATAATTATATCTTTATTCATAAAGAGTCATGGCGTGATAAACCTAGCAATCAATCTAACAGGACAGAAGACTTTGCGACACGTCCCAGTAATAAGAGCAGTGGCAGTTGGTGTGCGCCTGAGAATAGTGGGCGACCACACAAGCTGCCTACTTACTCAGGGGACTGATCTTCTCCTGTCTCTGGGGAGATAATATTTCATTATTGTCGAAAACCTGGTCACATAAAGTCTCGTTGTCCGGCCCTACAAAGAAAGGGGCCCTCCAGAGCGGAAGCCGGTCGTTCTGTTGCGTGCAACTTAATGAGTTTAAACTCAGAGATCAGGCAGAAACTGTTGATTAAGCAGATATGAAAATGTTTGATGGTTTCCTCTCTGATGGGACGGTCGCTGTAGGGTGTAGCTGAGGCTTCTGTTATGGTCCTCAGGGACACCGCCTCAGGGCAGTCTCTAGTGGTAGAGGGTGCTGTAGATCTTCCTGAAACAGCTGCTTTAGGGGTTTATGTGCCTGTGAAAGGTTTTGGAGGTGGTTACAGTGCTCTTCCCCTGTACAGGATGTTTGTTCGGGCGAACATTTTTGTTGGATATGCTAAGGTGGGAGTGACACCTGAGCTACCAGTGGAAGGTGTTACTTTTCTTTTGGGAAATGACTTGGTGGCAGGTGATAAGGTGGTATCAACCCCCATCCTATCTCCAACTCCTTGTGACGTTGCTGAGACACAGGTTTTAGAGGAGCAGTATCCAGAGGCTTTCCCAGTTTGTGTTGTCACCTGATCACACATGAAAGTCCTTACAGATATGACTGCTAAGTTTGAGGAGGACACAGTAGCCAAAGCATCTAACCCAGAGAAAGCTTTCCCCGTTAACTTAGCAGATACAGTCTTTGCTAAATGGTGTGGCGTGGATCAGCTGCCTGTGTTGAACAGAGACATGTTGGTTACAGAGCAGAAACAGGACCCCACTCTGCGCTCTCTCAGGGAGACAGCTGTATCTTCGGAGGAGAGTACAAACATGGAGAGCCCCAAACCGACCTGCCACTGAGGAGTGGAGTGTGATTACGCAGATAGTCCTGCCTCAGGGCTATCGTAGCGAGGTGCTAGGTTTGGCCCATTAGACACCATTAGCTGGCCATTCAGGTATTCAAAAGACTCAGGCTAAAGTTATGAAGCATTTTTACTGGCCTAAACTCCACAAGGATGTGGTATCTTTTTGTCATTCTTGCCACCCATGTCAGCTGGGCGGGAAACCCAATCAGAAAGTCCCTGTAGCTCCATTGACCCCTGTGCCGGTGGTCGAAGAGCCCTTTTCTAAAGTGGTTATAGACTGTGTTGGCCCTTTGCCTAAGACTAGGAAAGGCAATGAGTTCCTTTTGACCATCATGGATGTCACTACCCGTTTCCCCGAGGCTGTCCCTTTAAGAAATATTAAAGCCAGAACCATCATAGAGGCCCTCTTAGGTTTCTTTTCCCGGTTTGGTTTGCCAAAGCAGATGCAGCATGATCAGGGAACGAATTTTGTGTCTGGAGTTTTTCAGGATGTGATGCAAACTTGGTATTACACAAGCAATTTCCTCAGCTTATCATCCACAGTCTCAAGGAGCTCTTGAACGGGCTCATCAGACCCTAAAAACAATGTTGAAGACTTACGGCATTCAGTTTCCCGGGGATTGGGATGTTTCCCTTCCGTTTTTGCTTTTTGCCATGAGAGATTCAGTGAGTGAGTCCACTGGATTTACGCCGTTTGAGCTGGTGTTCGGCCATGAGGTTAGAGGTCCCCTGAAATTGTTCAAGGAGCAGTTGCTTCAACCTAAACCGGATACCACTATGCTTGCAGTATGTGTCCGAATTTAAAGATCGGTTGTGGTCAGCTTGTCGGGTTGCCAGGGAGAATTTGCATCAGACGCAGATGCGTATGAAGGGTCAGTTTGACCAAAAGGCTGTTGACCGGCATTATGCCATCGGGGACCAGGTTCTTGCGTTGGTGCCGCAGCATGCATCTGGTCTAAGTGCGTTATTTTGTGGTCCCTATACTGTTGTGAAGATGGTAGGAGACAAAAACTATGTCATCAGCACTCCCGAAGGTAGGAGAAAGATGAGACTGTGCCATATAAACCTGTTAAAGCTGTATCTGGGTCGGTCACGTGGTCCCGCTGTGGCCTGTGCAGTTATGGGGCTGGTTGGTGAAGATGTCAGTGAGGAAGCGGAAACTGTTGGGTTCCGGCTGAGAAACTCTGAGGCGCTTGATGACCAACTTGGGCATCTACCTGCAGAGTGTCAGAGTCAGATGAAAGCTCTGTGGCCGAGTTCTCCCCCATGTTCCAGGATGTCCCAGGGTGCACGTCTCTAGCGGTGCACAATGTGGATGTGGGCAGTGCGGCTCCAATCAAACAACAGTTGTCTTATATGTTGAGCATTGGGGTGGTAGAGCATGGGCAGAGTGAGTGGAGTCCTCCAGTGGTACTTGTTCCAAAATCTGATAATACGTCGTGACATTGTATTGACTACAGGAAAGTGAACCAGCAGACT